>NW_023597054.1:11079929-11293415 GCF_011947565.3 Pollicipes pollicipes
ACAGGGGCAGCCTCACCCTGACGGGTGCAGGAACCCCTCCTCTCTGCGCGGCCGGGCGAGGCTCAGCCCACCTCCTGTACACAGGGGCACAGGGACAGCCTCACCCTGACGGGTGCAGGAACCCCTCCTCTCTGCACGGCCGGGCGAGGCTCAGCCCACCTCCTGTACACAGGGGCACAGGGGTAGCCTCACCCTGACGGGTGCAGGAACCCCTCCTCTCTGCACGGCCGGGCGAGGCCCGGCCCGTCTCCTGTACACAGGGGCACAGGGGCAGCCTCACCCTGACGGGTGCAGGAACCCCTCCTCTCTGCGCGGCCGGGCGAGGCCCGGCCCGCCTCCTGTACACAGGGGCACAGGGGCAGCCTCACCCTGACGGGTGCAGGAACCCCTCCTCTCCGCGCGGCCGGGCGAGGCTCAGCCCGCCTCCTGTACACAGGGGCACAGGGGCAGCCTCACCCTGACGGGTGCAGGAACCCCTCCTCTCTGCGCGGCCGGGCGAGGCCCGGCCCGCCTGCTGCAGGACGCCGGACGTGGTGCGCCTGTGGCCGGCTGGCTATCGGCTCTGCCGGCCGCACGTGTGCGCAACGAGAGGCTGCTCTTTCCTCCCGATAGCGGCAGACGGCGGCGGAGGCTGCGGCCCTGACGCCGCTCCCGGACCATTGGCTGACACTGTCCCGCTCTGTTGCAGGTTCATGGGCGCGTGCGTGCACGAGGGCCAGCTGCACGCGCTGACTGAGGTGAGATGGCAGCGGCCGTGGATGGCCACTATGCACATGATCGTCAAATACGCGCACGATACTTCGTGCACACAATGTGACTTTGTAAATGAATGAATGAATGAAGAATGCGAAGGTGCATGACATGTCACCATGGGAGACACGCCAGTATGACCCATTCATTACCATGCTCACTGAGCACTAAATACGCCTCTGCAGAATGGTGTGAACCAGGATGTCTTACATTTTTACCTGACCGCCTAATTCCCTTTGTTCTAAGCTCCACTCACGTATTGTCGTCAAGGCAGCTCGTGATTTTCGTGTGCTGGACGCTCGGCAGCCAGCTGACCACCTGTGGGGTGTTTAGTGTATCCAGCGGGCAGGGCCGTCCCGAAAGGAAATCTCTCAAGCGAGGACTGGCCCGGTGGACCGTTTTCTTTGCGGCAGTTGGCGGCGGTGGATATTGTGGGCTGTCATTATCCCGATACTGCCAGGGCCTTCACGCTGTGTCCAAAAGAGCTCAAGCCAATTAATTTCGGTAACCGAGATGCGGTTTCGTCACCAAAGTACCTAGATGTGGTAAGTATGGCAGGAATGTGCTCCCACTTGTCCTCGTCTGAGAGCCTTTCAGCCAGTTGCCTTTGGACCATTGTTTCCTTATCAAGTGTACACCAATGGGATAGTAAACAACAACACACTATTTGCATTGCCGCCTCAGTTCCATGCTCTACAATAAGCCCCCTGGGATAAAGATAGCATGAGGGTCGGCATGAGGGTCGGCACGAGGATCAGCATGAGGGCTGATCTGCTGTCCCGGGACGAGCGCGTCCTGCCCAAACCGAGGGCGGGGTAGCACGCGCGCTCACCTCTGGCACACGGCTCGCTGCCATGACGAGAGGTGGCCCCCCACAGCCGGACCCGACCATGTCACAGTCGCGACGTCCCACCGGGAACTATGCCCTGGATCAGGCTGTCAGCTGAGACCGGTGCTGTCCGGCCCTAACGGCCGCATTTGGCGTGGGGCTCGTTGGGAGAGCATTGTGCGAATGACTGTTGCCGTTCCGGCGCGGAAGCTTTCAATCCTCCCCGGTGTACTGACCTTCAGCCATCGACAGTTGGTTGACCTCATTAGCCCTGACATTTGCCCCTCAGCCGTATCACTGAGGTGAAATTGACGGTTATGCGGTCACAAACGGCAGTCATCAGGCGCCTCCGCACTGATCAGCTGAAGAACTTTGCGTCCAGGCGCCCAGGCAGTTTGAGAAAATGTTCTTCATTACTCTGAAGTACAGGTGTAGTGTCTCGTATAGCCAGGTGACGGGAAACTGCGCTTGGGATGCCATGGATGTGGACGGGTATCCGGCGAACTCAGTGGCTTCCCATGCAGAGCTGAATCAGCCAGAGAACGGAAATCACGAGGTGCACGCAAGGCGTGCGCAGTCTTGTGACTATCAAGCGAATGGGAGCGGAACGGTATGCTGAGACCTGATGTGATGAACACCAGCTGTCGGAGTATGGAATGAGGTATCACATGTATACTGTCGGTCAAATTACACGAGCATTCTATAAGACTAGGCAAAAAGGGGAAGTTGTAGGCAAGTATTTAAGTTCGCGAAAATACTTTAACATCAGGAAATTTGATGCGTGCAGTAACGCTTCCCCTCATCAGATAGCGCACGTATCAAATGAGGAATTTCATTGCTTAAAAAGAGGAAGAACTCCACTCCCCGTAAAATGGGAACATTGTTGGAAAGCTACAACACAGCAAGTACAATTTACTCGGTCGATGTACGCGTGTCCGGCACGTTCTGCTTGACATTTGGCCGTGATCACTGATCAGGCTCGCTGAGATTGTAGCGCAGTACCGGCGGCAACCGCCAGCCCCGCCTCTCCGTCCCCCTTAGCCAGCCACGCCTCCTGTCCCCCTCAGCCAATCCCGCCTCTCCGTCCCCCTTAGCCAGCCACGCCTCTCCGCCCCTTCAACCAGCCACGCCTTTCCGTCCCCTCAGCCAATCCCGCCTCTCCGTCCCCCTCAGCCAGCCCGCCTCTCCGTCCTCCTCAGCCAGCCCCGCATCCTGTCCCCCTCAGCCATCCCCGCCTCTCCGTCCCCCTCAACCAGTCACGCTTCTCCGTCCTCGTCACCCGACCTCGCCAATCCGTCTCCCTCAGCTGGCGACTTTGCCTCTTCGTTCCCTCAGACGGCCCCGCTCTCCGTCCCCCTCAATCGCCCACCCCACCTCTCTTCCTTCCTCAGCTGACGCCTCTTCGTGCCCCAGCCGACCCGCCTCTCCACCCCCTTCAGCCGACCCCTCATCTCCCGTCCTCCGTCGACCGCACAGGGGCGTGGCCCTGCCTCTCCGTCCCCTCAGCCGACCCCTCATCTCCCGTCCTCCGTCGACCGCACAGGGGCGTGGCCCCGCCTCACCGTCCCCTCAGCCGACCCCCCATCTCCCGTCCTCCGTCGACCGCACAGGGGCGTGGCCCTGCCTCTCCGTCCCCTGCGGCTTGCTCACACGGGCGTGGCGGTCGGCGCTTCGACGTGCCGGACAGTTTCGCCACACGGCATGGGAGAGTTCCCAGGCGACCTTCGCCGTAAGGGATTTTTTTACTGCCCGACTGCGCCTGCAGGAAGTCGCAATGCCTCGCCGGTGCCGAGCCACTAACGGCCACTTTGCAAACACGAGCTCGGGTGGAGAGGTCAAATTGACCCCCCCCCCCGAAACAATTTTCCAGAATTGCTTCCTCTCCTCGAACGGCGCGGCGTAGCCGCGCCAAATTTTGCATGGCTGTAGACAATGGAATAGCGGATCGTTTGACATAATTTTTTTATGTACCTTGTAAGGTCGCTGACCTATCGCAGGTCAAAGTCAGGCCATGGTTTCAGCGAAGGCAAATTCTAGGGAATCGTTCAATCTGATGCAACAACGGAGTGTTTGACGAAGTCATACATCTCTGAGATGCTTTCTTAGACACCACAAATATTGAATGAGCAGATTACGTTGACCTAAGGTCAGATATGAAGGTCAGACCAGGGTCAAAACCAAACTGATTTATTACTCTAGGGCTTGCTGTAGGGGGATAGTTTCTGGCACTCGTTTCGAATTTATTGACAGCAGTAACCGCATTATTCATCTTCTATTGACTTCTTAGAGGTCTGAACAGGTTATTGATCTAAGATGACCCGGGCCGACATTTTGTTTTGGGAACATACTGCCTGGCGTAAACTTTGTCACTTATTCAAATGCAAAGCTCAGAGCACTGTTGCATCATTTTAGTCACCATGACCTTCAAAAGGTCAAACAAGGTCACTGACATCAAGTGGGCTTTTGACCTTTTGGTTAGAAACAGTTGCCTAGGTTCTTGGGGGCACTTTGGAGACCAACCTGGAATTTGATCTTGTTTTACCCTATGCGACCTGAATATCACGACTTAGGAAGCTCAAATTTTGACCTAAGTGAGTTCACGTACAGGTCAAGACACTCCGTAAGTTTGGTGTCTCTAGCTTTCTTAGTTCCTGAGTTCTTAGGGGGGTCAAATTGCCCCCCCCCCCATCCGAGCGAAAGGTATCTAGCCGGCCACCCCGGCGCGTGTCAAAGCGTGGAGCCGGGGGGGGGGCGGAGGTCAGGAGTCCGTCGTCCGTCGGCACCTGTGGCTGTCAGAATGGGGAAGAGATGGGGAAAACAGGGACAATTTCCTTCCGCCAGAGAATGCGCTGAGGTTTTGATAGAGTTGGCGGCTATGCGCGAGAAGTCCTTTTTTGTCAAGGCCTTCATCAGCAACACAAAATCACCGTGTGGCTGAAGTTGTAAAAGAGTTATGCTAGGAACGTCTCATATGTATATAGGCACGCGTAGCGATGTGAGCCATTTTGTTATGCATGCAGTGAAGCAGTAATTGCTATTAACGTTATGTGGGCGTCTTTTAGCTGCCCGGCCAGGGTAAGTGAGAGCCCGTTGGCCACCGCACCGAGACGGTGACCTTCGCACGTCTGCCAGGGTCAGTGACCGCCCGCGCCAGGGTCAGTGACCGCCCGCCGGCTGTGTCGTCTGACCGTGGCCGTGCGAGTGGACCGGCACAGCTGAGCGTGCGGGCAGACGTCATGCTGTGGGGCGCCAAGGGCCAACAGATGGGCGCCAGTCGGTCCCGCTCATTAGTGACCCAGAACACACAGAACACGGGCCACATGATCGCCCTTGAAGCGGAAGGCGCGCGACGGGCGGTATTCAACCCTTCTCGGGCAATGTCGGAAACATGAGCTATGCTATATGGTGCCAGAACTCCGGGGGCTTACGCTTTTGCAGCTCCTCCCCTATTCCTGCCCGAATCGCCTCTTCTGTGAAGCCTCAGTTTGAAGCCTCGCGTGTTTGCTCGTTTAAATATATATTTGCGAGCACAGTAGTATGATTACGCATTTTGTGTACGCAAGACTTCATGATCGGGACAAAAAAGAATTGCCGATAAATCATTTACATGCATTTTACGCCCATCGCGTGAGGCATACATTCGTGCATACAGGTCCATGAAACGCCCTTGAGCACGCCGCTGGTTTAGCCCATAACTGAAGCCTGTGGCCTCTGAGCGCGGTACATATTAGGGATGCCGGAAGGGTCATGCGACGGCTGTCTATGCCATCCGACCGGGCTCGTATGCATGTGTCCGATTCGCATTGGTGCATTGGTTCACCAGCAAGGTGGCTGTACGGCACACTGCCACGAGATTCGCGGGGTCGCTCGTGGATCGCAGCGCGCGCCACCTGTCCGCAGCTGCTCCCTGCTGACACTGGACACTGGGTCCGGGCAGGACCGGACCACGTGCCCGCAACTCGTCAGCAACTGTGGCCGGCTGTCTGCCTGGCAGAGCTCAGTCGGCTGGTCTCCGATGCAAGAGGGCACTCTTGGCAGCTGCTATTTGGTCGCAGCGTAGCTTAAGTGTTTGAGCTATGAGGAATGTGTTTATTTATGGCGGCATGCTGTGATGATGGTGCCAATTAGTTGACTTATTTTATGTGATAAGATAGTTACGTTCGCCTGTGAGATTGTTGCTAAGACCTATGAATTATGCGGTTGTGTGGTGTGTTTTATTGAGCCCTGACTGTACTGTGGTGAAGAAGGGGACGCCAGCGCCGGCATCGAATCCCAGACTTGCCTCACCCGCACCGCAAACGGGTCGCCCCTCTGACGTTACCATTCGGGGCTGAGCCGATAAGTGGCGACGGGCGCGCGGGCATGCGGGCACCGGACAGCCGTGAACGGCCAAGCAGAGCTGGCGACTCCGCGCTCACCGTCTTCGTGTTGGGAAACCTCTGGCTGATTAATGGAACTATTGTCTTCAGGTTATCTGTTTCGACTGTTTCTCTGTGAATGTGCCGGTTGGATCATTGTGAATCGTATCAACACGCGAACCCGCTTGAGCGGAGACTAGCCGGGCTCTTCGTCGTTTAAAGGGATGCAGTTTTTTTCCTTCCTTCTTTCCAATCTTTCCAAAAACAGCTATATCAATCTGCTAAATGTCCAATGATGGCAACACTTCTCTGCTCCAATGTCAGTGGTAGCAGCGGTAAAAACCCTTCATGTATGACCGTCGACAGTGTGACGTTGAGCCTGCCTGTGTCGGTCGCTGAGCCCGATAACCCGACGCGTCGGCGGCCCACTGTTTTCGCGCGTCGCTGCGGTGACGATGGCGCGCGCTGGCACTCCGTCGCCGGCGGGCGGCGGCGGCGCGGTACCCGCCGGGGGGTGTCCCGCTGCGGTGACCGATGGCGCGCGCTGGCACTCCGTCGCCGGCGGGCGGTGGCGGCGCGGTACCCGCCGGGGGTGTCCCGCTGCGCTGACGGTCCGCCCCGACCGGCAGTACATCAACGGCGGCAGTCTGGAGCAGCTGGTGCAGTCGGAGGAGCCGCTCAGCTGGGAGACGCGCGCCAGCCTCGGCCTGGACATCGCGCGGGCGCTGCACTACCTGCACCGGCGCCAGGTGTTCCACCGCGACCTCACCAGCAAGGTGGGACTGACCGGCGGCCACGTGCACTGAGCACCGCTCGCCGGGATGGCGGCTCCTCAGTAGAGTGGACCGTCTGATGCACTGAGGAAACTGGGAGCGGCACAGCGTGATGTTTGGCGCTTCCTCGCCTCTGAAAAAAAGACCTGGAAAAGTCCAGTGACTAAATCCATGTACTCTTCACGCGCATTGACACCGTTAAATGTGAAGCCTTGGATCAAATTACATTCTTTCACATTTTCATTTAGAACCTTTCCGCAGCCACGAAGGTGATGGCGCTCACATGTGTTTCAGAACGTGCTGATTCGGCGGAATGACGATGGGTCGCTGTCGGGCGTGGTTGGCGACTTCGGCTTGGCCGCCAAGATACCCAACCCGCTGTGAGTGCGGTGTTGGTCGAGCCCGGCCGAGGGCCGGTCCCCTCAGGCGGACCACGATCACAGCTGCTCAGCAGCGCCGCAGTTGACCGGTCCCGCGCCCTGCATTGTCCTCCGGTTTAGTTATAGGCAGAGAGCTTTGTCCGTGATGAACTTGCGTGTATCTCCGAATATCCAGGGAGACCGACTTGTTGCGATATTTAGTCATAGGACTTCACATCTTAACGTGGCCTAACGGGTTCCAGCACAACACTGCCGGGGAGGGGGGGGGGGGGGGCAGCCCAGCATTACAAACGAGTGGTGCACGCACAAAGCGCCGACTGGCTCGTCAGCGAGGTTTCGCCTGCTGCCGCTCCTCGCGGGTCACGTTCAGACCGTCGTTTTGGTATGGTTTGACGTCAGCGGAGGGGACATGGTGATGTGCGGCCACCAATGCCGTCACGGAAAACGTGTATGGAAGACCGCGCTCCACCTTCAGTCACTATAACAAGATGTTGAAGTACAATGTGCTTTGAACCTTGATGAGTTAAAATTTCAATCACTCGTTCAAAGCAACAATCGACCTCGCCGTAAACCATACGGCATTTCTGTGAATTCGCCGCCATGACCATGCCTGATGACTGCACCAGCTGAGCAGGGCCAGGCCTATCAGAGCGTCGGACAGCTGTGACAGCTGACAGCCTGTGTGCTGTGTGTCAGGCTGACAGCAACAGCACTATGGCGCTTGATGACGTTGCCATCTAACCCCGGTTAGATTTGCGTGCGGCTCGATGTGAACAGCGTTGTCTTGGCTTTCGGCGGTTTATCTTTTCGCCCGTCTCCGTCCGGCTGTAAATCTGTAAACGTCGTCACAGTCCGAAGCCAGCGCCCCTTGCACGCTGTGTTTGCCATCGGCGTCACTGAGCCGAGGCGTTATAGGTCGGGCTATTGTGGGAGTCTGTGGCGGCGCCGACGCCAGCGCACCCGGTGAGGCCGCCAGCCGGCCGGCTCTCCAGGCGGACCGCGCCGTGCCGACGCCGGCAGCATATTTTGGCACAGCGGGTGTTTCTGGGTAGCTGTTGGCGGGTGGCTGTATGTGTGTGGTGGGGGGGGGGGGGGGGGGGGACGAGGGAAGTGAAAGGGCACGCTGGGGAGGCTCGAGCCAGTCTGGAGCGACGGGTCGCGCTCACAAATGAAATCAGCACTGAGTAGAGCCACCACTCTCAGGAAGTGGGCTGGGTTGCAGACGTTTTCTCGAGCTGCTGGGTTAAGTCGGGTCATGCACAGCGACCACACACCGTCCTCAAATGACTAATGTTGGTCGGATGAGCTCATCGGCACGCCAAAAATACTCAAAGAAATACGTGGCTATCGACGAAGGGAAGCGAAACTCCAGACCCCTTTCTTACTTTGAGTGCGTGTTTATGATAATCGAGTGGCTGATCGTTAAACGGCGATTGACTCAATGATCCAAAGAAATAACATGTTCTTGAGAGTTATTTAGATCAAGGAAGCGGTGCCTGAATCCCCAAGTTCCCCTTGCCATGTTGTGTTATCATATCCGGGTCGTCTACTCTCAAACTGCTCAACTTTATAACTGTTTTACTGTTCAACTCACGCCCGTCTTCTCGGTGCATCAGGCCGGCATGGTCCAATCATCCGGCCAGGAGGACCCCACTGTGTGCTCGACTTCACTTTAGCACTGGGCTGTGGAAAGCATAGGGTGTTTTTCTTGTGCTATCTTCCAGACTTTGGGGATCCGGGCATTGTCTGATGCGAAAGGAACAGGTCCAGTTTGCGATGTTTTGGTTGCCTGCAACGGGAGTCAATCATGGATATGTACTTACAGATAAGACGCGATTGTGCAGTCGCGTGGTGTGATTCCAAGATGTCTGTTTCGAGCAAAATTGCCATATATTCTAGACACGTTTAAAGTCGCAACATGTGCAGTTTCCGTTACCATACTTTGATGTTCATCGGTTGGAATGCGTTCGCGTGCCTATCTGTTCATCTGAAGCAAGCAATCGCCTGCGTTATGCCGCCAGTGTCGGGGAGTGCCGGTGGGCTCCATCGGCCTAGGTGACGAAAACCCGGTATTTAGAAACCGCATGAAACACCCGTAAGCTGCTTCACGTCCGCATTTTCTGACGAATTCCTGCTTTCTTTAGAAAATAGAACGCGTCGCACGTCGTCACGCCCCTTTTTATGGACCTCCGGTGACTGTACCTGCACTTGCCATGGCGTTGGCACTGGCGCTCAGGGGCCATGGCGCAACCGGGATTCGGACCTGGTCCCCCACGTGAAGGTCCGACGTGCTGACTACTAGGTCATTACGCCCCCTTGCTTAGAAATTCAAAATTCACTTCAGGACCTTATTAAGAATGGTTTGAACACGCACATTACGGACGTACGTGGTGCCGCAGCTGCTCTGTGCGTACGTCTGTAGCCAGAACTATCGACGCGAGCTTTGCAAACACCGTTTCTCGTGGCGTGTTTTGATTTTGTGTGCAAGATGTTGGCCCCGCATTTAGTTACGACACTAGGCGTCTGCCGCCGGCGTTTTTGGTGCTCGCCCAACTCCGCCGTTCCCGCCTGGCCCGCCACACGGCAACAGCGCCGACACTGCAGAGCTCGTGCCAACGGCAGAGGCCGCCCTCGGTGTTCGCCAGACTGCCCTGATCGACCGCATCGCATCATTACGTGACTTCAATAAAAACACTTAATTGCTTTTATTTAGGTTTCCTTGACTTGTTAGCTGGATCAGACCTGGAGATCAACAGATTGGCCGACTTTCTGAAGGAAGGAAGCGGAGATGCCAGGAATTCGTCATCACGTGCCGTTTTCCATGGGAATAAGTTATGCGCAGGGTCGGCTAAATCTCCTTCTAAAGTCAGCATGATCTTGTTCCCCATGATCGATTAGTATATGTCCTGTACTCTTCATTAGTGACTTAATGTATAGGAGTCGGGATTTACTGAGTCCAAGAAGACTTGAGACCAGGCGGGTCCCACAGGAGTCCAGGAGAAATCTGGACGGATGCTCGACGACACTGTTGACCGCCACAGAGCCCCCCCCCCCCCGCCCCTCTCCTGACCGGCTGTGCCGCTCGACCGGCAGACTGCCCAGCCCTCTCAGCACGGTCGGCTCTTTCTGGTGGATGGCACCCGAGTGCATCACCAACCGGCCGTACAACCAGCGGGCGGACGTGTTCAGCTTCGGCGTCATCCTGCTGGAGATGATGGCACGCGTCTCGGCCGACCCGGACGTGCTGCAGCGCACGCCGTCCTTCGGCATCGATTACCTGGCGTTCGTGTCGCTCTGCCCGGCCGACTGCCAGCTGGAGCTGCTGCTGATCGCCTTCAGCTGCTGTGTGGTGAGCACCTCCGCGGAGCGAGCGGCACGCCGCGGCACCTCCGGCTTCGCTGCATCGAAGGGTCAGTGGTGCCGTCAGGTGCTGCTGCGGATCTCGCCTTATTACTGGACTTGACCGTAACGGAAGAGGGTGTGGAGGTAAGCGCACTGCAGCCTCCTGCCGCGTGCGGTAGTTTTCCTGAATGGTCTCACGTCGCAGCTGAGTTTCCTTAATAACAGAGCGGGCCATGGAAATGTTCGTGCGTCGATGCAGCCAGCTGCTGGTCTCGTGCCGCATAGCGAAGCTGACGTAGGTGCTGGCTCACGGACGGAAATGCGTGAACGTGATCGGTAGTTTCGTCTGTATGATCTGGTTGAATCGTTGAGCGCCCGCTCCGTTATGATATAGCCGGGAACATTTTATCCGAAACGTTCGCTGTGATGTTCAGGCCGTGGTGGATATCACGGACACATTGAGAAACAAGCATCGGTGCGTTTTGCTTGACGCCTCGGCCTCGGCCGTTTGCATTTTTCATGTAGTCGCTGAATTTTATCAGTGATGATCCATGGGTCCTGGAGTGTTTGCGTCAGTTGGCGAAACTGCGGGGCGTTTATCGTGGCTGCAGTAAAGGTCGCTGTTCGCCCGCCGAGACGGGCCGAATGTAACACCACCGGTACTTGACGGCCCACGTGCAACCACACCCACACTGTCACCGCTTTATCCGCGCAGATGGATAACATGCCACGAATCAGTGTACTTTGACAGTGTGCGGTGGCCTCCGTCACGCGCTTGGCATCACTGAAAGCTTGTGTACTGAGGGCAACGGTTTTCCGTGCGCGTTCCGGGTTGTGCTATGTTTCTGTGAGACCTCTTACAACAGACCAGGCGTGCCAACAATTGAGCAGACCAGGCGTACTTAACTGGCACCGACTTAACACAGACTTAACAGGCGTACTTAACTGGCACCGCACGCCCGACCGTTGACGGTCGGCTGTCCGCCGCAGCATGAGGCAGCCAGCCGGCCGTCGTTTGGCGAGCTGGTGCGCCGGCTGGAGGCGGTGCTCAGCGGGCTGCGCGCGGAGCTGAGGCGGGCTGTCTCCCCCACGCCGCGGCTGGCGCACGCCGAGGAGAGACACCAGCGTACGTGCCGCCGCACCTCCCGACCCAGATGCCCGGCCGTGGGTAATGAGTCCAACTGGCTCGGGCGAGCCTGCGCTCTAACGCTGGCCGGGTCTGTTTTGCTGGGTGTTGGCTATTGCGTTGGGATCGAATTAGCTGAACTGACTGACGCTCTCCTGGTGTTCTTGTGCTTATTTTAAGCAAGATGATATGTGAGTGCCTGTCATTTTCATAACATGTTTTGGGTGCTGCAACGCCACCGATTTTTAAAAAGCTGAGCATAATTATTTTTCTACGCTACAACTTTATGCTTTTAGTGCTCCTGTGATGCTCTGAGGAAAAGTGCTCTTTGGTACGGATGCTCTCCACCACAGCCTTTTATCGCGTTGCTGCGGTGAAAATATCTTGCTTTGACGTAAGCAGCTTAAGGGATGATTGTAAAACGCTTCAGTCGGGCTGAAAAGGCTGAAGCTGACCTCAGTTCCGTTACGTTTCACCGTCCTTGCCTTGCTTTGATGAAAGTGCCATCTGTTGACGAAAATGTCAACCAGCGTCACAACCCTGGTGGCGCCACCACTGACGGTTCTCCCTCTCCCCGCCGCAGACCACCGTCGTTCCCTCTCGGACGATAACCAGCTGGCGCTCGCCGACGCGTGCTCACCGAGCGACAAGGCGCGCGTCCACCGGCGCCACTCGCACTGCCGCGAGACGCGGCCGCGGCCGGCGCTGCGCTCGCCGCGGGACGTGGCCGAGTACATGGCGGCTCGGGACCCCGCCTACAAGCCGGGCGACACCGCCAACCCGTTTAACGCGCTCAAGCAGTACCGCGACGGCCGAAAGCTGGTCGAATCCCAGACGGAGCTGTTCAGCTCGTGCTTTGAGTTGCCGTCGCCGCGCGGCGGCGTGCCAGTGGCCCCGCTCGCTCGCACGCCGGCGCGCGCCACTTGCCTCAGTCTGCCGACCAGCCCGGAGTGCCGGCGGCGCCGCGCGCGGCCGGCCGGCGCGGCGGCCGCCCCGCTGCGGCGCCTTGGCTCCTGCGAGTCGGGCTTCTACAGCGTGGGTGAGCCCGAGCCAGCCGAGCTGTCGCCGGGCTCGTGCCGCTCGGAGCAGAGCCAGGAAGAGCTGGCGCGCTGGCGGGCGCCGCTGGCACACCGCTCGTCCTCCGTGTACACCGACTCGTCGGACGACATCAGCAGCCTGGGCTGCGAGGCCGAGGAGCGCGGCCGGCCCGACCGCGGCGGCGGCGACACGGACATCCGCCAGATCGTCGAGTACTTCGAGCGGAGCGGCGGCGGTCGTGCCCAGCGCCAGGGCCTCGGCTGCCGGCAGCGGGCGCTCGAACTGCTGGGCGTCGAGTGGGCGCGCCAGCGGCTCGAGCGGGCCGAGCGAGCGCCCGTGCCGGCCCGACTGGTGGCCGACTGCCGGCGGCTGTTCGACCGGCGGCCGGACGGCGGCGGTCCGGCGCCGGCCCGACACCGAGTACCCATCTCGCGCGGCTCTGTGCGCGACAAGCTGACCGTGTTTGAGAACCGCGGGTAGCGGCCGCTGGCTGCGTTGGCGCGGGCAGAGTACAAACGGGTGGCGATGAGGGCCGGGTGGACGTTCGGTGGTATCCTGAGCACCTCACGTTCACTCACACAAGGGACAGGCGCTGTCGCTGCTGCTGCTGGTGAGGGCCTCATCGAAGCTGATGGGGACAAACGCCGAGACTGGCTTCACTGATGCGCGGCAACTGCGTGCGAACGCTGCGTGCCTGTCGCCTAGAAAGCCGAGTACCTGTCCATTGGCTCCGCCGTGTCTCGAGAGCAAGGTGCGGTCGACGGACGTTGTCCGGTGCGAGACACAGCACGACGCGCGCTGTCTAGTCAAATATTTGCCAAGCTGTCGACTTCTGTCAAGTGTCAACGTCATCACGTTCGTGTTGGTCGGTTTTTGGTACTAACGATTCGACGACCGCAGATCCCAGAAAGCTGGCGAACTGCAGAAATGGTCTTAGACGGCCCGCTATCCACGTTGAGGTGATCCTAAGCTGGCGAGCTTTCATGTTCCATATTTGGTGCTGCGACATCACGCAGAGCACTGCCAAGTCATCGTCATTCTGCCGGTCTTTCACAGAAGTGCCCAGCCTCCCTTTCTTCGTCGATTCGTGTGATCTTGTGTTCGAGCCATTGGGCCGTGCCAGATATATCCAGTCTTCCACGTCATTGCGCGTTTTGTGCAGAGCGTCGCATGTTCCTGGCACCCACCGTCCAGACGCGTCCCAGCGCCCCCGTGCAGTTCAGGCGGCTGGTTTGAACACTCCCACATCCGCCGAAATGGTGGTATAGGGTGGCAGGGCTGTCTGCTCCTCAGTCTTGCCGTGGAGCAGACGTTTGCTCGCAAACGCACGTGGTTCCATCCTGTGATATCTCTCGGCGCAGTGGCCCTCTCGTTCGGCATGGGCTCGCGTTTTGGCGCGCTCTCGCGCGGTTTTAGACACGCCCCCGACACACTGTGCGCTGATTGGCCGTGTAGGCGCGTGCGTCTACTCTACGGCGCGGTACCTGCTGTTCGGCCCTTAGAGCTTTAGGGCTGATGAGGTGGTACCGCTGTGTCATGTGCCGTTGTGGTGAAAACTCACGATATGTAACTTCAATTAACTGAATAAAGATACCGGGAAGATGAGCCAATTTCTCCCAGACAGAACCCCTCCAGGTGGTACTCTGCGTGACTAGCCCCGGTCGTCAGGCGTCATTTGATCGCCACTTTCAAAATGCAGTGAGTCCAGGCCGGTCCAAGCGCGAGCTCGAGAGCAGCGTGGCTGCGTAGTACGGTGATTTATCAATGCACGCAATCAATCTGAGTGGTCGATAGCTTCGCACCACACTCACCCGGGGTCGGCCTGCTCAGTGGTGATCATATAAGTTACAAAGCACGCCTGTAACAGCCATGGCCAGTTTTTCAACATGTTTTTGGCAGTCAATCCGTGTTATGAGTCTGATGCAACTCGATGTTGGACTGCGCTCTATCTATTATGCCTTTTAGAGGTGGTCCTCTACGTTTGGTCGCACACATCGTTGAATGCATGTTTTCTTGGCGTCAAATGTCTGTTAGAAATGTTCTGCATTAGCTCTGTAGACGGGGGGGGGGGGGAGCTACAGGGGGCACGTGCCCCCTTTACTTCGCAAGGGATTCAAAGGACCACTCGGGACCAACTTTTCTGCCCCAATCTGAAGGCCCAAAGACTTCGAGGGCCCGGGCGGAGATCGGGCCCTCTAACGCCAGCCAGAAAGCACTTTGCACCGATGGGGCCCTCTTGAGTCAAGAAATACCTCTATGTTGGTCAGGCACCACTCGTACCAGACAGTGGGCCGGTCTGGGTCTGAAGGCCCATTTCCCAAGCAGGAACAAGGCTGTGGTCCGGCATTTACATTGGTCAGAGCCCCTAAGTCAATGAAGGGTCTCCTGTGTCGGCCAGGGGCCTACAGCGCCTTACCCTCTGTTGGCAAGGGCCCAGAGTTGGCCACGAGCATTATTCGAGGAGGCTCAAAAAAGCGGCCATCGGGGCCGACGATCAAGGGTCCGATTGAGAGGCTTAAGGTCCTGAAGGTGCTAAGGGCATGGCTATAGGTCACATCAAGATTCCCGGCCTGTAGGACCACGATCTCAGATGTCAGTCTGAGGGCCTCTTTCACCTACTCAGGAAACCTAGAGCCAGGTGGACCTCTATTTCGGCCAGACATTGAAATCGACCATCGACACCCATATCCCGATTTGGGGGCCCATTTCCCAAGCAGGAGTAAGACCGGGTCTTGTAGGTCTGAGCCCTGGGGGCCCATTTGCCAAGCAGGAACAAAACCGGGTCTTGTAGGTCTGAGCCCTGGGGGCCCATTTGCCAAGCAGGAACAAAACCGGGGCATGCAATCTGCATCTGTCTGGCCCCTACAGCAATAAGGGATCCCTGTGTCGGTCAGAGACTCACAGTGCCGACCAGGGGTCCCCGCGTCGGCAAGGAGTTGCGAGTCCGCCAAAGGAACATTTACTAAACGGGGGCAGGGACAGAACCCCGAACACCAGACGGCCCCTTCCGTTGGTCTGGGCCCTCTGACAAAAAGGCGAGATTGAAAACTGAAACAGATTGAAAACTTAATTGAAAACTTGTGATGAGAGTTATTTACTTATGATGAGGGTTCGCATTGAGACAATGGATGGGCCCTGCGGTAGTCAGGGCCCCGAGAACTGAATGGGGGCCATCCACCCCATTTCAGCCAAGGGGCGAACTGGATCTCTGTGTCAATTACTGGATCACTCGCGGTGATAGGGATTTTGTTGCGTCGATGACGACTCCGGTGTCCAGCCTCGTCAGCGGGGTCTCACTAGTCTTCAACAGAGTGGATTGAAATGAGGTCAAAATTGAAAACGGTCAACCCATGTTTCCCTGAGTTCGTCCATCCCTTTGCAGAACTGGCTTGTGAAATACATTCCATAAACAAGTTTTAAGCCATCGCACTCACAATCGTAGGAGCACGAGCAGCTTTGGGGGCATTGCAGTTTCCGTAAAACCGAACGGCGTTAGCCGCTGCAGATAACACTAGGCAGCGGGCGCCGGGCGTGCGAGACCGACCGTCGTGAAATAAGGTTTCCCAAAGCGTCTCAAAATCAATTCGAACACTTCAAACATTGAACTAGGGCGCATATTTCACGCTTATGAATTTGAGGTCGTCCTATGAACATATCAGCAGCTAAAGCAGCACGAGAAATAGAGATTCGACATTGAATAATCCAGCCCCTCTATTAGATTCCAACACCAGCTTGAGGTGCTGCAACTGTAGATACGGTCCTTTTATTATTGTAAAAATGGCGCAGATGAAGTAGACAGCCAGACTGCCTTCTAAATGTATGGATTGATATCTTAAGGTGCTGAAAAGTACTTACATCAGATGTGCCCAATAGCGCAGGCGGGGGGGGGGGGGGGGGCACAGGGGCACGTGCCCCCCTCCTCCCGCTCTCCCTTAGATTTTGAGGGGTCCTTTGGGCCTTCCGGAACCTACGATTAAGAGCACAATTTAAGGGCTCAAAGGGTCCGAAAAGCAAGACGGAGGTCTCATTCAGGAGTCCCGGCCCGCAGGACCAGGTACTGCAGTGCCAGTCAGAGGCCCTTGTGCGCTAATCACGGGTCCACCGAGTTAATAAGGACCTATGTTTCGGTCAGATACCACCGGTAACGCACATTCTGCTCCGTGACGGCATGGGCCTAAAGGCACACTTTCCAAGAGGGATAAGGCCGGAGCCGGCTATCTACATTGCTCGGGGCACACAGCGTCTAACAGTGGCCCTGTGTTGTCAAAGGGCCCTGAGTCGGCTAGAGACAGTGTTCGAGGAGGCCCGAAGACGTGGAGGGCCCATTCGGTCCGATGAACAAGGGCCCAATTGAGGTGCCTGAAGGCATAAAGGACTGGTCGGAGTCTTATTCAGTGGTCCAGACCTGCGAAGACGAGCACTCAAACGACGGTCAGGGGGCCCTTTGTGCCGATCGGAGGCCCCCTGCGTTGATATGAACCTATATGTCGGTCAGATACTACCGTACCACATAATCAGCTTCGTGTCGCTATGGGCCTGAGAATCCACTTCCCAATCAGCTCTAAGGCCGGGGCCGGTGATTTACGTGATCAGGGGCCTTATATCTGTCAGGCGCCCACAGCACCCAACAGAAGCTTCCGTGCTCGCAAGGGTCCCGAACCGGCCTAGGGGGTGTTTAATGAGGCCCGAAGAGGGGCCCGGGCGTCCCACCGGAACCGACTGCCGATGGCCCGGTTGGAGGGCATAAGGACCCGAAGGACTGGCTGCAGATCACGTAAGGAATCGCGGTCTGTACGGTCGTGATTTGAAATATCAGTCAGAGGTCCTTTTGCACCGGTTTAGGAACTCCTACGACAATGCGGGTGTTTAAGTCGGTCAGAGACCACGAACACCGAACGGTCGTCTCCATGTCTGTCTGAGCTCTTGAGACCCATTTCCTTAGAAGAAGCGAGGCCGGCGCCCGCGATTTGCAATGTTCGGGGTCCCTGGCACAATGAGGGGCTCCTGTGGCCGTTAGGGGCCACAGTGCCGAAAGGGGGTCATGTGGCGGGAGGTAGCCCCGAGACGGTGCGGTGTTTGAAGGACCCGAAGAGGGGCCGAAGGGTCTCTCGAGGCCAAAGGTGAAGGGCCCGGTGGAATGGCAGAAGGGTCCGAAGAGCTGCAGGTCACATTAAGGACCCCTACCCAATGGGCCGTGATCTCAAATATCAGTAAGATAATCTCTTGCACCGATAGGGACCCCTGAGACAGAGCGTTCATCTATTTCATCCAGAGAGCATGAACAACACACAGTCGGCTCCATGTTGGCCTAAGCTATGGAGGCCCATTTTCCAAGCAGGGACAAGGGCAGGCCCGCGACTTACATCGGTCGGACTCCTGTATCGTTCAGGGACCCACAGCGCCTAACAGGGCAATCTTTGTCAACAATTAGCCTTGAATGAGTCAGGGGAAGATTGTTCAACAGGGACGGGGACGGGAGCCCGAATGGCAGAGAATGTCTTGCGTTGATTAGGGGCCCTCTGACAACTGAAGGAGACACGAACTTGTCTATAGTTTATAGTTAAGTGTCTATAGTACATGCGCGCGTGCATACTTGTGTGAGAGTCAATCCACCATATTAATTATTAATCAATCAATCATATCAAAGCAATCAAAAATTTCAAAACGTTCAAGTTGCAACAACAGACTGGGGACCTCCAACAGTAATGTGGAGCAGTGATAAGGGCTTAGTAAATGTCGGTCTTGCCATACAGCGGGCATGACGAATGACCCTATCCATGTCGGCCCGATACGACGTGCATGCTGTAGCGTGGCACAGGAAAGGATACTGCCCAGGCGACCCATCCCAATCAAGCCTGGACGAGAACGGTCTTCAGAGTGATCGCCTGTAAGTGCGCTCCGACCGTTTTGATAAAAACAAATTCCATCTGAGCCAGAAAAACGCGACAAAAGCGGCGCGGCGCAAAAACTAGCAGCCGTCGCCGACACGGCCCGGTTATGGACGACTAATGCCAGTCTTGGTCCGGTTGCACTCGACACTGTCTCAATCAAAAGTAGGCCCTTGGTGTCGGACAAAATGGCCTTATGGGATTATGGGAAAGGCCTTACACATACGACGGTCAGATCGATGATAATTGGACGCGAGGACGCCTTGGCAACGAGCACATTGATGCGAATGACCATACGATGTATCGGGTGATACAATGAACGACAGTGAATAACAATGGGCCCCATTCAACGGGCCGTTATGCACGGTAAGTACATTAATGTGTCCTGTGCTTTTCCGAGGGGTATTTCCATTGCTCTCATGGTTGTTTGAGGATTTGAATACGTGATGTTTGGATACTTCTCAGTGTGATTTATTTCACTATCCGTGCTGCTCACTGTATAAGAAGCTTTGCAGTCCACGACTTTCAGTGCTCATGCTATAACCTGCAACATGGCTGGAACAAGGCGGCTCTTGGCCGGAATATAAGAAAAAAACTCCTTTGATCGAAGATGAAGAGAGGGAAACATCCCTCCTGACCTGGGCACACCAGAAACACCTATTGGTCGAAACACACGGAATACCGGCCGGGAGGCCACCCATGCGTTGGGTCACGCACATATGATTATTTAAACCACTTCTCACGTGTGCGCATTTGTTACGATGGATGCCCCCTGGCTACGCTGTGTTAAACATAACGGCCCAAAAATTTAACATCGTTTCGTTTGCGAATAAGCTCGAGGTGCAAAATAAAACGGACATGTTGTTTGATATGCGAGGAAGCCATTAACAGCCGGCTTCAGCATAAGAAATCATCTAAAAGTCTTCAACATGAGCTGTAGCCACACCTGAGCGTCACATTACGTTGCATCCCTCTCTCCCTTGTAACCCTCCGATTACGTTCCATCATTCTCCCTCCACCATTACGAGCAATGTTATATGTGGAAGGTCGCTAGATATATCAATCTCAGATCGCCGGGCATAACTTGTCACGTCTAAGGGACCGTCCAGAAACTAGGTTAGGTATCTGGACCGTTTCCTCTTCTCTCTGTCTGATTGCGATTGGCGAAACTCATGCTTTCCTTGGCTAAGCTGCATTTAAGGTAACGTGCCAAAAATGCAATGGACCCCAACTGAGTAAGAGATGTAAAACAGGAGCGGGGTGACGACTGTGACAGGAAGACAGCGGTACACAATTTTAACGCACGCTCGGGTGGAGGGGGGGGGGGGGGGCAAATCGACCCCACTGAAGGTTTTTCCGGAGTGGTTTCCGAATGGTGCCGGTAACGGGGTGTTAGACAAAGCCATACATCTCTGAAATACTTTCTTAAGCAACACCATAAATTACTGAACAATCTCCAGTGACCTAAGGTCAGGTACGAATGTCATACCAAGGTCAAAACCTTTCTGTTTTATTACACTAGGGTTTGCTGTATGGGGTACATTTTTGCGATAATTTCAACTTTATTGATACATGGAACCGCATTATAGATCTTCCACTGACTTTTTAAACGTCAGAATAGTTCACTGACCTAAAATGACCCACTTAAACATTTATTTTTAGGAACAAACTGCTCAGCGTATACTTTGTCATTTACTCAAATGCAAAACTCAAAGGAGTCTTTCATGATTTCGACACCATGGCCTTCAAAAGTTCAAAAAAAGTCAGTACTATTTAATGGGCAGGTGAACTTTTGTTTAGAGAAACTTTCTAGGTGTTCAGGGCATTTTGGAGAATAATCAGGAATTTAACCTTGTTTTACCTTATTTGACTCGAATTCCATGACCTAGGAACCTCAAACTTTCACCTAAGTAAATTCACGTACAGCTTAACACATTCTGTGAATTTGGTGTCTCTAGCTCTCGCAGTTCCTGAAATCTTAGAGGGTCAAATTTACCCCCACCCGAGCGAAAGGCATCCAACCGGCCATCCGGGCGGTTCTAAAACATTTTATAGTGCTGGCATGATCTCAGTAAAACCGTAGCGTCACGGTGCGACATCTATGCCTCTCTTACGTGTCAGTCACGCTCCATCAAAATCCTTCCTCCGCCATGCGTGACGTATGTTATGAATGCGCTAATTACTGGTTAGCAAAATTAGCCAAATAGAGGGAACAAAGAAGATTCTCCCATCGGATCTCTGTTTTGGTTAAGTTTACGAAAAATGTATGAGATGTGGTAGGTGCTAAATGGTAATGTTTTGGCCCAAATCGAATCATGGCAGACATGCCGCCAAGTTTTTATCTTTCTGCGCTTGCTGGGTCGAACTATGAATCGAATGTGGATGCTACCGATCAAAAAGATCTTGAACTCGACTGCGTTCTCAATGCGGCCTTAGCCACTCATAAACATAAAATGCTTGGTCGTAAACGTATGCTTCATGACGCTTGATTGTGTGACTATAATGCACCAATGTCGTTGGACATGGGACTGTTACTGTGATCTGACCAATGGCTTTGGGGGCCAAATACTCCAATCGGCCCGGGCGCCAGCCTGGGAGGAAGGCTGCATAGGCAAGCAGACCAAATCGAACGCGACATGGTCGCGACGCTGGTGGTGACAGTACGAGTAGTGCCACCGCTTTGTACCGCTGGACCAATAGAACAGAGTAACATGAGAGTTGCTTGTGTGAGCCACCTTGTGCACCGTGTGCACATGGTGGCGCCAATTTCTGTCGGTTTGTTTCAGATGCGGGCGGTTGCAGAGCTTCTATGTGTAACTTTTCGTTTCCGTAACTTTTCGTTCCCCACACGCAATGACTTCCTGCGCTGTGTTCTCGTGCACAAAGTGTGCACGCCATCTCACGTGATTCATTGCAGCCATCATGAAGTACAATGCTGCACATGGTGCCATGTGTGACTGATGTTTGTTCGGCAGGAACAGATGTGTGCGCATCGTAACATTGACATGCTCTGTACAGCTGACAACAAAAACACAACACTTACACCATATACCACATAACGTCAGCATGGACACTGGATAGCCTGCATTGCAAGCAGGGGTGTCACTTTCGAAAATTCGAAGGGGAGGGGGGCTAAGCTGGTAAGGTTGACCTAAGCTACCACCAAAACCTACCTTGTTCCGGGATTCCAGTCACTGTAATTTGTATTTCCGATGCTAAATGAAAGGAAATTTAAACAAGAATATTTCGCAGGTGAAAACTGCAGTATTTTGCTGCGGATTTCAAAGTGATATGAAGCTGCATTTGTAGAAAGTTGAAAATGGGGTATAAGTTCCATAAAAGCATAATAATTCTAGCCCGTGTGATCATCGAAATTTAGTGACGTTCATCATTTATCGAAGGTGGCATGTGTGGAATGGCATGGACTGAAACGTATGGACGAGACTTTTACAAAAATTTCTAGCACGCTGCCACGGCGTACCTACCGTTTATATAAAGTGGCCTGACAAAAATTGCTCACGTTTTACTCAACAGTGACAAGTGTATTTTCGCACAATCAAGACTGCGATGGCAAATGGAAAGTGTTAAATTTATCAGTGACCTCATATTCGCAAAATCGTGGCTCTACAAGAGATGCATTTGCGAGGACGAGAACAAAAGTCTCGTCAACACCACCCCAGAGCGTTACATCGCTATCCCTCTGATCTCCTCCTGGGCGGCACTGAGACGACTTCACGGGATCAATCGGGAGGAGCAGTGGCTCCAACAGAGCGGGGTGAACCACACGCAGCTCGGACCTCACTGGATTGGTGTAAAAATCATTTCGCTGGAATGCATATCTGCTTCAGACTGCCGTCCTGGGGCTTCAGCCCCGCCTTGCCTGCGTCACTCGACTCGATGCTGTGTAGAACCTCAGGGGCAACGTCCACGTGGACAAGTCAGCGATCCTTCAAAAGCTCAAGGCTGCCTTCAAACTTAAGGAGGGGCGCATCACCGAAGACAACTGACTGAACGACAGCCTGACCAGCTGCAGCCGGTTCACCTGTTGCGCATCCTGCACCGCCAGGGGTCCACCTGGAGCAACTGTTGCTGTCGTGATTGGGCGGGTGTGGGATCACTGATGACTACCGCTATTGTTGATGGTGCTTCGGCATTTGATTGGTAACCGAGTACCACTACAGTCGCGACTGTACCACAAATGCACCTGCCACTGTTAAGGGTAACATGGGGGGACTTTTGTCTAGGTTACCCTCTACCTTTAAAACCAGCCGAAAATTGCCTTAAACATTTGCAGACTAGCCTAGCACATGAAGGAGCTGACATGACGAGCACATGAGGTGCCTACAACATAATATTTGGTGCAAATGAACATGATACTAGAAGGGATATGTCGAAGTGTCTAGCGCACCAAATTCTCTCTTAACTAATATGCATTGAGGGGAGGGGCAGAGGAGTTGGAAGAACAATGGAGGGGGTACTCAGTCCCCCGAAAGTATATAAAGTAACGCTCCTTATTGCAAGGTTTGAGTGTGTCAGTGACGTATTTGGGCAGCCGGCTGTACATGTGTGACCTATGTATTGTCCGGATAGGTGCTTATGATTTTGTGCCGAACAGCGTGTTTAAGACGATGCCCATGTCGGCTACCTGCAATGTTCCACCTGTAACACTGCTTAACTCCCAAGGTCAGTTCACCGGCTCATTAGTGGCCTACGTGACCTCTCACATGCTGCGACACATTAACAATATTTTAATGGGGTGACGGGCTCTCACGTAATACCCATTTCGGCTACGATACACGCCACACACACTAGCGGTATTGAAGGTAGTGAGACCCATGGACTTCGGTGACATGTCGCAGAATTGGATTTGAAAAGCAAACTTGACGTTATCACTTGACCAGCCTGTTGAAATGTTTCAGTGACATATGCTTTACAAGATATTAATTTTTAAGGTCAGGGATGTAAGGAAGGTTAACAAGGTCGCAGTTTCCGAGCTTATTCGCGAGGTCGCGAATCAAGTGGCCGTTTGCAATTTTAGTAGATCCAGGGGATCGCCCGCCTTAAAATTATGTGGTGGTTTGATCATACCTAAGAAGTCACTGTATGCGTGCAAACCACGATCCGGTCCAACTTTCCAGACAACCCAGAAATGTCGCGACTTATTATCTGGTGATCCAAGTGACGTAGCAAACTTAAAAATCATGTGGACGTAATGAATACCAATAGACATGTGTGCAAAACCTGGCCTGAATCGGACATATCGTGCTGAACATGACTTGGAATTAGTCGTGAGATGGTTCAGTAGCAAGAAATTAATGTAACTCGACAAACATTTTGTTGCAGGTGAACACCGGGTGCTCTTGTCGCACGTGTGGTTCTATGGATTTTCGCCACAGTCATGACCGCTAAAGATGATTTTAAGAGCATCAAAATATAATACCATTCGAATATGACACAGGCATGCTAAAAGCCGTGTTGGAAAAAAACGTTACTATAATGCAATATCGTCCTCCTAGGCTGGAAATAAGAAATGCAAATCAATGCTCTGGTATGGCGCCTTTTAAGTGGACGAACTGAATCTCAGCCAACCTTTGCATTGTTTAAAAGACTCCACTTCCCAGCTCCGCTCTTTCACTGAACTGATAACGAAGTCCAGCAGGTCCATATATAGTCCCTATAGTCCATGCACGTCCATATAGGATTCAGACCTTTGGCGGAACTTCGGAGCAGACGATTTCTTCTAAAATATCTACCAAGGCAAGTGACAGCATGAAACGCTGCGGCACCAGCTTTGTTGTGGCAGTGCAGACCGGTGTGACACCAGCTTGGTTGTGACGGTGCAGACCGGTGTGACACCAGCTTGGTTGTGGCAGTGCAGACCGGTGCGGCACCAGCTTGGTTGTGGCGGTGCAGACCGGTGCGGCACCAGCTTGGTTGTGGCGGTGCAGACCGGTGCGGCACCAGCTTGGTTGTGACGGCGCAGACCGGTGCGGCACCAGCTTTGTTGTGGCGGTGCGGACCGGCGCGGCATCAGACCATATCACGGCACGGATGGCAACCCTCTGAATGCTGCCAGCTGTTTGGAGCAAAGCTATTTGCCAAGTGGTCCGCGCCTGTACTGTGTTGAAGAGGAGCCATGCCACCCGTTCTTCTGTTCACCCGGGAGGCCAGATGACGAAAGAGGAGTTGTCAGGGCCGCCGGGCGGGCGACGGCGCCGGCCAGGCTATTCTTGGCCCAAATATTCTTGGCGCGGCCGATCGGGGAGCGAGCGGGTGGCGGATAACACGCTACAGGCCTCGCGGCGCCACCCACACAACACTTGCATTCCTTATTTTCGGAACTAACGGCATGGTCCTTTGGCTCCACATGGTGACCGATGCCATCTCACCCGAAGATAAAGCGCGGTGGCTACCAGGCCGTATAGCCGACATTTTATGAAGGGGCGCGCCAGTGTCGAGTAACATTTCACAAGGCGTAAAAACCACAACACCGGTCCACGAAGACTTACGAGGACAGTCGCATTTCATCCAAGCCCCATTCTTATACAGCTATACATATTTATATCTATATTCATCTTGATATCTATCTCATCTTATATCATATCGAACCATATTTCTGCCGTCCAAAGGAAAACCCCATATGCTCATTTCTGGCCATTTTGCGTTTTTTTATGTCGTCTGCTTCATCTTCTCATGCTGAATTCAGATACTTAAACAAATGGCTCAAATTCGCACGTGCTTTTAGCTAAAAGAATGGGTGAAAATTGCTTGTGAAAATTTAAACTGATGGTTTTAATGACCGAATTCAGCATGAACAGACGAATCAGAGGACATCAAAAACGCAAAACGGCCAAGAAGTAACATATGGGGTTTTACCTTTGGACGGCAGATTTATCTTAATATCATTCAAGCCCCTCCCCGTGCATTTAACGGATGTGATACCAATTTCTTCGTGTGGTGGTTTCACTCATGTAATAGGTTCCGTTTCGAAGGACTTTAAACGAAGGTTTTTCCACCCCGAGTTCCTTTCAACATTAGGCGGCCTTGATACTCCATATCATGAAAGGGGCGGCCTCTTTTTCTCTCTCCCGCATCTTCAAACAGGAAGGGAAAGCGGCCGTGCAGTTCATTTTGACCCCTCCTCTCCAATGCTTTTGACATTAGGCTTGATGTGTCACTGCGGGAGGAGGGTTTGGCTCAACATTTGAGTGTGGTGGGGCATGACCCCGTTAAAGAGATGTCACTTCACCTATGGCCCCAAATATAACGACAGTTTCCTTTAGAGCCATGAATGTCCATATTGTCGGAGGCTGAGTCTCGTCCAACTTTACCCTGCTGGTTGAATGAAAGCGTGTTTCCAAAACAGATAAAATAACTTACATTCATCGTGGAAATAAGGTCATGCTGCTCTCATGCAATTTTATATCATATTGACGACAGCAAACTTGTATCGATAACAGAATTACGATGCATTGAGCTCAACGCGGCGGGGCCATGGGAACCTCTTATGAAGAGCGAACCATTTTCCGCCACGAAATTCGCCCATTACCGCAGCATCACGCTTCATGTATTGGGGAAGCTATGTTTGCATAGACTCACCAGGCAGATATTCGTTTGTGGGAAAAGCGCTCAAGTCATTCACATTTGTCCTCCAGATCACCCAAGCACACATAATGACATGAGTGCGTGCTTTCCATTAATAACATTTCCTTGGACGTCACAGGCGCCTATTCCAAACATTGAACATCTCACTTTTCACTTTTCACATAATATTTTTTGCGCACAGCCCGGACGCTCCAAAGGTCAGACGGGCAGCAGCGCCACGTATCTTGGGAATGTTGTTTCCTTAATTATTCCTGATAAGTTGTCACATTGAATCATTCAAGGAATGGTCGAGAGCAGGGGTGTCATTTTTCTAAAATCGGTTTGGAGGGATCAGCCGAAAACATTGATCTAACCGGCCTCCAAAACCTGATTGCTGCCCGCATTTCGGTCGCTTAAATTTGCATCCTCCATGCAAAAATTACAAAAAATTCAGTATTAAAAACTGTTTTCCTGCAGAGGGATGACTTCCCATTTCAAGACAATGTTAGCTGCTTTCGTGAAAAACTTATGATGGTACGTAACTCACAGAAAAAACATCCAAGCAAATTTGAGTAAAACTCGTTGATGACTACTGCTGTCGCTGATAGTGTGACATAGCCACCACAGCCACGATTATGCAACAAATACACTTACGGCTGTCGGTAAAAGATGTGTTAATTTTTATCTGGGCCACCCTGTACTTTTAAAAGCTGCCACATGTAGTAGTCAGTTGTTCTTTGTTCCAATCCAGGCGTTATCATTAGAAAAACTGTCAAACATGTGCAGACTGGCTTAACAGATGAAGGAGGTAGGATGGTCAAAAAATAGGTACCTACATGATAGCATTTGGTACAAAATCAGCGTGATGATAATAGTGATGTTGTCATGTACCTACTAACTAGTATACCAATACTTATTGTAACTGTTCTTTTTGCATTCGACCCAGTATTCTCTCTTTGCTCGCATGCATTGAGGAGGCTCAGAGAAGCATGGGGGGGGGGGGCACGAGTCAACATTGGGACTCAAGCTCCCCGAAAGTGTATAAAGTAGCGCCCCTGGTTACGAGGACATAATTGTTCATCTACGTCATTCTTGTCTAAATCTGACGATCTTATCACTTATACGAGCCCAGTGATGCAAAGTTAGTTGCACATGTAAGACTTCCACACACGCGGCAACCAGCAACGCTCCAAAATACTTGGCTGAGAATCACGCTCCAGCTACGCAGTTACTCCCAATGATGGTGTAACATATTTTTCCACGCAATGGCAAAGATAAGTCGAAACAGGAAACGTGCATTTCGAACGAAGCGCCCAGGCCAATCTGGAGGGCCCCTGAGCGATTGGAAGCGTCCTGACAGCTGGACATGTAGGACGCGTAGCAACAGCGTGGGGTCCTTCGATCAGAGCAGAATTAACCAAGGCCAATGCGACGGCATCCTGGGTGACCGAGAGTGGCAGGATGGAGCAACAGAAATGGCTTCGACAGAGACCCACGCAGATAGAGCACATGGGAGGTTCTTCAGCACATCAAATGTCTCGACATATTAACTTAAAGGCCCACCGACAGCAGGCCAGGATCTTCCGAGCGAATGGAAATAGTACAAAACCAACGGAAAACAGCTGGGGCAACCTGCTTGATGGACCTCAGTCACATTTTCCTGCGGAACAGGGGGGGGGGGGGGGGGAGTAGGGAGAGTTGCATCGGTTTTTAATCTGAGCTTCCTCGTGTTCTAACTAGTGAGCATAGGACTGACATTCTTATATCTGCAGACAGCTATGACCTTCATTTGCACATATAGCGAACGCGTTTTGGAGAACACGTCTTCGCGTTTTTGTACGAGATCTCTGAATTACCTCTTTTGAAATGGGCCACCCTGGGGTGAATTGTACAGCATGGTGGGGGAGTTATGGTTATGTTTTTGTTGTTGCCATACATTGATAGAAATATCTGCACTTTAAGTTACATGATTCGGTACCAAAGCAACACCCTGTTCAGGCATAATTTTACACAATGGAAGCAGGAAAAATTTCATCCTTATCTGGGAACCCGAGGTCATTAGGAGCTGAATAGAATCGTTTTCATGTTGCTGATGAATGATCGTACAACTTGTGGTAATATTATTCCCCATAAAATGATACGCTGATCCCTATACTATAGGGAAAGTCTACAAAATGTCCTCAAATTTCTCCCACTGATTGTGTTTTGATTCCAACCAGTTTTGGTTCCGTGGAATATAATGCTTGCCCGCATAGATTGCGTACAAATCGCCAATCAACCTGTCATCAACGTATTCACAAGCCGTGATTCTGTTTGGCAATATAACAACATTGCCAACTCAAAAGCTTATGCTGACTTATAAGTTGACTTTAAAAGTCCAAGTATTTGTTTCCAATATAACTCGCATATGGGATTCTGTGAAAATTGGTTAAAAAAGTAGACTTTGACTCCGCTCTCCAAACTATAGCCGGGGACATTTTCAGGTAAGTGCGATACATGTGCATGGAAAGAAACAGATCCAAAATCGCGATAGGCTTTCCTTTTAGAACGCTGCGTTCCTGCTGATGCCATCGTATTTACGCAATAACGGCATTGCTGCAGGCACCTGAGAACTAAATCATTGGATTTTTCAAGAGTAGCATTCGAATTGGTCTTGTTTTTTGACAGTACTGTACAATCAAAGGTGAACAAAACGGAAAAGTTTGAACTTACCTCTTTCGTGGTCCTCGGTTTTATTGATCGGAAGAGACGCACGCACCACATCCGTTGGCTCTCGCGTCAGCACTACTTGTTCACGCGCGCGCGTAAAGTGGCGCTTGCGACTGCAATTGGGGTACAATTTCTTGTGCACTTTCGGGCAGAGGATCTCTTGACACCGCTGCGTGGAATGATTTTAGCACTGGGCAGACATTTTTGTTAGTAGGTTGGGGAATCTTTTGACGCCAATTTGTAGAATTATTGTATTTTATATCGTTATTTCATTTTAGGTTCGGTGTTGGCATCAAAGACGATTGGGAACAACCTAATGCCTGAATGTTGGCATATTTCCATTTTATGTAGGTGAGTCAGAACAAGGGTCAGAATAAAGATGCAACGCTCATAAGAGTGCGGCGATGCTCTGTTATTAGTTCGTGCCACGGAGCGAAACTTTAAATATGTACCTTTTATTTACCATTAGAGGGGTACGACTCTATGCCGTCAGGTGGCTGCACATCATTCTAACCGCTGTCACGGTAGTCGCATGATTGTTTTCGTAAGACAGCTGTACTGTACCTGTCAGTATAATCAAATGTGTCAGTATAATCAAATGCGAGAATCACAGAGTCATTTAAACCCTACGGTAATAATGATTCCAGGATCAACAAAGAAACATTGGTTTATTGCATATAACGAATTAGAGAGTAAGTTTTGCTTTAAAAAATGCCTATGGCAAAATGCAAATTTACTCGCGGCAGTAATTCGGGCTACACCACAAAAAGCCTAGTGCTTAATTTTCTTAGTCATCCGTAAACAACTAATGTACTAAAGAATATAGGACCTCAAAAACATCCTTTTTCAAGAAAACACCGTTTGCATGCACAAAATTGGAATTTTATGGCATCAGCTGACACATTTATCAACGAACACCGAGCAGACTTCATATATTCATTTGTATGTACACTACCTTAAGTTGACACAGCGGGCTCATCAGAGTGAGGATCACCGAAAAATAAAGTCGCACACAGTTACGAAAGAGAACAATGCAAGAGTATTTAAGGCTCATGAGTACCTAAATAAACTATTACCGTGACTTTATGGTCTGCCAATACTCTGTCATGACACTTTGGCCTAGGCTTCGTGCTTGGGTTCATTAGATACGATGATAATCTATACACAAAAATTCACCCATATTAAGACTGCAGGAGACGGCAAGGACGAAGCTTGACGTGTCTGACACCACGAAACAAGAGGTCTTCGCTCGTGTGACCGTCCCCCAGCCACCAACACACGCCCAGTCCTCACGCCGCTGCAGATGAGCAGCCAAGGCTGAAGGCATTGATCGGGAGCAGCCGGATCGGCAGGCCCTGGCTGCTCGCCACCAGGAGCTGCTTGCCATGCCCGACGACGAGCGCACGGTGTTGAACCGCGCAGAGATTAGTCAAATCACGAATTTCCGCCTGACTTTCGAGACTGCTGAACGGGTGCCAGGGCTGAAGTGAAGGTGCTGTCACTTGGTAAGTGAGAGTACTTCAAGACTGACAGTGGCTGCGTTGGAAGCACCAATTGTCCGGCTGGTCGGCCGGTCCCACAATGTGAAAAAAGAAAAAGAAAACGTCATTTTTTTCTACAGAACGTACCTGCAAGCATTCACAGTGACTTGTACAAAAAGCTATGTAGGATTGGGTAATCAATGCAAAATTATGTACGGTAGATATGGATGTGTCCACAATCCTGAAGGTAACACAGCTCAGATAACGTTCAAAACATGGCGGCGTCATGCTACCACAGGGCTCTGAATATAGCATTACCATGGTTTTGCGTATTGGTCACTGGTAGCCACACCAACACTAGTCAAAGCCAACATGGTCATCGGCAAGCTGGTGGACACAGTGGCCGTCGCGCAAAGACACGTTATCAATAGGAAGATATTCATTTATCTCGGTCCTTCCAGCCATGTTTACATAACCACCGCGTGAGAGGATGTACGGAGAAGATGCGCAGGGGCCGTCGCGAGAGGCGGACCCGGTAGACGCAGAACGAGAGCGAGCACCACCGCCAGATAGCCGAGTAACGCAGCAGGTATGCAAAAAAGAACGAGTAGGTGCGTGGGCTAACCAGCACCAAGCTGCGCCGATGGCTGTAAAACATGCCGTCTAGTTTAGAGAGCGGCAGCAGCGGCGGCGGCGGCAGCGGCGGCAGCGGCGGTAGCTTGCTGCTACTCGGCTGTCACGGCTGCCCATTGGAACAGCCGCATGAGCTCGCGGCCTCTCAGTCCAGCGGCGCTGTGGACACATGAGGCCATAGGACAGTCACTCAACCGATGGTGTTGATGCAAAACGTTGGTTCTCAGTTCCCTAACAACATGTGAGGAATATTTTTGACATCATTTGCCATAATTATATTCATAGGTGTGCGCAAACTTACACTTTTGTGCTGTTAAAGGCGAAGCCAGAATAAGTATAGCATGGGTTGCGGCTTTTAACAAATAAATACCAAGAATCCATAACGCCATATTCACTGCAGACGCAGAATCGCCTCAAATGCGATACAAAACGAGCATACAATTTGCTTACCATTGGATAGAAATAGATCAACGTGCTAACAAACTTAAACAACTCAGCGCACCAGTAACATCCGGCAGCCCAGCGCACCAGTAACATCCGGCAGCCCCGTTTCTCACGGCAGTGACGCGCTATGTCTTCGGGATCATCCCAGCAGACCACGCTGCTGAAGACCATCAGTATCGTTGGGATCTCTCTTCTCACCACAGTCCAGCATATGGTCGATTAATGAGGTCCATGGTCGTCACCAAGAAAAAAATAAACATTTGTCGATTTGTACTCATTTGGGTGGATCACAGCCCCCCCCCCCCCCGTCCAATTTGATCCCCATTTGTGAGTATGACCTCTCCCAAACTTCTGGAGTCTCGGCATGTACTTGCAGGACATTAAAAGGCGAAAGCTCAAAGTTATATAACTTTTAGAGGTCTCCTATCATCGTTTCATCACCTGATCTCTTTATCACCTGATCTCTTTCAAAAAAGAAAGAGATCAGGTCAAACTTTCAGAGTTCTACCTGTACCACATCTACTGCACCATTTTCTGTTTTTGCTACATTCTGCATGTTTTAACTCCACAATTAATATGTTTTGTTACCTCTGATCCAGTTTTGTGATATTACCTGAGTGTTTTGGCATTATTCAGCGCTGTTTAAATTTCAAGGGGCTGCAACAAGCTGCATTCGCCGTGATACTCTGCCACGGCGTGTTATCGGAGGGTTAAAATAAGCCGGTTGAATATGAGCACCAAAAAAGGGTGGCAATTTACTAGCTGCTATGTTCAGGAGAACACTTAAAATGTGCCAACCTTCACTTTGAAGTCAAAATTCAATGAAACAGCTACGAAAACCTGATGATCGACACCACGTGACTAAACTGACAGTGGCAAGCGTCCGACAGTGATCAGCAGAACAACACTAGGCATTTCGATATGCCTGTCGCGAATGCTGCGTTACAGGCTGAAGCCGCCTGATGGCTACCTGACGGGGTTTCCCTGGCAGCCTTCAACAGTCGCGAACATCAACTTGCCCTCTACATTCCCGAAGTCATACACGTCCCACAACGTTTACAGGCGCGTAACATCGACCTTACGTCGATTATCGAAACCTGGTTTCGACCATCCAAGCCGAACAAAATGATAATAATGCTGACAGCAATTCCCGCCAAGACTGTGCGAGGAAATGTACCGGAGCGGGGCTGTGGTTACCTGTTCAGCTGGGAGAGACTCTAGCTCTCTAATTTTGAGGGCCAAACAGGTCAAATCCGGGAGAAAGACAGTTTTTTACTATATTTTTGGGCCGGTTTTGATTTCGCCGTTCAGCGCTCAAACCTGTTTTGCGAAACTACGCCCCTGTGGAGGAAGCTCCATGACCGGCACAAGCCACGGATTCGCCACCACAGTTCCTCACCATCCAGCTCACAGCTCCGTTCTCAAATGGAAAGCGTCTGAGCCAAGAGGCAAGTGGATCAAAATCACCGTGAGGTGATCGACAGCCTACAGTAACCACGTAACGGTACCAAAATATTCTAGGATTTTGACCGTATTCAAAGCAGTTTATACACTTCATCTGGTTCTCACATTGCACATTGCACAAACATGGGGTGCCGAATGAAAGGAATTGATATCTGCAAAGTTGTAACTTCGGATTCAAGAACGTGCACAATTAAAACTCATGAATCTGAAGACAACATTTTTGGAAAACAAAGTCATCAAATTTGGATCCATTTTTCAATGTCCTAAAACACCAGAGTGTATATCACTGAGACGAGAATGACAATAGAGCGTCGCTCAAACTAATAAAAACCTTCTCCTTTCCCGGAAAAGGGGGGATCTCGTTCGTGCTCAATCTAGTGAACCGAAACGAGACCAAAATGAAAAGGCCAACCCACGTTTGCCCAAGGACGTCGGCCTTCTCGCATAACCGAATAGTGAAGTAACTTACACAAACAAGTTTTAAGCCTGCGCTCGCTGTCTTAACAGCAAGAACACCGATGGGCACCGGGGTGCGGTTTTCATCAAATCGAGCGGCGTTGTTCACTGCAGATAACACCAGGCGTCGCGGGCCGGGTGCGTGAGAGCGATTGTGGCGAAATAATCATTTCAAAAACCTTTCAAAATTAATCTGCATAGTACAAAGATAAGCTTGGACACGTGCTTCACCTATATATTTCTTAGGTTGACCACCGAACAGCTTAATGGCTACATCAACACGAAACGTTGAAATTTTGCCCGTACTTTTCCAGTCCTACCCCCAGATTACAGCACCATTTCTCTGTGCTGGAAATTCAAATTCGTTGCTCTTGTCAATCTAAATATTGTGCAGGTGAAATATTTGTCCGTAGGGCCTTCTGAACGTACTGACTGATGTCCTAAAACGTTCAAAGGTGCTTTTTCAGATGGGTAGTCGTTTTCGTCCATCCGTTGGCCACCGCCTAGTGTTGGCCAATAGCCGACGCCGTGCAGCTTTGGGAAACTGCAACACTAGGGGCCGTTTTTTGTCCTGTTATCCCGATTTTTGTTGTTCACGATAGGTGGCTTCCGATAGAACATTAAAAAACGGCGTGGTGCGCGCTCACCGAGCCCTGGGCTTTTGCTTTAAAGGAGGTCGTCCACATTTAGATGTGGTTTTAAATTGAAAAAAGCCATTTTGAAGACCTTTTAATGCTGCTAACAATCCCATACTACTTAAGACTTAAACCCCTCTGGTTTCTGAGTTAAACGCCCGCGAAAATGGGGAAGGTATATCGGGGTGGGGGGTGGGGGGTCTTTTTAAACTCGCCTTGACATTCATGACGTCATAATAACTTCATTCAAATCCTGTCATTCTGTAAGCAGTGTGGTGATCACGGCCCAAAATAACTGGCTAGGCGTTCATATATGACGTTTGTAAGCGCTTTCCAGATAAAACGACCGCCAATTCGCTGTCAATTAATGTTGTGCAAGGTAAGCTATTGATCACGTAAGCTAACCACGATGCATTGAAGAGCATACTTACTAAACATATAATTTTGTTTTCTGCAGCAGTTTTCACTTTCCGTCATTTCTTATCACCAAAACATTTATTTACTACAGTGAATTAGTCCAAGGGGGCATTGAACGGATCCCAAAACCTTAATTTTAAGGGACATCATGATTTCTTTGCTTTCCATCCTGATCAAATTCTGCATCAACCCCTTTCGCAAAGAGGCACCACAAAACCATTATTGCGAAACATCACAACTAGTATGTAAGCAGGCCCTCGATTCCAGGAGACACTGCAATAGATCCCATACCATTTTTTCAAAGAAGCAACAAAGTTCAGGGGCACCCCGATGTTTGCACCTCCCCATGGACAACATCCACCATCGGTCTCTTCGGCGATGGGTCACCACAACCTTTTTTGAGGCACCATAACCTTTGTTTTTAGCAGGCACCAGATCCAAATGTGTCATTTCAACAACCCCAACATCTCTGCTTTCAAAGCGCACCAAAACAACTTCTGTGCCTTCCACCATAACCAAATCCTAAGTAGGACCTCTCGTCGAAGAGGACCCGATGTCCTTTATTTCGGGCATCATGATCTCTATTTTGAAACGGCACTTATTTCTAGGGTGACGCCACGAATGCCTCCAAGCGCTTAAAGTCCGAGGGGCGTCAAACTCCAGAGGACACAACAGCGACCTCTCTTTTTTATTTTCACGAGGAGCCGAGGACGCCACCCTCGGTTGACAGTGACACGCGCTACACCTGGTTGCCTTAGGTTTCTAGGCCCCGAAGTTCCGAGCAGCCATTTGGGCCAGAGGGAACGACGATCAAGGTTCCGATCGAAGGGTCCGAAGGGCAGGCCGGGAGGATGAAGGGACCTCAGCCAGTAGGCAATACAGAACAATCCGTCCCCACGCCGGTCTTGCCCCTTGAAGCCTCTTTCCTAAGTCGAAGCAGGGCTTGGCCAGCAAATGTTGATCCGGAAGATCGTGCATTGGTCTGGCCCCTGTGCTGATCAGTGGCCCACAATGCCCAGCAAGGGTGTTGTGTTGTGTTGGGAATGAGCCCAATGTCGACCATGGGCGCCTCTACTGAAGAGGGACAGGAGTGGGATCTCGAATGTCAAAAAGCCTCATGCGTTGGTCAGGACCCTCTTGACAATGACAGGAGACATGAGAAATGGTGATGCAGCGATTTGTACTCACAGTGAGACAGTAACCTGCGCCAGACAGATGTCGCGTGACCGAGCGAGGGGCCCTCCGCACCCTTTCAACCAGGAGCCAGGAGCTAGCAAGCGGAATTGGTGGCTCGGCGCCCATTGCACACTGGACTCCCTGTGCCGGTAAGGGGTCCTTTTACGTCAGTGACATGTCCATGTGCCGATCCTGTATCAGGTGCCCAGATCAGAAGGACCTGCCGCATCAGGGATGGGACCGGTGCATGATGTATCTCTATGAGCGCCTCCAGGTTGATCAGGGCACCCCGGTCTCCGTATCGCCAGAATACCAGTTGCTTGTTAATTCGAGCTGGGGCGAAAAGGCCCTTCAGCTCCTAACCAGGACGACTCATCTATGCAATTTCAAGGTAGAATTTCAGAACGGATTAACAGTAGCAGCATCACGAGAAACCGAGATTACGCCATCGCGTCATGAGTCCGTGATGCTGTACAGGCTAAAAACAATATGAAAATGCGTAGGCAACTGTGTCCGAAATACGCACGTATTGCGTATTGTGTGTTATGTATACTACACATAACAATATATACTCCTTTGCAAGCTTTTACTTTTTTGTGCTACAACTAGCCTATAGTTCACATACAAGACAACTTAACGTGCCTGGTACGCATTGTACCTAATATTCTAGTTTTGAACATCTACAACTCATATTGTTTATTTATCGTTTGTGTTATATTTCTCAATATGAATGCGAGAAACTAGTGAACTCCTTCAAGACGCTCAAAACATGCAGTACAAGATTTGAATATTTTCATGGTAACACACTAAAGCATGTCAGCTGTATGTTAGGGAACTGCTCGTATGTTTTGCTCCAAGAAAGAGTAGCGCGTCAAGTCTACGAATTTTAGCAGTTTCACCGCTTTTTGTTACCACCACCACCACCTAAATATTCGCGCATGACATGTCACTCGAGTGGCATTACGGGTTAGACAATGTGCACAAGTCAATGCTTTTACGTTAAGCCATTCATGGTGGAGATTGATTCCCAGAGTTGTCCGCCCTCTCTGCCAGGATGACAGATAGGCGTTGCTACGTAGTCTCAGAAGCACGTTAAGTCCCAATAACGCACGAACATTTTCCGTGAAGTTAGCGGCTTACAAACTGCAACTTTCTGTGAATTTTGCAGTATCTAAATCATTACAGTAAGTTATATATATATATATATATATATATATATATATATATGTAAATATATATATATATATACATTCATTTATCTATATTTATATCTATATATGCATATATATATATATATATATATACATACGTATATATCATGTTATAGTGTCTTTCTTTTATACTAAATTGTGATTCTCTACAAAATCTATCATTACCTTTACTTCAAAGGACTGATATACCGGGAGCCACGTTGCATACTGTGAAGGACAAGCGAAATATATCAGAGCAGTGGACCAACCATATATTGCGAGGGAACAGTCCAGCATTGGGGGGCCCAGCCCAACATTGTGGATCCAGCTCAACATTGGGGGACCATGACCCACCAAAGAGAGCAAAGTCCCACCCCTGATTGGATCCAGAACTCAAGCATTGCCAGAACTTCCGCGCTGTTATTGGGCTCTAGAGTTAGACCCAAGCAACCCGATTATCGCGCCACGAAAGGATCATGCCAGTCCTTTCACTGCGGTCCTCGCTGGGATTTCCACAGCATTTTCACATGATACAATACAACAACGTTCAGAAATAAAATAACACGATTAAAATTCACAACTAAGTAAAGTGAGGGTCAATTTATAGGATCAATGTCCATCCCTACGTATAGTCTGTACGTGTTTTGGCCTAATTCAGTTTACTTCAGCATTACTTTCTCCTATACAACACTCTGTTCACCAACAGTTATTTTAGGTGAAGATGAATTGCTTTCTAAAAAGGTTTATGTTATAACTTCAATCACTTTAACAGCTAGAAATTTAAGTTTTGGCGTATTATTTTCTGTAAACGTAGCGAAATGTGTTGTAGTTGTATGTTTGGCAATCTAGTAGCTTTGCGGAGGATATTATTCGTTCTTTTCACCGGAGACCCCATGACCGGCTGAGAAGTGCAGTGCGGGACCCGGTCGTCAAGCTAACAGTAAGCTTTAGAAAAGGGTCCTGTGGCATGCAAATGTACTTGATAGCTGCTGCCTTTCAGTGTCATGATTTGCTTGGCTATAAGAGTAATTTTGACGAATGATATTGGCAGATTTCATTCCGGGACCTTTTCTTCGATCTGTCGCAGCTTCGTCATAACTGTCTTAAAGCTTTTTAAGCGGAGATCAATATGCATCTCCGTGCTAAATTGTGAAGATTGTCGTAGAATACTGTTTAATACTGTGCTTTTGTGCCAGGCAGTGGTGTTGTACTCTGCTGGGACGATTACCTGGCTCTTAGCCTGGGTCATAGCATTGGAAATGAGGTCTCAGGCTTCAGTTGTCTACCACCATCTGTAATGTGCAGATCTAGAGAGAAAGTAAATGATGTGCTGAAGTCAAAAATTTTATGGCATTTGAAATTCATTAAGCAAAACCAATTATACTTGTACCAGAAGGGACAGTTGTACTGGAAGACTCTCTTTATCCTAATATTTAAGACAAAGTATATTGTATGGCCTCAAAATAAGACATACAGGGTTTTATATAAAAAGAAATAAGGCCACCAGTCTGTCATTCATGATGGATTTTGACAGGGCCTCATGATGGCACAACTTGGGTGGGGGCTGTAATGCAAGGCAGGATGTTAAACTACAGAGCTGGTTTTGGTGCATATTGGTGAAATCTGTGAGAATGGATTGGGGCCTCAGGGCAGGCAAAATGAAAGCGATGTGATCATTCCATGTTAAAGAATTCTGCAGGTTTCCCCAAAATAATTGTTCATAGCTGGGGCTCAATATGTTGATACTGCCATGATCACTGTAAAAATGTGTGATATTCTTTATTTTCAACTAACTTAACACCTTTTGTGTCTCAGAATGGTGCAGTGTTTCTTACTTCAAGTAATTAATGTCATAACCAAAATGTTATAATTATTTTATGCCAATAGTTGAACATTGTTAGCAAACTTGGCAAACATAATGAGATATAATGCAAATCATGAGGGATATATGGTGTAGCAAGGTTCCACAACATTTATCCCAGTTATGAATGATTAGCCAGTTAGTCAACTGGCTAGTCACGTATTGAAGAATAAGTGTACCTTATCCTAAGGTATATTAAAACTTGAGTCTTTAAGGTATCCTGCCTTATCTGCAAGCTGTAACCTCAGTGTTGTGTACAAATTACTCTTTGTTCAAATAATAATTTTGCAGAATCTAGATGGAAAACATGTTTTAGTGAGCTCTTTAAGGTTAATCTTTGGTAGCAAAGGTTCAATCATGTGGACACAGTATGCTGGCTTCTCACAATACTATGATCCCAGCCCAGTACATTAACATTATTAGCTGCCTGGCTTGAATGTACCTCACAGCATTTCATAGGCTGTTCATTGTTAGCTCATGACCATTGACAGTTCTGCATGTGTGAGTGTCTGGGCATATGCACTGGGAAAATAAACATGTCAAGAAAAACATAGCAAAAAACTTTTTGCCACACATGTGACCGTTCTAGGCTCTTTGGATGTGTAATTATGTTTGTTTTCTGGTACATGAATTGCTATTCTGGATGTTGCATATTATTCCACCTATCAAGCAGAAAGATCCTCTTAAACATTTAAGTGTCATGTTCCAATCACAGGTGGAATGTGTCCTCTTGTCAAACAACATCTGATACTGCTCTAGACACCAATGAGAAGTATGGACTGGAACAGTGTATTGTTCCACTTTCATCTTCTAAATGAGCTCAACTGGCTTTCATAACCTGTGACTAATTTACTGTGTCATTGTTGGTACTGGGTTTGAGGAGTTAACATGATTGAGCTTGGCAAAAATTGGTCAAGTTAATTTTTCACTTTTTATCTTGCAGCAAGATCAGCAGTTGCAGTCGGCACCCCAGAAAAGAATTTTTGTGGGCTGTGAGTTTTTTTGTGTTATTATGGGCATATGGCAGTGGCTATTGCAATGATATAAACCAAGGATGGCTGGAGGGGGTACTCTGCATATTAAAAGATACATGAGGTTTACTGACATTCATATTATCACCCACCAAAATGTTACTGGCTTCCATGTTTTGGAACAAACCCTCTGAGTGGTGCACCTTAATGACCATGTGTGTCATCTGGTCATGGCAGTGACTTAACTGTGTCCACTGAAAGGTGGGTTGTATTTCTGCCTGCAGGCACTCATCATGATCCGCTCAATGTTGGACACGGCCCGCGCCAGCCCGTTCCCGACCGTGGCCCAGTGTGAGCCGTCGGCGCCCCGCCGTCAGCTCGTCCACGGCCGCGATGTGGCCGCCTTCAGCACCGCAGGTACGGCACCCGGACGCCAACAGCAAGGGTCAGATATGGGCACTGGGACGTCTGACATGCTGGGGATGGCACCTGATGTTGGTTGCCGCACGACCGCGTTATACGCTCTCGTCGCCAGGTCACGTAATTTGCTACGGTTCATCGCTTCTGCGGTGGTCGCTAACCGACGTCCCCATTATCCGTGCATGACCATCTGACCACGTCTCGATGCGTACCTTGGCAGTGAGCTGGCTGATATCTGTTTTGCAGAGCCCGAGTACAGCTGCGAATACGGCTCACCCAAGTTCTTCGCGATCGCCGGCTTCGGCGGTATCCTGTCTTGTGGCATCACACACACAGCCATTGTGCCGCTCGACCTGGTCAAGTGTCGTCTGCAGACGAATGCCGACAAGTACAAGGGCATCTTCAATGGCTTCAAGGTTGAACAATACCAGTTTTTAACTCTTAGAAATAAAGTGGGCTCTAATTTTTACTACCTGCTGATGGTAGTTGTGACAACCAGGTCATGGCTGTTTGTGTTAGTTGAATGGAATGTTTCCTTAAACTGTGTCTAGCAATATATTCAGTTTGGCCTAGGATAATTTTTTGTATGCTTCTGCAGTGGCAATCTGGCAAAGTCAGTTTCACATCCATTGTTGGGGTGACGTATGTCTTGCCATGGACTAGATGAGCGATCAGTAGTAGAGGCAATTATAAGTTTTTAGGCACAGCCCATCTGGCGGATCACGTGTCTTATTACATCCTGATCTGTGAGTTTAGCAAGGTACCCAGTCAGCGCGTCGACGACAAAAGCAGTCAGCCGCTCGCAGCGGTAACTTTGGCTGAACGTTTCTTATTTTTGTTGTGGCAGTAGGCTGCTCGAGGGCAAAAGCACGGCTATGAGCTGTACTGACGGCTGCGTCCGCCCACTGCCTGCGGTGGTATGTCCGCTCCGCTGCTGACCATCCGCTGACGGCCGTGTGTGTGCTCCGCAGGTGACTGTCCGGGAGGAGGGCTTGCGCGGTTTGGGCCGCGGCTGGGCGCCCACCGCCATCGGATACTCGATGCAGGGCCTCTGCAAGTTCGGCTTCTACGAGGTCTTCAAGAACCTGTACTCGAACATGATGGGCGAGGAGAACGCCTTCCTGTGGCGCACAACGCTGTACCTGGCGGCGTCGGCGTCGGCCGAGTTCTTCGCCGACATTGCGCTGGCTCCCATGGAGGCCGTTAAGGTGAGGCTGCCAAGCTGGTGTGAGTGTTAATTGCGGCGGTGCAAGTTGTATGCACGGGGATTATTGCCCGCCAAATAGCGCGTGAAAGCTGCGCGCCGCTGTCGTGTCTGCACCCGAGTGTCGCGTCTCTTGACCGCTGTTGGTGTTTGGTGGTGCTGCTCACTGAGCGTGTGTTCGTGTCGGCAGGTACGGATCCAGACCATGCCGGGTTTCCCAGCCACGCTGCGCAAGGGCTTCCCGATCATCATGTCGCAGGAGGGCTGGTGGGGCTTCTACAAGGGCGTGGCGCCGCTCTGGGCCCGCCAGATCCCTTACACGATGATGAAGTTCGCCTGCTTCGAGCGCACCGTCGAGGCCCTCTACCAGTGAGTCCGCCGGCCGCGTGGTTGGCACGCTGCAACTGAACGACCTCAGGGATGGGTGGGGTGGCGAGTGCGCACGGCTCGCCCGCCGACCCGCACACGGCGTGCAACGATCCGTACGGAGATCGTTCACTGACGAAAACCAGCGTGCGCCTCAATCACGATGGCTGTTCAATGAGAAATTGCCTAATGACTGCATTAGACATGAGCTGAAGCATGGCAATGCATTTAATGGCCACTGAATGTGATTAGGCATCATGAAAGATCTGAAATTGTGCTCGCGCTGCTCAGGCCTGCTGGCTCTGGGGACTTCGTATTTCGCAGGATATAAAGATAGCCTAAACGTCACTAGGCAGATGTGGAGGTGTGCGATTTGTGACGCGTGACCCTCCGCATGTGAAACGAGATCAGATTGTAACAAAGGCGAAATGGGAATTTGTCATGGGCGCAAAATGACCACAGTAGTCGGCGCGCCCTAAAGCCCCAATCAACAACAACAATGGGAATTTGTCTGCTTTTTTAGCTTGCACGTGAGATATAGACAATGCTGTGTTTTTTTCCTTGGCTGTGTTTACTTGATAAACGTCATTGATTATAAAGATGAACGAATGTGGTCGTGGTAGCTCTAAAAGATTTGACTTAACATTGCGACCCATGGCCTTCTTCAGCCTTGCTTGCACTGCTTTCCATGTAAGCCATTTCTCCATAGAACATAGAATGCAAGTGAGTGCTGCCATAAGCAGTTCAAGCAGAGCCAGCTAGCTGTGTATTGTGCTTTGTGAGGTGTGAGAAGCCATGTGCCGCGGGCTATATCCATTAGTCACTCTCCTAGTCCTCAACCCAACATCGTCCACCCCGCCCTTGGCTGCGGAACTGAAAATGTCTTTTGTTTGTGTGACGCGAGTATGTGTGAAATGACAGACCCATCATTACACCCCGCAAAAGTTACCTACAATCCGAGCATGCCTCCTCCCTCCACTTCCTATCAACACACTTCCAGCGACTGTTCGTCATATTGACGCCGATTTGTGTCAGCGAGACGGGGTCGGCTATAAATAGACAACATTCCAATGCACCTTGAGACTAGGGCCACGCTATCTCTGATTGTGGCCAGCTACCATCATCCTATCTATAGCTCAAGCCAGGCGAGTTTCATAAAACTGAACATACAAACTTATCATTCGAAAAGCGCGGCGTGCCGTCGAAAATACAGCCATCGCTGTCATCGTTTTATTACGTGTGTCTAAAATTGTCATCATACGACGCGATTTCAGCGCTTTAAGTGCATTCAGTTACCTGGATATAGCCGTTCCGTCTATGCCCGTATACCCATTATACCATGACTGACCCATGTGACGGTGACCCGTGTGATCATGCGCCTGTCTCTGTTACCTGACTGTGCCGTCCGCCTCTCAGGTACGTGGTGCCCAAGCCGCGCGACCAGTGCTCCAAATCCGAGCAGCTGGTGGTCACATTCGCCGCCGGCTACATCGCCGGCGTGTTCTGCGCCATTGTCTCCCACCCAGCCGACACCATCGTCAGCAAGCTCAACATGGCCAAGGGCTCGTCCGCCGTCGAGGTGGCCAAGAGCCTCGGCTTCATGGGCATGTGGAAGGGCCTGACGGCACGTATTATCATGATCGGCACGCTGACGGCGCTGCAGTGGTTCATCTACGACGGTGTGAAGGTGGCTCTGCGTGTGCCGCGGCCGCCGCCGCCCTCCATGCCGGAGTCGCTGCGGCTCAAGCTGGCGGCCAAGCAGCAGTAGTGGGCGGCGCCACCGGCCCGCGAATGTGTGAGAGCGGCCGGGTGGCGCCACCACCCCGGGGGCCGTCCGGCCGCCGAGAGCTGTGAGAGCGGACGGGTGGCGCCACCACCCCGGGGGGCCGCCTGGCCGCCTAGAGCTCTTGGATGCGGCGCAGCGGTGACCGCGCGGCGGCTGGCTGACGCGTGTACACTGGGCTGGCCGCCGCCGAATATAGTTATCGGATGCGGGTCTGACTGGCTTTGACTGGTGCTGGAGCCAGCGGGTGGAGCGGCCAACACAGAACGGAACACGAGGTGATGTTCGTCGGTGTTACACGCGGTAAACGGTCCGGGGGTGATGCAAGATATTGCTGCACCTGGTTACAGGCTTGCAACATTTAAATGGCCGTTTTAACTTTTATTGGAAGGGTAGTGCTGTCTCCAGCAAGGAATAAGTGAGCAAAAAAAAAAAACATGACACGCGAGACCAATATCCAGTATTGAGCTGAAGGTGAATACCATTTTGTTATGCTGCAACGCGAATGGGTCCAGATTATTTCACCAGCATGCGTTCGACAGGCGGTTGTCTGTTGCATTACATTGGTATGCATGGACGAGCCGCGTTGAGTCGCCTTCCACAGCAGTATCGATTGTCCCGCTGCTAACCATCAGGCAGTCGGGTGTGTGGTGAGACGGGACACCACTCAGTCACGTGGTGGTCACGAATAAGAGGTTAACCGCGGGGTGGTGGAGGAGGGGTTGATCATGGGGCGGTCACGAGGGAGGCAATCGAATCGGGCGATCACGGGGCGGTCACGAAAAGAGGGGTGGACAGTCCGCTGCCGCGTTGCGCGGCATTATTTCAGGACACGCGACACTAGTGCATTTAGAATTGTCCCGACAAAATTCAGATGAGAATTTAGAGAATGCAGCCTTTAAAACCTTACAAATGTCATCGAATGAAGACGTTACCACGCATGAAGAGCCGCTAAATGGCGGGAGCGCGCGGGCAGACGGAACTAGGCCACTGATCTAGGGCGTATTGACCATCAAATTCTCAGCTGTCTTGTGTTGCCTGGAACACGCTTGGCAGCGGCGGTCTTCTCAGTGGTCAAACCCTCCGGCCGTGACCGGGGGACACGCCCCTATTTTCTTGCGGCAGGTTTATGGGCGTACTACCACCTCATACATTTATTGCGGATAGCTCACCACTGTCTGAATTCGTTCATGACATCGATGCTGCTAGTGTTTCATCCGAAATACGCAGCGAGCGCCAGGTTATGCATACAGCCATGACACGTACCGCTTTGGTTGATGCCATTTCCGTAGCCAGCATCTGTTAACGGAATTTTAGGGCGCGTCGGCCGCAAACGGTCATGCGGCAGCATCTCATAAAGGAGCTGTATTAATCCTCAGCTCATCACATTACTGTCTGCCGCAAGTGGCAAGTTGCGGCATGCCATTCACGCCAGTCCTGCTACACTCGCTATGATCCAGCCGTCCGGCGCTTTTTCTTGCCTTTGCTTTTCGACTTGGGCGCTGTCGTCTGGTCATGTGCAGTCTCGCTGCCCGGTGCTCTGTCAACACGGAGCTGGATGGAGCCCGATCCATTGAGTCCGTGGTGCTGGTCGGCCACCGCGTCACCACCACGGTGCGCGCTGAGGAACAGACCGGCCAGGTCCAGACTGTCGCTCGGTCGCTCCTTCGTCGGGAGAGGCGCTCCTCTTCGCTCCTTCGGCGGCGCTGAGGTCGCAGCGACCGAGGTCTGCCGCGCCACCGACCCGGCCGCCTGCGACGGAGCCCGCCGTAGCGCCTTCTCTGCAGCCGGCCGCGCAGCTGGCTCGGCCGCCTTCGCTGCGTTCCGGTGTGCCTTCGTGTCGGCAGTTGCTGGTTGCTGCTCCGTTTCAACAGCTGCCCGCCGCGGCTCTGTCTTGGCACCGCCTCGCCGCGACTCCTGGGCGGCGCCTTGCTGCTGCTCCGTCTCTGCGTCGTCGAACAGAGCGCGGAGCGAGAACGGCGCGCAGAGCGCCTGGCCGAGCTGGCCGGCGTCGGCGCCGCCCAGTAACAGCGGCCACCAGCGACCCTCCTCGAGCAGGCGCACCGCCTGCAGCGCCTCGACACCCAGCCGCCGGCTCTCCTTGGCCGACACGTTTTTGGTGACGTTCAGCTCGTGGTCGAGCGGGTTCTGCACGTACAGCTGACTGTCTGCCGGCCGCGGGAAGTCGCCGGCGCTCACAACCGACAACGCGCGCGTCTCCACGTCCTGCTCGGCGTAGAAGGCGAAGAAGCCGGCCAGCAGCTGCGACAGCGTCTCCGTGTTGGTTGTCGGCGGCAGAAGATTCGGATCGCGCAGGAACGAGTACACCGTGCCGTCCACCTCCACCGCGTCACACGGCCCTGCCAGCACGACGGGCGTTCAGACAGGGCACACGGTCGTCATGCCCGCCGCCCGTCGAAGCGAGCAAACGTCTAGCTGCCAGAGGACGGGGTTTACAACTGATTGCCACTCATTTCAAACTGATCGTGAAATCCTGATTACCTGTGCACCACTCTCGACTGCTATTCCGCGCAGATACCAGCTAAATCTCGTGCCGGGCTGTCATTCTTACAGGCTCAAATTTAAAACTTCCATGACTTCCACCGGAGTGAAAACTGCACCATTCTTTCTGATGAGTGCTCGGGTGCTTTCTCGGGGTTCTCCGGGTTCCTTTGGATGTCGACTCACACGGCAATGTGCTGCACCACGTGAAATCAACCAAACATCGGCCCCACCATCTCGTCTCCAGCTGCAGCCACGAATGTCCTACTGTCTCGACCGCCACCCTTCCACTACCGTCACGACGGAATATCACGTAATATTCCCTTCGTACGTATGACAAGTCTAACATCATCCGTCAACAGCTGTACGTGATCCAGATTTAACTGTTCGCCGGTAGGTGTCTGCGCAGTCAGACACTCACTGGCACGCCGCATCAGCTCGTTGACAGAAGGCAGGATGGGCACGGGCCGAGTCTGCAGGAAGTAGATAACCAGCAGGGTGACGCCGAAGTTGGAGATCCAGCGACCCGCCCCAGACGATCCCGATATGGCGTTGGTAAGACGCACCTGAAAACATCACAGCCGTCTAGCGGGCGCAGATGCCATAAGGTCCTGGTCATGGTGTGAACGCACCGTATTGCACTGTATCCCGTTACCATGCCGACGGGCTTACCGATGACGAGAAAAAATAACAGGCAAGGGCAAATCTTATCGCCCAAGGCTCAAAATGGCGCAAAGTTCAATATTCTAGAGCCGCAAACCACGCTGGAGGACAGATGACACCATCAGAGCTGCAATGATACGCAATTAAAACATCTCAGCAATACGTCCCTGTACTTTACCCACAAATGCTATTCCTCCGACGAGCGGCCTGAACATCTCATCACCAACCTCTCAATATAATGATTGACGGATTTCTACACAACACAACAGATAGCATTCATTCCAAACGCATGCCCCTACAACCCATAGGCTTTTTCGACGCACATATTGATGCGAATATTACCCAAAGAACTTGCAGCACATACAGCATGGACGGCAACTGGGCCTGAGGGCTGCTTTGAAGGGAAGTGACAGTGTTGTGGCCAACACGCTGTCGGCATCTATGGCTAGCCGGGCGCCAGTGGCGGGCGGCCGGGACGGCCGGACGACAGGATGTCCGGTCACTGACGGTACCTTCTCAGCCCAGTGTCGGACGGCGCGCACCAGCGGCGCCACGCGCCCGTCCAGCTGATCCCATATGTACAGCAGCTCCGCCATGTGCAGACCGCTCCTGGCAACGCAAGCACGCCACTTGAGGAGGTCATTCAAGTCGGGGGACATCAGATTCAGAGACAAACAGTCCGTTCGGGTCAGACCGGTGCAGACAATACCATGTGATGAGTGCTGGGCTGTGCCGAGCTACAGCCCGTCTGAGTCAGACCGGCGTAGACGATCCCACGTTCTGAGTGCTGGGTTGTGCTGAGCTACAGTCCGTTTGGGTCAGACCGGCGCAGACGATCCCACGTTCTGAGTGCTGTGCTGAGCCGAGCTACAGTGTGTCTGGGTCAGACCGACACAGACGATCCCATGTGCTGAGTGCTGAGCTGTGCTGAGCCGAGCTACAGTCTGTCTGGGTCAGACCGACACAGACGATCCCATGTGCTGAGTGCTGAGCTGTGCTGAGCTGAGCTACAGTCCGTCTGGGTCAGCCCGACACAGACGATCCCATGTGCTGAGTGCTGAGCTGTGTTGAGCTGAGCTACAGTCCGTCTGGGCCAGACCGACACAGACGATCCCATGTGCTGAGTGCTGAGCTGTGCTGAGCTGAGCTACAGTCCGTCTGGGTCAGCCCGACACAAACGATCCCATGTGCTGAGTGCTGAGCTGTGCTGAGCTGTGCTGAGCTGAGCTACAATCCGTCTGGGTCAGCCCGACACAGACGATCCCATGTGCTGAGTGCTGAGCTGTGCTGAGCTGAGCTACAGTCCGTCTGGGTCAGCCCGACACAAACGATCCCATGTGCTGAGTGCTGAGCTGTGCTGAGCTGAGCTACAGTCCGTCTGGGTCAGCCCGACACAAACGATCCCATGTGCTGAGTGCTGAGCTGTGCTGAGCTGAGCTACAGTCCGTCTGGGTCAGACCGACACAAACGATCTCATGTGCTGAGTGCTGAGCTGTGCTGAGCTGAGCTACAGTCCGTCTGGGTCAGACCGACACAACCGATCCCATGTGCTGAGTGCTGAGCTGTGCTGAGCTGAGCTACAGTCCGTCTGGGTCAGCCCGACACAGACGATCCCATGTGCTGAGTGCTGAGCTGTGCTGAGCTGAGCTACAGTCCGTCTGGGTCAGACCGACACAACCGATCCCATGTGCTAAGCTCAAAGCAGACAATCCAACGGCCGCGCAGCTTACAACTCACTCCATCAAGACGACGTTTCACCGAAGACTCAACATGCTAATCCAATCATGGCGTCGCCGTAGCAAAGCAAGCCATCTACACATTGTGATTTTCCCCAACACTGGCACCAACCTCTTCATACACAGGTCACAGTCGACGCCAGTTAACGACTGAGTAAACTTGATGATCGGGACTTTTGCCCTCAGGATTCTCCGCACCTGGGAAAAAGTGCATCAACAGCAGCAACAAAAAACACTGCAAGATATACCTTAACTTGGCTATCAAGTTCTACTACACTGTCCTGTTGCGATTATAACCACCAATTCACAAGAATATCTAAGTGTGGGGAAGCACACCCTTACTTTCATTCCCGTTGCCCAAAATTGAAACGCGTAAGTTGTTCAGTGCATTAGCGAGGAGCATTATTCACATAGATATGACAGTAGTATTAGCCTTATTCCTCGGAAAAATCAGGAGAATGGAGATAAAATTATGTTGATATTTCGGCAGCATGCATTTATCGAAAAAAACCTTACTTACCAACTTACTAACTAGAACTAATTTACTTCTGCTATTGTTTCGATAAAGGCATGTTGCTGAAATACCAACCGAACTATATCTCCATTCTCCTGTTTTTTTCCGAGGAATAAGGCTAGTACTACCGTCTTATCTATGAAAATTAAAAACCACAGAAAAAAATGGTGTATCATCATTTTACACGAAACCGAGCAAAACGCAGGCGCTCGATGGCCTGAGCTGATATGAACAATGAACATGCCTGTAGTGCTCAAATGTGCACCTCCAGCAAATCGTAGTCGAGTATGCAGATCCCAACTGCTAATCACTAACCAGGACCCCACAAGATGCAGGTTAGTTCGAAATGAGCATGAGGACCTCATCTGCCGAATTCATAGGATAGCAAATGCCATCTGCCTCCCTCTGACCGCCACACCAGCCTGACCGTGACTGCCGGACTCAAGAGGGCCAGCTCCACACCGTGCACTGCAGCCCCCCCCCCCAATATATCCTGACCGTGACTGCTGGACTCACGAGGGCCAGCTCCACACCGTGCACTGCAGCCCCCCCCCCCCCCCCCAATATATCCAGTGTGTCAGGCGGCAAGCTTTGACTGGGGCTCACCTGCTCACAGCCAGGCATTAGGTTGGCCATCAGATCGCTGATGACGGACAGGTAGCGGTGCCTCTGCACGTGGCTGTCGGACTTGGTCGCCATCGCTTGGAACGCCAGCCGGTCCGCCGCCTGTAGTGACATGGGTCGGGTTATCTCCGCATACGCCCTAGTGAGCTCCATTCCAGTTAATAACATCCAGTTCTTGCGAGCGAGAGCGAGAGCAAGAGCAAGAGCAGACAGCGAGAGCGAGAACGAGAGCAAGAGCAAGAGCAAGAACGACAGCGAGAGCGAGAGCAAGAGCAAGAGTGAGAGCAAAAGCAGGAGCGACGAGAGCGAGAGCCAGAGAGAGGGGGAGAAAGAAAGGGAAAAAAGAGGGAGGGGAGAGGGTAGAGGGTGAGGAGGGGAGAGGAGAGGGAGAGGAGAGGTAGGGAGAGGGGGGCGGAGGGAGAGGGAGAGGGAGAGGGAGAGGGAGAGGGAGAGTGAGAGGGAAGGGAGTGAGAGGGAGAGGGAGAGGAGAGGGGGGAAAGGGGGAGAGGAGAGGGGAGGAGAAGGGAGGGGGGGAGAGAGAGAGAGAGAGAGAGAGAGAGAAGAGAGAGAGAAGAGAGAGAGAGAGAGAGAGAGAGAGAGAGAGAGAGAGAGAGAGAGAGAGAGAGAGAGAGAGAGAGAGAGAGGAGAGAGAGAGAGTAGAGAGAGAAAGGAGAGAGAAGAGAGAGAGAAGAGGAGAGAGAGAGAGAGAGAAGAGAGAGAGAGAGAGAGAGAGAGAGAGAGAGAGAAGAGAGAGAGAGAGCTCAGCTTCGGCTCGAGGCTGCTGTCGTCGCGCGTGCGCGGCGAGAATTGCCTCTCAGCTCTGCTGAGCGAAGAAGTAGCGAGAGTCGCGCGAGAGCGCGCTTCCGCTCTGCGCCCGTAAGAGCCGTGACTCGGTAGAGCGCGCTCTCGTCGCCTCGCTGCTTCGCGCTCTCCGCTGAGAGAGCCGCTCGCGCCTCGCTCGCGCGCGCGCGATCGAAGCTCGGACGCGCGCTTCTCTAGCGCGAGCTCTCGCTCGCGCGAGCCGCGCCCTTCGCTGCCGCGCTCTCTGCCTAGGTCCCGCGCGAGCGCGGAGGAGATCGCGCGCTTCGCTCTCCGAAGCGCTATCGCGGAGCATAGACTAGGAGTAGATAGAGAGGGATAGAGAGAGAGAGACCAAACCGATTACACAACTTATTGACAGACAGGTTGAAATGGTGCACAACATGCCATAACTTATCATAATAAATACATAAAAAGTGTTAACAGATCTACCATGTCTAGCAAACATTAGTGCGAACCAAAAATGGCCATATTGCTCTCACACCATTGCAACATTTGGACCTGACAGCAGTCCATAGCCCAGTGCGGTTCTCCAACACGGCACCATTACACCCCTCGAGAACACCGACAGCCGCTCCGCCGCGCGCCACCACCAGGCCCGGCTCACCTCCGCTGGCCGCGGCTGCTCCAGCTCCAGCACCATGTCCACGTCACAGCCGTACCGGCCGAACCCGTTGGCGGACGAGCCGAACGGACGAACGCGCGCGTGCGGGAACAGGCCGGCCAGGCCACGCTCCAGCAGCTCGCAGGTAAAGTAGCGCAGCCGCGCACCCAGCTCGGTGAGTCGCGTCAGCTCGTAGTGGCGCAGCAGCTGCGCGTCCAGCTGTCAGCGGCCGCGGCATTAGTCGCACGGCGCGGCGACGCCCACTGCTGGGCGACAGTCGGCAGCAGACTGCGCTGCACTGAGGCCACGCATCTATGACAGTCGATGACTCAATGGACGCTCATCACGGGGCTAAGTAAAAGGAAGTGGAGTAAAAACGAGTCTAACACATCGGAGGTCCACAATTTATGCCAGTAAGGGCATGGGTGAGCAGCTCATATCAAAAGTTCCCTCATTGGGTCACATGCCAGTCGCCAGCCCGTCACCATCACACAAGCATAAGTATATACATGACGCAGGCTGGACTTCCCCGTATTGTAATAACCACTTGTCGACCGCGGAGGAAGCAAGTGGAGCGCGTCAGCAGCCGGCGCGCGTCTCCGCACCGTGGGACACTCAGTGATCTGCCTGGCGAGCTCGGCGTTGGTGCGCGCCACCTCCTGGATGACACGGGGCGGCGGCGGCGGGCCGTCCGGTCCGCCGCGGCCCGACGGTGAGCCGTCGGCGCGCAGCCAGAGCAACGGCGAGGTGACCGGCACCACGGAGTCCGGGTCCAGGTGGTGGGCGCGCGCCAACACCGCCTCCGCCTCCGCACGCGACGACAGCTCCACAAACAGAAAGTTCTGCCAGTACAGGTGATGGTGCACTTGTGAACATGAAGTTCCACTCTTGCAATCTCAGTGGTATGCAAACACTTTTGTCCACACAAGCCATGTCACCTCAATAAACAGACTTTCACAGATAGAGGCAACACAGTTTCCACAGACAAAAATATCTGCCAACATATGCAACATCTCTATAGAGAGAACCTTCTGCATACATAGTTGGGAACATCCTATGAACTGAAAAGTCTATCAATATTATCAGCTGATGGAAGTGACAACAACTCCACAAAGGAAATGCCTGCTAATGCATGCAATACTTTCTTATCAATGATCTGAAGATGCCTGTCCACCTGGACTACCTTTTTGTTTGTCTTGAAGTGAAACATCTTGATGATTGTTCCATATTGTTCCAAGTAAGATTCCAGTGGAACAGCTGAATTCACAGATTGAACCTGCACCAGTAGGCTTTGCTTTGCCTGCTTACGATGCAGTTCCCCAACCTCTTCAAATGTTAACAGCTTTCCAGGTCTACATGATGAGAATGTCTGTCCTTTACCTGAAAAATTGTAGGCTTGAAAACGGGCATGACATAGTTGCTAGGTTTAACATTATACCTCAGGCTTCCTTGCTTCCCTTATATTACTTCACTGCCTCGCATCATCTGCAAGACACATTAAGCATACAGAGGAGCAATGAAGGGACACAGTACCATTCATTTAGGGAACAGTTACTACATGCAACATGGTCATACAGGTATATCATGAGGGTGTGTTATTCATCATCAGTTTATATGCTAGTCTTCTTTATGAAACTTGGAATAACCTTCACAAATAACATTCTGACTGATAACACCACTACATAACCACACAACATTTTGGTCCTTTAAGTATGCAGTCATTTATATCAACCTATATTGTGTTTGTTGAATGAAAAATCTAGAGCAGTATGCCCCAGTCTTTTTAGGCTCATGTGCTCAAAGGATCAATTAAATTACTCCTTTCCTGGATCAAATTATTCACCCAGAACAAAACAACAAACCTCAATCCACATAAGCCATGTGCATACTTCCCTCATAACATGAACAAGGTTCCATAACCAGCTTAAAAGTCCAGAGTCCAGTCCAGTCCAGTCCTTTACATAGAAATTGTTTGCAAGCAACACACGTTAATGACAAAATTAAACTCTGGTATATCTCTAATGTTTGAATACTCCAATATCTGTGGAAGACCTGCACCTCTCTTTGGTTATTTTTGCAAGCAATTTATGGCTCATTGCATGAAGTGTACAAACCCACAAACGCTCGTGTCTAAATAATTTTCCAGCCAGCACTAATTTGTTAACAATGTCTGGACAATTATCTCTCTAGTCTTAAATATATGTTGACTGCTTCATGATAATTTAAATGGAACTCCCTCTCCCCCTGTTGAGACCTACTAATATAGGGCATCCACCTGTAATGTATATCAGTTTGATTCTAATAAGTACAAAGGCATCAATGGTAGCACATACATGTTCCATGGATACACAAATAAAGTACTCAAACCTAATCCAATATCTCAGGATCAATCATCCCTTTCACCATCTGTGGAAAAACATTAGCCAAGATTATGAATAAAAGAGTTATGTTGTTATCATGTTTCCAAAAACACTGGAATTATGAAAGATAGGTATTACACATTAACCTGACATGTTAAATATTTCGAAAATATTTCAACCGTAGATACTAAAAATACCATCACTGTTGTATCTTTATCCCTGTAATAAATACTAATACAACATACCCACTAGACGTACAGTGACACTTCACACCACACATAACATGTAAAAGACTTACCCCAGTTTCCCAGCCTCAAAAGCAGGAGAGAGTATCGGCGGTAGCAGGTTTGAAGGGCCATCACACGTTCTCAGATATGACCAAATACGCTTTAATCGAGACATCAGCCATCAAAACAAATCCAGAAAACTAGCCTAATACATCTGATGCAGTATAATATACCACACCACCACATGACATCTTGGCTATAATCTCCACACGTTATTTTTGAACCCCCCTCGTCATTCCCATATCAACGCTTCCTACCATCACACTCTAGGCACTAAACACATAAGCGAGCCGCATACAATGCAACAAAAGCGTCACAAATGTCATATAAAAGAATTCAGGTATTTCAGAAATATTTGGATTTAAAGAAAATTGTCATTTGTTTTCCCAGCTTTCGGTTTATGTGCTTCGTTCTGATTAAGAACATTATGAATTACTGTCATTTTTTGCATGTAGATTTTCTACTTATCCACCACGAAAAAGGCGATTTACAATGCAAATGGCACTGACCGAGTGAAAGCAGCGCAGATGTTTCAATTTCCGATCTCATCACCGTGATAGTCGCTAAATGGTGAAGGGTACCAAGTGAGGGGTGCGTGTACGCACGTTTATAAGGGTAAATAATACCGACATGGTTTTTGTTAGTCACCGCCCTGTGAAAGTTGCTGGTGTGAGTTTAAGACAACTCGCCAATCTTTTGCTAGGACTGTTTTAAGTCAGTCCTTGCCAAGAATGGCCCCTCGAACACACTGACAGCCATCGATCCTTGTCTCCATATAATTTAAAGCTGGCTTATTTTTTCCACAGTCTGTTAGGAAAGTATTTAGTACAAGTGTAATTATCTCAAGTGCATCGAGTAACTTAATTTTAACACATCATGCCATGCACATGATGTGCTAAAATTGGTATGGTCATGCACATGATTGCCTGGTGGTATGGCATGGACACTTATAACAACATTTTGTGCAAGATTAAACACTGAGCATGGGTTCTTGGATGTTGACCAAATGTGTATGACACTTGCAACCATATGTCTAGCTGTATGCCCACTGGGCTATTAACCTGTGGTGACAGCATGTGTCAATGAGGGCTTCCATTTTGCTTTACTCTCATGCCTGGCCTGAGTTATTTGTTGGGCACATTGCGCCAAGACAATGCTGGTTGAGGTCCTCATTATATTTGGGCAGTGGAAATATTCTCAGGAAAGCTTAGATCTCAGTCTGCTATCTTGCCACCATGATTCCTTCTGGTCTAGACCTTATAATGGATTGGTCACTTTGCTGCAAATCATCCATATTATGGCAGATCATATTACGGTCATATAGCTGTTTAACTTAGCCTGGTGGCCATTCATTGTCAGAACAGATCATCTCATTGGGATTTGTAGTCAAATGTTAGCAATTATGCTAAGCTGCCTGATTGGCCTTTTCAGGATCTGATTGATTCAAGTTTGCCTCATCTATAATAGGGGAGCCAGGAACATCTCAGCCTAACGGCTCAAGAGATGGAGGCAACTGAAGAGCTTGTTGGATCGGAGCTAGGCACTAAAGAGTTGTGAGTTTCATTCCACATTCAGAATTATCTTGAGCATTTTTTGTATTTAATGAGCCAGTTTATGTGGTTGTATGGTAGTATGTGTGTATAATAGTCTTTCATGCTTGCAGTATGCACAGAATACATATCATTGTTCTCCTGTTTTTTTCAGCTGGGATGCTACATACAGCCTGGAGATTGACAACTTTAAGTCGCACAAAGATGTAGGAGAAGTTTGGTTTGGGGAAGACTGCATGGACAGAGTCATCAGGTGTGCCAGAATCTACTCACAAACTGCTTTCTGTTGTCCATACCAACTTCATTTCCCATGAAGTTGGTAGTCCCTTGAAGTCCCTTCATGAAGTAGGGATGTGATGTACCAGCCACTTTTTATAATATTTTTGTAACAAAAATGTGTGCTTAAAATGTCTTGCTCCATGTTCAGGCATGGGGCAAGCTCAATGGCCAAAACAGTCCTTTCAGCAGTCCTGTCACCTTGTCGCCTTGTCTTGTCAAAGTCACCTTGTCTGCCTCATCCAAGGCGAAGCTACCTTTCTCTGTTGTGACCTCATTGATTAAGATTATGGTCACCCCAAAAAATCATTTCAGTCCACCCACTTGTATTCTGGGCACCCAAATGATGCTGCAGTTGCAGTATTCAAACCAGCCAATCCTCTGAAAGCCATGCTGCCATGGGATATATAGTATGATTCACCCCAAACAGACATTTACTGGGCAGATTTACATTACCTTTTTGGTCATTATAGCTAAGGGTGGATAAGACCATGCTACGATACTCGGCTAAAGGTGCCGATAGGGAACAGTTGCTGTTTATATCAGAATCAGTAGCTGTGACATGAGTGAAGATGACATTGAAACAGTGGTGTGTATGATGATCCCTATTTGAAATAGCTTTAACCTTATCCTGCTCTTTCAGGTATATTGAGAATAGCAGTGAAATAGCAAAAACATCCTCTATTTTAGACATTGGCTGTGGTAATGGGATATTTCTAGTCGAAATGGTGAGTAAATAATGTCCAGATCAGCTACATGTAAATGCTGATTAAATGAAAGTGTTGTGTCATGTTAGCAATGAGTAAACCCATTAAATATACAGGCATTGGCAATCATCATTGTAAGTCAGTGCAGTGATGATCTACTGGTGATTTAAGCCAAATGACCTTTTTGGTGATCATTGATCATGAAGTGAGTGCTCTAGACACTATGCTTTGCTGTGGACATTGTGGGCTATTCCTGACAGCCTTGATGTTTGTTCAATTGGTTCATTCCTCCTTTCGTGGCAGGCGTGTGCCGGTTATACAAACCTGACTGGGGTGGACTACGCAGAGGGTGCCATACAGCTGGCACGTATGGTGGCACAGGACAAGAAGGTGGACGTCACGTTTCAGGTAACATCTCACTGACATGTCTTGCTGGCATAGGGTCACTGGAAGCTGGAGAAGTGTCTGTATGCTTTGTGAGATATACATGACAGTGTTTGACGTCCATATTCACGATAATGAAAGCGATCCTAAACAAACACACTCTGCTTAAGAGGATACACAAGGCCGCGTTGCATATACACCGTTTACGAGATCTGAATTGTCAATCTGAAATATACGAACAATTAGGTATTCTTGTAATGCTATAAGTTGTGCTTAAAATGACGTATATCAAGTGGCCACCGTGCCTGGCTGGTGGTTGGCGCACAGGTGGCGCCATGGGCTGGCTGCGTACGGCGCCGACCTCGTCATGGAGCCATTCGCTGCCACAGGCGGCCAACTTCATGAGCGATCTGTCTGGTACGGAGCTGCCGGCCTGCCTGCAGCTCCAGTACGACGTCTGCCACGACAAGGGCACCTACGACGCCATCAGCCTCAGCCCGGAGCGGCCCAGGGAGCAGCGGCTCAGGTCAGTGTCGGTCCTGCCCCGCCCCAGCCGGGCCGGCCGCGTCCATCTGCGCGCTCCCTGGTATCACCAAACCAGTGACGAGCGGGGCTTCAGTTCGACGAACAACGTTCAGTTCAACGAACAATGGTCAAGGGCTGTCCACAAATTACGTTACGTGCCTGTGGAAATTTGCGACAAGCCGTTGTCCTTTGGTACCGGTTACGCCGGGCGAAACCCGGCCGCCTGGCTACGTTATGTCCCAAACAGGCAATGTGGGTTTAGTCCCAACCGATCTCGCAGCACGAAGTAAAGGCAAGCCTGTTGTTCATTTTGAGAGGAAGCCAACGATATCGCGCTTTAAGGTTTTAATGTTAAAAACTCACGTCAGGATAGAAGGTTACGCCCTATCATCCCTTCTGTATAATCTCTGTAAGACTTCAAATCGCCTCGTCACCGAGCTGGGCGCACGCGAACATGTGCAGACGATTTCGCCCCGCCCAGTTTGAATTCACCCAGAGATGTGTGACGCTCCATCACGCTTCATAAGTCATGGCGAACGATTTTAGCGTGGCACGTAACGCCTTGATAACGTCAGCCTTGTCCCAGACCGGCTGCCTCGGCCATTGTCAGCTGATGGTCAGACGGTCCACTCAAGCGATATTTGCGGGGCGTCAACCTGCGCACCTGCCACACATCATATTCAGTGTCAGGCTCCAGTGTGTGTTCTGAGCTGCTTGGACAACTTTGGTAGCGAAAAGCGAAGTGATTCATAACTCACATTGTATATTTTATGGAGGCGCATTGCACAGCAAAAACCTGGGAAGTTGAGCTTCGGCGGCCTGGCCACCGCTGACTCAGCCTCTGTATCCACGGCTTGCAGCTCCGAAATGGTCCCTTGATGTCGCGGTGATAAACCGCTAACTCACTTTTATCACTGTAATGCCATCTCACGCGCAGCCATAAGTAAAATGGTCAAATGTACCCGACTAGCCCCACTGGGCTCATTTGATGCGTTGGGTATTAAAATGCCCCCTCTGGCGTGGCCCGCCGCTTCATCAGTAAGCGGCTGGCTCGGCGCGCCTGCGCCGCCTGACTGCGCTGTGTCATGCGTGTCCAGGTACCTGGACAGCGTGCGACGGCTGGTGCGGCCGGGCGGCCTGCTGCTGCTCACCTCCTGCAACTGGACGGCCGACGAGCTGGTGGCGCACTTCTGCCCGGCCTTCAGCCGCCACCACACCGTGCCTGCGCCCAGCTTCTCGTTCGGCGGCTACACGGGCAGCGTCGTGTCTACGGTGGTGTTCCGCAGGCCAGACTGATGAGCGCCGTCGGCCCTGCGCTGCTCGGGTGGCGCCAGTGGGGAGCGCGCCGGCACCGCACACTCCGGTGCGGCCGTGACGTCCCAGGTGCACGGTGTGGGCTCGGCGAGGGCGCGCATGGCGGGACGTTGGCGAAGCCTCGGTTCGTAACAAGTTGAGTTGTAGACACGCCGGGACATCGGTCTTTACATGTACGTGCTAATGTACCGGAGGATGTGGAAAACAGATTGCGCCGAACTGAAGTACCTCTGCCCTATAAACAGCACTGCCTAAGATCCAGCTGTGACGCTAACTATCGCGCTGCGTGCAACGCCCGGCGGCCCAAGGTCCAAACATGGGTTTACCAGGATTTATAAATATTTAATTTTCTTGGAACGAGGATTACATTCTGATTCCAGGAAAAGTGTATCAACCTTGTGGTAGCCCCAGACACCTGAGGACGTCTGGAAATTTCGAGGACTAAGATAACGGGACGAAAGCCTGCTGAATGTGAGGTGTATCAAAATAGCCTATAAATATTGATTAGGAAATGCCTTAACCTCGTAATGAAGTGCGTGGCCGTCATTTTACGTTTGCAGCATTTCATGATTTCGTCCCACGCCACCAAAGCTGCACGCGTCAAAACAAGCAAAGGTACATGATGACGAAGCAAAAACATTTCCGTCACAAAATTTACCCGCTCCTTTGATAGACCTGACGACAAACAATGGACTTCTTCCCTGTTTATCCTGATGTTTGCACATTTGGTACCAAATTGGGTCATATTAAAGTGTCAGCATGAGAAGGCCTACAACGGAGCACTCGTCTCTGTGTTTGGAGGTCACGACGCAAAGAATGACACTAAATGCATGAGGACAAGCCTCAAATGTCTACATAATCGGCTTGAGCGAGACTTCGGTACGCGGCACGCATTCTTAGTTCGCAACGTCCGGGTGGTACGTATGTGCTGTTTCCAGAGATTGGTATGAGTTTGAATAAACAACCACTCATTGACCAACGTAAGGAATAGCTAGACCAATCCTGATGAAGACGCTCTTAAATGGAATATTCTACGTTTGAAGGTATCGAGGCAAGTATGACATGTGATGGGAAAATCCTCACTTGTAGCTTTTCGTATGTTTTTTTTTTAGTGCAGGCTGTTTAATAGAACGTGATTCCACTTTTGAATAAATATGCTCCTCATTGCGCCATCGTCAGATTCGTCATGGAGCGTCTCTATAAGGTCGAAGTCGTAGTCAGTCTTACCGTGTCAGAACTGTCTCTGCAGCGGACGGGCACTCATTTGCAGCACTTCAACTCGCTGCATGGTGGCTTGGTAATTTATGCGTGTGAAAACCCATGATCGTTACGTGCGCGTGTTTTGGCCCATACTGGTGGTGTTCCATACAGCCATTTTAGTCTGCGTGCCCAAAAGCCCATATCATTGTCGACGTCATCATAATTGTGGTGTTCTTGTATATTTTTCAGTGCCGATGTTTTTTAATTTCATTTGCATCCTCGGCTACGGCGCTTTTCTACGGCTACGGCGCTTTTCTACGGCTACTCTACGGTTATTTTACGGCGTTTTTCGATTCCCAACCTCATGTCCGTCAAACGGGTAAAACCGCCCAGCTGTTTTGTATAAAAAAAAAACGCTGCCTGTGACCGAAGCCTGCATTTAAGGCACGAAGCTGGTGCCCGTCGATGAGGCTTCGTGCTGACGTATTTCATGCACGAAAAAGCCGGTGGTCATACTTTTATTGACCTTGAACATAATATGGCCATTAATGAGGCGGACTTGTGTGGCATTTCTACGGCGTCACACATCTCTGGGTGAATTCAAACTGGGCGGAGCGAAATCGTCTGCACAAGTTCGCGTGCGCCCAGCTCGGTGACGAGGCGATTTGAAGTCTTACAAAGATTGCACAGAAGATTACAGCAGATGTACAGTCTTACAACTGTGAATTGCAGGAAATTGTCTTGAAAATGGCTATCTCAGTTCAAGGCCCTATAAAAGGTGAAACGGTGCCTTTAATGACGTGTTTATTTATTGTCACTTTATATATTTATTATATCACATATTTATTGTCACGCCACTCACTCCGCTTGATTCATCCTGTCCAAGTAACATTGATTTCGGCCGTGATGTCCCTTCGCTGGCCAGATGCGGAGATCAGTGAGTCATCATCACACACGTCAGGGGGCGCAGCGCGGTACTCTGCCGTAGTTTGGCAGCAATGAACGGAAAGAAAGCCTGCCACTCACAATGCACGTGATATTCCAGTCACCACCGACGCTCCCGCAACATTCATAAAATATGTTACGCGTAATCTGTACCACCAGCAGCCAGACTACCCGCGCCCACCTGCCAGTGACTTGCAGTGTGCACCGTTTCTATCACATAGTTGGACGCCCATGTCACACTGCTCACATGTCCCAGCCAAACGCCATCACAGACTATGGCGCGGTTTACAAACGCTGAGGAAATGTTGCACAATGTGCCTGATTAAACATGACTACATGTAGGTAAATGCTTCGGCCGCCCCCTGGCCGACACCGGCCGCTCCTGCCAGCCCGGATCACATCCTATGCCGACCGTCGGCCGTCAGCCGCTGACCTGGGGCGGGCTGTCGAGCGCGACGGCACGCAGCTTGGCCAGCAGCGTGTGCGTCGGGTCGTCCAGCGGCTCGGCGCTGGGCGGCTCGGCCGGCTGCTGGCGGCTGATGCGGTCGAACACGCCCAGCAGCTGACTAGAGGCCGACTCGACCGGCTGCGGGCGGCGGGCGAGGGCTGATCCGACCGGCTGGGCGGCGATCGTGTATACAGCACTGCAGACACTGCCTGCGCGTCGCGATGTAAACACCACACACGGACCAAGCTGCTCACGGTGGAGGCGCCGACCAGCTGGTGGAACGGTGCACGCGCCGGTCAAGTTGCAAGCATTGGACACTGATCACTCCATAAACAGTGACACTGGCTGTTTGGCAGACCTAGAGACAACAGGCCCCGTCCACACCGCCTGCACAGCATGCACGGACGAACTGACCATGGCTAACCAGCGGAGGTCCGCGGTGTGGCGTGGCGGGGCCCGTCCGGCTGGTACTGACCTGAGGCCGCAGCGCCTGCTCCACCTCGCGCACCATGGTGCGGTACCGTTCCTGCGCCGCCTCAGTCAGCTGCATCAGCCGCTTGAAGTTGTCCTGCGACCAGAGTGTGGCGTCATGCTCTGCCCCAGAGCAATCTCACGCTAGAAAAGGCACCGATACCACCAACTGCGCCCAGGCCGGCGTGCAGCCGGCGGGCCACCCCACACTCACCTCACTGCCCTGGTAGTTGAAGATGCCCACGCAGCTGACCGGCACCGGCTTCTTGCAGGCGTGTCCGAGAGCGCGCCGCTTGAGGGCGCAAACGAGTGGCACCTCGCGCTCCGAGGCCCGTGTCAGCAGGCTCTGCACCGCCTGGTCCAGACCGCCTGCCGGAGGCGCCGCCGGTCAGCCGTCTGCGCGGCCTGCCGGCGCGGCGCTGTCGCTCGCCGCACCGAGCGCCGCGTGACAAAGCGGAACATGCGTGACGGAGCGGACCGAAGGTGCGTGACGGGCGCGGGCTAAAGGTGCGAACGGGGCGGAGCTGAAGATGCGTGACGAGACCGGCTGAAGGTGCGTGACGAGATCGGCTGAAGGTGCGTGACAGCGTACTGAAGGTGCGTGTCGGGGCGCGTTGGAGGTGCGTGACAGAGCAAGCTGAAGGTTCGTGACGGGGCGGGCTGAAGGCGCGTGACAGCGTACTGAAGGTGCGTGGCGGGGCGCGTTGGAGGTGCGTGACAGAGCAAGCTGAAGGTTCGTGACGGGGCGGGCTGAATGCGCACACGCCATGCTACTGGGCGCGGCTCCTTCAGCCGCCGGGCAGGCGTGGGAGCGATGACGGTTTGGGGTTTCGGGCGCACGGACAACGCAAGCACGCGGTGCCAGAGTTCAGCAGCGAGATCACTCTGGAAAAACATCCTGAACTGGTTGAGCAACTTAGAAAGAAAAACAGGACCAGGGTTATGAAAGCAGCACGCCGCATTCTGGCAGGACAATGAATTTTGTAATATGCGAGTACAGCACAAAATGAGCACTTGTCATGTACCTTCGTTTTCGATTTTCTCGATGTTCGGGGCCAGAATGACGCAGGCCAACTTCTTTATCGCCAGATGCTTGGAGACCTCGCGCAGGCCATAGACGAGCCGCCGACGCGACCTGCGCGAAAGCCACACCCCGGCTGAATCAGGGCCATGCTACGCGTACTCTTCTCGATCACAGCCGTAAAGCCATCCTCATTCCGTTTGCAAGGGTTGGTGTTTGGGGTTTAGAGCGCCTCCTCCATACGTTTTTGCCCTAAAGTCATCCTCAATGTAGCCGTCTCGTTCTGCATGAGGACGATGCCCAGTTCTGGGCTCACGGCACCAGCTAATAACAGGACAGGTGACGCTCTAAACCAGATATTGAACATTCCAGCCGTCCACTTCATCCTCGGTCCCATGTACGGCGACCAAGAATGATAAAAACATCGAATTAACTCCCGAACCTACGGGAAAAATACAAAACGACTATTTTCATGCGAACACAGGGAGACGACCAAAACCAAGCTCGCACGGACCACCGAGACCTGGGCATGTCCGGAAACACCTCCCTGTCGCCAGAGGCGCATCGCTGCCGGGATTCGTTGCTGGTATGCTGGCTAAATGGTTAGTGTAACAGGTGCTATTGTCCGTCGGTAGTAAGTACTGGCCATAGATAAAATTGTGGGCCTTAGGTAGCATCTGCATGGTGATGACAAACGCTGATGATCTACACGGGGAGCCGACTCCGCTCCATCGGAGTTGAGCAGGTGTCTGGTAACATCATATCTTGTTTTGACCGCCGCTACACGAGCAGTAAAACCGCTGAACGTGCAGGTTCCAATGCGGTCTTTTTGCAGCTCGTGACCGGTTTAGGTACCTCTTATTTTTGACACGGAAAGGACTCCGCTGGAATTCATTCAAATAAGCCGCATCCTCTCGACTTGGAATCGCAGTCGGCTTGATGCTGGCTTGCGCTAACGGCCAGAGTTGGAATAAGTACAACGCGCTTTGAGGTGTAGTCGACTTCGCCGGGGCGGAATCAGGCGCAAGGCTGATGGTCACCGCCAGCATTGGCTGGCATTCGGCCCTGAATGTTAGACACAGAGCCACGAATAAGGCCTGTCAGAGCATCAATATGCGGAGGGTCTCAACAATGTGATAATAACTAACGGCCCAGAACACAGCAAAGCACCTCTCCATGGCTCGAGCAGTCTCCGCGCGCGACAGCTACCACACGTGTCACAGCAAGGAGCGAAGCAGCTCGCTGAGCGGTCTCGCTCTGCTGGCAGGGACCAGTGCGTCAGACTGTGGCTACGTTCGCCGGAGTGTCGACCACGAGTGTCGACCACGCAGTTTCCCGAGCGGGAGAGGTCCGTATCAACACGACAGCGCGCGTCATCCACCCCTGCGCCTTAACAAGAGTGTCAACTCCACATTGTCGAGTAGAGCGCAGAGCTTCCCAGTCTCCTGCACGATATCGTCTCCGTCCGCAGCATTTAGCGGCGGTGTCGGACAGCAGAGGGGCCGATTGCGGCTCGTTTCTCAGTCGCCTCGGCGGTATTCCGTTGGCGGCAGCTCGTTAATCAGAGCCTAGCGGCCACTATTGCCGCCGCCAGCTCCCGCCGGCTAACGACGTCGGCCCGGCTCGCCTCACCGCACCCAGCAGCTGACCACCGCACTGCGGCGCGCTCCGGTGTGACGGCTGACGATACTCACCGAGCCCAGCAGTTGACCACCGCACCGCGGCGCGCTCCAGTGTGACGGCTGGCGATACCCACCGAGCCCAGCAGCTGACCACCGCACTGCGGCGCGCTCCGGTGTGACGGCTGGTGATACTCACCGGGCCCAGCAGCTGACCACCGCACTGCGGCGCGCTCCAGTGTGACGGCTGGCGATACCCACCGAGCCCAGCAGCTGACCACCGCACCGCGGCGCGCTCCGGTGAGACGGCTGACGATACTCACCGAGCCCAGCAGCTGACCACCGCACTGCAGCGCGCTCCGGTCCGACGGCTGGTGATACTCACCGGGCCCAGCAGCTGACCACCGCACTGCAGCGCGCTCCGGTCCGACGGCTGGTGATACTCACCGGGCCCAGCAGCTGACCACCGCACTGCGGCGCGCTCCGGTGTGACGGCTGACGATACTCACCGCCCAGCAGTTGACCACCGCACGCGGCGCGCTCCAGTGTGACGGCTGGCGATACCCACCGAGCCCAGCAGCTGACCACCGCACCGCGGCGCGCTCCGGTGAGACGGCTGACGATACTCACCGAGCCCAGCAGCTGACCACCGCACTGCAGCGCGCTCCGGTCCGACGGCTGGTGATACTCACCGGGCCCAGCAGCTGACCACCGCACTGCAGCGCGCTCCGGTCCGACGGCTGGTGATACTCACCGGGCCCAGCAGCTGACCACCGCACTGCAGCGCGCTCCGGTCCGACGGCTGGCGATACTGAAGCGCAATATTTTTCGTACGTTGCCTATGCAACGGTAATCCCCTTATAATCTCTCCAAGCAGCGGGACGCAAGCTGGCGAGCAGGTGAGCAAGAAAGAAGAAAACATGCCTCCGCGTGACGACGGAGAGCCACGAATAACGTCTGAAGGCGAGGCCTTCGCCAGATTTCCGTCCGCGCGGCCGTTCGCGGCCCGGCTCGGCCGGCGGTGCGGGTTGCTGACCTGGCCTTGATGGGGTCGCGGCTGTAGAGCCGGTCCTGGAATCGGGTGAGGTCCTGCAGCAGCAGCCGGGCCGTGTCGTCAATCTCGGGACTCAGGGTCTGCTGACAGTATCCTGGCCGCCGGGCCCGCCGGGCACGCACCGTCAGCCCACACACGCCGTCAGACGCAGCCACGCATGCACACGGAGACGGCAGGTACAGCTGCTGCTGCCGACCACTTCTCGAAAACGGCACACGGCTTAGTGGATCCTCGGGAATGGTTTAGACCTACGGCAGCTGCCGGGCTACACACACCCACACCGATACGTGTCCGGCTGTGGTGGCAGTCATTGTTACACCAGCGCTCGGCGCCGGCGGCCACTCACTCCCTGAACTTGCGGCTGTGGATGAGCAGTTTGGGGTCGACGCTGAGGGTCGGCTCGTAGCTGGGACCGCGGCTCGGCGGCGCCTCCTCGTCACTGTCGACGTCCGCCGCCGGCGGCTCTGCCAACACCAGACACACCCGGCCTGATGGACTGCCTGCAGACCATGACGCACACAACACCGAAGCATGGGGCTCGAACATAACAAAACGCACAGAGGGGCATGTGCATTGCTGCACTGCAAAGATGGTACATCCTTCGCAAACCTAGTGCATGAGACAGTACAAGCCAAACACGATGTTGCAAAAAACACGATGTTATACAACGATGCTATACGATACAACATCCCACGATGTCATACAAAAAATAAAGAGAGCACGCCAGGAAATTGTTATTTTTCGTTTCTTCCTGTACACTTTCATTCTGTGCACCAAGCGGGCCATAACAGACCTGATAAATTAGTCCTGGTAATAGGCTGTTGGTCCTCCACGGGGGTTGGCCGCTCCTGCCTGGCTGCGCTGGCCGGCTGGACGTTCGCTGGGGTCGACTGCCGCTCTGTGACAACCGCTTGCGCTGCTGGTGATGCACACTGCTGTGCCGCTGCTGGGTCGCCCTGCTGAACTGGGGTCACAGGCTGTACTTTGGCAGGAGCAAACGGCTGCACTGTTGCCGCATTGGCCTGATGCGTTGCAGTCACCGGCTGGGCTGTTGCTGTGGTAACTGACTTGGGAGTTGCTACGGTAGCTAGTTCGGCCGCCGCTGGAGTGAGCCCGGGCTGAGCCTTAGCCAGTGTAGCCAGCTGAGAGTGAGCAGGCCGCGGCTCCGGCGCCGGGATTCCCTGCAGGGCCGCCAACAGAACACTCTGCTGGTCAGCTCCCGCCGGCGTCGGCTGCTCGACCGGCGCGACGGCGTCGGGCTCGTCGCCGCCAGCCTCGGCCGCCGGGCCGGCGCGGCGGCGCCGCCGTTCGGCCCGCTCGCGCAGGATGACCCGCTTCAACAGCGACGGCTTCTTCTTCTTGGGCACGAGCCGCTCCTTGCCGCGGTGGCGCACAAGCACGGTGGAGTCGAGCCGGTTGGCGCCGGGCCGCGTCAGCTGCACCGGCCGCCGGCTCGGCGCGCCGCCGCGCACGCCGTCCCGCCGCTTGGGCCGCGGCGCCGGCTGTCGGCACAGGCCGGACCGCCGTCACACAGCGCCCGACGCCGGCACAAGGCCTGCGCCGGCCACAGGCCGCCCGTCCGCACGCAATGGACACGACACACGCTGGCTCCACATCGGTACGCGCGTGGCCAGGCTCACAAAAAAGCTGGCTTAGGTAATACACTCAAAGCGCGCGTTCGTTTCATATAATTGCAAGAGTGATACTGTTGAAGAGATCTAACAGAATAAGGGCGACGCCGATGCAAAAACCTGATGCGTCATGCCTGCGCTACCACCATTAGTTACGCTGCAACTGCCACTAACCGTGCGATCCGCCAGATCCATGAGACTCATCTCAATCGGTGTGCGCTTCTTCGGGTTCTTCTTCTTCGTCTCCACCACCAGCACCTCGATGCTGTCCTCACCGGGTGCCGGCAGCTTCTTGGGCAGCTCCCGCAGCATCCTGCTGTAGGACTTGGGCGCGCTTTGCTGGCGCCTGACGGGCGGCGGCGACGGCGGCGACGCACCTTCACCAGGCTCGTCCGGCGCGCGCACCGGCGCCGTCGTCTCCTCCAGGCTGGGATACTGGTCGGCGGCGCGCAGATCGACCGCCTCGGCCGGGCCCCGCGCGCGCCAGCGGGCCGCATGTGAACCGTGTAGCCGCTGGAAGGCGTGCGCCGTCACCAGCTGCACATGCGTGTCTTTGCTGGCGTTCATCCGCGCCAGGATCAGCTGGCTTTCTTTCTTCTTGGCCTTCTTCAACGCCCGCTTCTCCTTCTTGCGGGCTGATGCCTCGTCCGTCTCGGCCTTGGCCCCGTCGGCGGCCGCCGGCTTGTCCCCGCCGACCACAGCGGCGGTGGCGGCGGCGGCGCCCCCGGTAGTGGGTGGCTCGGCCGGCGCCGGCGCCGTCACTGTCTTCAGCATGGCCACGTCCTCGCGGATATCCTCGCGGACTAGGTCGCGCCGTTCCGACTTCCTCGTCGCCTCACGCTTCGGCCGGCTGCGCGACACCGCCTCCGAGTAGTTGACGGCGCGGGTCGGCGCGGGCACCGGCGCCGCTGGTGGCGGCCGCAGCGGCGGCGCGGCCGGCGACGCCGCCGGCTCCGCCTGCTGCGCCATCGAGCGCAGCGACTCGTCCAGCTTGAGCGCCACACTGGCGCGGCGCCGCTCGCCGCCCGGCCTGCAGGCGTCGCCGTCGTCGGCCCGCAGGCTCGGGAAGTCTGCCTCCGAGCCGAGCGGCAGGTCGAACTTCGGCATGGTGAGCCGCGCGCCGCGCCGCAGCACGGCCACCGGCCGGTTCGGCCGGTCCGATGCCATGCTCATGGGGAACTTGGCGCCCAACCGCGACCGGTTGGCGGGCCGCGATTCCGGCTTGCGCGGCTCGGGAGTGTGGATCTGGCCCAGCCGGGTCAGCGCGAAGTCCTCGTCTCGCAGCATGGTGAGCGCCTGGCGGGAGCGCATCACGAGGTGCCAGTCCGGGTCCTTGCGCTCGGCTCGCTTGGGCGGGCCCGGCTCGTCCTTAGTGGCGCGCTTCTTTCGGGCGGCGGTGTCCTCCGCTGTCGAGTCCGGCACGGGCTTGGGGTGCTGGGTGGCGTTCCTGCGCGGACGCGCTCCCACCGTCATCCAGTCACCGTCGTTGTCCGGGACATCATTTTCGGCCATTCTGAGTGTTTGACTGAACTAAACCAGGAGTCGTTAAGGCGAGTTTGCCTTCAAATGGTGCACATATTCCCTCAAAATCTGAAACGGACAAGGGCGTCGATTTGTATTCAGTTGTAAGGGCCATAATTGCCGTCCCCAACGTTGAGCTGAAACTCAGCAATGTTGGCTTGTCCTCCCCTCCCCCCATATTTTTGTTCGGCCGGAACATTACAAAGGTAAAGTTCGAAAGAGAGAAGTTAAAAAGAAAGGCAAAATTGCAAAGGAAAAGTTAACGATCACCCCCAAGACTATCATCCTTAGTCCTCCAGCGCAGTGGCGTTCCCATGGAGGGTACAGCGGGGTTCCTTGACCCCGCAATTTCAAAATAAACCCCTCAGATGAGGATGACTTAAGATATTGCGGGTAAATCATTTTGTAGCTGACTTCTTTGTTTTGTCCGTCCAACGCGAGCCCAGACGCCTTTTCCCCGCAACATGAATACAATATTGACGTTACTGATTCACCGATCTTATGGACTCACTTACGAGCAGCGACATTTTATCTGCTACCCACCGTAGGCTACGGATCTAACACTTCCTTGAAACACAAATTTCTTTGTTGCAAAATCTCATGAGAAAACAACATCGGGTGACAGAACGTCTGCTGTTTTGGGGGCACGGCACCGTTAGTTCAGATTATAGGTACAGTTCAGCTACAAAGTGAGAACAAATACCGAAGATATCAACTGCTTGGACGGATTTTAAATCGGATTCCGTGCTGAGCTTAACTTATTCCTAGCGCTTCGAATTCACCATCTCCTTGTTCTAATGAAGGTTGAACGGGCCCATTTTGTTTGCGGCCCTTATCCAAAAAACGGGAAATCTTCGTTATGCTACGCAACTACGCGACTCTTGGTCGGCCTGTAACCAGGCGGACACTGCCATTCCAACGGCCGAAGGAACCTCTTTGACGAGCCATGTACGAACACATATTCAGGAAGGCAAATCTACTACCACGCGCTCCATCAAATCATGAATGTGGTCACCAGAACTTCAACGTTCTACCGAAGTTGGGCTCCGGCAATGCCGATTGTGCCCGAGCAGAAAAATACATCCTGTTTATGCGCGCATTTTACGTGTTCCAGCCAGCGGGAAGGTTGATAGGTGATGTCTGTAAACTGCCACTTCACTATTTGTGTCAAAAGATGTCAGCGCCAACACGTTTGGGGGCAAGCCTACGGCAATGGTTGAGTTTCATCTTACATGCTGTGCCCAATTTGTTTTAAACTGCTCAGCGGTATTAATTCACGTGTTCATGGAACTCATCGATTCAGATTGACACCCAACTTTCTGACTGCAAGGGAAAAGAGCATCACCGTGTGCAACAGAAAATGACACCATTTAACGATGCGCAATTTTACATATGAAGTCAAAGTTATTTTGTAGGCTGGTCTATTATCACCTTGAAATAGTAGGAGAGTTGAAAATTGTGGGCAAAATGACCTCGGCCATCGCGCGCTCATAAAGGGAGCACTCCACGTTTGTACAGGGCTCCACGTACGCTCCCGTTTGATCTGAAACAGCCATCTTCAAGAACATTCGGTGCAGTTCACAGCTCTGCCCTTCTTAAGCCCTAAACCCCTCTGGTTTCTGAGCTACGCACCCAATAAGAAGTGCGGAATATCTCATGCAGACTATCTCAAGGCCACCCTCACATCCAGACGCCTTGATGACGTCATTCAAATCCTGCCAGTCTATTGGTCATGCGGCAATCAAGGCCACCAAAATATAATTGTCGAGTCGTTCATGTCTAGCGTTCATGAGCACGATTCCTTGATATAACGGCCGTCAATTGGCTCTCAATCAATGATGTGCCTGGTACGATGACGCAACCAAGCAATGACGTATGGAGGATCATATTAACTGACCTGAGAAATTGTGTTCTCTGGAGCAGTCTCTTCCACTTAAAAGCACACCAATAGTTATAATGGAATTTGCTTTATAACATATGATCCTTGATTCAATATCTTCAAATGCGGAACCTTTCCAATATCTTCAAATTTGGAACGCTTCTTTAACTCCCTGTCACTGTCACTGTTTAACACTGTCATTCTTATAGCTCACATTAAAGAGCTTGCGTAATGACATATCTACATTGAACGGACAATTATGCGCACCTCAGGCGTGCAGCAACAAGTCAATAATAAGTGTGCCGCGGCGACCCTGCTAGAAGTACACACATTTCCGCATCACAGCGCCAACAAACGTACCCTCACCGCTGTTTTTAAGACGCATTTTTATGCATCTAGTTAACGCAGTTTGCGAAAAATAAAGCGGTCACAGAATCGAGTTGGAATGTGGTACGACGCGAAATGCAGGCCAATGTTTTTTTTTTACAAGCCACTTGCACATTGTACATAAATTGCAGCTTACATAAATCAGCATTGTTTCACGCGGGAGGTGCTATGATCCTGAATCCAGTGACGAAAAGGACATGAGAGTAGTTCGTGTAATTTGGTAGCATAGTTTGAGCCCAGATCATGTAGGTGAGTCTGTGGGTCCGCGAACACGCACCCGGGTAGCTGGTTGAATACCCTTCGCTCGGCTGGGAGGTCAATTTGGCGTCCTGAAGATTTTTAAAAAAGATAAGAGAACTAGAGACACCAAGACACCAAACTTACAAAATGTGTTGACCTCTACGTGAACTCACTTGTGTCACAATTTGAAATGCCTAGGTATTGACTGCCTGGTCAAATAAGGTCAAACAAGACCCAACTCCAAAATGGTGTCCAAAAAGCCCCGGCCTTCTCATGTAAACACCGTGGACCTAGATAACTGGTCTAAGCAAAATATTTAGGTTCGGAGGATCACGCTGACCCGTACCCAAGCGCGTGTTGATGTAGTCGGATGCTTCGTACCCCAAAGAAACGTGTGTTTGTCCTATATACCAGCACACTTACCCACACTACAACGCCCGTTTCCCTCCTAATAAAGTGCAGGGCTCTCATCGCCGGATACCAATCGTAACAGCTACGCGGATAAACGATGCAATAAACTGCACACCTACGACCAGAAGATGCACAAAAGTTTGAGTGGGTAAACTGGGAAGCTCCGGAGTATGTGGATAACCTAACCTAACATGTTTAAAGCTGACACTGTCCCCGTGCCATGCAACAACCAAAAAAACTACGTGCCTCCGCTTATGTGCGCCATAGAAGACCGCCTTTGGCACCCTTAGGCGGCCTCGAAAGTGGCGTCTTTTCCATCTAACCACAGCAGGCACATGCTTTCAGTGCCCCTGCCTGCCCCCACACTCTCGATCTGCCCCTGCCTGCCTTTACACTCTCAATCTGCCCCTGCCTGACTATGATGCCGCTTAAATTAAGTACTAAGGAGTCTTTCATGCATGATACAACATAAAAATCTCTATCATCTTTCCACAAAATAAAGTGGGCTATACATGTTGAAAGACATGGAGAAGGGGGAGCAGGTTGGTGAAGCCTTGGCTCACTCTCCTTTCATTTACAAAAATTGACATCCCTGGTAACAGATGCATAATGCTGGCCACCAGATACTAGCATGAACATCCTAAACAATCAGAACTAATATATGGGATATGCCATTCATTTTGACATTATGTCATGATTACAATGGATATTATTTTTTACAAAGGCAAAAAGTTAAGCTGTTAAGCTGAGTGCATTTTGTTGCCCTTCAAAACACATCTTGCTTTCTATAGTGATGGGACACATTAGCTGGTATGGTAGTAACATCACTCTGTACATTCCATCTGCTGGCAACACAGGCAGTAGTTATGACATCACAACTACTTCAGTTCACCTATTTTTGCACTTGCAGCAATCTGAAATGGAACATTCAATATTCTGGTACATTTGAGCTTTTAAATTTACATCTAAGATGCATATTCTCATCATGCCCATCAAATTTGGTTCCTACCCAATTATGCCCCAGAAATGCTGCTTCGTTAATGTTGCTACAGAGAAATGCATTGTGGTCTGCTGCTCCACTTATTGTTAGGAAATAATTGTTAGACAATTTTAACAAAAAATTACTCATCACTCCCTTGCTCCATCCGCACATTCCTCTTGATGTAACCTTTAACATGGTATGGATTTATGCATTATTGTTTAAACTCAGCATGATACCTGCGGCCAGTACCACAAATTTCTCACTTCATGAAAATGATGATCATTGAGACTTATGTTTTCTTCAGTGGCATTGTTATAGCACAGCCCAGTTTTCCCACCAGAAAGCACCACCTACTTGAAAACACCACTCACAAGGAGGTGTGCAAGAAAGCAATCCTATCTTTAATATAATGCTTCATACCAGTTTCACAACACATAACTCTCATGACAGTTATATATTAGCTGGTGGATGCAACTGCAATGGATCTGCCAAAAAAGGGGCCCCCATGCTGATTGTCTGCAACATTGATTGCTCTATTGTTAGAAATACCAAATGTATTCCAAAGATACATCCAGCTGATACTATGATGCAAGACAAAAAAGATACTGATACAAGATAACCAGTGCAGTATAAAGTACACATGGCTTACCTGTGTTTTGATGCATGATTGATACACCTGGCATGAAGGTGTCTACCAAATAGTACCAGGTAAACATACAGCTACTTTATAGAATCCTAGGCCTCACAATTGTCCAATATTGCCTCTGCTTCTAAATATAATGATAAAGAATAAAAATATGTGCAAAAATGCAGCTTAAAATCTGAGGGTATTTCTAACTGTGCAATTATCATGAGGCTGGTCCAGACAAATATTTATCCTAAAGGCAGGTTCACTGTGAACCCAAAAATTTCATAACTGTAAAATGCAGTCAGGAGGTTCAAAGCTAGTGAAGTATGTCCTTCAGGTGATATCAAATTTTTTAGTTGACTGCTCCACATCATTTTTCAATGTAGTATACTCTCATTGCAATTAGGGACCTTAGCCCAGAAGTCACCATTGGGCATACACTCAATGTTTTTCTTCAGTTACCAATTCTGACTGACCCACAATGCAAAGTCTATTCTGATGCTGAGTTCATGGGGTGAAGCCAAACTTTGAGTTGACCAATTCTTACTCAATGAGATGAAGCGGCCAAGCTGATAAGCTTACCTGTTCCGTGCCATTGAATAAAACCCTGCATATGGCACATGTGTGACTGGTAAGAGAATATTGCATCTTGTGTTCCATTCCCTTCATATCTGGTGGCTGTCAGAATGTAGATATCAGTTGTTGCTCTATTTTGTGTGTGCTCTATTATATTTCTGTTCTTGGTGTGGGTAAACTTATCACTAATCACAGCATGAAGGATTTACTTATGAAGCCTGTGAATGTTGTGACCCATCAACAGTATTTTTCTTTGTCTTGGCTTGGCCGATTTCACCATCAAGTGGTTGACAAGAGAGTGCTTGGCTCTGGCAGCATCTGGCTATTATCGTAGTCCGAGGGAATGCAGCCTTAGCAACATCCAGTTTAGCTAGCTTAAAAAAAGCAACTGTACACGCCCATCACAAAGACGGCATGTTGAGACAGCTTGCAGCGTCGTCAAAAGAAGGGACCATGGATGCCAAGACTCCCAAGAATGATATTTGCGGTGGAGCGCGGCCTGCAACACGGTCATTCGGCCTTACGGTCTCGGTCTCCAAAACATGACCTGCTGCTGACCTAAGTACCATAACTCGAGGGGTTTATGGTCCCACCACACGCATGCTCACCTGTAGTCGCATCAGCTGACCACCTTAGAACCTGCTAATTTTAAGAGTGTGTCCGTAACCAAATAGGCTTCCCTTCCTGATAAATATAGGCATTGGATTGCGTCCACAACACATCTACGCTATTTCGATCATGGATATGGTATTTTGCCACATATGTGCCATGATACCACCACCATTAGGCTACCAAATAGACCTTCGGCTTTTCGAGATGCTACGCCATTTCATCATACATGTCCACGAATTTGCATGATTGTCCTGAACCACTATAAAGCGTAACAGAATTACTACGGTCCGCCACATACAACGCAAGTTGAGCAACTTAGTCAAAATTGGAGTTGAAATACATAGTTTTCAGACAGCGCAAAAGTACCCCGAGCTTGCAATGTCCCTAAGTCGCACAGAGTAAGCAAATTCGCAAATTAACGGTACATGGGCAAACCAGAAACAACAACCCACTCTCAAAGGTGCATCTTGAAACGCTGACCGATTTACCATGGCTGCCTGAAAATACACCACAGACATATTGCGAACACCACTCATAAACTACATATTGCTGCCAACTCCCGCGAAGTTCTGAAATTCTTCGCCACGCAAGCAAGACGGGAAAGCAACAAGCCGGGTTGGCGCGCCCTGAATGATGGAACCGGGAGCAGCTAGACCCGGTCGTCTGACCAGGTCCGGCCGCCTCTCCGTCGAGCTGCCCATGGATTAAAGCTCGAGCGAGGATGGCGGCAGGGCGCGGCCCGCGACACGGCGCTCGGTCTTACGGGGGACGGGACTCCGGAACATAGGCAATGCATGTTTTATGAACGTGGCGCTGCAATGCCTGAGCAGCACCCACGCTCTGCATGACTATATCATGCCAGGCAGGTACTGGATTAATCGGCACGACTACCTCCGCCATAAAAGGTGCTCTCATCAGTGTATTTGTCATGCTAATGCGAGACCAATGGAAGAGCCCAGAACTCGAAGTTCGTTGACCTGTTTGTCGGACAGCCCATGTTCACAGTGCGGTGCATGGTGTGTGGTGCATGGCGTCTGCCCCGGAAGAATTTTGCTCGGGTACCACCTGCCGCGAATTAAACGTGTTGATCGGGAGAGTCGCATGCGTGATCGCAGGGCTTGCTTTCACAGAGAGCGTACTTTAGATATCACAGGGAGCTTCCAAAGCTGCTTCGCGGGTGATGAGAGTGTGTTTTCACGGGAACATTCCTAAATGTCACGTCAGCTGCTTCTCACTGTGTTGTGCACCGCACAGGTACGCTTGCGCCTATGCCACCTAGAGATCGGGCACGGAAGGCCCGACCATGCCTCAATCCTCATAACCAACCCTCCGTCGCATGTGCTGCGACCGTCCCCCCCCCCCCCATCAAGTGTGGTGCACCGGCCCCAGGCCGCAGCCTCCACGGCCCCCGTATTGACCGACGCTCCTCGTGCGCTGCCTCCCCGAGCCGCAGGCCAATGTAACTGTTCCCCCGGAGTCGGTGCTGACCGGCGCTGCCGCCCGCGCCGCCGATTGTCCGTGCCGGGTTCAGTGTCGGGCCCGTGCTGGAGTCCGTGCCGAGTTCTGTGGACGAATCCGTGCCGGGGTCCGTGCGGGGTCTGTGGCGGGTCCGTGCGGGGTCAGCGGCGGGCCCGTGCCGGGGTCCGTGGCGGGTCCGTGCCCGTCTGCGGCCCGTCTGCGGCGGATTCCGTGTCCAGGTCCGGCCGCAGCCGTCCGACGGATGGCGAGGTTCGAGCGCCGGACGGTGCGCTGGTCACACCGCAGTGTGCTCGCACCCGCGTCAACAAATCACGTACCCATGCATGTTCCTGTCGCTGTTGTGCCGGCTGTTCATTACACGGGTGTATCGACGTGTGTGCAGCGTCTTAGAATGAGAGCCCTGCGGCAGCAGCGGACGGATTTCTTATTTCTCCGGTCTTAGTATTCAGCTATACGATGGAAACGCCATTCAGAATGAATGGCGGGCGAACGTCTGAGGCAGAGTCGCCGCGGGCGCGGATAGCGCGTTTTGGATGTACGGATCGGCAGTGTGCCGTCGACACACGAGTCAGTGTACGAGATATACGAGTATCTTAGACAATGTAGATGACATCGTATAGCACTATTCTATATTTAGTGGATACAGTATAACGCTTATAGCGTTGTTGTCGAGTTACATCAGTAATCCGATGGCTGGGATAGAGGGGGGTCAACCGAACCAAGAACTTCGTCCCAATTACAAAACCTATGTCGATTAGCACTTAAAAGCTGGAAAAACTGGGCTTGTTTGACCAAGCGATCGGTTGTGATTCGAAAATCTTCGCTTCGTTATGACGGCATCGAAGACGTCGCTTCACCTGTCAGATTTTCAAATCGCCTTACCCTCACGCTTGACTTGCATCTCAGATTTGTCATGAAACTGATCAGCGACAATCACGCGCCAGAGTTCCATTCAGTCGAGCCGCGTCAGTCCCGAGTTCCGTTCAATCGACCCGCGTCGGTCTCGAGCTACGTCTAATCGAGCAGCGTCAGTCTCGAGCTACGTTTAATCGGGCAGCGGCAGTCCCGAGTTCCGTTCAGTCGAGCCACGCCGGTCTCGAGTTCCGTTCAGTCGAGCTGCGTCAGTCTCGTACACAGCTGCACGCAGTCCCTGACGCATCAGAAGACGCGGCCGCTGCCCACCGGCTCTCGGGAGCCGCCCAGCAGCGTCCCGCGCGGGAGAGTCCGGAGTGCGGCGTACCAGTCTCGTCAGTGGCGCGCTGCCACCGGGCCACGTGAGGAGTACGGCCGGGGCGAGCCGCCCTCTCCCGCAGGTCAGCTGGCGGGCCGCAGGTCAAACGAACGCGCGCGGCTGACCGGCGGCGGGCAGCGCAGTGGCGCCTGCGGTCGGCCGGCACTGGCCGGCAACGCGGCAACCGGACGCGCTCTTCAGCCTGGTTGGGCCCGGGAGGGGAGAATCCGGGACAGGGTCGGCAGCGGCGGCCTGGTCCCACGGCAGGGGGGGGGGAGGGGAGGGCAGACCGACGTTGGCGGACACTGGCACATGAAGCGGGTCAGCGGACAGGCCGGTCTCACTGCTCGAGACCCAAGCATGGGGAAGGACGCACGAGGTCCCACAGGTATTGCTGGTACGAGCGATAATGAAGCTGTTGCGGACACTGCAAGAGGAGCCGCGATCGCTTCGGGGCAAGAAAGGTATGGGCCAGGAAGCAGCACCGTTGCTGAACAAGAGCTACAACTTGTTCCGAGGAAAAATGGCATCCCCTGCGAGGAAAGTTTGTGACCCACTGCTTTTTAAGATTTAGCCAGAACCTTTTCATTGGAAAGCTTTTTAGGATCAGCGTCCTCACGAAACAATGCTTGTTGCGTGACCCCTGACCCCACCCATCCGATCATGTTCCAGGACACCGGCAGAATGATGACGAGTTTGACGTGCCGCAATGCTCGGCACGGTTCGTTCTGCCTTTCGTTTCGTTTCGTTCACCTGAGCTTCATTGCGGCTGCTGCCACCGGACCGAGGCCATCCCACTCAGGGACAAACAGCGAGTGCCTAAAGCGACTGGAACCTACCCCAACACGGGTGGAAGGATCAGACTGTAGGCGCTCTCATCAACTGAGCTGTCGGGACGGACAATGATGATTGACTGGTAACATAACTAACGATTTAATCGCTCTGTGTGGCAATGGCGGGGACAGTTGATGAGGTTTTCTGGCAACTTCAGGGGTGGCATAAGTTAGGAACTCAGCCTGCATATTTGTGGAGATGACCTTAAGGCTGGGGGTTAAGGACCGGCCCGGGGAGGTCACAGAACCGCCCAGCCACTAGAGTGACACAACTGAATACACATGAAGCGAAGCTAGGGTACGCACAGACCACGCTAAGAACAAATGCCAACGCACAGGGAGAGAAGGCCGGGCAAGGGAAAGGAGGCAAAAACCAGGCCACGCATTACATTACACACGGCGTTCGTACGTGCACACAAGTAGTACATGCACGCATTGTATTACAATATAAAAATTATTACCGTCACGATAAAGCAAACGATGTACAAGGATAAGCTCGTTTACAAGACGCGTAATTAGTCTCTCCTGAGTCGGGCTCCGTCGACGCCCAACTCTGAGGAGCAGGGCGCGACAGTCTGGCGGACTCCACTCCAAACTCCACTCCGCACATAATCGGAAAAAGCATCTTCGAAAGTCAAATGCCGCACAACTCCCGAAGCTTGGGCGTGACCCGGCCCGAGTCGAGAAGTCCACGAGCCGGTACCAGTCCGCAGGGTCCCGCCGCACCAACGGACCCCAACTCCGTCGTCCGTAGCAGTCCCCCGGCTCCAGTCAGCGCCCGCGTAGGCAACACGCCACAAACAGACCGGTCGGCCGGCGACCGGGCACGGCGGTGCCTGCCGGAGGCCGGCGGCGGCCCGCCCCTGCGGCCAGGCTGACACCGCCGCCAGTCCGGCACGCTGCGCGAGTGTAGAATGGGACGCGATCACACCATTGGTGAGCTTCACAAAACATAACAGCCTGAATCCTTTCCAAGGGCACGTCCTATACGCAGGCCTGAAACAGGACACTTTGGCCTAATATTTCCATAGACGATGAAAGTGAGTAGTTTTCGGTCCATGCGTCCATAATATGCCCATAAAAAGTGTCACTTCGAGTTGACTGACTTCAGAGCGCTGCGGCAGGATGTGTGCCGGTCCTCAGATCAGTGCCCGTCAGCTGCGATTGACGCCGCTGCATGCTTCACTGGCCTGACGCGCCGCACGGCGTGAGATATTGCGACGCTAATGACTCCAGCGGCGGCGGTCAGCAGGCCGCTGTGACGGCGAGGAGCGGCGGCGGCGGCGCCCATCGCTCGAGCCGCCAGCGCCAGCCGGTGCCCCGGCCGCCGGCGGTCGCGGCACCGCGCTCACAGCTCGTCGTGCAGGGCCATGCAGAGCGGCTGGCGCCGGTGCGGACCTGCGTTCTGCAGCACGCCGTGCGGAGCGCAGACCCAGGGGTCGTCAGTGCGCCACTGCCACGCCTCCAGCTGCCGGCGCAGACGCGCGAACGTGGCCTGCGGGCACGCAGCCCCGGTCAGGGCGGGCGCGCCGGGCTGGGGCGCTGAGATGCAGCACCAATTAGTCCCCGGGGCCATTACAAGTGCAGCTTATGTGGGCTTGGTGTCTAATCACCGAAACAACAATTTCGGATCGATGCGGCTTTTCCTGGGGTCCACATGCAGAACAGGCGCCGACAGTCTGCAGCGTGCCGTGACAAAAAAACAGAAGCCTAAAAGTCGCACCCGTCACAAAACAGAAGCCCACAAGTCGTAGCTCGTCACAAACAAGACGTCACGAAACAGAAGATCAAAAGTCGTAGCCCGTCACAAACAATTGGTTCCAAAACAGAAGCCCAAAAGTCGTAGCTCCTCACAAATAAGTCACAAAACAGAAGCTAAAAGTCGTAGCCTGTAACCGGTCAACTACCAGACACTGGTTCTTCGCTGAGCTACCACTCAACTACCACATGCCAGCAGAATTTTTAAAACCCGCGCTCTAGCCTACTCGGCAAGCACGTCTGCGGCAATGTAATAATACCACGGCCGAATAAACTAACTGCGGAGAAAAAAATAGCGGACCGACTGCTGATAACTCAATATGGGAGACGCGCGGTCCCACACGGGGCAAGGTCAGCAAGTGGTCCCACCACGGAACAATGCAGAGAAGGACGGACATTTCTAAGGCTAGGGGCCCTAGAGAAGATACAGGCAATCCCGCCCCTGGACAAACTTTGCAGGGACCATGATGCGGTCCATTTCTGGGATCAAGTGCACAACAGGCCCTTCTAAGCACCACAGTCTCAGTTGGGGACATCTCGGAAGACGATGGAAGGAAGTCAAATCATGCAACAAACGATTATAATCATGAGTACGTCCACAACCACACGGTCGGGGGGGGGGGGAGAGCTAGCGCGGGTCAGCCAGTCGAGCGCGTGCAACGTCCACAACCACACGGTCGGGGGGGGGGGGAAGCTAGCGCGGGTCAACCAGTCGAGCACGTGTAACGTCCACAACCACACGGTCGGGGAGGAGAGAGCTAGCGCGGGTCAGCCAGTCGAACACGTGTAGACGTTCTACGCCAAACAAACAATCTTATAGCACTAACGGGAGGAAAAATAATGACGGCCACCAATACGATTGGACGCGTCTAGCACGTACACGACAGTGACTGACTACATCGCTAGTGGACACAGCTTTTCAGGATCGCTGCAAGCCAGAAAGACCAAACTGATCAGAAACGACCGAGACCCGGTGCTGTTGGATGGCTTCCCCTCCGTTCTGATGACGAAGATGCGACGTACCACTCATTCGCTGACTGACCTGGTACGATGTCTTGGACGCCACGTTGTTCAGCTCCCATGGGTCCCGCTTCAGATCGTACAGCTCCCATTCTGGCCTGTGGTAATAGCCATGAAGCGTCTTGTACCAAGGCAGCTTCTCACCGGACAGGGTCCGATTCAGCAGGTCCTGTCAAACGGCCAAACAACGGTAGCGCGACGGCCAAGACGTGCCCGTCTGACAGGCCGACAAGCGCCGCACGAACGGAAACGTTTTGGGATTAGCTGGCACTCAGCGCCAAACTAAGCTGACATCCCGGCGTTACGGCCAAAGCACGCCGGTCTGTCCTCTGGCGGTCAGTGGCAGACCCAGCGGGTCCGGAGCACCAGTACCATGTGGGTTCGACGTTCACGAAATGTGTCGTATTCTCACACGGAGGGGAAACCTCTACCACACGCGGCCCTGTCGCTGCTTTCACTGCGCGTTACAAGTTAAGGCTTGTGCACAATGCGTGTCTTGAATCATACATATAAAAATGACATCTAGTTTGGATTTCCGGCAGGTAATATACCCAAACAGATGATACTTGAGTCAGCAAACAGCGATGTGCGTCTCGATCTCGGCCACCAAGCAGCCTGGACCCCGAGTCGCGTCTGTGCACCGTTGCGCAGCAACATCGCGAGCGGAGATCGTGCGGCTTCCACTCTTCTCTGCGGAGTTGGCCGGCTGCGGACGCACCGGGCGACCCCGGCCGTTGGCCGCTCGCCACCAAAGGAACACCGATCTGGATAGCACGACTTGTGGCGCGCGAAATCGACGGAAATCCAGCGCAACTAAAATTGACCCTCCGGGCAAAATGTAATACAAGGGTACAGAACCCTAAAGCGGGTATAAGTCGTCCAAGACAGCGCTGATGCTTATCAGGCCGCCATTTGCCACACGGCCGAACATCAGTGGAACCCAGAAAGCCGCCCAGTGGAACTACCGGCCAGCGCGCATCGACTCCAGACAGTGCCGCGGTGTCATCGACTCCAGACGGTGCCGCGGTGTCATCGACTCCAGACGGTAGCGCGGTGTCATCGACTCCAAACGGACGGACTCCAGACAGTGCCGCGGTGTCCCCGGTAACGGGTGGACAGCGCAAGCTGTTGCTCTCAGGGCGTAGCGACCCTGCCGGTACGTGAGCTCCTACTCCTTGTCCCGCCCGCTCCTTTCCAATTACCCGCTCTCCCGCATCCGGCCCTATCACCACTCCTCATCCTCGTTTTATCGGGGTGCCGTGCCTCCTCGCCCGCGTCCCCGGATTGATTGGATCCTGGTGACTGAGGGGCGCGTTGTGCGGGTTAGTCACGGCGCGTCCCAACGCTCCACTTTGGCCGGGATATCCGGGGGCGCGGAGGGGGGGGGGGGGGGCGTGGGGCTCCACACGGGCCTAGCGGCTTGTCGCTCGCGCTTCGGCTGGGTGCTCCTTGCGGGTCTCCGCTTGGGGCGCCTGGCCGCGCGCAGCGGCTTAAGGCGTTAAGGGGCGGCGGCGCTGAACCACGGTCAGGACGGGGAGGAGTCTCCCCGGGTACACGTGGCCATGTGGGAGGCGTCGTTCGCCCCGTATAGCACCGGAGTAGCCCTGGCGGCGACCACCTCCGGAGGGAGTGTTGGGCCGTCCCCCAGTTGCGCTCCGAGGTGGATGGGGAGCCCCGGTGCCGAGATGAAAAGCGCTTTTTATGGCGTCTTCTCACCTTGAAAAACCCTTCCTACGAAAGGTAGGCGGACCTCGACAACCCCAGGGTGCAGAGAAGAATCTGCGCCCCCCGGTCCACGGATCCTGATCTTTGGTAGTGATGAGATTAAGCTGGCTTCCCTCTCACCGTTTCAGAGGCGGAACGGCCGCGACAGGTTTGCGAAAATCACCAGATGTGACAAACTCAGGGATGGAAAAATAGCAGTAGAGTTCGCTAGTCGTCCGGAGGCGAGCAGGGCTGTGGCAGCCAAGGAATTTACGTATAGTGTTCGGGATGAGACTGGCATGCATGAAAAGTCGGTGTCCATATCAGCAATACCACATAAGACCAAAAATTCGTCCAGGGGTTCGTTCGTCCAATTCGTCCATTCGTCAATTGTTTCGATCTTCGTGGCGTCGCTGAGGACGAGACAGTTGAAGAACTCTCAGAGTTTGGCGTGACGAGCGCTCGCAGGATTCTCGTCAGACGGGGAGGAGACCTGTTGCCCACCAACAACCTCATTCTGACGTTTAGTTCCACTGATTTGCCGGCCGCGTTATGTGTGGGATACGCTCGAGTGAAGGTTCGCCCTTATGTGCCTAACCCCATGCGGTGCTACCAATGCCAGCGATTCGGCCACACCAAGCTTCACTGTCGTAACCGCCCAGCATGTGGTAAATATGCGTCATCCGACCACCGGCGAAGGATTTCATCCACCGGGTGACCGGGGAGAGACCGAATTCCCGGCAAGAGCCCTCGCTAAAAAGTGCACTCACCTGGAACGTAGGGGATAAGTAGAAATCCTGGTCAATCGGGAACGGCAGGCGGTAGTTGAGGTTGTGGATCAGCTTGGTGTGTGAGTCACGCACCACTCTCATTGGGTAGGTCATGGTTACCTCATGGAACGTCTGGCTGGCGAATATACTCCTCTCAACTTTGACCCCTGCAATACAGGCCAGGCAAATGTCAACGTGGCGCCAATCACATGGAAAACGACAAGAGTGGAAACGATTACAGGGATCGCAAGAGCAGAGGATGATTTCAATTCCAAAGATGATTGCACGAAATGTGTTGCCTTTGTATGAGAATGCGAAACGAGATAACCAGATCATAGGGCACTAAAAGATTTACACAAAATGCGTCTATTGTTAGTTTCAAAACCCTACATTTTCTCAGGTTGGCGATTAAGCTTGCTTCAAAGTTGCTTTTAGTTTGTTCCCGCCACATCCCCGACAATCACGCCACACAAAAGCCCCTGCCTCATTCAGAAATGTCAGCACCACGGTTGACGAAGGGCTCCCACGGGTGAAAAGCCCCCTCCCCCCCAAAAAAAACGAATTTGATCCACTTGATGTCAAGGTCCTATTTCCTTCGCTTTATTTGTTACCTTCTTCAACTGAAGTATAAACCAGAAGCTGCCAGAAGAAGGTACTGTGTTTGTATTTCGAAGCCAATAGATTGGAGGAAGTATGCATTAAATGACCTTATCGAATAAACGCTGACCCCAGACATGTTAAAAGGTTTAGTCGGCTGTTTCTAACTCGCAAACAATCTAGAGTCCCTGGATTTTTCGATGTTCTACAATGGTATTGAGAATCCCGTAGATTGCATGTAGACCAAAATGGGTCATCTTACATAAGACTTGATTAGCGGAAAAATGATATAGCACAGCTTTGAGCATACGCGCTCGCAAGTAACGCCTTAGAAACAAAAACGCCGAAGCCCGACGTTGCAGTCTCCATAGGCCATGCGCGTCATGAACATCCGAACGCTCTGTGAACTCAGTTACGTTCGGAATGTATTCCGGGCCGTATATTTCACCCGTGGAATTACTAGATTGGTACTCGCAACGGATTAGCATTAATAGCAGCACGAACTCACGTCATGGTCGAATATCTATTGTTCGTATTGCCGTAACTGTAAATCCGTTCATAGGGCATCCCCAAAATGGTAGAAGTGTAACATACGCCTCAGGTTAACCCTTAATCGGCACGAATCGATAAGGAACTTTCTAAGGCATGCCCTGCCACATGGCATTTCACGCGCGCCCGCAGTCCGCTGCCTGGTGTTAACTGGCCACCAGCGGCGCGCGGTTCAGTAAAGACTCCAACGTCAAACGAACGGACGAATTATATAAATCGTGCAGAGGAAAGTAAACATTTCGACACAAGGCATAGTTATTAAACTCCAGACATGTGAACATAATATAAGTAACCATTAGTCCAATTCTATATGACGCGGAAGACGTCTTGCACGGAGAGAAATGAGCGAAGCAGTTATTGAGCTCAGGGTATGTGAGCATATCATTAACTGATGGCCACTTATATAGTAACCGGTGAGATGTCTTGCACCGGACGACATGAGCCCGGCGATAACGGCGTTATTACCATGTACATGGTACGAAACCTAACTGAACGGAGTCAGACACCTTTGAGGTTGAGAACACGTACGGCTGGACCCTACTAACGCATTGGGATGCCCATCTTTGTTTCCGCTTAGCAGGCAAAGCATTGTTTGCCTGCTAATTCACAAGCCGCATAACTTGATAACTGGTTGCCACGGGCCCGGTTCAAGGCCACGGAAGAACCGCTGAAACGTCGATTAAGTGGTCTGGACAGGCGTGTCCAGCTCATTCGAAATCGGTGAGCTTGAGTTTAGTTACGGTAACTGGTGAAGTTCTCGTTGACAGTGACCAAACTATTGTAAAACGCATGTATTTTGGGTGTATAGTCGTCACAGTGAACTGAACTACACGCCTGCGTAGTCTGCGCGACGCAGTCTCTTTCGGTCTACGTCACAGCAAGTGCACACGAGTTAGGATTAACCATCTTTGTGGTCTGAAGGAAAAATCCCACCGCCTCAGTTAATTATTTGCCGCCCCCATGGCATGGGGACAGCTGCTCAACTCATTATGGTACGGCACTGAGCACCGGCCCAGCGTGGGCACATTGCTTGACCCGGCTTACTGAGGAAAGGTCAGCTGGCGACTGGTCGACGTGGATACGCCCAGGCCCCGGGCGACAGAGCCCCAGCAATATGCGGCACGTAAAACCGCTCACGGCCCTGTCACTCAAAAGGCTGGAAAGAGAAATCATTCGTCGAACCGGAACGGCACAACTTGGGTTTAGGACATCAGTTACAAGATTCGCTTAGCCAGAACCCACAGCCACCCCCGCCAACCTATTCGGAGTTTAATTATAAACAAAGCCGACGTTTTGCTCTTCCCCGTCACCAACTGGCGCTGCATGTACAGCAGCCGGCTGTCTTGGATCGAACGGTGTCGAAATCTCTGTGTCGCAGTTCAGTTGACGACAGCTCAGTCAACTGTACATTCGCTTACATCATGCATCTGGTTTCGCGTCTCCGCCTGCTCTGCGGTTCGAAATTCAATCGCAACAATAAGGAACACGAGAAAAGCACGGACGACCGACCATTAGCGGTTGGGCGCGCGAGATCAGCTGACCTAATACACTAACACACTTGCCATGACGTGGCTGATACCAAAGCCTATGCGAATGCGGTTATACGCTAGGGGAAACCCGTACAAAGTTTGTTTTGGCATTGCGGTGAAACATCCGTCTTTAAGACATGTTTTAGAATGAGAACCAGTATACCGAAGTAGATTCACTTGCACATCCACAAACAAAACGGCTTTTACCTAGATGATCGTAAACATAAGCAGACGTTCAATTCTTGCACCGAAATCCAACCATTCCGTCTGCCTTACGTTCTCAATGTTTGCACATAAATCATTCACAGGAGCGAGGCGAATTTTTTCCGTTGATGATTAATGCACGTTAATTTGCGTCTAATATGAAGTGATCCAATTTGATTACGTCTAGCCGCGGTCCATTCCCTGTCCGCGCCGGCTGCAGCGGGCTGTAGAGGGGATCAATATTGAGAGCGGCAGCACCGTCCACTCCTCGGGCCATGGCCGTTACGCCTCACATCGGCCGGTCAGTGACGGGGTCGCCTGGTCATTTGACGGCCCACACCATGCAGTTGGCTGCACAGCGGCACTTGCTCTGGCTGACGGGATAAGAGACCAATCCTGGGAGGAACGCCTCCAAACCGGTGGGCTCACTGCCTGCCCTCGCGTGTCAGTAACAGGCTGCGGGATGAATAACGTCCTGACTTGTTCTGCCCCATCAAATGGCATGCGCCTGTTGATGCTGAGAGGTCGGGTGGACGACATCTGCGTCCGGTTTCCACCCGTGTTGTGCAGCTCTTTCATGAGATACTGAACTCTGGTGATATTTCGATGTGGCGGGAAAGTAATCCTGATCGAACAGCCTAAAATAAAAAGGGCTGGCAGTGCCTTGCAAATTTTCAGTATGTTTCTTGTTGTTTCAAAGTGCATGAGGTTAGGGTCAGAGGCTGCAAATGTATCAGCCTGAGAAAGCGCTGATCAGTCCGGAGCGGATCGCGGTGGGCCGGGACGGCCGGCTGAATCTAAAAAAAAATCGGTTAGTTGACATCCATGCACCCTCGGCCTGCCGCCTTGCTCGTAATAATTATGCAAGTCCTGGCCGCGACGTGAAGGTGCTCCAGTGCATGCTCCTGTTCCTCCAGACCATCTTAGCCTGGCAACACAAGTCGTCAGCTATTCCATCCGCTGGGCGTTCTGCGACGACAGCCCATCGCCGCAACACCATCCCACTGCTCTGAGCCCTCCGGTGTGAGTTTAATACCACTCCGTCACCGTCCGTAATTGCCCCAACAGGGAAATCAGCCGATGCTGGCGCTGGAGCGGCAACATCGCAAACAGGTAGTCGCCTGTCTCGTCGACAGATGAAAGGCCTACCTTTGCGCGCCAGCGGCAGCAGGCTGCGCCCGGTGAGCCTGACGGCGGCCGAGCGGTTATTGAGGTGGTAGCTGGGGTAGGCGAGGTCCAGCCAGTCGAGCGCGGTCGGCACCAAGTCCAGCAGCGAGACGGGCGTGCCGAGCCGGCGGCCGCCGCGCTCGCCCGGCACCCGCAGCAGCAGGGGCTCGCGCAGACCTGCCACGCCCAGCACATCCCGGCGTCAGCCCGGCCGAGCTCTGCCACTACAGGAGACGGCCACCACCCGCGGCCGGCGCGAGTGGGCAAGGCGGCCAGCGGTACAGCCAGCAGGCCAAATGACGACGCAGTGCGTGGCGGGTACAGTGGGTTTAAGTCTCAATGCCCAGATCAATGTCCTATTGTCAACAACACGATTCCACTGCAACCCAATCCAACCGCACTGCAGTAAATGACCGACTAAGCCCATTCCAAATTAAAGGAGCCACCCTCCAGCCAAGTCGCAAGAATCCCTCGCCGTTCTAAAAGGAATGCAGTCACCAAAAGCACAACGACTCCTTCATATCTCTTAACTGCTCGAAGTCCTCCACATCCGACGAGACTCGGCTGCCGAGGTCCGCGGACTGCCGGCCGCCTTACCGGGCTCGTACAGGTTGGTGCGGCCGGCAGGGAACGGGGCGCCGTTGTCGGACGTGTAGACGACCAGCGTGCTGTCGCTGTAGCCGGCCCGGGCCACCTCGGCCAGCACCAGACCGACGCCTGCGGCAGTCAGGCGCCTGTACACAGCGGTCCGGACACGGCGAGCACGGGCGCGGTATGCAGCGGCTCGGACACGGCGAGCACGGGCGCGGTATGCAGCGGCTCGGACACGGCGAGCACGGACACTGTACACAGCGGCCCGGACACGGCGAGCACGGGCACGGTACACAGCGGCCTGGACACGGCCAGCACGGGCACAGTATACAGCGGCCTGGACACGGCGAGCGCGGACACTGTACACAGCGGCCCGGACATGGCCAGCACGGGCACGATACATAGCGGCCCAGACACGGCGAGCAAGGGCACAGTATAAAGCGGCCCGGACACGGCCAGCACGGGCACTGTACACAGCGGCCCGGACACGGCGAGCGCGGGCACTGCACACAGCGGCCTGGACACAGCGAGCACGGACACTGTACACAGCGGCCCGGACACGGCCAGCACGGGCACAGTACACAGCGGCCCGGACACGTCGAGCACGAGCACAGTACACGGCGATCCGGACACGGCGAGCGTGGACACAGCACCCTGTACACACTGTGCACACAGTACACTGAGCACACTGTGCACAGCGGCCCGGACACGGCGAGCACGGACACTGTTCACAGCGGTCCGGACACTGCGAGCGTGGACACAGTACACAGCGGCCCGGATACGGCGAGCACGAGCACTGTGTGGCGTTCGATGGTTCAGGGGCCCCGCCCGATGGCCAGTCAGAGGCAACGGGAAACTTGTCTGTCCTACCAAATGCAAGCGACGCACTTGGAGCATGACGCGTCGTTAGAACATGGTTGAGAGCACAGAAGGCAACGCATTTATGCAAATGCGGGCCAGTTCAGTTGTTAGGGGCGCGATCACGTTGCGAGAAACATCCCAAAGATGCTCACGACAATAGGTGGGTCACCTGCCCGGAATGCGGTCGTGCTGAAAGCGTAGGGCCTCCGCTCCACGAACGCTCGGGCTAAATGAGTTGAACCGGAATAGGAGTTGAGCCCATAAATATAAATGCCCAATTTTCGTTTCAAAACGTTTTAGATTGCCTGCGAATTGATGAACTCCGTTTTCGAGCTAAGTGACTCCGTCAGCCACGCAATCTGGCCAGCTCAAAACAAGACTGCCCGACTGACGCATAGACAGCAAGCTACGGAAACTAACCAGGTCGTTGCCTCTGCAGCGGTTCAGAGGCACACTCGCGGGGAGCCACAGCGCATGCTCGCTGACGGAGCGGGCGCACGAGTTCAAACAGCCGAACACAGAAGACAGCTATCTAGTTCAAATTGTAACTTCAGATTGAATGGAATGATGGCGGCAAAAACATGGACTGGCACCGTCACGTCAGTCGCCACACTCCATACTATCGACTGTAAAGGTATGGTTAAGGTCTTATTGCAAGACCTTAACCAAAAATTATTTCGAAGTGGTTCAATAATTGATTTGTCTTAATCTCAGATACTGCCCACGTGTCGTGATGAGGTAAGTAAAGTAGCTCAAAATGCGCGAGAGCCTCCCGCCGCTGTCATTCTGAGCTAACCAATACGTCCACATATTGATGCATGACACAGAAGGCGGCGCGGTCGGTCCATGCGGGCGTACCCTGGTCCAGTCGCGATATGGTGGTGTACTGGGCGGCGATATCGGCGCGGGCTGCAGGCGTGTCCTGCACATTGTACGGCACCTCCACGGAGTCGGCGCTGCAACAGGCGCGCGCACACCAGCCTGAGCCATCCATTCAGTCGCGACACAACGGGTGAGGCTCACTCAGAGATGTAATCGGTAACGCGCTCGGAGAAATGCAACATGACGGCTGGTACCGCGCTGAGAGATACGATATGACGGCGGCTACCGCGCTGAGAGAAATGCAACATGACGGCGGGTACCGCGCTGAGAGAAATGCAACATGACGGCTGGTACCGCGCTGAGAGAAATGCAACATGACGGCGGCTACCGCGCTGAGAGAAATGCAACATGACGGCTGGTACCGCGCTGATAAATTCGATATGACGGCGGCTACCGTGCTGAGAGAAATGCAACATGACGGCGGGTACCGCGCTGAGAAATACGACATGACGGCGGCTACCACGCTGAGAAATACGATGTGACGGCGGCTACCGCGCTGAGAAATGCGATATGACGGCGGCTACCGCGCTGAGAAATACGACATGACGGCGGCTACCGCGCTGAGAAATGCGATGTGACGGCGGCTACCGCACTGAGAAATGCGATGTGACGGCAGAGAGCGCCGCGGTGTCGTCGTTTCATGACGACGTATGACGGCGGGTACTGACGCCATGACGACATATGACGGCGGGTACTGACGCCATGACGACATATGACGGCGGGTACTGACGCCATGACGATATACTCGCTCCATATATTTTGATGTCATGACGATATCCCCGTTCGGGCGCCTAGCGCGGCGCGTGCCAACAGTTGTTCCCACCTGTACCAGGCGGGCGTCCAGTCGGGGATGCCGCCGTCGGCACCGAACCGCTCGCAGAACTGCCCCAGCTCCGGGTGTGTGTGGCCGCACCGGTGCGGGTCGTGGAAGCCCACGTACAGGAACCAGGGCCGGCTGGGACCGGCGGCCGACCGAGTCACATGCCAGCCAGGGAGAGGGGCAGAGATAGGGGCAGCGGGGTGACGTGACAGAGGCGTGCCTCTTCCACAAGTGTTTGATGATCTCGACCAGTGCTGCGCTGAGTCAGCCACGGAGGCGAGGAACAAATGACGAGGAGGTAGCGTGGGGCAATGACGCCATTCTAAGTAACAGGAGCAAGCTAGGCGGATGTATTTACTCGACCCATTCCAAACGTCACAAGTGACGTGACATAATGAGTTGGATTCTGAACAGCCATTCCCGACCATTTTCGCTATCAGCACCCTGACGAGCTTAGTTCTATGAGCTCCCTTGTCATTTCACCTATCCACAGCAGTGGTGAAGAACCTCCTGACTAGCTGCCGGATCCTGGAGATGTTACGTCCCACCTGAAGGATTGAGTGGCCGTCTTCTTCAGTGTACGAGAAGTCGAACGGGTACACCCAACCAGGGCCCACGTGCTTCTTTCCCACGATACCTGCAATGAGGCCATTCAGAGGTACAAACCACCAGTTTGGCAACCGCTTACGACTGCCAAACGACTTTTCCGACAACTGAAGCGGCCAGTTTTGCGATGAAGAAAGACTCAAACAAACCGTCTCACCATGACATACGACAAATAGTATTTGAACGGCACTTAGAATATCAGAATACCGAGAGCCGAGTCGATGACATAACTTCTTGAGCAAAAACACGGGGAGGCGACTTTCAATTCCAAGCCCACGATGCCTGGCAAACATTTGTTCCGAGTATTTTCAAAGCCTTGCGCGTCAAGTACGACGCCATTTTTCCATGTGAGCTTGGGCGGCAGTGTAACGTCCGTGATCCAGCTCACATCCAGTGCAACCAGCGCCGGAAGTCCCTGTGACCGGAGCGCCACCAGACCGGCGCGGCGGCGGCACCCACCCGTCGTCAGGCCGTGAGCGCGCAGCAGCGCCGGCAGACTCAGCAGCCCGTCGAACGAGTTGAAGTGATGTACGGACTGGTGCAGGCCGTACATGCCGTTCTGGTGCGACGGCAGCCCAGACAGGATCGCCGAGCGGCTGCCAGCACCAACCACCGCGGTGAGACGTCACGCCGCCGCTCCCTCTCCCCGCGGGCCACGCCAGCGTTCGGAGACCGCACCTGCGGCCTACTGTCACGTCGCTCACGTCACTCCGCCGCCCCCTCTCCCCGCGGGCCACGCCAGCGTTCGGAGACCGCACCTGCGGCCTACTGTCACGTCACTGCGCCGCCCCCTCTCCCCGCGGGCCACGCCAGCGTTCGGAGACGGCACCTGCGGCCTACTGTCACGTCACTCCGCCGCTCCCTCTCCCCGCGGGCCACGCCAGCGTGCGGAGACGGCACCTGCGGCCTACTGTCGCGTCGCTCACGTCACTCCGCCGCTCCCTCTCCCCGCGGGCCACGCCAGCGTTCGGAGACGGCACCTGCGGCCTACTGTCACGTCACTCCGCCGCCCCCTCTCCCCGCGGGCCGCGCCAGCGTTCGGAGACGGCACCTGCGGCCTACTGTCACGTCACGCCGCCCCCTCTCTCCGCGGGCCACGCCAGCGTTCGGAGACGGCACCTGCGGCCTACTGTCACGTCACTGCGCCGCCCCCTCTCCCCGCGGGCCACGCCAGCGTTCGGAGACCGCACCTGCGGCCTACTGTCACGTCACTGCGCCGCCCCCTCTCCCCGCGGGCCACGCCAACGTTCGGAGACCGCACCTACAAGTGGCAGTGGCTGAGTTTTACGGCGACGGGTCAGCCGCGGTTATTAGAGCTGGTTTGTTTCGACGTTACCGTCCGACGTTATCTGTTTGCACTTGACCCGGATGGCCCAATGTCAAGTCAGCCCCCCCCCATACAAAAGACGGGACACGTCCTGTCCACCCTAAGCACGCCTCTCAGTTAGATGGCAAGTCAGCATGTCTCAAGGCTGAGCCTTTCAGGCCACTGGGAGCTGTATACGCTAGTGCGCGCCAGCATACTTCTGCACACACACTCTTTTTATGTCAGAGATATTTGGATGCTCCAATGTAAGAGACATACATACAGGTATTTAATGAGCAGCTTCGCCGTTATAAATTACCGGGTGTTGAAGGTTAGTCATGCGGTTTTTAATTCTAGCCACAAGGAAGTGGGTTTGAGACTTCCTGCCGCCTGTTTTCAGTGTAACACACGACACTTGAGTGAAGCAGTGATGTAGGAGCCAGCAAACGAGCGTTAAGGAGGGAGAATCGGAGGCGGTAGAAGCACAAGGAGTGATCTCATTTAAATGGGGTCCACATCAATGAGGCCCGGGATAAAACACGACACGTTTTCACCATTGGCAGCAATGCTGCCCCAGGGGAAAAGACGTGGCCTAGGAGGTCATATCATGGAAGCTTCGTCTTACCTTGGCGAGCAGCTGCTGACAGAAGTGAAAGCGTTGTCGAATATCACACTTTGTGACGCCAGGTGATCCAGATGGGGTGTTTTGCACACCTTGTTTCCATAGGCGGCTGTCTCAAAGCCGGCATCGTCCGCTGAAGAACAAATCAGTGCTGCATGATGGCGAGCTCCTCATACAGGCTCAGCAAATCAAAGTCGGTGTCACCACGCACTCAGCTGTCCACCAGTTATTCCTGGTAAAACCTTGGGGTGGGGCCTCCTCGGCCACTTATCCTGCATGGGTTAAAAGTTGATCCATGGTCCTATGAGAATCACTGATCATGGAACATGCCAAAATATCATTCGTCTAACATGAAGCTTTTGACGCATTTACAGAACCACCAGCATGCCATACATCAGAAAAAAAATGAGCCAAGGTATGCAACTTATCAATGATAACCCATTTTTACAAGGACATTAAACACGTGTACGCGTGGGTGACCACTAGATACAGGTATTTCGGGACTTCATAGCCGTACAAAGTGCGACATTTTGCAATGCTGGCTTCCGCTTAGGCTTCTCGTCTGCAGTTAGCTTCGGCTTCGGGGTTGTGACATTTTCAACCGCTAGTTTCGGGTACGGCTTCGAAAATATAACAATGACCATCACATAGGCTTTGTGCGATTTGAAATGCCTGGCCAGCTTCGGGCTTGTAACGTGATTTTGTTTCACTGCAGTTACAAAAACCGTCTTGCCGATTCTGTCACACGAATCCAACGCACATTTTTTCTCAATAGCAAAGCATATACAGCTGATAGAAAAACAGCAAGAAATTCTTAGGAGCTAGTAACACGCGCTTAAACGGGGAGGTCAAATTGAACCCCCGAAGGTTTTTCCAGAATGGTTTCCGAACCGCGCGGTGTAGCCGGGCCCAATTTTGCATGGCTGTAGACGATTGAATAGTTAATAGTTTAGTATCAAAAATATAGATGTACCTAATAAGGTAGCTGACCTACGACAGGCCAAAGTCAGGCCATGGGTTCAGCGAAGTAAGTTTCTAGGCAATCATTGAAAATGATGCAATAACGAAGTGCAGACGAAGCCATACATATCTGAGGTACTTTCTTAAACCACACAACAATTGAATGAGCAAATTCCATTGACCTGGGGTCAGGTATGATAGTCAGACCAGGGTCAAAACCAACCTGATTTATTACTCTGGGGCTCGCTGTGTGGGCGGTTTCTGATGCTCATTTCAAATTTATTGATAACTGAAACCACACTCAACATCCTCCCTGAACTTCCTAAAGGTCAGAATAGGTCATTGACCTAAAATGGCCTAGGCAAACATTGTGTTATTAGGAGCACACCGCCCGGCATAATCTTTGTTGCCTGTTCAAATGCAAAACCCGTAGCAGTTTTGCATTATTTTGGTCACCATGGCCTTCAAGAGGTCAAAAGGCCGCTGACATGAAATGGGCCCGTGACCTTTTGCTTAGAACAGGCTCAGGGGGCACTATGAAAACCAACCTGGAGTTTGACCTTGTTTGACCTTGTTTGACCCAAAGGTCATTGCCTAGGAACCTCAAACTGGACCTTAAATGAGTTTACATACAGACCAACACACCATGTGAATTTGGTGTCTCTAACTCCCTTAGTTCCTGAGATCTCAGGGGAGTCAAATTGACTCCCCCTCCCACCTGAGTGAAGGGTATCCAACCGGCCACCCAGGCACATGTAAACACCAGATCCAGACCGGAAAACTAACAATCTGATATGTTGGGTGCATACTAACGCAAACACAAAGACGGAAGTTTGAAAAATCTCCAATTCATAATGGTTGAATTCATCACAACCCTTTACCTATAATCCGCCATCTGTGACTCTGTTCCAAGCACTCTTTAAAACCTTGATTTTGTCTAATGCCATACAATTTTAGCAGCGGTAAAATGCTTTTTGTTTCACAAAAGGCCGTAAAATAAGCTTTGGTTTCATCATTGAGGCTTTAAACCGGTGGGGTCTGTTTAGGCTTCGCGTTTATTAAGCTTGATGTCACTGATTTTGGCTTTGTATGTACAGCTACTCTGAAACTGCTGGCTTCAAATTCAGCTTCACATTTCCAAAACATGAAGCCACTGGCTTCAGCCTGAGTATCAAAATCAAAGACTTTGCAATTTCAGACTTCAAGGCCACTGATTTACGCTTCAACTTCCCGCCACTACTTTCTGCTTGGATTCAGCTTCGAAACAGGAAGCCTAGCTTCACCTCCAATTCAGATTCAGGTAGTTTCTTGTAACTATGGTTCTAGCATTGAGATAGGGAACAGTTAAAAAAGATCTTATATGAAAGTAAATTGAAACATTGGAAGACATTTTATTGAATCCAGCGTACAAAAGACATTGGTACCAAATTTGTGCCTCATCCAATAGAGATAAGTACCAAATTTTAGAGATCCATATACCGTCTGCTAGTTTTGTATACCCTTTGTGAAGTTTGTAATTGCATGTTTAACATGATGATGATGATAATGATTTGGGATTTTGGGGCGCATCGACCGCTGTGGGTTATTCAGCGCCCATAGCTGCCATTTTATGCACAGCCGCAAATCAGACAAGTGCATCAATCAGGTCACCGTAAAAAGCCTTGATGATCAGGCCTAGTATCATGATGAAAAGATTATTGGGAAGTCTACAGCGCGAACGAACTGGAACACTTTACCAAATTCGGCAGCGTGCGAACAATCCCCTAAAAAGTGACCTAGCGGGCGGCTCTGGACGTCGTGTCCGAAAAACGGCGCTCTCGCTGCAGTCAGGTGACGGCAAGCGACGAGCACGTGACGCACGGTCAGCGGGTCAGAGCATCGACTGCAGCGTGGTCTGTCGCTGACCAAGAACAGGTGACGGCAAGCGACGAGCACGTGACGCACGGTCAGCGGGTCAGAGCATCGACTGCAGCGTGGTCTGTCGCCGATCAAGAACAGGTGACGGTGCATGACATATGTGTGACCTATGCGTAACCGGCAAACGGCAACTTCCTCCCTCTTATTGTCGCGAAAACACGACTGCCATAGTCCAATAAGGGGTTTCACGGACTTCAGCTCGTTGGCGCTCAGCGAGTTCCAGTGGAACTGCCATCGCTTCTGCATAAACGACGACACTGCGGGGTACGTGTCTCAAGCTGGTAGTGGTGTATGAATGCGTGTCCCTGTCGTAGCGCGCTTTGCTGCCGCGGCAGCAATATCAGTTCCGCAAATCCCCACGTGACTTGGGATCTAACGCAGTACGACGTTTTCCTGCTCAATCCAGCGAGCTAAGACACGATCGAATGTCCTGGATCAGTGGATTGGACGAGGAGAAGCCATCAACAGCAAGGAGCCTGCTCAAGGAGTCGGAAAGAATCAAACGCAAATTGCTATCGTCAACTTAAATGAAACAGAGAGCTTTGCTAATAGCTATAAGCTCGGAAGGGAAGACCGACGCGTGTGCAGGCAATGTGAATGACCGTGTTGTGGATCCACACACAAAAGCGCACCCTACACCTGCATCCGTCTTTGAACCATTCGTATAAATCATCACGTACCCGTCAAATAAGGCTATGTGCTCTAGGGCTGCGTCTTTAAGTTCCGTCATGAGAACGCGTTGCTTTTGCATGTTTGATAACGAAACATCCACTCTTAGCGAAGACTGCCCCCCAAGGAGCAGTCTTCATTAGTTTAGGTCTGATGACATGTCGTAGGTTGAAGCCGCTCGCGTCTAGAAGTTCTCACATTCGTACACCAAAGGGAGAAGTTTGTGGTGACCGTTGAAGTAGAAACAGTCTTCGTAAGCTACGCGAACACACTGCTTTGTAGGCGGGATGATCTGGGAACTGCGCCAGCTTGCACGTGTAGCGCAGTCCCAGCATCTGCCATGCAATGCTAGTGGGGGCTCGTGGGCCTCCACAAGAAGACTACCTGTGGGCGATGTTCGAAAATCCCCCGTGGCGATACGTAGTGCGGCGTGGTGCACCGTGTTCAAAGTATAGTTATAGCTGAAACAGCCGTAGTCAAGTTTTGAACGAATCAGCGAACGGTATAGGAGAAGAGCGTCCTATCAACACCGTATGACGTACGTCCCACGGATTTTCGGATGTCAAAGGATTTTAAACATTTGTCGCGGAGACTTCTTATGAGCTCCCGGTATGTAAAGCGTCGGTCAAATCGCATGCCGAGAAATTTCACGGTATTCTCAATGGCAAAGTGTTGCCCATACAGCCTAATTCCCATTTCAGGACAGTGATGGCGAGGCCGACAAAAATGAACTGCGGTTGTCTTCAATGTGGAAAACCGGAACCCATTGAGAGCACTCCACTCCTTCAAACGTGTGACCGCCAGCTGCAGCTGTTTCATCGTGCGATTGGTCGATGAGCTACACCAAATAACAAAGCCGTCTACGAACAAGATACGACTGATCCCATATGGAAGTGTGTCCCCTATATCGTTTATCATCACTACAAAAAGAATGACACATAATACGCTGCCCTGAGGGACACCATTTTCCTGCAGATACCTGTCGGAGTGACAATAGCCACCACGCACCCGAAAGAATCAGTCGGTTACAAAGTTTTGTAAAAAAAATTTCATGCGACCGCGGATGCCACAATCGAATAACTTCATCAAAATCCCATGTCTCCATGTGGTATCATAAGCTTCCTCTACGTCAAAAAAAGATGGCACTGGTATGACGTTCACGAATAACCCGGCCCGTGCTGCGGTATCAAGTAAGATGTTGTCAATCGTGCCCCTGTTTTTACTCATTCCACACCGAGCATTCGTAAAAGTTTTGACGTTTTAAAGTCCATGAAAGCCGCACATTCACCATCCTTTAAATGAACTTACAAAGTGAAGATGTAAGGGCGATCGGGCGATCGTCGAGGCCGTTCATTCCACTTTTCCCAAGCTTTAAAATAGGCGCCACTATGGCCTCTCGCCAGGTTGGCGAGAAGCTACCTGACTCCCACATCCAGTTGAAAAGTGCCAGCAGCGCTCGTAGTATGCGGGGAAGAAAATGCCGTCCATGTCATTGTGACTGGGGTCGGGCCCCTCCATAGCACTACGCAGTGAGCGAATGACCGCTTGAAGTTCCCTCATAGTGAAATGCTTGTTGTATGCCAGTATGTCAATCGTATGAAAATTGACTTGCGAAATTTCGCATCGCGGCCTGTGTCGCAAAAAGTGGATCACGGTACCGAACCCAGACCGGAAGATGGTCAGTTCCGAGGGGTCCTCTGAAGCATAACAAGTGAAGTGCGGTACTAACTGCGGACTACAAGTGCTCAGGTCTAGCACTGACGATCGTACTAATGGCAATGTAAAATGCGTTCTTCCTCCTGTATGTTAAGCACATAAACCTTCGTCACGCAAAAAGGCCTCACATAACTTACCGCGAGTGTTTGTTGCAGCATCCCCCCCCCCCCCCCCCAGTATGAAGTGCATTAAAATCGCCTAAAACCAACAGAGGGGAGGAAGTTGAGAGACTCACTCTCGTCGTCTTCCACATGAAAACCAGGCCCCAGGTGGTAAGTAGAGAGAGCAGACAGTTGTGGTGCGGCGGTTGAAATTCACCGTTGCTGCGACGGCTCGCAAGTCTGTTCTTAATACCAGACGCTGTGTAGGTGCTCTTTGGTGAACAGCTAACAGAACGCCACCGTAAGCAACGGTGTCTGTTGCATTTCAGTGCGGAAGGTAGTGCACCCTTTCAGGCTGAAGGCCGCATCAAGCGCCAACTTCGTCTCCTGGAGATACAGGGCTACCGGGCAGTGCGCGCTTAAAACTGTCTAAAACTAAAAATCGTCTAAGAAATGTCTGAAACTAGAACTAAAAAATTGCAAGTCCTGTGTGCTTGAGGTTACACCTCCACAGTTTCACTGTAAGACCAGCTGAATGAGGGGGGCTTTAAAAGCACTGTAATGTTTCAAAAGAACCCATCAGCGATGGAGCCCGCCCCATAGTTGTTGGTCTGTCTTCAGAACCCGTTCCCAAAGAGATCGGGCGGATCATGGGGCTAACGCCATCTGTTGGCGAAATCGGCCGTAGCGGACCACGCTTTTCCGGGCGCCCCGTCCTAAACGGGGCCGGCGCCCGCGACGTCGTGGTCCTAGGTGGCGGTGATGGCAGAGGACCCATAGGCGGGTCTCTCCGCGGGTCGGACGGGCCTGCGGGAGCTTCCACACGCTTTCGGGGCGGCAGGAGGGCCTCCCTCGTTGGAGCGGTCACCTGGTCTGCTCCAGACAGCCGGTTGGCTGCCTTGGCACGCTCCTGGTCTGCCAGGCGTGCCCGCTTTGCCTCACGGGCGCGCCTGTCTGCCTCGTGACGCTCTAGCGTCCCTGCCGTTCACGAGCACGCGCTCGCCAAGGTTGCTTTAGTTGTCGGGCTGGCAGACAAAGGGGCAGCCGACAGCGCCTGGTCACCCCGGTCACGCCGAACCACCGTCCATCTACCGTCTCCTACCAAAGACGGCGAACCCCGCGGGGGGGGGGGGCGAGGAGGTTGGCAGCATGATCTCTTTCGACCGCTCCAGTAAGGACGGCGGAACCCGGGCTGCCAGATTAGAGCCCAGCGCCCGGCTCGTCGATACAACCGAGAGACCAAGACTTCAAGAGCACAACAAACTGCGCAGCAGTCATTTGATCAGTGCAAGTCGGACGTGCAGTGAAGATCTTACCTTTTTCGGCTTATGATGCTCGAGTGTGGCTCTCGTCAGTGTTCCGGCCTCGCGAAAAGAGATGTTGCAAGTGGTCTTAACCGATATTTTTTTTTTACTTCACGTAAGCTGGGAACATGCGGTCGCAAGTTGTGTGCAGAGCCTGGTCTTTGTTACAGCTAACGCAACACACTTTCCCTGAATCGCAGAATTCCGTTGTGTGCTCGGAAGAAGCGCATTTCCCACAAGCAGACTTGTTGCGGCAGTACTGTTTGGTATGGCCAGATCGCTGGCAATGGAAGCATCGCATGGAGTGCGGGATGAAAAGGCGTACCTTGACACGTGCGCATCCAACGCGTATTTCAGAAGGCGGATCCGGGCGATTGAAAATCAAGATGGTGTTATTTGTCGGCAGTTGTTCACTTCATTTTGTAATGGAGATCCTCCGTGCAGCAGTCACGCCGACAGCTCGTCAGCGATCTCTTCTTCACTAACGTCACGCAAGTCGAAGCAGTCAATTATTCCCCTCAATGCGTTTTTTGTCAGGTGTGGTGTTACTCGGATAGGCACAGAAACGTCTCGTTTACCATCCTTGTCCCGAACGCAGCACGTGAATTCGGCCGCAGCCCTCGCACGATCAGCCTCTGCCCCGCTGACGAAGTCTACCTCTAACCCTCCATCACGCAATTTGTCGCACCGAACCACATTTCCAAATCGATCACACCCGTTCTTCCACTGAAACGACGAGAGAGACGAGAGCCTCGTCTTATCACTTTGGAAAACCAACATTTGGGGGGATGGTGAAGATTCCCCGCTACTTTCTGTTATCAACGTGGTTCTTCCCCTTTCGGGGATCGGGCGGTTTTTTTGGTTATAAGATGTCATGCAACTTTCAGTGAAGCTTCGGTACGGGGGCTCCCCACCCACCACGGAGCCCAACTGGGGGACAGTCCAGCACTCCCTCGGGAGGTGGTCGCCGCCAGGGCTACCCGGTGCTATACGGGGCGAACGATGCCTCCCACACGGCCAGGCGCAGCCGGGAAGACCTCTCTCAGTCCTGACCGTGGTTCAGCGCCGCCGCCCCTTGACCCCTAAAGCCGCTACGCACGGCCAGGCACCCCAAGCGGAGACCCGCACGGAGCGCCCAGTCGAAGCGCGAGCGCCCCCGGATATCCTAGCAAAAGTGGAGTGTTGGGACGCGCCGTGACTGACCCGCACGACACGCCACTCAGCCACCAGGATCCGATCAACCCGGGGACGCGGGCGAGGGGGCACGGCGACCCCGATAAAACGAGGCTTAGGAGTGATGGGTGGGCCGGATGCGGGAGGGCGGGCAATGGAAAGGGAGCAGGTGGGGCAAGGAGCCGGAGCTCACGTACCAGCAAGGTCACTACGCCCTAAGAAGAACAGCTTGCGCTGTCCGCCTGTTACCGGAGCTGGGACCGGAGAGGGCATTAGTCCCCTGCACCGGCCAAAGCCAGTGCCCCTGCAGGAATAATCAAGCTGTGTAAGCCAACTGCCCATGTTCACTAAAACCTAAGAATGCAAAAAGATGGCAGGTGCCTTGACAACTATTTCTTTCAATCTGCACAATAACTCATCCATGTTGCCATTGTAAACACTCAAAAATGGATTAACCATCAACAGGTTGCCCTCCATGCAGCCAGCCTGACTATACATACCAACCAGAAAGAGAACATTTCTGATCTGTTTTACACCATCAGCAACTTGAGATGCTGAAAGAAGCAGAAATAGGAATTCTGCCCACATCCACATTTTGGGTAATTAGCTGGCTGTGCTCTTGTGGCAACCTGAAATCAAATAATCATCAAAACAATACACATACCACCATTTACACAGACCAGTGAGACTACTGTATGACCAAATTCCACACTGGCAGTGAATGCATAACCTGGGAATGGGATCTAATGTGCTCTCGCTTTTCTCCCAACAACTATATTGAATAAGAATTACAATGGAACAGGTACAGTAATGGTCTACATTAGTCCCTTCTGTTGCAGCACAGATTGTTTCTGAACTGGCGTTCCTAAGACATCATACGTCTTAATTAATCAAAACAGACGCCTCTTAAGCATATCGTATCACCTCACCTCGAAAACATCGCAACTACAACAGACAGGTCCGCACCACACGGATCAACACGGATGGCACGATATTGACGCATCAAGGCCATCCCGACGAATCAACCAGCGATTGTTTTGGGAGGTGGGTTTTGCTCAAGGTTTTGCTACTGTTTGTCAACTGGTCGACATACCGTCTAAATATGACGTCGTATTGATGGGCTTTCACTGCTGGAGCAGCCGCGGGGGCGTTGGGCGGTGTCAGGTACGGTGTGTGAGAGGCGGGGGTCTGTGGCGTCAGGGGTTAGCTTGCTGTTTCGTCGTTGGGGAGGGGGCTCCAGTCCTCCTAAAGTTGCTCTAAAGCCCCTCCCCAAATTTGAAAGGACACATGCTGGATCAAATACACATTTTAATTTAGAATGTGCATTTCCTTCTAGCTGTGCTGCTGCAAGCTAGAAACTGAGGATTACAACTTGATATTCAGCTGTCTGGCAATTTCTGAGACCAGCTAGTGAGAGATATTTGTTTTTCAGCTACTGATAAAGGATGGTCCTGCAGTGCCTGTATATATTATGCAAACTTGCAAGACTTATTTTGTTCTTGACATGAGCTGTGATTTTACTATTTTGTTTTCGCTCCCCTAGAGCAACAACCAATTTTGAAATGCTGCTCTTTTGTCAAAAGGCCACTACTGGGTATCAGGGCATCCTATTAAGTGGTAATGATGTCCATTGCTGGATAGGGATGCCTACTTGAAAGGATCCTGTTCTGACTTAGAGCCTCCTCAGTGCATAAGAAGGCTTTTATGGAGAGGAAACCCTGTTTCATCATCCAGAAACCTCTTGCCAGATCAGAAATCCACCTTGTGTTAGTGAGGAAGCCCCTTTTTCACCTTTAAGTGTTTCATTATCTGGTCTTGTCTGTCATGTGAATGTCAATATTTGTTCATGTGCTTATACCCCTGGGTCCAGTTCACTGCCTGTTTCCCTACCCTTACCCAAAATCATCCAGTCAGCATGAGACTGGCAGTGGCCAACCCAACATCCAGGTGCCTCAGCTTGAGGCTGGATAAATGGGCTGAGCCGGTAGGTAAAATGTCTGGGTTTGAGTTTAAAGAACAATAGATTTGACACTGCATCTACCACTGGTGCTCCTCCCTTGAATATTGCACATATAGGAGGCCTCCTGGAAATGTCTGCCACCAGTTAAAGGTATGTGGCACTGCCACTGTCTGTTGATGCATGCTTGGCAAGGGTAGCAACTTAATTGATCTTGTGTCATTAATCATTCATTTTATATTGCCTTATAGTGATCAGAAATTCTAAAGATGATGTTTGACTGTCCATCTCAATATCCTTGACCTCCTGTTCTTGTAACTGGACAATCTCATTTAAGGAATGTGTTTGCATTGGAATATTGTGCATGGTATCAGTGTGAGTTGAAGGTTAAATTCATGGGTGTAGGAACAGGGGGTCCATGGGGGGGGGGGGGGGGCAGCAATGTTAACTGCCCCCCACCCCACTTTTCAGATTAAGGTTGCATTTGGCTTACTTTTGCTCACTCATGAAACATTCATGACAATTTACCTGGTTCACCACCCATATCCCTTTACATGCATTATCTTTTTTGTTTGCTCATAAGCCATCGCATGGTGTTACAGCCGTACAGCCCATGCGGCAAGGCCTGGAGACTGCAGCGCTGGGCGTCGAGGCTGTTGTTACTTTGACTCGCGAGTGGCGTGTCAAGACCACATTGCACAGTTTTCTGTCAGTGATCAGTTTTGACAGGATCTTGAGCATTTTTAGATGAGCATGGGTTAGCCATGTTAATACAAGTTAGGAACCTGATTTCATTCACAGTCTATGGTCAGGGAGAACTTCATATCTATGAGGAACACAGAAAAACACAGAACTGGAGTCTGTTACAATTATTGGATGGCCTGCAGTGATCAGGGATGTTGTCAGGTCAATGAGGGTTCCTGTGTTGATCTGGGGCTAACTGCGCGGGTCAGAAGGCCTCCAGTGTCAGGGATGGGAACAGTGTGATATGATATATCCTTCTAATGGCCTCCTCATAGACCAAGAGATCCCACTCCATGTCAACAGAATGGTAGCCAAAAGACGCTTCACAATGGGACAGATTGGCCCTTCAGCCCTTGACCTGAAATGGTCAAGGTTGAAGGTGTTCCCCTGGTGTTCTACTCAAGAAGCCCCTTGCCTGGGAGGAAATAAGGAGTCATTATTGTTGAGGAGATTAGAGGTCTCATTGTTGAATAGGGTGGGTCTAAATGAGCTTTAAAAATGAGCAGTTATGCCATGTTTGCCTGAGAATGTTTGTCTTTTTCCGAATGTATTATTGAAACAAATAACATCAAAAGGCTTGAGCATGCCTGCCTGCAACCTCGAGAGCAAGAACAAAGGTGGTTTGGGTCGCAACTTCCGTAAAACCGAAAAGTTTCGGCCGCTGCAAGTGCCACCAGACGGCGGGCGCCGTGTTAATCTGTCTTCTGGATAGATAAATAGCTGCAAAAACATGAAAAATAGAGATTCTACCTTTACTCTTCCAGTTCAACCACCAGATTCCAGCCCCACCTCGCAGTGCTTTAAGGGCTGATCTGCTCTTTTCATCAGTCTAAAAATTGCACATGTGAAACATGTGCTTTGACTGCCCTGTAAATGTAAGATCTGGTGTCATGAAGCGTTCAAGGATGCTTTTTTTCTGAAGCGTCGTCTTTTTCGTCCATCCGTTGGCCACAACTTAGTGTTGGCGGCTAAGCCGACGCTGCGCGAACTACGGGGACCGCAACGCCTGACGTCGGGGCTTGTGTTCCTAAGATTTTCGAGTGCGCATGCTGAAAATGATGTCACATGACTTGTATTACCAGTCGAGTAAAGTGTTTAAAGGTTATTATTTCAGTAGCGTCATCATGTTCGTCCACCGGTGAGCCCAACTAAGAGTTAGCTACTGGACGAACGCTCAGCGGACTATGGAGACTGCAACGCCGGGTATGGAGGTTTATGTTGCTAAGATTTGCGAGCGCGTATGTTAAGAAACCTGTTACATAAATTGTATCACTAATGGATTCTGTCTGAATGGTGAACGTTTTCAGACAAATATGGCTTGGCCATGTTAATGCACATTGTTGACCACTCGATCTGCAATCAAATTTTCATCTTCAAATTTGGATCAAACATATCGATCTTCGATCTACCTTGGCGATGTCCTTAATGTCTGTAGAACCCAGCTTAGAAAATTCTGACAAAGCTTCTGAATTCTCTCGGTGTAGAAAAGTCAACTAACCATTGCAAGTTAAAAGTGCCTGTGATTTATTCCATGCAGCCGTTCAACACCAGATTTCTGCGGTTTTTTTACCTCAAAATACAAACAGAATTAAGCCCACGGTAGCTCCTGGTTTCTGTTCTGGTTACAACTTAAAAATAACAATAAAGCGAAGAAAACTGTGTCACTTGTTAACAAGTAAGCTATATCCCGGGATTTTTTTTGGGGGGGGGGGAGGTTGGATCACCATGAGATGAGCTTTTGTCAACCTTGTGTTCCCCCTTGGCAAGGCCCTGGCTACGCCCCTGCCTACACACAAAAGCAGATCAAGTTGTATACGTTGCATGATGGGCAATGAAATGTCCGTTGGGTCATTTCATACCTAAGGCAGACAGCTTTCCGGAGGCTATTTTTCTGCGATGGTGTGGCGCAAGGGAAGATAATTTGAAGAAAAGACGCGGTTGCAGGTGTCTAACACATGTTTCATATACCATGTAGTGGTAGCACTGATCCAAAAGTATGCATCAAAGCAGCCATGCGACCAGTTCGCAGTCAGTCATGCGGGACACATGCGGGCCAGGGCAGCGGCCACCGACGGCGGACGGGAGCAGGGCCCAGATAGCAACATATGACAGATGGACCTTATTATGTGGATCGGTTCTTAGAAGAGAATCTCTAGTCGTATGACTTAAATCACATTGTTTCTGGTAGTTTCAAGCTCCCGAATTGGTTTCCGCCTAAAATGCTACTACAGGTCTTATCTCTTGAAAAACAGTCAGCGAAATGAAGGCGATGAAAAGTTTGTCGCACTGTGAGCCATCGATCCGCTTTCAGTATTCTCACCAGCCTATATCCAGGCCGTATTTTGGCATTTACACTGCGGAGGCAGATGCTTCCTCAGTGACCCAAAATGCCTACCCGCTCGTGGAATTTCGCCTCCCCAGGAAAGATGGCGTTAAAATGGACGAATAATCTTAGGAAGCTGGATAGCCTTATTTGCCAAATGACAGATCATTCGAACAGGCAATGTTGTGCACGGTGAGAACAGCTCCAGATGCATGTCTAGCATAGTAGCCATGCCATTCGAATAAAAAGCGATAACAACCTGCATCACTACCCGTCCCCTCCCCCCCCCCCCCTACCCCCGGATCATCGGGCTCGCTTTCCAGAGAAAGTTGCTGAAGTACACCCTGAGCTTGCCCCCCCCCCACACACTTCTTGAAACGTTACCACGCCTAGGGCTAGATTTAGGCCGCTCAACTGCAGTTGACAATACTACTGCAGGTGAAAAAGCATTCCAAACATTTACAATCCAGGTGCTGAGTTCTAAGGGACAAGGGCTCCAGCTTGAGGTTTTTCTAGCTTCCATTGGTGTCCTCTTGCCTCCCAGGGAATGTTGCTTGTCATGAACTCATACCTAACTAGTAGGAAACGTTTGTGAAAAGTGTGCCTCTGTGAAACATTTGGAACACTGCAGCCATGTCTCCCCTGTGATGACAGCCACACAGTTAAGGCAGCTGGGGGAGTCAGAGCCTGTCAGAATGTGGCTGGTACCTCAATTCTTGGACAAGATGCGTAGCTCGTCGTTGAACCCGCTCCAGCCTGACCTGATCCAGTTTGCCAGATAGCCCCAGATGCTGGTGCTACACCTTAAAAATGTGTGTTCCATGATCCTTTGCAGCAGTGGCAGCATGAAAACGGCGATGTTGGCGAATGACCGCTAGCGTGTGGTCGACCAGGGTTAAAACCGCCTGTGCCGTCTATTGCAATTTGGGCATGTGGTCCACGAAGATTCCGATCTATTTTTCTGTGTGCTCGACTGCGATTCGATGCCGTTCAGGAAGAAGACCGGTCTCGGGTTACGGGTGCCGATGTGTATTACTTTACATTTTGACTTGTTGAATGGGATCAACCACTCCTCCGACCACTTGAACAGGGTGTCGAGGTCGGTCGGTAGAGGAGAGGTAGTTATTGACCTTGGAACATGGCAGTACACCGTAGTGTCATCCGCGAACATCTTAACCGCGCTTCGCACTCGATGTGGTATATCGTGAACGAAAAGGATAAAACAGCTTCGATCCCAGCACCAATCCTTGAGAGATGCCGCTTGCGACGTCGGTCCAGTCAGACTGCGAGCCCTGGACCCCTGCGACGTCGGTCCAGTCAGACTGCGAGCCCTGGACCCCTGCGACGTCGGTCCAGTCAGACTGCGAGCCCTGGACCCCTGCGACGTCGGTCCAGTCAGACTGCGAGCCCTGGACCCCTGCGACGTCGGTCCAGTCAGACTGCGAGCCCTGGTCCCCTGCGACGTCGGTCCAGTCAGACTGCGAGCCCTGGTCCCCTGCGACGTCGGTCCAGTCAGACTGCGAGCCCTGGACCCCTGCGACGTCGGTCCAGTCAGACTGCGAGCCCTGGTCCCCTGCGACGTCGGTCCAGTCAGACTGCGAGCCCTGGTCCCCTCGGCATTGTGCATTTCCTTGGTTAGTAAGGATCTGATTCAACACAGGTAGACCGCCTGTCACACTGTAAGCACGAAGCTCGACAAGCTGTCGGTTGTGAGGTACCAAGTCGAAGGTTTGCTGAAGTCAGTGTGCATTACGTCCACCGGCCCCCGATCCCCTTCCGTGGCGCTCCACTTTTTCATGACCTTTATAGACGGGTGTAGCAGGAATGCTTCGGGGGAAACCCACGTTGGAGAACATGAAGGAGATCCGTCTCTGAGAAGTGTTTAAGTACGCCATCTCTGGCAAAGGATTCAATCTCTTTGGAAGGAACAGCAGTAAGGCTGACTAGATGCTAGCTCGCTGGAGACTGTCAGCTACCTTTCTTGAAGATCGGGACTACCTCACCCAGCTTCCATTGCTGGGGGAGCCTTCCAGATGCCAATGAAATTTGAAAAAAAATCATGCTGAGGTGTACTTCCAGGGCATTTGTCAGTTTATGAAGAAACCAGGGGGATGTACACCGTCTGGTACAGGGCTCTGGGCCATTTCAGTGAGGCGAGTTTCTTTACCCCTGCCTAGGTAGAGGTGCTCACGTCTTTCAGTCTGTTTAAGTTGCAAAGCATCACAGGCAGGGCCTCATTCCCTTCGTCCGTAAAGACTCTCGTGGAGAATTTGCAGAGAACTTTGGCCTTCCCTCTTGTGTGCCTTCCCTACTCCAAATGTCTCGCGGATCTGTTGTCTCCCTGGCTAGAAGAATTTGGATAAAGTAGAATGTGACCAAATGCATCCTATAACATGACTGGCTCACTTTTTCTCAGGCCATCAGCATTTGCCTGGTACCATGGGTGATGAAGATGACGATGTGATTTTCACGGTACGTGGGTTTGATTAAAATGCATGCTATTGTACAAGCTGTTTTTCTGCAGATTGAAGCATAAACTGTTGGCGTGTGAACAAGTTAAGATGCAACAGTTGACAAAATAGTGAAGTTCCAAAGCTGCCTTGGTGAGCATGATGTTCTATGTCGCTTGTCACCTGATGTTGTCACTTGAAGAGTGCCAACATTATCACTCTTCCATTGACTGATATTCTTGTCTCCCCTCTCCAGAATACGGCTCTTTACGATCACCTGGTATCCAGCGGATACAATGATTTCGAGTCAGCATCGTGTTTGGGGGATGTCATTGATCAGTCAGCTGAGCTCACGGCGCAGTCTCATCAAAAGGTCAGGCAGCCTGGCAGTGTTTGACTTGATGTGATGTCTGAGGATGATGCATTGGTAGTCAGCCTTTCCCATTTCCAATCTTATGTGATAGTCTTGATGTTATTTAATGATGTTATTATGCATTATTCGATCTGATGATGGATGAGACCACAGTCTTACAGGCATTGACTATGTTCGTGACTTGCATGTAAACTTTTGCCATTTGTTTCTAGTCCTAGTTTCCTGTGCCTTGGTTGCTGCATTTTTTTTTTGCATCGTCACCATGTGCTGAAAAAAGTAGTACAGAATTGAAATGAATGCAAAACTGTGAAGGAATAAGAATGCACTCATGAGAACATGGAACTACAAGCCAATAAAAGCAGCATTGCATATGGTTCTGCAGAGAACAACTTTGCAACAACTCTGCAAGCCGGTGATCACCGGTCAGGCAAGTCACGCAGGCGTCTGTCTCAGCTGCTGTGTGTTCACACGAGTCCCCGTGCGCCGTGCTCCCCCAGTGTGCCCGTGATAACACCCCAGCCGGCGTCGGCAGGTGGCGCGGCTGCGGGTCGGCGCGGTGCGGGCGCTCGACTGGCTCGGGCTGCGGGCAGGGCCGCTGCTGCTGCCGCAAGCGCTGGCCGCGCTGCTGGACGCCGGGCTCATGAGCGACCGCGATCGCGCCATGGCAGCGGACCTGAGCTCGGACCAGCGGCCGCGCGCCGCCGGCGCTGGCGCCACCGGGTGAGCTGCCCGTAGGCCGCCCCGCCTCGCTCCTTCTCTGCCCCCTCCCCGCCCCCACCGGGTGAGCTGCCCGTCAGCCCGCCCCGCCTCTCTCCTTCTATGCCCCCTCCCCGCCCCCAGCGGTGGATCTTGAGCACGGAAAGACGGCCGTTGATGTGACGTTGCCGCGGGAGCGTGCCGAGAAGTGGTCCGGTTTGTCCAAGTCTCGCAAACGCATTGCGTCTTGGTTCAAACGTGCGTGTTCTGTCACCGGTCATAGCTATGTCTAGTGTACGACAATCTTTCAATGATGCAACGTTGTGAAATCGCTTATGGTGAACGGCGTGTGCGTCTGACGCCGTCGCATTCCTCCGTCGCAGCTCGTTTCTGGCGGCGGTGTTGGTGGCAGGCTTGGCAGTCGCCGTGTACCTGCCGGCCCCCTGGCTGCCGCTGGGAGCGGCGCTTGTGTCTTGCGCAGGTGGCGCTGCCATCGCGCACTTGCGGGCTGCCGCCGGCCGGCGCCGCGTGCGCGCCTTCTGCCGAGCGGCCGCCGCTCTGAAGCGCACCGGCCTCAAGTGTGTCCGCTTGCTGCACGAGTCGCACCTTATGGCGCGCGGCGTCACCCTGTGAGTGAAGGCAGCACGGGCGCGCCAACTCCGGCCGACCGGGCTGGGTAGGCCCTTCGGCCAGCTAAGCTGCTGGGGGCATGTAGCAGTGTTTTGTGATGAAGCAGTAGGCAGATCGTGCAACACAGGTTGTGTGGGCTGCTAATAACGAGCACGGCTAACGATTTTGTTTTAAAGCAACGACAGCTTACTAAGGCTGTGTAGATACGGGTGACGAAATGTTTTCTTGTGTGCCGTGTGTCATTGGATATTTACGACTCGTTCATTTACTGAGGCTATGTGACGTCGCCCGTCTTTCACCCTGACAAGAAGAGTTGACAACGCAGGAAATCGAACCCCTGTACCTCGGGCTTCCCAGATGAGCAGCTCAGCCACTACGCTGCGGGAACCCATTCTGGTTGTTGTTTTTTTTTTGTGTTGACGTCCCACTCGATTCGCATTGGCCTCAAATCACCGCAGAGTTTACTTTTCGGCAAGTGAAGTGTGTGATGGTGTGGCCCGGAGCAGTTGCTCATGCTCATTGAACTAGGCAGGTTTCACGCACGACGGGCGGTTCCGGCTCAGGCGACCCAGATGTGTGGTCGGTGGCGGATGGCTGGCTGTTGTGGTGGCGCGGACAGCTCACGAGATTAATGTGCTTCGGTTGTAAATGTATCGCTGATCGTAAGCCATGCGCGTTGAGTGGCACGGTAGGGTTTATGCATCATCGGCCACGGCAGGAAATGCAATTCAGTGGGCGTCATCTCCGTGTGCAGCAGCGAAACGCGGAGGCAACTTGCCTGCCGCTAAGGTGAAAGAGGGGTGATCGCAAATATCCTTCACTTCACGGCGGTCTCTGAGTTACACTAACGTATAACCGCACTGAGTTAGCGCAAAGGTGGTTGCCACCTCTGACTAAGGCAAGGTCGCTGTAATCATCGAGGAAGCGATGACAGCATGCTGGGCTAAAAGGCGACTGACGTGGCGATAAAAAACGATCGCATTGCGTAGACCTAAAAGGCGATTAGCTTGACGCTTCAACACGTTTGCCCTACATCTGTAGCCGTTCTCCTCTCCAAAGTCTCCCGCTTGGCTTTCGTCAGTCGTCAGCCACTCTGCCCTCAGTCGTCAGCTTCTCGGCTCTCGTCAGTCGTCAGCCACTCTGCCCTCAGTCGTCAGCTGCTCGGCTCTCGTCAGTCGTCGGCCACGCTCCTCTCAGTCGTCAGCTGCTCGGCCCTCGTCAGTCGTCAGCCACTCTGCCCTCAGTTGTCAGCTGCTGGGCTCTCGTCAGTCGTCGGCCACTCTGCCCTCGTCAGACGTCAGCCACTCTGCCCTCAGTTGTCAGCTGCTCAGTTTTCGGAAGTCGCCAACCGCTCGATTTTCAGTTGTCATCCGGCTGGCTCTCGTCAGTCGTCACCCGGTCTGCTCCCGTTAACCGTCAGCCGTTAGTCGCTAGCGGTTCCCCCTTGCAGACCGGCTGTCGTCAGTTCTCAGCCACACCGCCCCGGCCGGTCGTCAGCCACTCGTCCGCGTCAGTCGTCAGCCGGTGCGCCCTCGTCAGAGCGGCGCGTGCCTCCCGCCGTCATTGATCAGCGCCATTGTGGCGCGCCTGCCCGGCGGCCGTCGGCGCGCATTGTTCGGCTTTTGGCGGCGAGCTGAGCTCTAAAGGACGCGCCGCCGGCAGCACAGCCTGTCGGCGGCCCGGGGGCCGGGCCTCCGCCCAGTCGGCCAAATGGCGCCGCGGGCCGGGAGTGACGCCGAGCCGGCAGGTTCGGACGGGCGCGTTGGGAACGTCCTGGCGGGGCCGGTGAGGCCGACAGCGCCGTCTGACGGCCAGCGGTGGTAGACCGGCCGCCTGGCGGTCGTGCTGGTCGTCACGCAGCGCCTGGTGTTGTCTGGGTGGGCGGTATACTCCCCCAAGCTGAGCCCACCCCTGGTGTCTCCGGATCCAATGTCAAATCAGGACTTGATTTGCAAACACTCGCGAGTGGTGGCAAGTCGTTGTCTCGTGCCTGTCTCTTCCAGTTAAGTGCCACCCGTGGCTGCAGTTGTTGACGTTAACTATTAACAGGAGTTGCGAACAGAAAATTTGACGAGTCGTTCTGCGGGTCGGGTTGCCAGCCGCGTTTCGTGAATTGCGAGGCGGAATCAGTTATGCTGTCGTTATGTAGCCAACCTTATACCTGAAATTAAAAGAACGAAACTAAGTTGTGTGCTTTTTGTTGAACATGTCAACATAAAACGTGCACTTAGAACTCAATTACAAGCACAATAAGACCGTACGAACACCGTTCCTCGTCGTCGGTGGCGGCTGGCGGGCCGCGTTCGCGGACGCCGCCGCGGTGTCCCTGTTCGGGCTCCGGCGCGGTGGTGCTTACGGCGGGCCGCCGCTGGCCAGACCCAGGCCGCGCCGCATTGTGTCCGGCCGGCGACGGCGGCGAGCATGGCGGCCGTGTGTGAGCCGTTCAAGTGCCGCGAGCCGCCGGCCCCGATGCGCCCTTTGTCCGCGGCCATGTTCCGTGTCCGGATTAAACAAGCCGGCCGCCGGATGAAAGCCAACTTACCATTTGAAAGCCGGCCGCTGTGTGGAGAACCGATTACGGGACCATGAATTCACGGACGCCGCGCCGCCGGCAGGTCGAGCGGCGATCCGGGCGCCGAGGCGGCGTTCGCGGCGCAGTACGGCGAGCTGCTGCAGGTAGCCGGCGCCTGCCTGCGCGCCGCGTGCCGCGCCTATGGCCACGCGACGCGCCGTCTGCGCCGCGAGAGCCCGCTGATGGAGGGCGTCGACCCGGCGCTACACTACGTGGCCAACGACGAGCCGGCGCTGGTGACGCTCGCTGACCAGACGTTCACCGTCAAGGACGTCAAGGTAACGAGGCCCGGCTGCGGCGCGTGGCGCATGGGGAGGAGTGGTTCCATGGCTTCAGTACAGCCGGGGCCAGTTGTCGGGATGGTCATCCACAAGCACTGTTCACGGCAGCTGTCTGTTACACATGTTCTCTTAATCTAACGTGTTGCCCAGAAACGAAAAAGAAAGTTGTACTATGGTCTGCGGCCCACCGTAAAGCTTCTGACCAGGCGCGCCCCGTGCCGGCAAGGAAGTAGCCCAGTCCGCGGGCGGAGAGACTCGCCGCTGAGCGGCGTGGCCGTGTTGCAGGCGCTGCAGCAACTGCTGGCTGAGTGTCAGTCGGAATTCGTGCGTCGCTGCTGCCTCGGTCTGAGCGTCGACCTGCTGCCGCCTGAGGCTGGCTGCCCGTCTGTGCCCATCTGTGTGCTGGCCGAGCTGAGCTGCGTTCTGGCTGAGCAGGAGCACCGACTCAGCGTCGCCTACCGCGCACATGCCGCGCTCTGGGCCGAGCCGGAGCCGCGGTCGGCCGCCACCGCCGCCGCCGCCACCGCCACCGCCACCGCCCGCTCGGAGCCCGAACGGCTGTACGTGGGCGTGCACAGCGTGTGCCTGCAGGCACAGGTGGTGGCGCTGCGGGCGCGCGCCCTGGAGGAGGTGCTGGCCGGCCAGCAGGGCGATCGCGCCCTCTACGAGCGGCTGCGGCGCGAGCTGGCTGAGATCGGGCAGAGGCTCGACTCGGGCCAGCTGTTCTGCGAGCAGACGCTGCTCCAGCTGAGTCGGCTGTGCGGGGACGAGCCTCCGGCGGCCGCGGCCGACTTGGCGGCGGCGCCCGCGCCGGCCGCCCCGCCGCCGCGCGTCGTCGAACTGCCCGAACCCGAGCTGGTCGACCAATTCTTCGAGGCGGTGGTGGAGAGTGGCGGACAGGCAGAGGACGACTGGGAGGACGACGTGCTCTCCAGGGAGGAGCGACTGCGACGCAGGCTGGAGCGCGAACGCTCGCGGGAGCTGCTCAAGGAGCTGGACGTGGCGCTCGCGTCGAAGCGCGAGGAGTGGCGTGTCCGGGAGGCTGTGGGCAAGGGCGAGCCCGTCCCCCCTCCGCCGCCGCCGCCGCCGCCGGAGAGCCTGGATCCAAGCCCCCCAAAAGCGGACGTCGCGGACGAATACGTCGTGAACAAGGCCGATCTGTATCGTTTCAGCGACTCTGAAGAGGAGGAAGTCGCGGCGCCGCGTCTTCCGCCGTCCGACGCCGTGGACAGCCGCGGCATCAGCGACGGCTACCGAGTCGATAAACGGGAGCTGTGCCGCTTCAGTGACTCGGACGGCGAGGCGGAACCAGCCGCCGCTCTGGTGCTGCCACCTGTCGCCGACCTGACGCATCTGCTGCCGGTGCGACGGCGTGCCAGGCCGCCCGGTCGTCGGCCGCCCTCCCGGCCCGGTTCGATCGTCGGCCCGCCGCCGGGCGACAGGTGCGAGGCGGCGCCAGTTGACCAGGGGAGATGCTCTCCAGCGCTGGAGCCGGACCGGTCACCCTCTGACGGCGCCGGACGCCCTCCCGCTGCCGACCGCGAGCAGCCGCCGGCCGCGTGCAGCGCGGCGGACACCACCAGCGTCGCCGCGCCGCCCGCCGTCCCGGGCTTGGCGTTCTCGCCGGCGGCGACGGCCGGGGGGGCGCCGCTCGGCCGCCGCACTGGGCCTGCCCCGCCGGGTGGGCTTTCCTGCCGAGCTGTCGGCCCAGGCGGTGGCGCTGGCGCTGCGTCGGCGCCGCCCGGTGGACCCGGATGAGGTGTTCGGCGAGGTCGATTCGAACGGCTCGGACGCCGCCTGAGGGCCGGGTTTGTCGCGTCATGTCAGTGCCTGTCGCGCCACCGTATGGCGTTTGACGTTCGTCCAGGATCGGGCTGTTAGTTGCTGCACTCACTAGCTGCTGTGATGTCAAGTTACTGCTGTGACGCGTTAGGCAGGAGAGTTCTATGTTTTGTAGTCCGAAGACGTTCTTGTTAAGCTGTTACAGAGAGTCTGTGGCTGCTATAGCCTTGTGGCCGTCGGCGCGGTGTACTCAGTGCGGCGCGGCATTTCTAGCCAATTTATTTAAGCGTTATTTAGCCAACGCAGCGCCCTTAGCCAATTTTCAGAAGTTGTAAACACCTCACATATGAATGCTCAAACTTGGCTGAGGGCTTGCGGCCCTTGTTACTGTTGGTAGTCTGGTAGGTTTGCGGTGACTCATGTCGACTTTAACTAGGCATGGAGTTACCCATTAAGAGACGTGTGGCATATCTAGTGTACGTTGAAGGAAATCTCTTGAATGTTTTCGACAATCAAAATGTTTTAGCGAATGCTATTTTATGATATGGTATTAGTAAAGAGTAATAATACATAGTAATAGTTAGGTGTGTATTTTTGAGACCCCGCTCTGACACGACAGTTCCCTAACTCCACGAGGGTTGTGACGGACTGGACCAAGACACCGTTCTCGCACGTGATCCCTCACTTGTGGGGCCGACTATTGATAAACGCCTTCTCAATCGACTGGAGTTCGTCATGCATTGACAGCATACATTTAGCTAATACCATGGATCAGATTCCACCTCTGTCGTACCAATCCGGAAATTTCCAGCGTTCGACACATAGGGAGATCGCGTGCTGGTACTGCTCCCTTGGGCGTTATTTGCCTCTCATTTGAAGCATTTCCCGTCTCCCCACGCTCATATTGGGAAATAATCATTTCGACGGCAGGAAATTACGTAAAATTCATACTTTTATGCATACTTTCCACGTTCGTTATAACACTTTGATGGCTGGCGTGCTCTGCGCCCATTTGTCACCGCAGCGGTCGGTCCACTCAGCACTATCAGTGATAAGCCTTTGTGGTCATAAATGCATTGCGACTTTTTGAGCTCGTTAAGGCCGCACCGCTGTTACATGGGCGACACTAAATGTCCCGTGATAGATTTACGATGTTTTTAATGTCGCCCACTTGGTGACGCTCCTATCGGCGATGCAGAGAGCGCTAATTGTCAGGCCCGTCCAGGGCTACATTAGCGCGATTACCTGACTCGCGCGCGAGCCGCGCCGCCCACCGCAGATCGATCGCGCGGAAGCGGCGCGCCGCGCTGGCCGGCCGCGGCGCGCCATTCATCAGAGGCCGCGCCGCTTTTGTCGCCACGCCACCGTGTTTGCCACCGCCGGCGTATCTACCGCTAAATCATCGAGCCCCGGCGTGCCTTCGCTATTAATTGTGACCGAGCAAACAGCGGCACCCGGCGGTGCGCTGCCGTGCCACGGCATGTGATTACCGTCAAGTGCGCCACAATGGTCGGCCGCGCGCCGGTGATTTAGGAGCGGCCATTACTGGCCGGTGTCCGTGGACGGACGCCCCCCGCCGCCCCCGTAATGAAGTGGTGCTTCGCTAGCAGACAAGCAGTCAACAGGCGGCTGGCAGCCGGTGCGCCCGTGACCAGCGCCGACCTGCCCTCGACAAAGTGGTGGCGACACGCGAGCGGGCGACGCCTGCGTCCTCTGCACACAGCCGGCCGGTCGCCGCCGCGCCCGCGTGACGTTTGGCGGCCAGCCGTCTCAAATGCGTGCCGAAACGGATTACGCTGCTGCCCATGTTTACTTTGCACCTGCGGGGTTTGGACTGACGCTGAAGGTGTCTGCAGTCAAACAAACGCCGCGCGACAACTGACGCGAAGCGCACGCCCTGTCGTGCGGCGTTGCTGGCGCGCCATCTGTCACCGCCTGACGGATGGCGGGAGATGCGGACGTCCCTAGTATAGGTGTTCGCCTACTTTTTAAAAACTTTTACCTTTTCTTCATCCGATGGGATCATTTAGGACGCCATCGATCTAGATAATCATCCCAATGGTGTGGTCATCCCAAGCAAAGCGCTATTCTAACACAGTAGATGTGTTTTTTAACATTAAGTCCGGTATTTTCTCAGGATTGATTTCTGGGAACAAAGCGCGTGCTTAACAGGGTTTGTCACATGAGCGCTTACCCCACTATCCAGCTGCGAAATTCAAAGTCAGCGCTACAATACTGTGGCGAATGTTTAACGTGCTGTAATGATGTGTACGGTCCGTCTTACCCTTTGACGTCACCTGGCCTTTAACGTGGCAGCTGCCACCGGCCGAAGGCCATCTTAGTCGAGTGAATAGCGAGCGCTTAAGGCCATTCAAACCCATCTCACCAGGAGTAGGTGAATCGAAAGACAGATGCTGTAGCAATCTAAGCCATCGGAACGGAAAACATGTACATGATTTGTCTATAATTTCATTGGGAACGAAATTGACTTTGCCATCCCACTTCATATTGAAGTGCTGCCGGCCCAGCCTGGGGATTGCATTTCGCTCCATAGGATAAACTGTAATAATCGCGTCCAGCCGAAAATGTATCCGGGCATACGCCTCTGCGGTAGACCAGTCTTGATGCTCGCAGGGCTTTTGCGGCGGGTCTTATAAAAAGCGCCTAAGATGGTGAGAGTTTGGGTGCATCACGCTTCGTGTGGTTTCAAAACATTTCTGCCTGCTCCCTGCCGCTGTGCGTCTGGACTCCCACCATTTCTGCTTGCCCCTGCCGCTGTGCGTCTGGATTCCCAACGGAGAGACTCCGCCCCAAGAAAGTCCGGCAACAAACGCCTTAGCGCGCCAGCAACTAAGCACATCACGCATGCGCGGGCTGACGCCGTTTGGGCGCCGCCAGCTCCGGTGTCGTTCTGTGGCGCCCGCTGGCACGTGCTGCCGGCCACGGCGCCGACAGGCCGCGCGGCAGAGCAGCGGCTCGCAGCCGGGCTGCTGCACACTGGCGCTGCAGGCTCGGCGCGCCGAGCTCATTCACGGCCGGCGCTGACAATCCATACCGCGTGCTGCCGGGGACGCGGCTGTCGTCGCGCCGCGCCAGAGGCTCAAAGGTCATTAGAGTGACTCAGCGGCGCCAGCATTCCATCGGTTCCGGCGGCACGGGCGAAAATAGCAGGCGGCTCGTGTTCCTCAGCGAGTTGTGTGACTATACATATTTATATGATACGTTGACGCGGTGTAGTAGCTAACTTCTCTTTCACGTCTGATTATGGTTCACACTGCAAACTGAGTTGGTTAAATTTGAGCAGCGTTAGAATTCTTCACTGGTCAGAACGGTCCGGCTCGGTCCGCCCCGCTCGGACCGGGCCTATCCACGCTCTTTAGTTAACAGCACGGTTCCATGTCGCGCTAGCAAGATGGAGCGCAATGACGAGTGCAGATTTAGTCATTGTTATTTTTTGGGCATTTGCACGCAACCTTAAAACTTTTAAACTGTGATTTGTCTGCAGCACTGATATTTTGTCCATATCGTATATTTCATAAACATGTAAAACATGAGATACGCTCATCATTGTGAAAAGGCTGGAGCGCACTTTCAAAACCCTGCTCAGATCGCCCCGAACCCCGTCAGAGCGACGCAAAGCAAACACGCTTTGACACAAGAGAGAACGAACAATCATATTGTCAGAAGGGCGTGTCGCTGTGAGCAGCCGCATGCGCTCCCTATATTCTATCCGACCTAGGGTGGCGACTCGTTCCCGCTCCCCTTCCGTTGAAATAAACGATGCATTCGCCCGTTTTGTGGCGTTTTATGATTGGCGTCAGATCTCGGCAACCCTGGCATACAGGATATGAGCCCAAGTGCACGGTGTGGGTGAATATCGCCTGTAGGCCTTTACCCAACCATATCGCTGTCCGGCGCACGGCAGAAGCCGGCCGGGAATCGGCTAACGATGCTTCTGCCTACGCGGGTCTAGAATGAACACCCTGCTGTCTAAACAGTAATGCGCTTTCTGTCTGTCCCGGTAGCTCAGCTAGTTAGAGCGCCGGCCTTTGGATTGACCTATGACCTATGACCTATGACTTCCCAATTATGACCCACGGGGTGGGCTCGAGCAGGTTTGGGCGGTCACTATTTAATCCTGACTGGGTTGGTGTGCGCACGTTGGCAACGGCCGCGCTACAGGTCAGTTGGCGTCAGGGGTAGGACGGACCGTGCCGTGCATTACTGCATGGCGCGCTCTCGCCGCAAAATTTCGCCGTCGATCCGAATTTCACGATTGGATGGGAGGGGTCAAGGCTCATGTGGCAAGCAATGATAAGCGCACGCTTCGATCTCAGAAATCCACCCATTCCATAGGTTCTGACTACATCTTAAAGAGAAAAAAGCATGTTTTGCAAATAGGTGACGTTTCTACCTGGGCATGTGGTCACGAGTCACTCGTGACCATATATATATATATATATATATATATATATATATATATATATATATATATATATATATACGCTTAAATGCAGTAGAAGCAAAACTCGATCACCAAGATAGCAATCGTTATCATTTATACCTGCACCAATTGGTCAACATTGCGATAGTCTTGGGTATTATCATCAGCCCAGAAAATACATTCATACACAGTGAGGGGACGAGTCGACATTTTAGAAACGTCACTAGGTCATATCGCATGTATCTTTCATGGAAAGAAAGTTCATGGGCATGGTTGACACAATTAAGCGGGAAGTGAACACAATGAGCACAACACTTATCTGTACGCAAACAGATTATCTTTAAAAATACGAAATCACGCGACGAAGTATATTTTGGGGCGTAGGAGTAAAAACAACTCAATCACTTGCAAGGGTATGCAGATCTCATGATATTTAACGGCGGTTCCTTTCGGTGGAAAGGAAATATGTCCTAAATCGTGAGATCGAGAGAATTGCTGTGTTGCCCTAATGCGGAAAATTTGTTTATGTTAGAGTGTCAGTGTGTCACACAGAAACGAACGATCTCGGATGGGCAAAAGGCCTCAGGTTGGAGAGTATGGTGTCTGTATGGTCAGACCTTCCCAATTTTGCTGCGCTCTGTAGTGCAGACTCCGCAGGGTTGAGGCTACGCACGGTGCTCCACACGAACCACGACGGCTTAGATGACTGCAGAGACAGAATAAGTCTTTCAAGGAAACGGCTTCCCATTTTAGATAATAAATACTTCTATAAAAAGCTTCCTTGTTGCTAGACTTTTAGGCTTTATGTTGCGCTATGTTGGAAAGCCGTCGATACAAATAGCCAAGGGCTTGTAAGCCTATTACAAGTTGTCTACCCCTTTCTATACCCATGAATCGCATTAGTGAGTTCTTTCACTTCAGGATTTGTTTTTCAAGTTGAAATACAAGCTTCTCAAATATTCCGTCTCTGCAGCCATTTATAACTATTGTTATGCTTCGAGAAGAGAATCGTACGTAGCCTCAAGCGTGCGGAGCCGGTGTTGCAGAGCAGAGCAACATTCAGAGCGGTCTGACCAAACAGGTAATGCCTTCTCCAACGCAGTCACTCTGTCCATCCGAGATCATTTATTTATGTGTGATGCCCGCTATAACATTGACAAATTTTTCGTGTTGTGGTAATGCAGCAATTCTTCTGATCTCGGGGCTTTAGAAACATGTCATATTCACTGAAAGAGTCAGCCATAACATATTATGGAGTCTGCATATTCCCTGCAAATTATTCGGTAGGTATTTTTAGCGTACGGAGCTTAAGATAAATTTAATTGCATGGCCTTGCATGGAGTGTCGATAAGTGTTGCGTTTGCTTTGTTTACTTGTACAAGTCAACGATATCTGATACCACTATAGATAACATACCAGATGCCACACCATAAACACCGTACCATATACCATGCCATAAAAAGCATACCATAGATACCATGCCGAATATATCACGCCATAGATACTATGCCATAGATATCTGTGGTGCAATCATGACCATGAACCTGCTTTTCATGAACAAGACATGTGACAGGGATGTTAATTTTTGGTAAATGATAGGGGGGCGAGCCAAGTGCCCGACGGCCTACCCCTCGCCCCATTTTTTTCTCAGCGGATTTGGCCCAATTTATTTTGACGAAAGGCGATTCATATTTCGAGTGTCATGTCATCAAAATAGCACTTAATCTAAAAGTACTTAATTTAAGCAGCATGGTAGTCATTTAGGGGTGGATCGAGAGCAGGGGGGGGGGACATTGGAAGAAAAACATGTGCCGCTTCTGATCGGAAAGTGAAGGCGTACCTCCAGAGGCCGCCTTAGGGCGCTTAATGCACTCTCTATGGGAGCCATGAGCGGCGGCACGTAGTTTTGGCTTGTTCGTTTATTGTTTATTTGTTTGAGGCGTTTCGGCCTGTTCAGACCATGTCACGCCTGGATGATGTTATTTTAAATTGGTGTAATTATGTTTGTTAAGAAAAGAATTATTTATTTACATTTACAGAGCTTGAAGCAAACCGGTAAGTGTGAGAAAGTGAAAGACAATGTTAAGCAGTTCAGGATGGTCATCGCCAAGGACGTTTTTAAAAAAAAAAACTCGATATTTTGATTACGACAAAAGGCCTGCATATCTTTGCGGTGCTGTTGATATTTTGTGCACTCAACAACAATGTTTTTAACCGAAAGTGGATGATCGCACGGCTGACAGTGAGGACGAGGTTGACTTAAGTATATATAACTATGTGCGAGTGTAGTGTGTCCGATTCGTAGACGGGCCAGCACCTTCTCCTCCAGTCGGTCTTTACGATGCGTTGATGGCCAAGGGGTAATGTCTGGTTTGATATCATGAAGTTGTGTTCTGGTAGTATCGGTCCATCGTTGTTGCCAAACATGTCTTGTCATTGTGCGAATGGAATGTTTTGTAGATGCATGATCAACAGGGATCTCCATGATGTGTGGGTCTGTCAAAGCTTCCTTGGCTAGTTGGTCAGCCCGTTCATTGCCCATGATGCCTGTATGTCCTGGAATCCATAGAAATTTGATATTCATATCCTGTGTGTGTAATATATGATAGAGATTGACGATTTTAACAAGGAGGTGGTGTGTGAAGTCTAGGTCATTAAGAGATTGTACAGCTGTCTTTGAATCCGAACAAATCACTATTGTCTTCGTTGTATGGGTGTGTTGTTGAATGTGTTGCAATGCAAGGAAAAGAGCAAATAATTCAGCCAAATATACTGAGGTGCCATCTGGTAACCGACAATTTTTATGGTAATGCTCAGTGCAAATAACTGCACATCCGGTGTGGTTATTGGCCTTGGAGCCATCGGTGTAAATAAAGCTGCTATTTTGACTTTTGAAAATTAGACGATTCAATGTTTGTTGAACATAGCTTGTTGTGAAAATGCGTTTGGGATCATCAGAAAGAAACAAAAATTTCCGAGGGGTCAACTGCCATGGTGGCACTATTAAAGCAGGTGGCACGGAAGAAGGCGGTAAAGTAAACTGAAGAGTGGTACAGTAGACAGTGGTTCGAGATGCTATTGTAAGTCCTGAGCGACGTTCTGCCGGTACTACGTAGTTATGGTGAATGTGAGATGAGATATGTATGGATTCAAATGCTGGGTGACTGGGATTTTGTCGCACTTTTGTTATGTATCTCAATGTGTGTTCCATTCGTCGGAGGGCAAGAGGCATAACGTGAGCGTCCACTTCAAGCGCTGAAATCGGGGAAGTACGCAGAGCTCCTTGGGCAACTCGCAAACACATATTTTGTATGGTGGATAGTGGTTTGAGGGTGTGTTGACTACCTCCTGCATATACCACGGAGCCATATTCAATGATGGGAAGAACTAAGGATTTGTATAGACGTGATAACGATTGGCGGTCGGCACCGTATCTTGACCCAGAAATGCATCTAAAGGAATTTAGTCGTTTTAGGCATTTGGAGCGAACATGCGCCACGTGCTGTCGCATCGATTTTTGGCTTTGTGGGAAGGAGACTGGGTTAGTTACGGATGACAGGCCTTTCCCGTGCCCTGAGGCTTTTCAGTTTAACCTCTCAAACCTTCGCGCGCCTTATGGCCCTAGGTGTATATAGCTTATTGCATCGTTAAGTCGCTCAGCAGTTACGGTTTTTATCTGGCGGTGAGAACAAATACGAATTTTATTACGAGGGGAAGAGTGGTGTTGTGTCGGCAGATGCACTGCTTTATAGGATGAACCTTACGGTTTCTGCCTATGGAGCGGTAAACATCCGCCTTCATTAACAGGCGCCCGGGTGGCCGGCTGGATGTCCCTCGCTTGGGTGAGGGTCAATTTGACCCCCTGAGATCTCGGGAACTAAGAGAGCTAGAGGTACCAAATTCACATGGTGTATTGATCTGTATGTGAACTCACTTAAGGTCAAGTTTGAGGTTCCTAGGCCATGGTCTTTGGGTCGGATAAGTTCGAAAAGGCTAAACACCAGGTTGGGCTCTAAAGTGCCCCCTGAACCTGTTCTAAGCAAAAGGTCACATAGGCATTTTATGTCAGTGGGTTTTTGACCTCTTGAAGGCCACAGTGACCAAAATCACACCAGACTGCTTTGCGTTTTCATTTGAATAAGCGACAAACATTACGCTTGGCAGTATCTTCCTAAAAAAATGTTGATCGGGGTCATTTTAGGTTAGTGGCCTGTTCTGACCTATAGGAAGTCTACGGAATGTATATAATACGGTTTCTGTTATCAATAAATTCGAAATGAGCACCAGAAATTAGCTCATTTGACTCTATGACTCTAAGGCTCAAGCCTTAGAGTCAAACATGTTGGTTTTTAACTTGGTCTGACCTTCATACCTGAATCAGGTCAATATGGCATGTTCATTCAGTTGTTATGTTACTTAAAAAAGTATTTCAGAGACGTATGGCTTCGTCTGACACTCCGTTGTATCAGATTGAACGATTCTCTAGAAATCGCCTTCGTTGAAACCATGGCTTGACTTTGATCTCCCATAGGTCAGCAGCCTCACAAGGTACATCTAAATTTTGTATGCTAGGCGATCTGCTATTAAATTGTCTACAGCTATGGACAATTTGGCGCGGCTACGGCACGCCGTTCGGAAACCACTCCGGGAAAACCTTTCGGGGGGTCAGTTTGACCCTCTCCCACCCGAGCGCATGTCAACGGATCCAGTTACGGAGTTTGGCGGCCAAGCCATTCGGCAAAATTACGTAACCAATTCCAATTTTCTTGCTTGTCTTCCGATATAGGGCACAGTGCCCCATGTCAACAGCGGCGCTTTATTTAAGTTGCGATTTTTGCGTGACTCACGAGCGGCGTGCGAAAATTCTGGACTGAATTTGGCGTCATACCACAATTAGTCTCGCTTTTTATATACTTTGAATGCTATTTGACAGCCACCTGAGCTATGGCACATATATCAGTGACGCAGTTGAAAAGCGTATGGGCGTCCAGATCGGTCTCCGCCACCTGAGACATTTCCTCCCACGACGAGTGCTGCTGACCGGTCTGTAGGGTCTCGTCACCTCGCGCGTGAGATACTGAGCTTAGAGCTGACCGGTCTGTAGGGTCTCGTCACCTCGCGCGTGAGATACTGAGTTTAGAGCTGACCGGTCTGTAGGGTCTCGTCACCTCGCGCGTGAGATACTGAGTTTAGAGCTGACCGGTCTGTAGGGTCTCGTCACCTCGCGCGTGAGACACTGAGTTTAGAATTATGGCCAGGGGTCAGCTGTTAACAAGGTCAGACTCGCCTCCAGAGTGGTTACTGGCCTCCGAAAGTACGACCACGTGTCTCGCGCGCGGGATGAGGTGCACTTTGCCACGCCTCGTCAAATGTGTTCGGTGCAACTGTTATCAGTGCGCGCAAACCTCATGAGCAAGGTGAGTCTGTAGACCTTGTCTCTTTGCTTTAAATATATGCCGACGCGCGAACCAGTGACCACTCCGCCCGCATGGACCAAAACCTACGCCTCCCCCCCCCCCCTCCCTCCCCCCAACGGTGCGCACGGCGGCAGAACAGCGGTCCTTCGCAAACCGAGGGGCTCCCTCTCATGAACGAGTTGCTGGTGGATGTTAGCCAACTGGATTCAGCATTTTTCAAGCGCGCCGCCAGGTAGTTTTTTGTGCGGTAGGATGTCCTTTTTCTGATAATGCATTCATAGATTCATATGTTATTATTTCTTGCCCCTTTCCTTTATTTTTTTACTTACTTTTTAGATCTCAGATTAATGGCACATGAAAGCCACGTATGTATGTGCAGTGTAAGTTTATGTCAATTTTTTCGATTTAGCTATGCAATAGTATCGATATTGCAATTAACGACATAATCATCATTATTAATGCTGAACAGCACTCAGGTATGTTCAATAACTTATGATGGACAATTCGCATTGATCAACATTTGCATTGAACTGAGGCTTAAAGCAAGTTGCTTCAAAAAGATGTGTGAGATGCAATGTACAAATAGCGGTAGGGATGAGTTTGTTGTGGCTGTGTTGTAGGCAATGCATGTGCTGTTAATAGGAACGTCACATGCATATTACTATTAATTCGCTGTCGCGCGCCTGAGGTGTGTGTAAATTTCCGTTGAATTTATGTACGCCATATCATGTAAACCAGGTATAATTTCGTGAGGGCTAGCTGTTCATGAGCACAACAAAGTGCTAAATGATTAGCCTACAAAATAAGTTTGACTAAAATGCGCAAAATTAACTATCAGTAAATGGTAGTCTTCTCTGCCGCATACAGAGGGCCACTTCTCCCTTGCAGTCTGAAAGTCTGATTTAATCCACTAGGGCCTCGCCACCATACTCAGCTGTTGGATGCTTATTTATTTTTGCACAGCTCAAGCAAGAGAAATGGCAAAGCTTGCACCTTGTCCCGCGCGTTTTTAACGCAGCGTCGTATACAACATGCGTCGAATATTGAAAGAAGTATCATTGACCCTTCTTTCCTCACTATCGCTTCATCTTGCATCCACGCGACGCCCCATTTATTAGGGGCTCCATGCACTAGCCATGAGTGCGCTCCAGTGCCTACCTAGCGGGACATCGTGCGAGCGCAGAGTATATGCCCCGTATGGCTGTTGGGCAAAACATTGAATGGAAAAAGTCAAACAAAAAAAGTTGATTGCAAATAGTCGAATGGGATACAATTTAGAAGGGGCAAAAGTCGATTGGAAAAAGCCAAACGAAAGTCTCGAAAGGGATACAAACCGACAAGGATAAAATACGAATTGGGAGAAAGTGCCAATGACAAAAAATCGAAAGCGTTGAAAGTCCCTGGAGATAAAAGTGGAGACGGAGGCAGTCAAAGGACAACGTGCCAAAGGGAACATGGTGAAAAGTCAAATGGAAAACGATGCAAAGAGCAAAAAATATACATGAGTCAATATGGATTGATATAGAGAGCAACAAGCATGTAATGAAAAAGATTTAAGGTAAAAAATTCGTCAGCATTCTGTGCGTGGTATAGAGGGGCATCATCTTATTGCATTCGGATGTATTTGTAGATTCAATGGGCTCAACCACCATGCGAGCATTTTCCAATGTATGAACAAAAATATTTCGTCACGGCCCAATGTCTATGTCGGCATATTTTCACTCGTGATATTTTGCATGTTCAGTATTTGGTGGGCCTGGACTGTTCCGAATGTTGAAGTTGAGGGTTTATGGAAAATTTGAATATCAACTTGTCACGTATGCAACGGCCGGCGGTGTGCCGAGCCAAAAATCTCTATACTGCTATGAGGTACCAGAGTGAACCCCCAAGAGATTCCAATAATCTGAAAATCTTAAAACCTCAATAGAGCGTAATGGCTGTAGAGTTCGTGCAAGGGATGAACCACGGCCGTGCAGTCATGACCCTCTCCCCATCATTCTAGCTCATCCCCATCACTCAATCATCCATTGGCATTATCGCTGCTTTAAAGCTGTTATTATTATTATTAGTAGTAGTAGTATTGCGAACCTTGGCGAGATCCAGCGAGTGGCTGTTCTAAAGCCGCGTCAGTAAACATCACATAGATGGACACAGAACACGCAACACGTGCAAATGGGACGCAACGCCAGCGATACATGTACGATGTTATAAAACATGAGCGACTTATGATACAATCAGCACCTGCACGTTATGGCCAGTTGGTCAATTTAGGTATGTTCTCTGATGAAAGACATTGCTTTCGCCCTTGAACTCAATTAAGTTTTTGCACTGGCGCGTGGCGCGTGGCAGCAGAAAGACGATTCCACGCCGTCACGGCTCGATAGGGAAATGCCCTTTTCACGCACTCTAAGCGAGGATGTTTTACAGCGCTCGTCTGCAGAACAGTTTCGTCATCGGTGGCTCTGATGTGTCGCTAAGATACTTCAGATCGGCGCCTGATCAGGTTGCTGATAGCTTGTGGCCCATCAGGCGGTTAAATGGCGCGATGCAAGCATATGCAGTCGCGGTGGGTGACAGTCTCGTCGAAATTGGAGCAATTTAGCTGTTTTCGGGATTCCGTGATGTGACCTCGTTTGCGTTTGCCGGCAACAATTCTGACCCATGCAGGTAAACAATATCTGATGTGAGAGAAGGCCAGTGACTTAACTAGGGACTTTATTGTGGAGTTGGGAGGCACATGCCTAAGCTTGTTAATAGCTCTGAGTGAGCCAAAATAGCGCTGAGTAGTTTTGGCCGTTTGATGCTGCCAGTTGACACTTTTATCGATAAGCACCCCTAGTATTTTGATGTATTTTGAAGGAGACGGCTGGGAGTTATCAAAACTCATGCTCAGCCTGGCGGCTTTGCGGATGTTGGTGGGTGTGCCAGCAACACTGAATGTAGTTTTTGATGGGTTGATCTTCATGTCATTGGGACGAAACCATACAGAGACTGCAGTCAGATCGGACTCTACACAAGAACGCAGATGTGCGAAACCACCACATAACGCATTAAAGAAACAATCTATACGTTTCATGCATTCGGGTCACAAGGATCATTTGCCCGCTCGAACCTTGCTTTCACTTTCGTCGTTGTGCTAACATCGGCGTTGGCCTTTATTGGAGAACAACCCGATGTTATCTAAAAGGCGATACGTGGGTAACAGTGACATAAGAACCGTACACACGCACACACACACACGCACACACACACACACACACACACACACACACACACACACACACACGCATATATGCATACATACATGTATATATATATACATATATATATAGGATATTTTATATGTTACACCATTCCTATATATATATATATATAGGAATGTAAGGAATCTAGCTTCATTTTTACTAATGCCACCATTGGTTTCTGCATTTTCAGTTGTGTTTTGCTAAGATTCCACAAATACCCCGCAATACGTGGCATCAAAAACGCACGAGACTTGATACGAAATTCGTCAACAATTTTGCCATAGTGAGTTGAAATAAATCGAAGTCCAGCAGATGACTCTGATGGCGCAACCGTGCCTCTATAAACCAAGACCGTGCACTAAGATATGATCACCCAGGGTTTTTCCGGCACTTTCCCTTCACTATTACAGTGACGTCACAAAGTCGCAGCCTGGCATCGCTGCGCCGCCTGCATCACCTTCGCGTCTGCCACACCGGAATACCTACGAACAAATGCATCTGGTGATCGCCACAGCACGCTTCAAGAAGTACTATGAGGAAATAATGAATGGGGATCAGACATCCACGCTGGGTGCATGATGACGGACATAGGCATAGGAACCGAGAGCCCGTCTACCATGGCACTCCCACTTGCTGACGATGCCAAACATTGAGCTTATGGGGATGCATTAAAATTAGCCAGCCTATGGCTGCTCAAATGGCGAACCTGCTTAAGGTCTAGCCACTGCCAAAGAAGGAACTGAGGCGCACCAGGATCATTATCCGAACTGCCGCGCTGAGCCTCAGCACTATACATAGTGTCCCGTCGGGTTGCACTGGTGTGCGATTGAGGCAGTTTGAGACGACGGAGGTGATGTGTTGCCTGGTAGAATATAGGACATTGTGGACATTACACCTCGTCAACCATGCCACGAAGCCTCCGAAGGTCGTGGCGCGTGGCATCAACCAAGATCATGTCCGTCACGCCATCCAGTGAATCCATTGAACACACGTATGACGCATGATTCATCGTATTTTACTAAAACGATTCTTGCGCACAGCATACACTTTATTGTGCACATTGAGTTGTGCATATACTTAATTGTACACATTGTCTGAAACAACCCAAACGTTTATCTGTGATGAAACCGTCTATGCGTTAGACAGGCACACAAACATATAAGACAAAAAAGAACGCACAACGATGCTCACTTAGCTTACTTACCTGTGCTCACATAAGCACAACGATATTTACTTCGCGCTGTCCACTTGTTGTCGCATCTGTTTGGCTATGCGTCTGGCAGCAGTCCGCTCAGCCCTAGGCTGAGTAAGCCATCTGAGGCGCAGATGGATGCGCGTTGTTACCAGCTTCCCAGCGATCCGCTTGTCCAGCGCAGAAAACTTTTTCAGCAGGAGCTTTGAGGCGGTCGAAGATACCAATGTCTCGACCCATGCCTCAGCCCATCGACAGCTGGAACACGATCTCGAAAGCCTCGACAACGCTCATGACGTCATCGCCAAACGTTAAGAAGCCGCCCGACCGGCCAAGTCCTTAAGCCGTGATGATGGCCCCTGGTATGAACGGCGGAATTCCGCAGCGGTAAAAAAACGCAGCTACAAAATAAAACACATGGCCACAGAACCCCAGATGAGGCTCAAACTTCCCCAACATGGCTCTGAAAAGTGCAAGACAAGTCAGCATTATAGTTCCAAGTAAATGTGCCATGCATTTATCAAAGTTTAACTGTGCTTGCTTGCCTTCAAGGTCATTTATGAAATCTCTTGCCCGGTTGCCTGGTCGCAGGGCAGCCGACAGTCGTGCAGTCGTATTGCGCGGAAAAGGTCCTTTCGTAGTATTTGGATAACGGACCGAGGAAAAAGGGATCCGTTGAACTTGTATTACAATAATGGGTTGGTGGGTTCGGAGTACTGGCCATGAGTTATGTTCAGCATGGACTCATATTAGAAATCCATCTGAGCATAGTTTGCGTTTAACCCCTTGTTTATCATTTTGCAGCTGAACTGGACCTATAATCTGGACTAACGATTGCGCGCAAAAATATGCTACTCGATTTTGCTCTCTCATGAAAACTTGCAACAAAGCACTTCTAGTTTCAACTTTAACTAAACAAGTTCGTAGACCACCATGGGTAGGGGATCAAATGCCGTTTGGTATAGCAAATGCCACGAGACGCGTTAATTAGTAGCGTCACTTTCACGTTTGTGTTGCGGTGAAAAAGGCGTGCGGGTTTACGTTTGACAGACAAAACAAGAAAGCCAATTAAAAAAATTGTTCGCCGTCTATGTCTTAAGTTACCCACCAATTTTGATCAAATAATTTTGGATTGTAGGATCATTCAGCCCGCTGCACTTAACATGGCGATGCCATTACCAGGAAGGATTGCAGAAGATGATCGTTGTGTGATGACCAACTTTTTCTCACGCTTTTATAATATTTCAGGGAAAAAATATTAAGGGGCCAAGCCAACGTCGGGGGACCCAACTGAATATGGCGGGGGGGGGGGGGGGGGGGAGCAAGACCCTCACAAAAGGACACTCGTGATATGCGATAGGACCTTGCGATGTTTGTTAAATGGCGCATTGCCTCCTCATTATGTGAGAATATCTTAGGCATCATCATCACCTCTTCTGGTGATGATGCCCAAGAGTGTTGCAACGTTTACCGATCGATACATCCATAAACAATAACGACTGCTAACTGGGTCATTCAGTTTTGGCTTTTGCTAATGATTCAAGGATGCTCCATCTATGAGGCTATATTTACGTTGGTATACATGATTTTTATAATGATGTGATATATGATATATAAATGTATATGAAGACGGCGATATATGTAACACATGTGTGTGCATAACTCACAACAGAGCATATATCAATCGATCACAACATCTTGGTAAAATCATTAACTACTGGCGTCCTAAAGGCTGGCTGTTTTCAGCATGAGAACACATAGTATTGTTACTTGGCCACAGTTAGAAAACTTTATAAGTGATTGGACATTAAGCACGCCGCACTGCGTAGCCGGCTCTGGTGTCGAGACGTTTTTGCTAAACAGACATGCGCGAAGCACAGCGAAGTGGCTCAGTTACTGCTTCAGTTCAGCAACGCATGGTGTCACCGACACAGCACAAGTACCCGCCGCCAACTTGGTGGCGCCGGAGCTCCACCTTGTGGGCCGGGCCCGATTTCACACGAGATTGCTTCAGCTGCTGCTTACGGAGAGAGTTCAGCATTCGTTACTGAATAAGGGGGCTGAGTATCGCCGGAGCTCCACCTTGCGGGCCGAGCTCGGTTTCACACGAGATTGCTTCAGCTGTTGCTTACGGAGAGAGTTCAGCATTCGTTACTGAATAAAGGCCGAACATTTGTCCTGCTTCCTTTCATGTCGTCATGTTATGTCGCACATTCCTTGTTGTTTAAAGAGAATGTTTCACATTTGAAGACATTGAAGCAAGCACCAGATTTCATGAAACAAACTAACTTTTAAATGTTGCCATACCTTAAGTAAAAAAGACCGCTCTAGACTACACAATTTCTCTGTTTGGTGAACATGTTCCTCAATAAGTCATTGTTTCATTGCGTCATAGGACCTTGCACAACATTGGTTGAGAGCTGATCGACAGCTGTTATATCTAGGAATCGTGCTCACGAACGCTAGATATGAACGACTCGACCAGTTTATATTTTTGGTCCCGATGGTCACATGGCTTATGGAATGACAAGATTTCAATAACGACATTATGACACTATGAATGCCGAGGAGACCTCGAAACAGTCTCCCCACAATTACTCTCCCACATCTCTACGGCCTTAAAGCTCAGGAACCAGAGGGTTTTAGGTCCTAAAAAGGGCATGATCGTGAATTGCATCGAAAGGTCTTCAACATGGCTCTTTCAGCTGAAAACCTCATACCAATGTGGAACACTCTCTTTAATGTCATGGACTTGTAGATACCCCGTTGTCGTGAAATGCTGTGTAGGTATATGGCTATAGTTGGTGCATTGCTCAGCCTTTCACTATCCATAGCAGGGTGTGTCATCGAGGGGGGAATCTCTTGGAATCTGCTGAGACAAACTTTTTCCTTGGCACACGGGTTAATGATAAGCTTTCAGGTGTGTCGCATCGCACCGATGTTGATATTCGTGAGGCGAGGGTAAATTTTCTTTGATAGGCCAAGAAAACCGCACTCGATACTAGCGCCACCTTTCGTACGCACTGGGATCACCCTCCAACAAGCCTCAAAGCTGCCACTTTCCACACTACTGGTACTTGGCAAATTAAGTGTAAAATAATATCATGAAGAGCATCTGTGACCATGCCGAAGGCTACGCGGTCGCCCACAAAACATTTTGTGACAGGCCATCCGGCTCTTCTGTCTCACCACCAGCTGCCGACTACGGGAAAGCCTTGAGTTACATCAGGTGACTGAGTGAATCGAAGAGGAATCTCACTAACACCATCTTAAGACCGCGACGGTAGAAATCAGGGCACTGTGGACCAAAAAAGCGACCGCTGTTCATGATTTAAAATACGTGGCAAAATTAATCGAGAGGAAATGATATCCTCCCAACAGAGCTGTCACCAAGAAATCAAAGAAAGGAAGACAGTGACACAGCAACGCCTCCACCGCGAAATTCAAAAAGCTTCTTGATGTCGCGAAATGCCAGTGCAAGCCTCAGTGCAGCTTTCCTGCCCAGTTGCCTGCACAGTGTATCAGGACGAGGTTACCATGATGGACCAGCGCAGGCACCAGAAGCTTACCCTGGGGTCGTATGACCGGGATACGATTGTGACTAGGGAGGCTCGCGAGATGCGGAGGGTGGCCAGACAACTCCAGGGGCGTCGTGTCTCGGCCGCCAGTGAAGCGGTGTGTGTTGCTGAGCCTGAGTCGCCTTCCCGCCGACTGCTGAGCCCGCGCCGCCTGCTGAGCCGGCGCTGGCTGCTAGTGCTGACTCCGAGCCTGCTCCGGGACCAAGTGGTCTCAGCGCTGACGAGTCAGCTGAGTGCATGAATTCATGTACTTATTCACGGTTCCGTACATGGTGGAATATGGCGACGACGCTGATTGTTCGTTCTGGTTGAGACCACTGCCACTATAGACTATAACGTTAACGGTCTGACTAACACCGCCCTGGCAGTTGACAGCTACGGTGGCTCAAAACGGGTCGCTGCTATCATCGCCTTTCAACAAGACAGTAGAGATGGACTGGCTACTTGAAATCAAATATTGTAGATCCTAAGAAGATCTGCCGCGCAAGAGACAGAAGGAGAAAAGAGACGGCTCGTCAAAATGGTGGAGCAATCCACGACTCAGGTTTGACTGTCCTCTACTCCGACGGCCGCGAAGGCAGGAACCACATGACCCACACGGAGCCAGACGAATGCCGTCTAAAAACACGTGGTTGTCATCATTGGGCCAGGCAACTGCTACGTGACTTGTTTTACGTCCGAGTTCGGCCGCGCCCTGCACTTGTTCAACGAGCAACACGTCGTGAGCCCGCAGTGCGACGGTCACATCAATGTGCTCGGCTGCGATGGCACGGCCGTCAACACCGAAACGATAGTCGACGTGCTCCGGCTGTTTGAGCTGGCCACCGAGTCAACCGTACACTGGTTCAACTGCCAGCTGCGTGGCAACGAGCTGACCCTCCTCCATCTGCTGCTGAGCTTGGACGGCACGACCACGGGATCGAATTTTTTTCTGGACCCATCGGCAAGACCTGTGCCGGAGATGTCTGGGAGAGCCGGGACGTTGCAGCATTCAAGCCTAGGTCGGGGCATGTGCCAAACCTGCCGCTCGACCTGATTCAGCAGCTGAGCACCAACCAGCATCTGCTCTGCCTTGTGGCCTCCGGCGTTCCAAGTGTCTGTGTCCGAAACGTGGCAGCCCAGCGGCGCATCGGACCATCGAACCATGTCAGGTAAATATGAAAGCGTATTGTCTTCGAATTTATAACGAGTGTTTAAAGTCCATCATGTATCAATCGGTATTTCATGTGCTCACTGTTGAACATTTATTTATTATCATACGTTGTGCCGCAGTATTTCGCATCATTTGCTGGTTGGTTCATGCTTACTAGCATATTTGTTGATATGTATTCCGTCACATTTGAGAACTCTGGATATCGGCATAGCTACATACACTATAAAGAGGCGCAATAATTTTTGGATGATCCAATGCTCAGTCCGTAGCGAATTGTTCTAATATATTCGCTTTTGTTTTCAGATGATCGACACTGGCCGCTGGTCTCCTCCTAGTTCACATCTCTAGCGAGACTTCCAGCAGCGCTCTCAAGAACCTCACCCAGTGCTTAGCCGGCCACTGTGTGTCGGTATGGTCCACCATCCGGCAAAACAGCGGCTGCGACTTTAGCTTACGCAACTTGTTCCGGAGCATCACGCTGCTCCGCGACCTGACTCAGCACACATAGGCCACAGTGCAGCCAGTTCTCCAGGGTGTCGTGTACTGGGTCCGTCTGGAACAGCTGCTGCTGGATGTGGTGTGGGATGAGAACCGCACAGTCCGCGAAAAGGCGGTTCCGATCGTCGCGCCGCTCGTGAGCAGCAAACCGAGGACCTTCTTCACCCCAGGGTCTTCGCCATCTCAGCGGTAAACTTCAAGGCCATGAGATACACCGAACTGATTCCCTGGCACGGACCACTCACACAGCCCCCACTGCGAGACCTCAGCGACTGCGTGCTGCGGAACAAAGTGCAGGCACCGCTGGCCATCTTGCCCATCTGGTTCACACTAGGAGTGCGATGCAGCGCCGCACTGCCGAGGACGTCTGGTGCTGGAGCTGGAGCTTCGGCAATATGTGGAGCCCAGCTGCGAAGGTACTTCCGCTGCCGTACGATCTCTGCCAACACGGGTTTTGGGTTTTCGGACTGTAAAAAATTGCTGTTTGGGCCGGCGCATCGACTGCACAGGCTCGGCAAGGAGCAAGATGTGCATGGAGCCACCTTACCGTCTCCCCCCCCGCCCCTCTCTACGTCCGTGTTGCAGGCTGCAGAACTTGCTGTGGGTATTAAGTTGTCCACCAGACGATATATTCGTCCGTGTTGCAGGCTGCGGAACTTGCTGTGGGTATTAAGTTGTCCACCAGACGATATATTCGTCCGTGTTGCAGGCTGCGGAACTTGCTGTGGGTATTAAGTTGTCCACCAGACGATATATTCTGAGTCGTATCCTATACATAGTTTTGTTTGTATCACGTGAGTTGTCTTAGAGAAGTGAAAGTTTAAAGCAATGATAATTAGCATATTCATAAGAGTTCATACTCAACGGCACATAAAGTTTCTGCCAAAAGGCAATCAATCGAGCAATGTCTGGCCCGCATATTACATATGCGGGCCAGACATTAGATAGACCGGGACATTCTCGCACGAGGGCGCTCATTAGCATCGTTTCTTTATGCAAAGGTATTTTGTGTCGCTTGTCGCCCACGGGTTAGAATTACCTGCGCCGGCGGGCGTCGCCCAGCATTGGGTGACTGCAACGCCGGGCGTCGGTTTTCGCGATATTTCGATCGACTCACGCCTCACGAATTGAAGTTTTTGGGAAGAACCTTTGCTATGCCGTGTACTTTTCGGCTCCTGCGCCAAATGATTTTTTGTCTCACTTGGTTGTGCTGCTGATGACACACCCTTATCCACAATCCTTCACTCAATTGAAGACGCACGAGTCAAAAAGGGAAAACTTGCGTGCAAATACATAAGAGAGCATCAACTCATTTCACGGAAATCCTAATCGCAGAAGGTCTGTCTTCCAGCTATCAGCGCATAGCACGTTACAGTTCACAACGGCAATGAGCGCCTTATCCTGGATTTGCCCACTATTGAGGAGCCGTGAACAGCGTCGGGAGATTGGGCCGTTGTTGAGCGCCGCGTCGGCCGCCTGCTGGAGTCAACGGCTCCGGCTGCTCCAGAGAGTTGCAGAAGCTGACGACAGGCGCGTTCGGACTGCAGCAGCCGCGACCGTGATGTCCTTTTCAGACCTGGTTTTCCATTTCGCGCCACAAACGCTTCAATTTGCTGCGAGTCAACACAGCGCGGCGCGTCAGAAAGCCGGGCAATTTGGCGCGCCACAATGGCCGCTGGCCCCCCGGGGCCGCAGCGGCGGCGCCCCCTAATGAGCTGCCTCCCCGCCGCCTTTGACTGCAGGGACGCCGGATTACGCGCGCCGCGCCCACTTGAGCCGCCAGAAGAGCCGTGTAATTTCGCTGTTGACGCGCGCTGGTGTCGCGCACAGACAGCCCGTCGACCATCTGACGTCACCGCGTCGAGACCGACGGCGCTGGGGGGGGGGGGGGGGGGGAGGGGGGGAGCAGTATCACCATGGCCGAAGGGGATGGGACTCGGATAGGCGGGGTGATCAGCTGGCGACGAGCGAGCACAGGATGTACCGGATGTGAGTGGGTGTGGGCCCATTGTCTCGTGAGGAGTGACGATGAAAAGATGGACATCTGGTTGTTATGCTTGACCACAAAACCAATTGGGATGTCTTCCAGGACCGCATTGCTTATCTTCAACAATGCGCTTGCTAAGTTCGCCCAAAATTTTAAAGAAGTTCATTTCATCTTTAAAAGGCCATCCCTGCATTGTTCGCGATCTGGGCGTTGAAAGCCATCTATTCATCTGTCGAAGATGCCATATCGGTAGCACTGATGTGATAAGCCGGCTCGGCGAGGTTACCGAAAGAGACGGAACTAAGGCTAAGGGAGAGCGCGCTTAGGCTAAATGCGCGCCGCGTTCGTCTCAGACCAATGTTCGGCTCGGTCCCCTGCTGTCACATCGCGCCGCACTGTCGTGTGCCCGCCGTCGGCTGGCGGGGCGTCTCCGTCCGCCAGTGCTACGGCAGAGCAGTCGTGTCTAGCGGCGTCCTCAGCCGGCGCCGGGGGACACGCCGCCGCGGCGGGCTGCCAGCAGACACCGCCGGCGGCCTAATGACGTCGGACACCGACGGCGTGGTGCTCTTCCGAACACGTGCTTTCAATTAGAATAATCAGCGGCGGCCGGATCTGGGCGCCGGCTCGCCTCGTTCGTCGCCGCAACTCACCGGGCGCCGGCCACCGTCGGCACGGCAGGACACCTTCCCAGAAGCTGCAATAACTTAATTGACCGCGTTGCCACTGCCGTCCCCGACTACCAATGGGGGCGTTTGTCAGGGTTTACGGCGGTCGACTTGCGCCGGCGTTCGATGGCCGCGATCAACAACAAATTAACTCGTCATTATCGGCGGCAATTAGTGGCGCACAACTGGTCGTGGATAGCGGCCCGGCTGCAGGTAATGACGGCTGGGGCCGGCGGACGGCCAGCTGCATTATTCAGCCGGGTTTTTGTCGGAGCTGATGAATCTTCGGGGGCTCGCTGACCGACTGTTTGCACCGCTAGGTTAAATGGACAGCCGATGAGCTCGAGCCAGAAACGGACAGTGGCGGTAAACAGCGGCCCGGCGGGACCATCGGCCGCCTACTGCAGCCGCCAACGACGGCCGGTCCGCGGCGCGGCCGTCGGCGTCAGCCGAGCATGCACGCTGTGAGGCTGTTGGAGTTGGGCGCCAGCTTTCCTGCGGCACTCCAAACTGCTTTCGTGCTATTTTGTGCGGAAAGGGCACAGACCTTGACGTCTATCCCAAAACTAGTGTGGTCGTTTGGGTGGTATCCTGCATGCGCCGGGGGGTAGTTACGCACATGACGCACACCAGCGCTGAAAACGTGTGGACATTGAAAAGAATGGCAGCGCCCTTGACACACAGACAGGCGGCATAGAGGCGACAGGCCGCTGCACTATGTCACGCGTCACTGAGACCTGTTTGGGACTTGCTGTAGGTGACTCAAAGACAGCCGCGGGACTCAACAGCCACCGCCTGTGGAGGACGGCAGGGCTGATGGAGGGTGTCTAATGAGAAGCCGGGCTGAAGTCACAGTCAGCAGGGCGCGGGGGGGGGGGGGCTACTATGCACCTGTACAATGTGCTTCATTAAGACGCCTCCTTGTACCTGTGTGCGCCCCCGCTCGACATGAGTGGTCAATCCATGTCATGCCATGCCATTCCGTTCGTGGAGGGTCATTCAGCGGTTCGCATTATGTTTGGAGGTATATGCGCATGTATGTATTTCATTTAAATGTTGGATGTTGGCTCCATGCTGCATTCATAGTTTTACAAAAATGTTTCGACTTAAAGGGAGTGTTCCACATTGATATGGGGTTTTAAACTGAAATAGCTATCTTGAAGACCTTTCAGTGCCGTTCACAACTCTGGGCTTATTAAGATCTAAGCCCCTCCAGTTTTTGAGTTACACGCCCGCGAAAATAGGGAAAGGTATATCGGGAGGAGTACTTTAAAGTTACCTTTTGTATTTATGACGTCATAATGGCATCATTCAAATCATGTCATACCACAAGCCATGCGGCGATCAAGGACAAAAAAAATATAACTGTCCGGGCGTTCATATCTGGCATTTGTGCTATTTCCATTGTGCCAATGCCATTTCCAGATAAAGCGTCCCTCTTTTGGCTCTCCATCAATGCTGTTTAATGATTTGCCTAGATTACGATGAGGGAATCAAACTATGACGCACTGAGGAACGTATCTGCTCGACAGAAAACTGTTCTGTCTAGAGCAGTCTTTTCCTTTTTAAGAAATATAGCAATAATTATAAGCAAGCTTGTTTCATCATATCATTTTTTGCATCTAGGTTGCATCATATATGTCCGTACCAATGGCTCAGTTGGTCACAGCGCCTGCCTTCCGACCCACCCGCCTGTGGTGCGGTGAGTTCCAGTCACTTTAAGCGCTTGCTATTTGTCCTTGACAGGTATGGCCTGCGGTTGGTGGCCGCGGCCACGATAAAGGTCAGATGACATCGGAAGGCAAGACATTGTGCCTAGCATTGTGGCACGTTAAGTTTTTGCCGCCAAAGTCTGTCGTTGACATGAAATTGCGCGATCGGCTGTTGGGGGTCAGGGCTTACACAAGCACTACTTGGCGTTGGCTCTAATCCCAGAAATCCATCCATTCAAAAGGTTCGTATTAAATATTTTTAAAAATGTGATGTTTGCCGCAATATCTTTAAATGTGAATAATATTCTTAAAGGAGCGAGCCACCGTCAAACAAGGGCAATACAAGAAACAGGAGAAGCGCATCTTCCTTTGTGTATGTAAATGTTAGGCTCTTGTGCCTCAGAAACGGTCTTTGACACACCGAGTTCTCTTGATACAAATAAGGCAGTTTTTATTAGTTTTGACCACAATGAACACTTTATCCACATTATACGTCATCCCGCTCCACATTTCCACCCTGCAAACCATCTCATCAGGGTCATGAAAGCAGGAAACGTCGCAGAAATGAAATTTTTCATATTGTTTATGTTGAAGCGAATATAGGGCTTTAAGCCGGTGTTTTGCGAGCAAAACACCATCCACTGTCCAGAAACGCGGAACGCTTTGATTCCCGTTAGACGTGCTCTGTCCCGTGACACCTGACACCACTGTGAAACTTTACCGAGCCATTGGTTACGTACTGTTTCCTGCTTTTGTTCTGCTTTTCCTGCCGCTTTGCCCAAATGCGCTTTCTACTGTCATTTTACAGAAGTCGCAGCGTTAAACATGGCACTCTTTTGCCTTTTTCATTTGCATGGTTCTTCATTTCTCATATGTTGAGCTCAATTCATCCAGAAAAGCCAAACACGCCGCGTTCCTCATCCGAAACCTTCTCAGTCTAAGACTACTTAGCATGATGCAATAATCTGAACATGTTTTAGTGCTTGTGCATGGTAATGTATGCCAAGTATTTGATTGTAGAGTTACTTTCTTATGATAGCCTCATACGTTTTTGGCTTAATTCAGACGTATTTTGAATAAATTTTCGGTCACGAACCTTGCTCAGAGTCAAAATGTATAAATGTTAAACAGACACCAGATGTCAGCCAATCTTGACAACACATACACCATTTTTTTCTGAGAAAACGCGTGTATAATTAGTGGAAGGCCACCCCTACCGCAAAATATGTGAACCGATCCACATACGCAAACTGAAGCCATAGCGGCATCCTAACAGCATCAAGTTTTCTTTGGCAGACACCCATATGTACCTTTTGGTAGACAAAAGTCGGCGAAGCATGCTTGTAAAGCATGAAAATGGAATGTAGTGGGCCGACCGTAGGTAGTTCTGGCTTACAATCTGATTGTTCCGTGTTTCTGAGGTGAGCCGCGCTGTAGGTGAGAAGCGTGACATCACAAACGTGCCTGGTAGCAATCGCGCCTTCTGGTAGACCAATACCTACCCTCTACCAAGCATCGACTAGCACACCAGCCAGTGATGTGCTATTGGAGTATAAAGGTTAACATAGGATAGGTTGATGTACTATGGATGATGGCAATGTAAGATGCAAACTTAATAACATTTGCCAACCACAAAAGAACTGTGTCAAAACAGGTACTGATCTGATTTTATTCGGAGCGCAGGTAATAAAGCCTGTTTGTTCATCTGGTTAGTGAATTTGTAGTGCATGCCTGTCAGGTTTTAATACTAAATATATGGCACCTGGTGTAATGCATGTAATAATATATTCAACATGTGAGAGCAGGGGCGAAAGTGTGTCGTAGGTTGGTAAATCAGAAACACCCGCTCGGCTACGTTTTAACGAGCACGTTTTAGATGCAAAGAAGACGCCGAAATTCCCATTGGTCGTCATGTTCTTTCTACACACCAAAACTATGATATTTGATGTAATAAGAACCCTTGGCTGTTAAGATTTCACAGAAAAGGTATAAAAACCACCCCCTCCCCAACGAAAAATATGTGAATTAATGCACACACATGAACTGAAGCCTCTGCAAAAACTATCACTTTGCAGAATCATAGCGTTCATCTGTGCAAAGCTAGTGTATTTCATCTTGTGACTTCTTCTAGCTTGTTGGGTCAAAGTGTAGGTAATGTGTATCATTTTATTACGTGTGTTCCGAGGAAAAAGATGATATGACCGTCGCCAACAATACCTGGCATCTGTTGTTTGCTTGGTAAGTGTCTATTCGACTCTGTGAGCGAGGGCCGTAACCAAAAATTCATTCGAAATATATCTTACTTGACGACTGGCACGCATATAATTTTTGTAGCGCCATTTGTATTCAATGGAATAATAAATAAAATGACAGTGCGTTTCACAATATTACAATTCAAACTAATGGATTTAAAGCTATTCCAAGAGAACCAAATTCCTTGCCTTTGAAACGAACCTTCCGGGGAGCATTCAGCGTGCCGACGCCGCGCGGCCGCGACCCGGGCGGTGTCGTGTTCCCTCCTGTTCCGCGCCATTACCCGTCGAGGGCAGGTTCGCCGACGTGAGCCGGACCGGGCGTCGCTCTGTCTGTCCCGTCACTGCCATTCACCGCGCGTCAGCCATGTCACCGTCTCGCCGACGCCGTCATCAGGCGGTCGGCGTCCGTCCAGCTGTCTGGCCCGCTGGGCGGCGCGCCCTCGACCCTCGTCCGCAGGAGGCGCGCCCGCTAGCCGCGAATCTATCGGACAGGGGCCTCGCCTCCCCTCACACGTATTTAGCCGCGCTCTGAGCGGCTATCATAAGCTCGTTTCCGGATTTGGCGCCGCTTGTTTTCGTCGGCAAGAGGCTCAGATTATCATCGCGACATTGTGCGCCGGCCGGGACAAATGCGACAGATCGAGCCGGCTTCCGGCGGCGCGCGGACAGATCTGGCGCAGCGCGCGGCGGCGCCCGGGCCGCGTCCGGCCACGGGGCCGCAGTCACCCCGGTCACGGGCCGCCTGTCACGACTTCCGGCGGCCGGCTGCGGCGCTCGTGGCGCGCCGCTGCCGGCCGGCCATCGCAGTGTCACGTCGACGATTACCGGGTCCGCCGCAGCCGCCGGCTCAGCTTCAGCTGCCGTGAGCTGGGCCGCGAGGTTCGCCGCGGCTGTCGGCCATACACGCGCTCTGGTTGGGCTGCTGGTGGGCTTCGCTTCAGATTGTATCTGACGGACAAGGTGGCCGTTTCGATATGGATGTGTTCACTGCTGTGTTCTGTCGCGGTGGTGCGTCTAAAGATGCGCGTACACGACCATTTCGTCAGGCTGGCCGGCAGCCACGCAGTCATGGAAAGGATGGTAGTGTGTCGTGTTGGTTGCGTGGGTACGCGATGGCACGTTATGGAGATAATTGATCTAGATATCCATCGTGTCGCCGCTATAGCAAGGAGTCACTCTCGGTCACGGAGTCACGACACAGATGTTCACGGGAGCAAGCATGACGAAGCGTGCCGTCGGTAATCATCAGATTTGTTACGGACGCACGCCGTCGCTGTGGCCATTAGCCCCGCCTCGCCAGCCAGTCGGCCCTGGGCAGGAGAGCTTCCAGAAACCACATCAGCCTGCCGCTAGTTGCAAGATGTATTAGCAGCGGTGTGAAGCCGAGGCTCGCTCTATCGATGCGTCATGACAGACTTAACCCCCCCCCCCTCTTTTAGATATGTCAGGGTATCCTCTTTGATTGCCTTAATGTGGAGGTGCCCACCGGTGTAATCACTCAGGAAGGGAGGGGCTGGGGGACATTGTGCAGAAATATGATTATTCCCCTCCAATTTTCCCATTTCGTGAACGTTTTTTCTTCTTTTCTTATTTCAGATGCCATGAACGACTTGGATTGTCCCTTGGCCTCCAATCCCGCTTTGCCCTCACCCCCATCTCAGAGACGTGGTTGCACCCATTGTGATGGCCATAAGTGGAGCATCATACATGTTGTTGCGGGCGAATGTCATGATTTTCCGGTTGCATGCATATCTTTGCTTTATGGTGACTTCTGTCCTTTCAGACTCCCATTTTATCGCAGACATTTTTGTCATTTGCAGATATGTTCTCACCAGATAGGTACCGTTACACTCACCAACGTTCATACCTTGTCCTAAAAGCGAATGATAGTTCCCAAGCGTAGTTCAGAAGGCTAATGCACACGCTACGCCTAACGTGCAATGCATGCAATTAGGGCTTCCGGCAGCAGTGCGCCTAGGACATGCCTGGTCAAACTTCTCTGGCAGGCCCTGTGGATAAGAAGCGAAGAGCATGGGCTCCAGCTATGACCTTCATCAGAAGGCCACGGGATCCGGGCTGCTAATGGTACGGCTCGAGCTCGCCCCGCAACCTCGACCTGCGCGATGACGTAACGCCCGGCTACCACCGGGCGACGTGCAGACACTCTCCGCGTGTCGCGTTGGCGGGGGGAGCACGACTCAGACCGCGACCAACGCACAGTCCCCACCCCTTCGCTCCACGAGCTGGGCTCGGAGCCAACGTCGCTGGCCCAGTCCAGGTGACCCCGCGCAGCACCCCACAGTCACGCCCGCGCGCGGTCTCGTGTCACCACACGGGCGGAGGGGAGGCATAATGAGTCCCGCGCCGGCTCGGTGACACCGCGCCCGCCGGGGCCGCCTTCTGCGGCGGTGAACCGGCGCCGACCCTCGCCGCGGGAGAGCTGCCGGCTCTCAGCCAGCCGTGACGGGCGGCTGCGCTGTAATTGGCCGCGGTGTGGTGTGCACTTATCGACCGGCCGCGGCGCACAGCATGTGTCTGGCTGGGACACAACTGCTCCAGGTAGCCGGGAGGCCTGTCGTTTGTTGGTGCACCCGCCATATGGAGACTACCTGTCAAGCTGTGTTCCAGAGACATGGCGGCACTTTAAAGCTTTGATTTCAACATTTAGGACTGTTGCTCCTTTGACAATAAGGCCACAACCTTCCATCCACCTAGATGATGTTGGACCTTCGGCCACCTGCCAGACTTGTGAGCCGTTTTTCTGTGTTTACTTTAAAGAAAAGAAAGGAAAAAGAAAATGTTTGAGTAGGGGTAAAGCAACGGGCCTGATATCCTCATAATCCACTAATTGTGGAAATGAGCTGCAAATCAGATGAGTGGGGAGCATGGGAAGAATGAAAAGTGCTCCGAATCAGAGTACGATGAACCGCAGCGAGCGGGCCTCTCAGGTGGAGTACGTGAGACTATGGTCAGGGAAAAAGAAACGCATGAGTAAAAAGAGCTGCTAAACCAACAGTGCCAGCTGCGTGCATACTCGCATAACCTTCCGCCAACCACCGAAGCACAGTGCTCAACACATGCCCACGGTTTCCGTCGCTCATCACCATCCGTCAGTGTCCATGGCTTTGAGTTTACAGCGGCGGCCGTTCCGCAAACAGCAGACCAACAGTGGCCGACAATGCCCACGCGAGATCGATCGCTGTTGATTCAGTGATTCACCACATGAGCTTCGCGGTGCAGGTAAACAGTGGTGTGTTCCCTACCCATTAACGATGCTAGTTACCGGGAGCAAAAACGCGCGATACAACCGCCGTGTACTTCGTGCGGCATTTGTCCCCTGTGCCAGCGCTGGCCTGTTTGTCCGCCATCAGTTCCGCTAACGGCAACCGGCTGCGCCAGTGCACGAGCTTCACTGAAAGGCACCGGGCAATATGCCTTTCTATGAATTTCGTTTCATTTTGGTGAGTATTTTTTACAAAGCTTTAGGCTTGTAACCATTTTGTTGTTTCCACGACAGATTTTCTTTGTAAAAGTCGCTGATCTATGCTCTTTACTATAAAAAGAAGACGCATTCCACTGTTCGTCTTCCGCACCACTATTCTGGAACCGTTGGGGGGGGGGGGGGTCTATCAGAATTTGAGGACGTCCATTTCTCTCGTTTTTGTGTCGACATAGGGGCTGGGCATCCACTGGATATCTGTGATACGCTTATCGGTAAGAATGGCAATGAATTACTTAAATTTGTGTTGGCATATTATCAAGTTACTCCTTAGATTAGCGGCTCGTCACGAGCTTTGCATTTCGACCGCTCATATAACAAGGATGTAACTGGGAAATGCCCATGCAACGAGCAAACAATAACGCATTTCGCACTGTGGAGCGCTCAGTATTACTGCTGAGTGCTGATCAATGAGGGGCCTGGCAGGTATGCTTAACTGGACGTCGGCTGCCAGTGTAGCCTGGCCCAGTAGAGTGTAGGGCCGGGGAGGCCCCGTCGGCGGGTCATCACCCCGCGCCTGTCCCGTTCACGCACTCCCAAGGACCGTTCACCTGGTCCCCGGACCACATCAAAGGCGCGCCGGCCGCCTTCCAGATTACGCTGCCGATAGGGCGACCGAGGGAGGAGGGGGCGGCACACCCGCGGGGGGGGGGCTTACTAGGCTGAGGCGTCGTGGTAATAAGCGATCATTGTCAGAGATACGGCTGCGGCACCCCTGGATCGGCGTCCTCTACCCGGCAGGCGGCGGAGGGGAGGGCTACAGCTGATCAGTGGCCTGACAGGGAACACAGGTGGACACGTGGGCTGACACACCCGTGAAAAAAAACTGCGGAACGGAGCTATTAAAGCGGAGGCGAATGACTTCAATTGCATAAGAACGTCATACGTTCAGGGGCTATGATATGTTACATGGGATCTGTAATGTGACACTACACAGCAAACTGACATGATCCTACGATACCTTTATTGGTAGTGTTAGTTGAAAGCGAATTGATAGATCAAAGGGTTTGGGAACCATGAACGTGTTACGGGTGTTGTAATCCCTGCTAAGCCTGTCAAAGAAGGGAGGAGCGTTTGTTTTATCCGATTAAGATTTAGATTCCGAAAAAGAATGCCTGTCATGACCGTACTTATTATGTTCTAAGTTTACTCGCTCATGTAGGGTTAAGATACCACTCAATATAGTTTCATACAGTTCCCAGGCCTTTCTCTGTAATCATACATGTACTTGCTCATATTTACGGCTAAGAAAGACGATCTAGAAGTTTTGCTGCTGGGCAGGGGCAGATGGGGTGGTGGTTGGTGGAAAACTCCTCGTTCGCGGGGTATTCGCGAGAGAAGGAAGTTTTCTCGGTTGTCCTTTCATACAAATACGGTCAATAATCACCAGCAATCAACGCCACAGCGCCGAGCATTGAAACACGCAGCCACGAGGTCTGTACAGCTGTTCAGCGAGGTGTCCATCAATGCCGGCTGCAGATGGTGTCCCAGCGCGCGTCTCCCGGGCGACCAGCGCCGCACGGAGCGCGTCTCCAGCAGCGCCATTCACAATGGCGGCCTCGCTGCCTGGCGCCCCTGTGCCGCTCCGCGGGTCCCCGCCGGCCTACCCGCTGCCATGTGAAAACGAGGCCACTTTGTTGTCGAGCGCTCCGAAATGTCGGCGCGCCCAGTGTTCACTTAGTGCGCACCAGCTGGTCCCAATGCAAGCCGCTGGCTCGCTGGATGACTCTTCAAATCCACTTATTATTCTTTTTCCTCCTTTTCTGGTTTCTTTCACTGGCGGGCCGAGCCTTCCAGTCTGGCGCACTCAGTAAATCGCGGCGAGCAGCGGGGCAGCGGGTATCCCGCCGCTAAAATGTCAAATAACCGCGCCCGGTATCAGGCTATTAGCAGCGGACCGCAACCGCGCACAAACCGCGTCGAATAATTGCCGGGACTCAGGCCTTTCTGGCGGCCAGCTGACAATGCAGGGTGCCCCGCGGCGACGGCGGCGGCGCACAGCCGGATTAGGACCGGGCGGTGGCGCGGTGCCGCGCCTCCGCACCGGCGCCGCGCTCCACTCGTGCCCGCCCGATCACCCATTCGCGGCGCGCTGGCTCTGCAGTTGGAATCAATCGGGACGGCGGCAAAAACGGCGCGCGGCGAGACGAGGACGTGATCGGCGTGTCCGTCGGCGGCGGCGGTGGCGATCGACCGCACTCCGACAGCCCGACATAATGCGGGCCATATGTTGCGGCCGCGCCGCCGGCAGTTAGGCAATCAGCCGGCGCGGCGTGTCGCGCCCGCTCGCGGTCGGCGCACGCCCGCCGCTGATCGGCGGATAATCGGCGCCAACTGTCATCTGTCGCCGGCGCGCCGCCACGCCGTAATGGCCGTATCAGAGCGCCGCCACCCCTTTGTTGGCCGACGGCGCGCGCGGCCGCTCGTTACTGGCGGCCACGCGGCGGCGGCGCGACTTTTTCGCCGCCGTGTCACGTCGTGCCGCTTGAGATGGCTTTGATGTGCGGATCTGACGACGGAGGAGGCGGCGTCGCCGGCGGCCGAGCCACTTCACGGCGCCGGCGGCTGCACGGAGCACGCGCTCGCGCACAATCAACTGCGGCGCCACTGACGGCAGGCGAGACGGACATTCCAGTAATGGCTCAAACTCGATCCTCTGACGCCGCTAGTGTGTGGTCTGTTCGCATGACGGCTAGGTATTATTTCCTCGCAGGATAAGCCGAGTCAGCTCTGCTGGGAAACAGTGTCGATAAATGAGGTAGATCCTCTCCAGTCATCATTTTATCATGTCGGTTCTGGCTTTTTAATGCACACCTAGTCATTTATATGTCGACATATCTGTTTTGTCATCTGCTGGCTCACTCAAGTAAGCAGCGCTGAAACAGCTACGATGCAGAACGACCCTATTCAACGTGGCTAAGATAACAGTGATACCGCGAACCGCCGAGATCACTGCTGCTCTCAATTTAACGGCGAAATTCGCCGTAAAGGAGAGGCGGCCCGCATGGAGCGTGCCTCGTTGGCGGTTTCCGCTGGAAGGGCCGCGCCAGCCACCGACCACCCGCCGTCCTATTCACTCCGCCCCACTGCTGCAGGCTTCCGCCGCTGAAAACTGAAGCGCGTTGCCAGGCCTCCCCGCCACGCTGCCGACTTCAAGCGACGGAGGCTCGATGCCGGCGGTGGAACCAGGGTCGGCTTCGCACCGGGATGCCGCCGGCAACGAGCGGGGTTTTAGCAGGGATAACTTCTTGTCACGTACAATGCCGACTTCTTGTCACGTCTGCGAGGCTAGACTGTGCCGGCTCACACCGAGCGCCGTTGACTTCTTGACTGTGCGCGTAGGTTGCGCCGCTCTACACGCGTGTGGTGCGGGACGGATTGGCGCCTGTATTTCAAGGCGCCAAGACCAACTCCGGACTTTGCTTTTGACCTTTAAGGGAGTGAGGGTTCCACCCCTGGAGCATGTTTCAAATGCATCTTCTGATCAATCCATATGACATGCCACTTATATTAAAAGACGGTTTACTACAGCTGGGTTGCCAACAGGACATTATTAGCAGAATATTTTGTTATTTGTGAGTCAAATTATGCGGTCGGTATTTCGGATCGGCGTTGCCCTTCTTTCTTTTTCTAGTAGCCCCAGATTTCGCGCATGCATGAACAATACCAGCGCACGCAAGAAAGGCAACATTTGCCAAGATCAATTTTGCTTTATTTCTGGGTAATTGTTGAATTTCTTGCCTGATATGTTAACTGTAAACGTATGCTGGCTAGGTTCAATATTTTCCTCTTTAACATGCAATGGCTAGATTTTCACATCTAGCCATTGTATCGCTGCACAACAGTGACAGATGAACATCATTTACACTCCTCATTTGCGTCAGTCAAAGACAATAACCAAAAGGCTGTGATTTGATACCATGATGTACCATTACTAGCACCTAAGTAGTGAAAAAATGCCTGTCTCAATTATCGCTGGCCCTAGTACAATGTTAAATGCCTATTCTTACCCTACTTTTTATTTTTTGCTAAGTCTTGTAAGCAAACAACTGGACAGGGTAAACAGAAATCATATGAACATGCGCCATTTTCTGACACCAGTGTAGGAGTTCAAAACATTGTCACGCTGTGATGTTACTAGGATGCCAAACATAAATGTGGTTTGCTGAGTTAAGTAAGCGCGCTAATATTGTTGCTTCATTTCTTTAATTTGGCTGGTATTGAGTATGTAATGATATCTAAAAAAATAAAACCAAAAATATTGCATAGTATAGCAAAGCGGTGGAAATATTGCCAAAAATATTGCATAATGGTTCCGGCAGAACAATATGTAAGGCCAACGTTTAAACATTGGATTAAACAAAGCAATCAGTGGCTGTCATCTGGCATTATTCTGAGCCATAACAGCACTCAGGCAGAAAAATAAACAATTTTTTGTTTCTATGTCTTCGGTCTGATTGGCAATAATCAAAGGGATGATAGATAAATGGATAATGAATGTATAGAATGAATGGGTTCGGCTGAAATGCTGTTAATGGGTGATAACTGATTGTTTGCACATACATGATATGTACTTGAGCCAGGAACGTGGAGACAGGGAAGTCCAAAGGAACGTTCATAAGGTATTTACAATGTCATGCTCTGCATGCAATGGCTTGCTTTCACCACAAAAGTGCGTGTGCAACACTTGTAGTTAACATTGCATATCGCATGATATTTAGAGCAAACGAAATTTCCACAGCCTGCATTGCAACATATGATCAGAGACTCCAATCGGAAGTTGTCGGCTGACATCAAAGTGAGCCCTTCACGTCACGAGCGTGCGAATACAATGTCTTTTGCAATATTCATATCCCATCAGTACAGAGGAGAAGGCTGCTGCATCTGACATGTATCATTTTTTTAGCTTGTCAAGTGAAAACTGGACAGATTCAGCTGAAAAATGAGGAAGGTATACATGGTGACAAGAGAGTGGGAATTGCAAACATTGTGTTTTGCTATTACCATCATAGAAAACCTAAAATTGGCTCGCTGTATTGAGTATGGACGTACTGTTCAACACGTATTGTTTCGGGAGTACAATAGGTCAGTATAGCTCTTTAGACACTATATTATATTTTACGATTATCTGTGCACTTGAGCCAGGTCCTATCCAGCATTGTGGGTGCGACATCTTTGAAGTCAGTATCTGTGCTCTTTAACCAAGAAGCCAGCTTATTTCTGACCCGCGCATTATCAATCCTGGTTTTGTTTTTGCACATCCAGTGCTCAACTCATTTCATGGTCACCACCAATGTAACAATGATGGTCTTTTGAACAATGGTCTGTCAAGTGAAATTGGCCAAGACGTGCTCACTTAATGCTAAAATATTTTGTTCTTGCGTTTCAATCTCTTACATTTAAGCTACTATATTCTTATTTGCCAATCGTTCAGCCTCCTGATGTGTTCAAAGTGTTGCAAAATCCCACTTTTGTTTCGTGAATGAATTTCTAGGCTCTGTTTAGGAACAAACACCTTGTTTGGTACATCGAACCTCTTTCCTCATGCTGCATTTGCTTATTTTCTCATATTTCACCAATTTTCATGGTCGACAAAGGTGTAGCCATTACCGGGATGAAGGTGGTAGTAAAAACATGTTGCCGGATTTAGCACAATAATTTTCACAGTCCTGCTCTTTCATATTTTCTGCACGGTGCATGGTTTTTGCATCTGCAAATGCAAAATTGCCAGTTTTAGGCCCGTTTCGTTTCAGCTTGAGTCCCACCCTTGCATTGCACTTTGTCGCTCCCTTCTCAGGCGTAGCACAACATTGATGATACCATTTAATATCAGGTAAATGTGGTCTGCTGACCGTGTGACTGTTTTATGGCACGTTATAGCCAAATACTCTCATTTATGTTAAGAGCTCCTTTAAACCACCATAATTGTAAATATAAATATGATAAATGTGGCATTTGTGTCCGCACTGGGTATGAATGACGTCAGTAGAAGTGAACGCTTGTGATTGGCGCAACGGGCAACGTACGCATTTAGCAAGACGTACATTGGTGGATGTTGGAATATGTGTGGAATAATAATATATGATGCATGTGTGGAAGTTGGAATAGGTGATATTCCGCTTGCATATGCCCGTTTTGTAAATACAGCATTGCAACGAACTGAGCATCGAAGCAAATAATGCTTCACAATGTCAATGTACCCTTCGAAATGAATCATTGTGCCAGACGCAACAGGTGAGGAATTAAAGTCATAATGTGACATTTCGTTGAGCTCTCGCAATAATGGCATATTACATGGATATGGATATGCATGTGATATAGATATGCTTTCCGAAAACAGAGAGTTTTAAACTCATCGGTCTTAAGCTAGACTCGTGAGTGAAAAAAAAATGAAAGAAAAGAATGGGAACTCCCCCTTTAACCCTCGCCTTGATTTGTTGTTTTTCGCAACGTGGACTGATAGAGGGAGTCGATGCGACCCCGTCTGCCTTTTCCAAATTAAGAAAGGTAGTCTCTCGTGGAACAAACAAAGAATTGCTCTCGACGGCACTTTGAGATTGGTAAAAATTCGTTCGTGTCAAGTTCAACGAACCCACTGCGCCTGAATGAAGGCATTCTTTTCCTCCTGGCTCCAACCACCGTGACCCCACTAATGGCTACATCTTTGGCAACCATTTTCCTTCCCTTTTCCTGAAAATTAACATTTTTAGCTTTACATGTTTATGTCTACGAAAACATAACATTTAGCAGCATGTCACTTACAGAAAGGTGTTCGCTGCTTAATTGTAAGTAATATCATATAAAGTGTTACGCGTTTTGAGCATGTATTTATGGTATAAAGCTCTGTTCATGTGACAGTGTTGGCGCCACGCGCGCCATCGGCGGCTTCGCTGGCTGCTGTCCGCCGTCCGCACCGACCGTAAATCGGCTTGCAGTGTTCCTGAAAAACGTCCCTTCTCAGAAACTAGAAATGTGGGAGTCACATTTTTGGTGTCAAAATTTGGCCGCGATTTTGCAATATGCCGGAGAGTCACTCAGAAAACCTCAGCGGGTTGGCATCGCCCCCCCCCCCTCTCTTATCAGGGCGGGAGTTAAGACGCTGAGCAGCGTTGTCCAAGGTTGCGTACATCATCATCCAAGATGAGCGCGGACACCGTCTTAGGCCAGTCGTAGACATGGGTGTAGAATGCCAATAAAAATTAGCGCGGCAGAGCCGCCGAACAAGTATCTTAGCTGTTAAAATGTTCGGCCTATTGCAATTCAAGGTGATATGGCCGCTGGCATGCCAGCTTCATTCTACGTTCATTATTCTTGAGCAGCTTAATGTGGTTCCATCAATGGTATTATGCGACGGAAAGATGCAGTGCTGGTTCAGTATGCTATCTCATCATCTAATGCACTCCGCTGCTTACACAATATTGAAGTTCACTAGAGCTATTACGGCTGTGCACGACGCAAAACACTGCTGAACAGCTTAAAGTAACATGACTACAAATCGTTCTTTGCAGCTTGCTTTTGCCCTCTGTAGCGCAAACATATTCGTTTTCACAAAGCCTCCTTAGAGATACGACTGATAGGCAGCGAAGCACGTGTGCAAGTCTAGGCTGCCTTTATTGGGGTGTCAGTGCGTCACCTCTCCGGGTATCATGCATGAAGTATTTTGCGAACTCCGTCGCGTCTCTGTGACTTTCTGCTGTTTGTGCCATCTTTGTACGTTTGTCCTGGCACGCGCTCGGTGGAAATAAGTGCAGTATACATTGCCGCACGCGCGGCTGGCGTCCGAGTTCCAGTAAATACCAGCCCGCAGTGACGTGATTGGATATCTACACGTATGCTTAAACGACCGGGCTACCAAAAAAGTTTTCCTTTTTTAAGGGATGATCCATCTTTGGGGCATATTTCAAACACATACTCTAGTGAAACCTCGGGATTAGCTACGTCTAGCCATAGCACTGGGTAGTGCCACTGCAGCACCGTCAAGGGAAAATAATACACCAGCAATGCTTTGTAACAGCACCACGGTTCTTTCCTGCCGTCGCGACCACCGTCGTCATGAGAATAATCGTGCGCACCTCTACTAGTGCGAACTAAAAGGAGTGTTCCACATTTGTATGACGTTTTGAACTGAAATAGCCGTCTAGAGGACCTTTTGATGCAGTTCACGGACACGTCCTTTATAAGACCAGAAACGCTCCGGTTGCTGAGCGACACGGCCGCAAAAGTGCGAAAAGGTTTATTGGGAGCCCATTTCCAAGTTGCCTTAGCATTAATGACGTCATAGAAACGCCATGTGATCGGAGTCACACTACAGGCTGTTTTCTGCTTATGGTCAAAACAGCATGGCAGCTGATACATTCGCAAAAGCGATGATGCGGCGCGTATAATACAATGCACGGAAGGTGATTGGCTGTTAGCAAGATTTCGCTGCTGAATGCGTGTCGCGAAAGTAAGTGTGAGCAGTTTCGGGTTGTGCGGCACTTGTGAGCGGGCATTTTTCTTTATGTTTGGGCCATAGGTCAATGTTATAAAAAAGACTGACACTGTCTGCAAAAAAGTACGACACCCAAAATCGGGCATTCTCCAGAAAGTTATAAAACAGAATACGCGACGGCCAATCTGTCTTTTTCCTCTGCTGGCGTTTTTTTTCTTCCACTGATGCATTTCTTCCAGACAACTCGGCTGGCGCCTTGTGTGCCGGTGCTCAGAACCTTGCACTGGTCTATGGGGTAGCAAGGCATTATAAAATTAGGAAAACATTACAGTAATTTTAGATACATATTTTATTGAATGTTTCACACATATTGTATGACAGACTTCAATCTCGAACAAAAAATTGCGTTCTACAAGTACAACCTCTTGAGCCGCATTACCATGAATCCCGTTGGCACTTTGTTTTAAAAGGAGGTTACGGTGAAATGTGGTCCTATAACCAAAAATTTGTGCGGAAATTGCGAGAAAACCTTCAATTTGATAGTTCCACGAACTGTGCAAATGTAAGATCACACGTATTTGGCAAAAGAGTGTGAACCGTGGGCTTGAAATGTGTGTGATCACTCGTGATGTGTGCGAGTGGCTTGTATTGATCTTGATGTGATGGGGAGTGCGCGTGCGAGGTTTGTATCCCTGAGAGGGAACATTGTTTTGGTATTCTTTAAGTTTACTGACTGACAATAAAATATGAAATATCAATACCTGTCTCTCTCTTTATGTTTGTGTTTGAACATGACAAAGGAGTGCCGGCAACCTAAGAGGAACACTAGCACCCATGTTGCAGGGGTGTACAAAGGCAATTTGGCACTTTATTATAATCTTGCCAACATTCTTAGGTATTGAGGTATTACAGCATGTAATTAATCCACTGCATGTCATTATGTCAGCAATTTATTTTGGCAGTAGGGGCTGGTGTCTGCAGCTCATCTCTGGGCATGCTCAGCATAGGCTCACTTGATACGGCTTTGCAAAAAAATTTTTCCCCCCAAAATTGCGAAAATATAGAACTGTATCAATAGTGATGCACATTCTACTGTCTTAACAAATTTTGTACGCAGACGATCATTGCTTGTGAAACATCTATGCCATAGTGACTGCAATTTGCGTGAGATGCTGGGTGCTGAGAAAGGTGGAAAAGTACTGCTGCTGGTGTCTTGGATAGCACGCAATCATATTTTTATCATGAGCCTTGTGTGCACTGGCAGTTTCATCACTTCTTTGCATTTTGCCCATCCAACCATAACTGCATGTACTTGTCATGTCTCCATTTTTGTGCAAGGTCAGCATGTTTGCAGTGTCATTTTAGCGCGCGTAAAGTTTTCTCGTTATTTTTTAGTGAAGCACCCTGATGGCCGCAGCATGTTGAATGACTGGAAGTGGAAGATGTGCTTGCGTCTTTCTCACCTTCATTTTGTGGATTCCAAAAACAGGCTGAGCAAGTGATGTCACTTATTGGTTGTCTGCTTTACTGAAAGTGATTGGTGTATTGTACCATGTGTTTTTGGTCGGTCATATGTCAGATGGGGAGTCAATGCAAGAGTGCACGCTTGACCCATCTTTTCATGATGGAATTTATGATGAAAGCAGCATGGCTTGCAGTACAAAAACCATATCGTTGTTCATTATGTGACGCCACAGTACAGCACTGACGTAATGCCACAATGACGCTGTTGACTCGAGTCATTACACAATGTACCACATTGGTTGACTACTCTATGTTAAGCATTTGAGACAGCAGCTTATAATTTATGAAGGACTGGTAACAACTGACTTAACAATGCCAAAGAATTATCAAGAGCAAGAGTGCTATTGCATCGCAATGGGTATATCAGGGTGAACTATTAATTGTATAAATAATTCCAAGCAAGAAAAACATTGTTGGTAGCCCGACCTTACCATCTTTACCATTGCAATACCAATGTTTTGACAATCAGTTCATAGCAACGTTACAAATTTATTAATTTTCGCATGACACCACATTTTCAGTTACAAACAATAAAAAGGTAACTACTGTGCACATCACATGATATCAATGCCCGGACTACAGCACTGCAGGCAAAGATGGGTCGACCATACAGTATCGACAAAATCGTTAACAGCATAGCAGCAACAGCAACAGCATGGCATATCGTGGTTTGATATTAATAGTCTGCCATAAAAGCTGGCGATTGCTACGTTGCGTATGTCAAACAGTCCATCAAAGCTTTTCTTACGGCCAGCACCAAGACAAAAAATCCACAAACAAACCATCCACTAATCCGTTGCCCGACACAGCCTCCGCAACGAGAATGGCCGGCTGGCGTCAGCTTTCGTGTGCTGCGAGGTATTCTTTAGGTCTGGCTGCCAGATGCTGCCAGGTATTGCTGTCGTCATAAAACCATTCCATGACGCCATCAGGTAATGACGTAATGGGGCGCATTTTGACAAACTTTGAAATTTCGGTGCTTAGCGTCATTTTTTAACCTCGAAAGCTTACCAATAGTTACAAGAAAGTTTTTCCCATCATATCTCATGCCTACTTCAATATCCTCAAATGTGGACCATGCCCTTCAAATCACGTTTCTGATTTACCCAGTGGGCAAGGGCCTGTTACCGAGAAATTGATTAGCTGAAGTTTGAACCAGTGCGTCACATGGATGATGTGAAAGCCAAAGTGCGCCTCGAAAAGAGCCACTGTGGTAAACGCTGTAAGGGAGAATCAAAGTCATAGTATGACGTTTCGCTGAATTCGCAGGCTAGCAGCTTTACGTTTGCATACATTTTTATCTCAACAGTGTTTCAAGCTTCCATAGCATGCATTACACAAACATTTTGATACATAATTGCGTCGCAGATATTAAAGACCACACGCGCTGAAAAAACAAGGCGAATGAAATGTATTGCTTGCATAGTGGTGAGCAGAGCGTCAAATGGGACCTCTCGCGCATGGTCGGCTGCTTCAAATCAAAATTTTGAGCTTTTCAGAGAATTTTTGAGAAAAGCGGTATTGCTGATGAAATCGTACGCGTCTGATGTAAAAAATGAAAGAGAAAAACTGCGTCGCTCCCTTTAACAAAACGTGCTGAAAGCACCGACAAAAAATGTTTTTAGTCTCGGATAAATTACAACAGTTGTATGGTCACTTTTGCTTTTTGTCCCGAACCGTAGCGTTATGGACAATAGCATTACTGCAATGAATATTACAGGCTAATACTCTCCTCCTAGTGGGCCAGCATTAAGTTCAAAACTTGACGGAATATTCACAGCACAAATATGAACTTCCTAGCGAAAAGAGGAATGTACCGAATGAATGTAATGGTTGTGGTGTACTTCTCACCTATTTCACTCCAGATTGTTTTAGGTAGGTTCGAACCCCCAATCCTTGAAACGCATTCGCATGATATGCAGGGATGATCTAGGGGACCAATACACATAGATACCAAAGCCGATCAAATACAATATGTTTCACTCCTTCGGCTTGGCCGAGTGAAACCAATCTTATCAGGAGAATGAACGCGGCTCTAGTATGGTGGGAATATTGTTCTGTATTGTGCGGGCTTGAGATACATTGCCCCAGTGTCCGGGCCAATTCAGTGTTTATTTGATCAGCTACGCTATGACGGATCAACATGTGGACATGGCTGCCTCCAAAGCTTCTGGAGAAATGCATTCAAACTTTCTTGTCAAGACTGCCATCTATCACTTAACGACGGCCTCACTTGAGAATAAGGCTCAATGCGTTCAAAAGACAGGCAAAAGGGTGGAAGAGCCGATTCAGCAGCCGCCACTTGTTCACCATGATTCCAAAACTGCGAAAAGGCACAGAGTGGTGAGCACATACATACATTGTCAGCAAGTTAATGGTGCCTGCAGTACGTGTGAATGTCTAAATTGTCAGTATTCAACGCGATCTATTTCACCTCTGATAGCTTCGGAGCATGACAGGAAAGGCAAAGACTTTTTATCCAACTCATGCAGATATACTTTTAATTTCAAGTCCAGATGACGACGCAACGGACAAATGACAGAACTATACACGAGGCGGATACACCTTTTTGCGAGCCTCGGTCCATTGAGGCAATGCCGGCGGTGTGCGCCGACGGTTGCCGGTGCCGGAAGCGAGCCGTTTCATCGGCTGAGCGGAGCTCACGTTCGCTTTAGAGGCGGCGCCCGGCGGCAGCTGGCGGTGCTGGTGTGACACGTCGGCGTCCAAGCGGGGCAGGCGGCGCCCGGCGGGCGGCGGCGTCGGCTCACCTGGTGCCGACCGACCGAGCGACCGCCCCTCCCCCCCCCCCCCCTCCCACGGGAGCTGCGGACACACCGCCCGCGAGAGCGGCAGACACATTGTCAACGGGGGCGGCGAACACATCACCGACGGGGCGGCGGACACATCACCGACGGGGCGGCGGACGCACCGCCGACAGGGGTGGCGGACACACCATGGACAGGACGGCGAACACTACGCGAACAGGACGGCGAACACTACGCGAACAGGACGGCGAACACTAGCGAACAGCACGGCGAACACTACGCGAACGGGGCGGCGGGCAGTGGGCGTCCGCACGATACTGACGACACTCGAGCGGTCATGATGATCTGTCCGACTCAGTAAGCACTGCCGACGATGGGGTGGGTAAGAGGCGCAAATACAATAGTGCATCACTTGACAAGTCGCACTGGTCTACCAGAGTTGGTGGCCAGACCCAACAGATTGGCGCACATCTGATGCTGTCGATGGAGATATGACATACAGGCGCATTGGAACGGAAAGTCGCCTTTTGAATCCCATTGGTCTGAAAGGAAAACAGCTGAGCTTTCAATCAACAAGCGGAAGTTACCAGGGGCCCTTGCCCACCCGAAGGTGATCGTTTTCTCCTAGCTAGGAAAGCAAACCTTTCTACAGGGCGTTGTCTCAAAACGTTGCATAGCACGCTAGAGTGTTTTCAGAACTATGAAGTTTTGTCATGTTTATCGGAGCAAGGACGGTGAGGACCAAGCAACTATCGGCACCTAGGCCTGACAAAAACAAAGCTTCTACTTGTCAAAAGCTTTAGCCCAGAAATTATTAACCCAAACTGCGAACGCGAGCGTTAAGGACACAAATCATGTTAGCATTACGCATGTTTAAGTTCTGTTTAGAGCTGGAAAACCCCTGCTGTCCAGATATCATCTCTGTCTACCAGCCTGCCGTACGCTGAGACATTACCAGTGGGCCTCTGTTTCCATAACTTTTCAGCCACGGGCAGGTTCGTCTCCGGTTTCTGGTATCAAGTTATCACAACAAGCGCTGGCCATGGATCCGACTAAGCCCTGTTAAATGCTACCCACGTCGTCTCGGGTTTCTGGTCGCCATCCGAAAAATGAGCGTTCTGCCTTGCTCTCTTCCTCTCCCTTTCTCCATGCTCTCACCCGATATAATCTCATCGCCCTAAACATCTTGTCTACTTGTCTCTAATCCCCTATAATGCGTGTTCAACGAGCGTTGGTGCTGTTCAGGGCGGCTTTATTAAATGTAATCGCGTTTGGCGGCGGCCGCGGCCGGGTCCGTTTTCATTGAGCGAGTGGCGGATCAGCGGCGCTGTCGGGCGGATGTCCGCCGCACAATGGCCCAGCCAGCGCTCCGCGCCGGCCATGGCCGGACAGGACCACTCCAGGCCAGCAGCGGCGGAGCGGGAGCCAGCGGCGGCGGACCAGAGCCAGCGGCGGCGGAGCGAGAGCTAGCGGCGGCAGGCCAGAGCCAGCGGCGGCGGAGCGGGAGCCAGCGGCGGCGGAGCGGGAGCCAGCGGCGACGGAGCGAGAGTCAGCGGCGGCGGAGCGGGAGCTAGCGGCGGCGGTACAGAGCCAGCGGTGGCGGAGCGGAAGCTAGCGGCGGCAGGCCAGACCCAGCGGTGGCGAAGCGGGAGCCAGCGGCGGCGGAGCGGGAGCCAGCGGCGACGGAGCGAGAGTCAGCGGCGGCGGAGCGGGAGCTAGCGGCGGCGGAGCGGGAGCTAGCGGCGGCGGTACAGAGCCAGCGGCGGCGGAGCGGGAGCTAGCGGCGGCAGACCAGAGCCAGCGGTGGCGGAGCAGGAGCCAGCGGCGGCGGAGCGGGAGCCAGCGGCGACGGAGCGAGAGTCAGCGGCGGCGGGGCGGGAGCTAGCGGTGGCGGAGCGGGAGCCAGCGGCGACGGAGCGGGAGCCAGCGGCGGCGGAGCGGGAGCCAGCGGCGACGGAGCGAGGGTCAGCGGCGGCGGGGCGGGAGCTAGCGGTGGCGGAGCGGGAGCCAGCGGCGGTGGACCAGAAGCTAGCGGCAGCGAACGGGGGACGGCGGTAGCGAACCAGGGGACAGCGGCGGTGAGGCAGTAAACTGAGGCAGTGGACAGGGAGCGAGCATTGGCTGACCGGCGGTGGCCAGGGGGCAGCGCGACCAGGAAGGCGAGCTTAGTTCCAGGCAAACGAGAAGTTGGCAACTGGAAATGCAGTGATGTACCAGAAGCTTGTCTATTACGCTTAATCTAAAACATGAAGGAATGTGGCGTGCATCTTGCTTTTGTTTCATCCGCGCAAAAGCCTGCCCCCTTTTATCACTGGCAGTCGTCTGGAGCCGGCTGCTAGCAGTTTGCTTTAAAGCCGACCGGTTTCTTTTCCGTCCTGCCCAACACCCGCTCATGCCAGGGTGCCCTGGAGCTGCGCTGTGGTATGCGGCTGATCAGCTTCAGGGGCGCTGGTCACTCTTATCTCTTTCGAAATCCATGGCTTCGAAAAGACTCTCGGCCGACCGAATGAGAACCGAACGAGTTCCAACCATGTCGAAAACCATTCAGCCTGGTGAGTATGGATGACACACAATTTGCTTTTTATGATTTCCGAAACTGTTTACTGAATGAGCCCGCGGTGACGCTGGACCATTAACAAATGATTCTCTGGACGCTGTATGGCGCATTAATCAGAAGACGTTCCTTCTCAATTGAATTAATGCTTTCTCTCAGTTTTTGTCATTCGTTAGGCGGGCAGAAACAGTGTACTGAAATCATCTATTATGTATGGATTACTAAATTGAATTTTACGATCCAGTCCATTTCGCTCCAAGGACTTATCCCACACATGGTATTCATTCAATCTATGAAAAACTGCACCTACCAGTTGTGCTTCAACATTGCGGCGCAGTTTTCCCAGCGTAAAAGTATTGCATGGTGGATCTAAGCGTATTCTGCACGCATAGCAATTCTTCCTTTGGTATTCTAAAGCCAAGATTGGGAGCTACTTTAGGGATCATAACTTCCTCTCATTCACACAACGATAAGCCGGGACAAGCTTCGGGCGTGCGCAATGACACCGTACCCGCAGGCCTGTCGTCCTATCTGGAGCTCCGTCATCGCGCGCGTCCGTCGCGGCCAGCCGTCTTCGGCCACCGGCGGCGGAGCAGCCCTTTAACGGGGCGCGCCGGCGCCGGAAGTGGACCGGTGCGTCGGACAGCTGGCTGGTCCGTCGCCCCAGACCTCGCCCTGAACTTGGCCGCCGCCGCCGGCCCGCAGCTGCGCGGCAATCGGAGACGAGCCGCGCGCCCGCCGCGCCGCCCACTTCCTGTACACGCCGCGCGCGCATCAAAGCCCGGCGCGCCAGCCTGGCATTTACATGGCCGGAATGCGGCCGGTGGCGCATACCGGGTCGAGACGGCGCGCGCCGCCTCCCAGATGCCGCTTTGTTGCGCGAGCGCGCCGCGCCGCGTCGGGCTGGCGGTGTCTCTGATTGCGTTGGTCGTCGATCTTGGGCCAATTTGGACTCAATCATCGGTTATGGGCCAATCATGTGTCGGTGATTTTCAGCGACCGTGGGGAGGACGCCCGCACAAATGGGCGCTGGTGAGCAGTTCCGTCGGCCCTCCACTCGTCTCGCGCCGTCCATTGTGCGCAGACGGCCGACAGCCTGAATGAAACGTATCCATTTGCATAGCTGCCACATTTATGACAACTATTTACTGGTAGTCGCGCGACAAATGGTGCGCCGGCAGCGTATTGATGGCTCCTGAATAGTGACTGGCCAGCAACGCTCGCCGCAAAAACGCGGCGACAAGCTCGGCGCGCGGACAAGCGCCACAATGCCATGCACCGTTCCGGAGTGTCACGAGAAGCCACAGTTGATACGCCCACGGCCAGGCAATGCGCCAGCACGGGGCCGGTATGGAGCGACGATTGGCGCCAAACATGTGGGTAAGAATACCTTCACCCCATTCGCCCGCTACCGATGTGGTTGTATCCATGCCCACCCTCTGCCCATTCGTGATTAGTTGTATCCATCATTTGCTCGTACGAGTGCACTTTACAGCAAAACTTATCAGTGCAGTGTACAAGCTGAGGTGAAAACCCGCTTTTGATGTCAATAACTGCACAAATAGTAAGAATGGACATCATTATGACCAAAATAAGCGCAATAAGTAGTATCGTGTGGGGTCTGTTGAAGCATCTACCGAACACTTTTCAAGCGTCTTACCCATTCACCCGCCGGTGTTCATAACTTTCCCCAAATTTCTAACCAACCCAACCCGTTATCTGCGCTATATCGACTCGACACCCATGACCTTACCCCATACGTGGATTGCTCTAGTAATGGGTCACCGAACTTTCATGCAAATTAAACATGAAGCCTGTGGTGACGCATTGGATTAGCTGACATGAAGGGCATGTTTCACATTTGAAGAAATTGGGGCAAGCATGAGATATTGTGAGAGACTGATTTGTATCTATTGTTATACTCTACAGTGTACAAGGCTGCTCTAACCAACACAATTTCTCTGTTAAGTAAATGTTCTTCTCAATACGTTATTGCATGGTTGAGTCATCATACCTTGCACAGCATTGATTGAGAGACAATTGTAGGCCGCTGTATCCGGTCTTCACGTTCACGAACGCCAGATATGAACCACACGGCATCTATATTTGCCTCGCCTTGATCGCCACATGGCTAATGAAATGCCGGGATCTTAATGACGTTATTGTGGCGTCATTGATGACTGGGTGACCTTGAAATAGTCTCCCCGAAATAGCCTATACATCTTTGCAGGCGTATAGTTCAGAAACTAAAGGGATCTTAAGAAGGACAGAGCTGTGAACTGCACGGAGGACTTCAAGATGGCCATTTCGGTTCAAAACTTCATACAAATGTGGAGTACTCCCCTTAAAAAGTTGTTTGGCCCACCAGTATTTGGTACGGCCATAACCTGAAACTGAGCTTAACACGGGGTAATGGAACAGCGCCCACCGCTACTACACCCATCTCCTGAAAGTCCGTTGTTGCTCACTAAAATTGGGCGTGTGTCCATGATCTTTTCGTGCTGTTCCGCATGGCGAACGCGAGCTATAACGGCACTTACACGAGCAAATGATGCTCGATGTAGTGCGTTGAATGGAGTGTTCAGAAGTTGTGAAACACCTAGTATGCATTTCGGCAGGCAATTTAATGCTTTCGTCACTTGCTTTTCCAACTACACATTCGCTGGCGGATATCGGCGAATAGTTTCCCCTGGATTCATGGGTATTGCCGAGTCTCTGAGATTGAGGATAAACCATGGTTGTGGGGTTCATACTGGAGTCTGAGGGGGGGGGGGGACAGCCTGACATGGAAATGCCATTGTTAACAGGAAAACATTCAAAACGTGCATCCTACGGGCAAAATGAAGGGGAACAATATCTATGTTTGGGAAAAGTGGGGAAGGACGTTCTGCGCCAGCCCCAGTCGCCCACCTATGCATGAATTCACGCCTTTGCTGTGGTATACAAGTGAGGTCAAACGCTGCAAAGCCCAATTACGATATTTTGTGATATTTGACTTGAGGCATGTTGGAACAACATGAATTATGACAAGTATACTATCGGTAGATAGATCGATATGGTCGGATAACAACTCTTAAGCCACCTAGGAGCCATGATATCTTCAGAAAAGAAATATTTACACCAATGCAGCCTGTCAACAAAATTGCATCTTGTTGAGGAAAATGTTGAATTCATATCATCGGGAGTGTTCCACATTCGCGTAGGTTTTTAAGTGAAATAGCCATCTTGAAGATCATTCGGTGTAGTTCACAGTCCCATCATTCTAAGATCTAAGCACTTCGAGTTTCTGAGTTACACGCCCGCGAAGATTGCAGATTTGTCTGGGGAAACCATTTCAAGGTCTCCCAGGCATCCGTGACGCCAGAATAACGTCATCCAAAGCCTGTCATTGCATTGGCCATGCGGCGATCAAGGCCAAGAAAAATATAATTGTCGAGTCGTTCATATCTGCCACTCGTGAGCACCATTTCTCGATATACCGGCCGCCAATTTACTCTCAGTCAATGCTGTGAATGGTGCGATGACTTCACCAAACAATGGTATATTGAGGAGCATATTCAATAAACAGAGAAGTTTTGCTGTCTTGAGCAGCCTTTTACACCTAAAAAAATATATCGATTGTTATAAGCGAGCTTATTTCATCATATCTATTGCGTGCATCACTATCCTCAAATGTGGAACATTCCCATCAAATATTCAGGAAGCCTCGCGGTTGATTCCTTAAAAACGGTCTCACAGGTGCTTGCAAATCGAGTTAACTAGGATGTAGTAGCTCTACACGCCTGATATAAGTTTATGCACGGAGACACATGTCGTACAATTCGCTCTTTGCTTTTGAATTCCAATTATTTTTGCTATCTACTTCAACCTCCATTGAAACTTATTTGAAGTCTGGGACAGGCTGGAAGGTATGCAAGCAATTTTGGAACGATTTATTACATCTGTTTATATGTGTATTCTCTCAAATTTCAACTGCATGCGTGTAGAGCTGACACAGAACATGCGACATCGTTCAGTTCAAGCCCATACCAAAAAGTATTTGTTGCTTGATAATAAAAACAGTTTTTTGTATTTGGGGCTCCCTGACCAACTCCATGCCTTAAATACTTCCAAACTAATTCTATGAAGCTTAGGGGCAGCAATAGGGCAGATGCACCCAAACGTCGCACCACTTCCAAGGGAGCCCAGACACAAAACGGAGCAAATGCTTTGAAACGTTTTTTTCATGGCCTTCACCCGTTTAATTCACCAGACCTCCACTACCCCCGGACGGAGCGGTCGGTCTCCAGCGCGCGTCCGTCGCCCCCGCGGCCGGCGACGGGGGCCTGGCCTTGGCCGGACGCCGCGCCCCGTCCGCCCGTAATCGGCCGGGGGCGGGCCGCGCCGTCTGTCGGCCGCGCGCCGCCAAACGGCCGCCAACGACAGCGCGCGCGCACGCGCGTCCGCAGATATAGAAAGCGCGCATAATCGGCTTCCGGATTGAAAGGAAAACACATGGGCGCGGGTGCGGCGCGGCCGGCCGGCCCGATTGGTAGTTATTGGCCGGCTGAATGAGCTGCAGGGAGGCGGCTCGTTGGGCCTCATCTATAAACGCTCGAGTCGGATTAGTCCGAGGTATTAGATGGCGCAGCGCAGGAGATGTGGGCACATTTATGGCGCGGCTTACATTGGATGGTTAAACAAGGAGATTACATCTGATTCGTATGTAAATATACGTGAGTCAGGAGCTGGTGAGTTTTGCCGGAAGGTGTAGATGCTGCGTGGTTAATAAAGCTGATGAGGCTTTATGGTTTGATTATAAGCATTTTGGTCAAACTGACCGTGAAAATTATTCACAAAACGTCATTAAAACGCGAGAAGGAGCCTTGTCAGATGCTGTAAGGTACAGAGCGGAAGACAGAATTCTCCTGGCCAGGGGAAGCAAGTTATGCAGGTGCTACCTTGCTTTGTACCAATTTGATTTACAGTACATTCAAACATACAGGAAGATATCATTGGACGAACAAAGCTTAGTGGGGGAGGGGGGGGGGGGTAGGTTTTGAGAAGGATAGGGCTGTGCATTACACCGAATTATCTTCAAGATGGCTATTTCGATTAAAAACCCCACACAAATCTGGAACAGCCCTTCAAGCCGGCTTTGCCGTGCAGACATATGATAACTTTCAGGGGCTTTGATGTGGACAGGCTATGATATACCGTAATAGCTTAGCAAAAGTGTTCCGTGCCCATGCACCAAAAGCAAAACGTTATTTGACCCCGTGTTACAAGAGCGGACAGGTTAACCATGAGAACAGCTTAAAATAACTGGCGGGAAATTTAGGGTCGACACGATAGAGACTGAAGTGTTAGCCTGAATCGCCAGAGCTATTCACCGACATAAATTATATTGGACAGACTTAGCAAATGCGTTCATTGAAAACACGTTGAAGTTAGAGTCTTCTTTCGTTTGGGGGGTCTACTAATCAATTTCTTTTAGCATAAGTCCTGGGAGCATCGTTTTCTTTCCTCGAAATAGTCGGCATAGATGGTGATCGTAAGTGAAATAAATGTCAGAAGGAGCACTTCTTCTGCATTTCCCATACGAGTCAAACGACAAATATGGCGATCGTGTTGTCTTTGTACCTTACCAAAGCTGAGCAGGCATGGTATAGATAGGGCCACGGATTTTCAATAATCTTTTTCGCACATCAGTCGTATGCGATCTTTGAAACTGTGCTCTGCCGTCATGTACAGTCTCTGACACATAGCTCTGCCGCCTAGTACCAAGCTTCTGTGACCATGGCTTTATTCGCAGCGCACCAAGACTATTCTTTTCTACGTAACATTGTGTAGAATCTTTGCCGAGCGTGTTCGCAGTGCGATTCACTTTTTACATCTTCGTAACTGTCGTGATAATAACTGCGCATGCAAAACCACAATATTTTCGTTTACAGGCACTTTGAATGCTTCTAATAATGGAAACTGCAAATTAAGCTTCACGTATTGCGTACAATACTTTTTCATCACTTGTGGTCGGTCGTAATCACGCCAATAGCACGCCACGCCAAAGACCTGTGGATAATTCAATCTGTGGCGCTATTTCTGTCTCACTTCGATCGAATCGCAGGACAAGGCCCTACTCGTTCGGCAAGGATTCTACGTGACGTCAAGTGAACCCTTTGTCGTCTGGGTCGCTGCGAGCACCAAACAGCGCAGAATATGTAGGGTATGATGTCATGGCGACGTCGACGGCATAGATTCTGCGTCGCCCGAGTCGCTGCGAATGCACCCCATCTAACAGGTCATGTGATCTCACTGTAGTGCGATCACAGAACCTAGTGCTCCCAGTGCACTTTGAGTTCCCTTTTATGCTTAAAAGAGAGGGTTTGCAGCAAGGCCCGTGTATTGACATTGTGGCTCTAATGTGTTCACCAACTCCTTGTCATTGAGGTGAAATGCGCATTTTATTTGAAATGGTGTTGTAATATGCCCAGCACTTTTCAGACACCTGCTTCCATTTCCAGGGACAGCGGAAGGAGGGGGACAGATGTTTCCAGTTCAAATTTTTGGAAAAAGTTGCAGTACACCAATGACACCGCACAGGCAGAGATCACGACATGATGTACAAAATGTGCGTAGATCCGTACCCTCCGAATCTGTCAACTCTCTTATTTCGCGTAACATTTAAAGGACTACCGAGAAACTACCACATCCATTTGCTCTCAGCTCATAATTGGTTCGACTGGGGCTGTGACCAGTATAACCAAAACAGCTCTCTTTTTTCTCTTAGTTATGCAACGAGGAATAAGGCCATTCCAACTGCTCTCCAGTCTTTAGGTGAATTGAGGATTTTGTCATCGCGTCTCTCCGACGAGTAAGTGGCAGCCCTTGGCACGGAATGAAATCCGTCGGCTCGCTGAGTGTTTGTTGATTGCCCCAGGCAGGGAGATTACAATCATCACAGCGGCTGATGTTATTCAGACGGGCCCCGAAGTTATGTTGTGCGCCTATCCACAGTGATTTACCAAATAATTTGGTGCACAAATGGCGTGGTCAGGCTGTTGAGATTATTGGATGCCGATTGGATTCCAAATCTTTTCCAATTCCAAAACTTTTCCAAATTTAATTTGGAAATTGGATGCACAGAGCTAATAATCTCTGAAATGTTTTGGACAGTCACTGTCATTTTGACGTGCCGCAAATTATTCTAGAACATCTGGATGTTTGCATCTTTTAAATTTCGAATATTTTGGGCAACCTAACTTTTGGACAATTTTCGGACGAACGGATAGTTTATCCTTGGACTTTGGATTGGACTCTGGACAAGAAGTTCCAGAAAACGGCACCTCTGGATGGAATGCATGCTTACTACGATTCGGCAGAGAAGTCAAATAACGCTGACAAGTTGCATTAGTCTTGGTTTATTTGCTTTTGTGTGTTATTTTGACAGGCATTGGAATTTGGGGCGAAAAAAATTGCAGTCATTGGTGATCTAGAGCGCGCGTTTAAACAGAGTTCATGTGAGGGCTGCGCTTTCCTCAAGCTGCAAGAAGTTTGTTCATGTGATCAACGCAAGTTCGAAATGCTAATTTTCACCTGCAGTGTTCTCTATCGACAATGCTAAACGTTCGGAATCTTGCCAACGACAGGATGTGTCGACTAATGCAAAGATGAGCAAGCCGTTTCATTGAAGATGAGAAGTAAGGGGAAGCATGTGTGATGCTTGCCTTGTAGGCATCCGTTACAAAGTTGTCCGTCACGCTCTGGCGAGTTTCCCACGGCATATTGCAGTCAAGGTTTTTTTGTTGGTTGGTTGGTTGGTCGGTTCAAAGTTGGTCTGTTGCTGACCACAGGATGTGTTTCGGCGCCGCGTCGTGAAAACTAGCGCCTGCGCCGGCACTCAGGTGAGCTATTGAGCGAAACCTTTGCACCATATTCACTTTTGATTCGTTCTGTCCGCACTGGCCGTAACGGGACAGTCGGATGCCGCGGCTGCGGGCACGAAATGAAGAAGACACGACATGCCGAACTAAGAACGCAAAAACCCACTAAGCTTAATGTCTCACTAAAAGATAGCCGGCCACGCTCACAGCCATAAACATAAGTCACGTGCAATCTACCTAATCGCTTATCGTGCTTCACACAACATGAGGATTGCACTTTCCTCACGCTGCAATGTGCGGTGGTGTTCATTGCTTAACAAACCTGAAGTATGTTAAATAATGAACGCAGCAAACACGCAGTCGAACCAGCCCATTAAATGCATGTTCCAAGTTTGACACTCAGCCGAGCAGCGTGCGCCGACGTGTGATCTGGCAGCCCTCATCCCGCTCTCTCGCCCCGATGGGTGGCGCCTCAGCGACGCGGTCCGGCCGGCGGCGGCCGCTGCCCGCCCCGGCAGCCCGGGCGGGGACATGTTGCATTTGCCAGCCGGCCGGCCGGCCGCGGTGGGCGCGGCGGCACGCGCTGATTGGTCGGCGGCCGGACCGCGGGCGCGCCATTGGCGGGGTGCGGCGCGTTGATTGGCTGTCGAGCGGCCGGCGGCGGACGGCCGGCGGCGGCGGCAGCGGGCCAGTTGTGGCCAGGGAGGCCGCAGGAACGGCGTGTGGCGGCCGGACGGGACGCCTTTCACAGCCCGCTGGCCGACTGAGCAGACCGCTGAACAGGTGAGTTGTCGGTCAGCGCGGTGACAGGTGCTGCCGGAGCAGTGTCGGGGTGGGCCTCTTAGCCAACAGCCGCGTAGCTTCCGCACGGTGTTGGCGTGGTGTGTGCTGACGCTGTCCACCAAACACAAACTACGAAACTATCTCAAGGCCAAAAGGGATACACTCGCTTCACAGTGGGGCCAGACCATGCGATTTGAATTTGTATCGTTCAAAAATGAAAATGATGCTAAAACACCGCACCCAGCTGCTCGTCATCCGCATCGGTTAGCGGTGCACCGGCAATCTTCGCACTGAGCGTGGCCGGAGCAGCGCGCCGGCGGCCGCTGGCCTCGCTCCTATCCTGATCGGTTCGGAAATCTGGAACATTCACCAGCCGCCACAGACGCCGTTACCAGTACGCGACCGACGGCCGACTATTGACGCGCACCAGCCAGTCGGCACCCGCGCCGACCCAGCGTGGTCTGCGCTGGTGATCCGGGGAACGCGGCACCAGATCACCAGCCGGGTGCTGCTGTTCTGACCGGGGAACACGGGCGGTAGATATCCACCTTTTCCCAGTGCCTACTAAAGCCTGTCATTCGGTAGGTCCTTTAGTACCTGCATGCACGCATTACAAGTCGTTGTTTGTAAACTGAAATACTCCTAATTTATTCGACGTTTATGATTGAACTTATTATTGAGCTTCTTTTGTTGACGGAAATAAATAGTTCCTGCCGGTGTGCGACTTTTCAAAATCAGTTGAGGGTGTGAGCTCAGTCGATAAGGTTCACCAACTTCTCTCAAAATCTGACACTTCCCCGGATTTCGGCCACGTAAATTTGCCTTCCCGATGTGATTCTTTTAAGTCTCCAGATTGGTGACCTCAGTAAGACCGTCCGATATGATCACCGGCAATAAGTCTCGTTATCGTTTATGGGCCGAGGCGCGCAGAAATAGTTTCAGCAGAATGGAGCGATCTGACACGCGCGGACTAAAGAAGTGCGGGCATATGAGGCGCTTTCCGCGCAGCGGATACATAAGGTGCATATTTTGCACTGCCAGGAAGAACCTACACTTAAAGGTGGAACAGAGCTTGCATGACCTCATTAGTCATGTCGATAGCTGGAAGGACAGAGTAGGTCAAGGCTGGTGACCGGACATGCCGACAGAATGGCCGTCTTAACAAACAGCGCAGCCAGCGCTTTGACAGGAGTTTGAAGGGTGACGTCAGCGAGAAAGGTGCTGCATTCGCGATGTCTCGGCATTATGTGCTAGACGTTCGCTGAACATAATCGACCTGCATCTTGGGAGAAGGTGCTGATTAAACATGATCAAGCATACAGTGGTTATGTTGAGAAATTTCCACGTTCCGAAGCTATGTTCATAGTCAGATTTCTTCGTAAAAAGCAGTTAGCGCCACACTAATATTTCTTTTATTCTAGAACACGTCACACAAGATGTGTTATCTTCATTCCTGGGTACACTTTTTGTGGTGCAATGAGGCAGAAATTATCCAACCGAGCTGTATTTCCAAGCCATGGCCGCCATCACGCTGTTATAATAATTCCGCACACCCCTACGGCTCCTGACGAGGCAGTCCTTACATAACAAATACCGAAAGTGGCACGTGCATCTTCTGATCACCAGTCGTGTGAGTGTAGTCGTGCCAAAATATCCAGTGTTGTCCAGTGAGAGTGGATCCCCGGAGCACCGGGTGAGGTCTGCCGCTTTTGCAGCACGTCCTCGATTTAAAAACAGGGGCGAACGCACATAGTATCACACCATTACAACATTTCTAGCATGCATTAATATGTACGCGACTTCATGTTGGCAGCCAAAATTCCAGGTAGACACGTGCAAGTAACAAGATCAAGAGCATGCCATGCTGTCTTACGACACCCAGGAAGGTCCGCGCTCCTGTGGAGTGCTCAACTCGTATTTCGTTTCCAAGCTGTGTCCTTTCCCGCAACTTTGGTAAAATCCTGCAGCCTCGTTTAACAATACATCACGCTCGCGATGAAGGTGTCAAAGGTGAAACAAAGAAATCGTCCGTATGTGAAGCTCCTGTTCATAGTTCGCAAGCTGGGCGGACGGGTGAATCCCATCATACCGTTGAATGGTTTGCTCGTCCTTAGGATGGCGAGGACTGGCGGTGCTCGTCTGAAGTCCATACCAGTGTCATCAGCCCTCGAAAATCCAGCGTGTCCAGCCGGGATTATAGGTTCGCCCTACACGTGTCAATCGACTGATAGGAAAATGCACACGGAGGAACACAGTATAAAACGTCTCTTATAGCCTATGCCGAGGGATTTGTATGAAGGAAAAACGAAACGTAGCGTTCGTGAGCGGTGTGGTGGACACCTTGGAAACGCCCGTTGACAGAGGGCGTACATGCCACTGGTTGAGCACTTGGTAGTTGGTAGTCTGAAACGCGGCAATGGATATGGTACAACAAACACCAACATTTAAGCAGATATTGTAGCAACGCCAAACGACCGCGAAGATCTCGAGATATCGGCAGTGTTGCGCAAACATAAGCTTCTTCCGAGGCTGAACACACGAACGCCGTCTTGGAACTTTGACACCCTTACGCTTGACTTTTGAGCAGCTTGCTGTTGCCATATTTTTTAGCAGTGCTGTTTAATTAGATGTGTTTAGAAAAGCTTCTCTAGTCGTTGTGGCGAACCACCCACTGGCAAATATCTTTCTGTGTTTCTGCTCGGTACGTGTTATCGAAATATTCCGGCTCTGTGTTTCGAGCAGTCATTGACACAGGACTGCGTGCTGAGCCGAATACTTAAAAGCCACCGCATTTTGCAGTTTATTCTGTGTGTGTTTATGTCTCGATCCAAGTGTTATCTCGTGAAACGCCCGCCTGTATTTGCAGACTGATCGAGTATGTAAAGGAGCTGGAATGACAACAACACATAAGGCGCCTACAAAATGCTATGTGGTACAAAGTAAATATTGAGCCTAAAGTGGTGTTTTAGGGTACGTGGTCTACCAGCATTTCCGGAAAGCGTGCCGCTTTTCCTTGGTCCGGTACCCCTTTTCCCATTTTTATTGAGGGGATGAGGGGTGCCATTACGGGTTCTAGCCTCTGGTGAGACCCGTCCTAAACTCCAAAACCTTGCGCGAGTAGTACAGCATGAACAGGCTCCTGGCAGAGGGGAACATGTCTGCTGAATCTGATTAGAGTAGGCCATAAGCCCGCACAGGAGAAAGCCGCAGATTCTAGCAGCATTGAACTCCGACACAAGATGCTTTGGCACGTCCAATCCTTCAAATATATTCAAGGTAATAATGGCAATTAGCGGGCGTAGCGCAACCCTGACCTCCACAATCATCAAGTGGGATTACAAGGCTTGAGCAACTGAAAGCTCCGTCGCCGGCAGCACTTCTTCAGCAGCCTTCATAAGCGTGGGGAAGACGGCGACAGTTCTCCCGGATCCCGCTTGGCATCGTCGCAAGCGTACGTTCATAGCTCACATTTCCACTAACGCACACACGCGTGCATAAATATTATATGCATTAAAGTGCGACGCTAATGCAACAGACATCGCATGCCATTACAAAAGGCAATGACGGGAAACCATATACCATCGCATGCCGTTTTACAAGCACAACGCTATATCATTGCGGTGATTACATACAGCAGCATGATGCCACAATGTGACTTCCCGAACAGATGAAAAACAGAAAACCGCAACAGTCTGCTATAGCTTTTTATCATCGTTATTCCTCAATAAATAAATATATGATTAATCTTGTCTGAGAGCAACCAGACTAGAGAGGGCTAAAGAGGGCCCAGCCATTCTTTGGTGTCGCGCCTGTTCCATTCCGTCTGAAAACGTAGCAGAAAAAGACAAATTGTACTTTTTATTAATGTACTCGTCAACCATACAGACCAACTTGGTGGGGGTTATCATTTTGGACTACTTTGGAGAGGGGAGACACCTCAGAAAGGCCTCTGCCCTAGTGCCTTACAAAAATTGCATTATTGCAATCCACAGCGTATCACTACAGATACTTTTTTTGGAAGCCGCCATGCTTGCTAACCATGACAAACATCTTTTGGCTTATATTGTGAGGTTAGGATGTGAATTATGCGAACAACAGTACATCATTAATGACACTGCAGAATTTCCTTCATTTTGGCTATGTGTTCCATGGACACCTTAAACCACATGAATAGATAAAGCCTAACTTCTATAAATCTTTTATGGCTTCGACGCCAGCCACAACATTCCACACAAGCGTCGCGCAACACATGGATTGCTTAAGCCAGAAGCGGGAATGTTTGACAGCAGGGCGCCTTTCCACTCCTTGACAGCTTGCAGTCGTCTTCCCTCCTTCAATAAGCGTCCTGCAAGAGTCGACACTTAAAAAAAGTATTAGGGGATTCCGTCCAAGAAGGGACAGACATTGGCCAGTAGAACTTCAGCCAGGTAGCAGGCTTTTTACTAATGCAAAAGCGGCATGATCAACAAATACATCAACAATTCAATATTAATAAGCTTTTCTGGCGACAACGTTTGCGGACATCCCATACTTTACAGAATCGTAGCTTAATAGATTATAATGAGCAATGCAATTTGCTAATGGGATCAAAACCTGACTTAGCTTCAACATCAACACTCATAAAAATATCTTACGCGAAGGCGCCAGGGTCCACTGCGGATTTAAGTGCGTTTTTCATTATGCATGCTTTGGAAGGGTACAACAAATGTCCGTAGTCAAAAGTTAAAAAATTATCGACTTTATGGTTGTGGTCATGTGGTGGACCGTTAAATGATCGTTGGACCTTGAAATCGAAAAAAGAACACTTGTCTTTGTAGTACAAGGTTACGCCAGCTGATGACGTCTCCCGGCAGACGGACGCAACGTGACTTGTCTGCGCCAATTTTCTTTGTTGCACGACACGTATGCCACGGAGCACACATTGTATGCTCGGACCTCTGTGCTGTCTGCATTGCTGCACTGCATCTTGCCGTATGTGCCATCATCTGCATGACCAGCCGAATACGCAGACAAGTTCACAAATGTGCAAGACATCTGAATTGCAGGGACAGCGGCGTCGACGCGTGTTTTTCAGAGCAGGGACTGTGGAAGTTTGGTGTGGGGTGGTGGCTGTCCCCTCTTCCATCTCCCGACTTCCGACTTTATACGTTATTTTGGTATTCACTTCTGCATATATCGTGCCGCCCGCCATAAATGCTTCGTACTTATCTAGGCTGTGGTACAATGCTAAAGCCAGCCTATCGGACGCCTTCGAACCAGACATGACACCAGAACCAGTGAACTGAAGGTATGGTGTTATGATAGGAGCTCCGGGGTACTTAGACACATTAAAATGAGCCACAGGTGTTGTCATCAGCGCTGAGGTCACCTGTGACATTTTTAGATCTCTCAGTTGTAGGCATTTCGGAGTTTTAGCCTTCGACAATTTCGAGTTGCGTAGTTACAAGGCTACCTTCGGTGACAATTTTTTTTCTCACTTGCTTGGAAGAATATTTTGTAAACCTATACGTTAAGGCGATCACAAAGCTGTCTTAAATATTTACATGCCACTCTTGAAATCGCCATTGCACATTGGATAATAGTCAGGGCATTATGAACTTGTGAACGGCACGAAAACAGTTTTCCTATGTCATATCGATCTTTTTCTCCTTTGCATGTAGGAGGAGCGTAGTTTGATTTCTTTAGTCCAAAAAACATAAAAGCGGTGGTTCATAGGAATTCTTTATGATGAGGGAGTGTGAAAATTGTCCTGCATTTAAGTCAGTATGCGATCGTCTTTAATTGACGTAGTCAATGCGCAAGCAGAGGACATTTTTTATTCACTCAATGAAATGAGATTTAGGTAGTGGATGAGCACCGACCGTTGTACTCAAATTAAGTTTGTTTTGTCGATGGCTGAGTTTTTGGCCAAATTGTCAGAACCCATAGTTGCAGTGACCATGCATCACTTTACGGCCCGGCAATAAGGCAATTGTCAATAATCTTTAAAACGGCTGCCTGAGAACGAAGCTTTGATCATTTAAGATTTTTTCAGAACACCGCCATTTCGTCGTCCAAGACGAACCCCAGCAATTTATTGGGGTACACCGCAATCTGCGCTGCACCTCCTCGCGGTATATTGACCATAGCCCGGACAAATTACGCTTTAAAGTTATTGCGCGCTGTCAGACGCGATGGAACATAGCCTATTGCGGTCCATGCATATCTACAGTACCTTTAACCGGACGTGAAAAGCCTCGTTTCAAATATGAAGTGTACTACTTTTCAGGTGGATCAGCTACGCAATGCATGCTTTCATGAGGACTTTGGTGCGAAGTGCGAGTGGCGTTGCTTTGCCGCATTCCGTGGAAAGAGCTCTTGCGACGGGGTTGGAAACCTTGAAAATGGTTGCTACCAGTGTCAGCCTGTCGCGACTTCATTCCGATCATATTCTCTCTGCTGAGAAGCTTATGCCAGTACTTGCAAGGCAGGGCTAATGTGCTGACGTAATGTTCCTTCGTACAAAAAAGGAGAGGTCCTTCGGGACAGAGGATGCGCTTAGCATCAGGTTGGCTAGGGCCAAGACTGTCAAAGAGACTTAAGACTCACAGAGTAACCCAATGAGTGCTCAGACGGGCATTGTCCGTGAGGTAGATTTAGGCTTTAGGAGGGAAATAACAGACGCTTGATTTCAAAAGTTTTGATGAGTTAGAGTGAGTTGGACTGAGTCAATGGCGCAATGGGTTGACTTCCACGCGTAGGTTAGCCATCGTGCTGTCAAGCTTAGTGTTTTCTCACAATGCGCTCAGTTTCCACCGCCTGTGCGGAGAAACGCGTGAGAGATACTGCGCAGGCAGCCGACGGCGAATAGCGCGAATGAGGGGATAAACCCTTATTGTGATACTGTTTCCAAGCCTTTCTAAGCCGATGACCACCTTTCTATTTTTGTATTATGGGGTTAAAATAACGCTCTATCACATGCAAATGGCAAAAGGTTTAGAGCCGCGAAGGAAAATGATTCTGCATGCATTACAAATGCCCATAATAACATCAACATTTCTTGAGCAATGACGGTGCCAATCATGACACACACGCAATCTGGAATATTTTTGGATCATTTTGACACGTAGGTTTGTGCGCTTCTTCAGTGTAGTGAAAAATTGCCACCGAACGCAGCTCTTCAACCATACAACACGAAAATCGCCGCCGAACACAGCCCTTCAACCACACAACACGAAAATCGCTGCCGAACGCAGCTCTTCAACCACACAACACGAAAATGCGGGGGGGTGTACCTCCAAAATCGCAAAACTGAGGGACCTTTGAATGTCACAGGCGTCTTCAGCGTCACTGACCGCCCTTTTTTCTCGTTTTTATGAAAATCCGAAAGATGAGGATGTAAAACTGAACCTTAGAACTGCCGATTTGTCAAGGAATGCCCCAATTAATTATCTTGGCAATCTCGGTCTTCATTTGCCGCTTTGCCCTTGAGACTGTTTTACCCATTGCTGGTTTTATTGATGAAATGTGCTAGTGTTCCCCGTAGCGATTCGAATGAAACGTTAATGATTCGACGATGCAACACGCAACTTGTCTTTGCCTTGAGACTAACTCACGCACGGTTACCGGCAGGAAACTGAAGAAAATGTCCACCCAGTCAGAACCCGCCGGCGACAAGACTCCTGATGACGTCAGTAGAGCAAGGACATCACCTGGTCCTGGTGCGCCGGCCGCCGCTGCTGGACCGGACGGCGAGGCGGCCGGCACAGGGGCCGGCCACCGGCGGCTCAAGTTCAGCATCGCCAGCATCATGGACTTCGCCGAGGCGGACGAGCTGACGGCCGGAGGTCGGCGGGAGTCAGATGAGTCGGGGGAGCCCGAGGAGCGGAGCGGTCCGGGAGAGGAGCCACCGGAGCCACCGCAGCCACCGGAGCAGGAGGGGCGGGAGGAGCCGGGCGAGCCGGAGCGATCCCTGCAGGGCCGACTGGGCCTTCTGCCGGGCGGTGACGGCGCCAGCCTGCTGCGCCACTCACCCTGGCTGTACCAGTACTACAGCCTGGCGTCGGCTGGCGTGTTCCCGCCGCTCTCGTCCTACTCGCTGCTCTCCAAGTCGTCAGCTTTTAGCAAGTACACGGCAGCGCTGGCCGAGCCGGTGGCCGCCACACAGACGGTCCCGGCGCCGACGGGGACGGACCGGAGCGCGACCGACACGACCGCGCCGCGTCCGCCCACCGCCAAGAGCAAGACCTTCACCTGCCCCGAATGCGGCAAGGTGTTCAACGCGCACTACAACCTGACGCGCCACATGCCAGTGCACACGGGCGCCCGGCCGTTCGTCTGTAAAGTGTGCGGCAAGGGCTTCCGCCAGGCGTCCACCCTCTGCAGACACAAGATCATCCATACGTCAGAGAAGCCGCACAAATGCAAGACGTGCGGCAAGGCCTTCAACAGGAGCTCCACGCTCAACACGCACATGCGTATACACAGCGGCTACAAACCATGGGTCTGCGAGTTCTGCGGCAAGGGCTTCCACCAGAAGGGCAACTACCGCAACCACAAACTCACGCACAGCGGCGAGAAGGCGTACAAGTGCCACATCTGCAACAAGGCGTTCCACCAGGTCTACAACCTGACGTTCCACATGCACACGCACAACGAAAAGAAGCCGTTCATCTGCGAGCTCTGCGGCAAGGGCTTCTGCCGCAACTTCGACCTGAAGAAGCACACAAGGAAGCTGCACGACGTGGACGCGCCGGCTGCTGGCGGTGACACGGGCAGCTTCAGTCCTCACTTCGCCGGCGGCGGCGGCGGGGTGCCGCTCATCGGCTCCGGGTACTCACTGGTGCCGCCCGGGGGCGGCCTACTGCCGGCGCTCGGGCCGCCTTTCCCCTCCCTGCTCAGCCCCCACTCGGGCTCCGGTCTGCTGCGGCTGCCCTACCTGGACCGGCTGCACTACCCACCCGCGCTCTGAGCCGACGGCGGCCGCCGTACCCGGACCGGTGACCTCGCCTAGGACAGCGGCCCTACCTGGACCATCTGTCCTAACAGGACCGGCTGCACTGCCCGTCCGCACTCTGACCCGACCGCCGCTACCCTGCCTGGACCGGCTGCCCAACCTGGACCAACTGCCCAGCCTGGATCTACTGCCCAACCTACGCCAGCTGCACTACCGGCTCGCACTCTGAGCCGACTGCGGCTTCCCCGCCCAAACTCCGCCAGGCTACAGCTGAACCCCCTGCGATCGGTTTCCGTGCCCAAGCTCCGCCAGGCTACAGCTGAGCTCCCTGCGATCGGTTTCCCTGCCCAAGCTCCGCCAGGCTACAGCTGAGCTCCCTGCGATCGGTTTCCCCGCCCAAACTCCGCCAGGCTACAGCTGAGATCCCCGCGATCGGTTTCCCTGCCCAAGCTACGCCAGGCTACAGCTGAACCCCCTGCGATCGGTTTCCGTGCCCAAGCTCCGCCAGGCTACAGCTGAGTCGCCTGCGATCGGAGTCGCCACTCCTCAGCGGCAGCAGCCAGCTGTCCAGGCCGCCGTGGCAGGCTCTCACAGCCAGCTGTCCAGGCCGCCGTGGCAGGCTCTCACAGCCAGCTATCCAGGTCGCCGTGTACAGGCTCTCACAGCCAGCTGTCCAGGCCGCCGTGGCAGGCTCTCACAGCCAGCTGTCCAGGCCGCCGTGGCAGGCTCTCACAAGATCACCGAACGAGTGTCGCGGTGCTCCGGATGGCAGGCTGTGGCTGAGTTACCCATGCCACGCTGTGAAAAACATGACCTGAGGAACAACTGTTCGGTTAATACCCCGAGCATCCGTGCACCCAGCTAGTCCCAGCGTCTCGGTGGAAGGCTAGAGACGGCAGCGCACACTTTTGTGTGTGGTTCTGTGGCCGTGGTCTCGCTGAGGCCTGCACTGAGATCGTCGTCCACATGCACATGAGTCCGATGTATGTGGTTGTGCTTCAGGTCATGCGACGGATGGAGGTCACTGAGTAAAGCCTGCTGTCCAACTTGTCGTTGTTAAATGTCGCCTCTGTTGATGTACCAAATATGTTGTGCAATACTTGACAAGTGCTTTGCTCTGGTGACAACCGTCAACAATGTGACCATAACTTTGTTGTTCTTCTGAAAAGATAACCTTTTTGCTGACTGTGTCATCTGTGAAGGATCACTAGCATCTGTGCGACAGCGATTTGTCGGGCAGCGTACCATCGTGATAGGCATCGTCCCTGGACTGGCTCAGTCAGCTTACATTACATTATGTTCAATGTTGCGGGGCATATAAAGTTTATTTATGCATGTGATATGTGGTCTGACGGAAATATAGACATGAAGATACGAAATTCATCGTTTTCGTCGGCTCAATAAAGAAGTCACAACGGAACAAAACTAAATGGCGATAACGGAATGTGACGGTCAGCGAACGGGAAAACGGTAACGTGACGGTCAGTGAACAGGAGAGCAAGATCACACTTCAAGTGATCGCAGCAAATTTCAACAGATCTAATCGCGCTTGATACGACTGAGTAAAGCACGCTGCCTTTCAATATTCATAACTATGAAAGTTTACCCGCCTTGCAAGCTCAAGGTCAGAAAATTGAAGCCAGAACCTCGCCTTCGAGGTCCATGCAAAGGGCAATGCATAAGCAAGCGATGCGTGGGCGAACTATGTGAAATATATTTAGGAGCCTGAGTTGCATACCTTGCAGTCGTCATCGTTTTCAGAGTGGGCGGCGCTACACAATCGCAATCGTTTCGCATGCGATGACGCACCGGGCCCCGTAACGGTCTGACTGCGCAGTCATGTCAAAGTCAAAGTTGACGCCGTCATCATGGAGAAAAGGCATGCGAACAGCAGCGACAAAAGTTCACCACGATTCCACTTGCCAGCAACGTTGTGCAGAGGGCCCTGAGTGGTCGTGCTGCAGCGGGTCTAAGCTATCCTGCGGCCGGCAGGGGTCGGAGTCTTGCGCTTGCGGGCAGGGCGCAGCCAGAGTCGGAGTAAGGGGAGGGGGCACGGGGTTAACAAAGGGCCCCATAATGGTGAAACAGAGAACTGCAACACCAGTCATCGGTGTTTTACGTCATTTGTTTCACTCGTTGATCCTCAAATGGATGAACCTCCTCAGATACACACACAGGCTGACCTTTTTCATGTTTGACCTCGTTTCAATCCTCTCTCTTGCACACATACCTCTTAGACCTGTTACCCTTTTCCGGGCAGGTGTCCCCGTAGGTTCCCCGGCTAGTTTTTCTTTCGGCTAGGTGGTTAAGATCATCCCATCGCAGCGCGGGGTGCCTACCAGCTGCTATTCTAGCGACACAGGGATGGGTTCCCTGACAATCGGGAGGTCCTTAGAGGGCCACATCATACATTGGATCCCGCCCTGACGCGGGAGGCTCTCTGACTCGGACAGCTGGCCCTGGGTGGACGCAGCAGCCATCATTGATGCGAAAATATAGCTTATCACCGCAGAGGTCCAGTGATTGGCACAGAGGCTCTGGTTCGGCTAAACGGACCCTAGACAAAAAAAGACGATGGAGGGTACCCTGTCCGGTGCTGGGTACTTCCACTGTCTTATTGTAGACTTCATTCATAGGTTCTCATTTTTCCTTTTATTATCAGAGGGTCCCAATCGATACAAGAGGCCCCCTGATGTTCGAGGTCCCGTCCCTGCCCGTGTTCAGCAAACATTCCCGTGGCGCCTTGGGCCCCTCGCGGCCACAGTGCCTCCTGTTCAGCGCTGTGAGCTCCTGAGAGACACAAGGCATCTGATGATTTCAGGGGCCCCGGCCAGTGTATAGCGCGGGCCCCGGCCTGCTTACACCCCCGCTTGTGGAATGGACCCGCAGGGCTCAGACCAACACGGAAAAGACTGTTGGGTGTTGGTGATTGCTGACAGAAGGGGGGTCCGCATTGTCCCAGGGGGTCCTCAATCGATGCGACAAGCACTCTGACATTTGAGAATCTGGGCCTACTGACCTGGGGTCTTCATATGACCTACAGCAAACCTTTCGGAACACTCGGCCCTCGAAACGGCCCTTGAATACTCGGTCCCGAGGGGAACTTCGGGCCCCTTTTCGGTATCCCTCGAACACTGCCTCTGGCCGAATCGGACCCTTGCAAACACAGAACCTCCTGTTAGGCACTCTGAACACCTGACGAACACGGTGGCCCCGCATCAACTCAGGGGCTCCGACTTACGCAAATCGCGGGAGCCGGCCATGTTCCTGCTCGGGAAGTGGACCCTCAGGCTTAGGCCGACACAGAGCCGCCTTTTCGATACTGTTGGCGCCTGACTAACAGAGGCCCACATCAACTCAGGGGCACCCAGTCGGGACAAAGGCCCTATGACTTGAGGGTCCGGGCCCGTGGGCCGGAGTCACGTAATACGATTATCTCCAGCCTGTCATTCGGGCGCTCCAGTCGGAGCCATGATTGTTGATCGCGAGGACCCTGAGGACCTGGTCCCGATCTCCGACCTCCAGGCCCCGAGGGTCCGGCCCTGCGGGCTGGGGCCCCTAAGACAATGCACAACACGCTGACCTCCGGCCAGGCTTCAGCGCCTTCGAACCCTCAAATCGGGCTCTTGGTCGGGATTCCCGAGGGGAATAGGTAGGGCACGTGCCCCGTTGGCTCCGCTTGTCTGCACTGCCGCGTGTAAGGACACCCGGAAGCACCCGTGTCTAGCAGTCAGACAAGGGATAGGGGACAAGCCAACGTCAGGAGGAACCGCAGCGCCGGCTGCCAGCTGTCCGTGGAAAGGTCAGCGGACCGACGCGGGGCATTTGACGGGCGTGCCGGCGGCGGCGGACCCTGTCGTCTGGCGCGCGCCTCTCGGCCTGCTCCTGCGCCTGCGGCAGCTGTGGAGGCCGGCCGGCCGGCGCAGGGGCGCGGCGAGAGGCTCCCGTCCCGCTCGCCGGGGGGCGGGGGGGGGGGGGGCACGGTTCTCCCACGGCGAGCGGCCTTGTCGCGCAAACACAGAGAGTCGGGGAGACTGAATGGCGCCGGCGGATTAGGCCGCGGCCCGGCCTGCCATTCAGGGGCCGTGACCGACGCCGGCGTCCTGACCGGCTCGGCTCGCTCCGGGCGCGTGCGAGTGGGGCAGAGGGTGACAGTGCCACTGACTTTCCTTCAGACTACACAACACACGGCCGGATGTGTTGCAAATGATGATAACATGTAATCGAGGCCGTGGACACCATGACCATGGTCGCCCTGCTGACGCGTCAGATTCGATGAAAACATCAACAAATGTTTCCACAATGACGCCTGAAGATGATGCGCTGCGTCTTCTGCAAACACAGTCTCGCTTTGAACGCTATACTTGTCGCTAAATATCACCAAGTTGCATAACGGAACCAGGAACACAGTCAGAGTCTTGGCAAGGAAGGGGAGGGGGGGGGGCACAGGGTTGGCAAGGGCCCCTTGATAGCTAAAGGGCCCCCCCCAAAAAAAAATCGCCGGATATGGCCCATTTGTTATTGAGGACAAGTTCTCCTAGATATTATATGTATATATTTATATACGTAATAAATGTTGTATATACATAAATGTTATGCATATATGATCAATGTTATATATATATATATATATATATATATATATATATATACACAACATACCCTCTATAACTGGAATATCGGCCAGACGCTACCGCGAAATCAATTCTTCCTTAGGTTTGGTTAAATAAACTGACAAAATCATGTATCAATAACTACATAAAATAAATAGACGGCTATTCGTTTTACAGTTGTCCAGTGGTCTCTTTATAAACCGATAGAACTCAAAAGTTTTGTCAGAATTTGTATCAGGGTAGCACAGAGATAGCAAGGATTCTGCGAATGTAGATCGAAGACTAAATGGGTTAACAATTTGTACTACCGTGGCCAAGCCAGTGCTTGTCTGGAAATCTTCAACATTCAGTCAGAGCTGATAAGTGGGACAAGTTATGTGACGTAGTTCTAAGCACGCGCGATCGCATATCTTAGAAACAAAAACCTCGACGCCAGGCATTGCAGTCTCCTGAGGCCGCGCGGCGTCGGCCCTGCGGCTATTATTAAATTGTGGCCAACACGTGGACGAAAATAGTGACGCATCTGAAATAAATGTCATTCAAGGGTTTTGAGCATCAAATCACACATTTAGAGATCTTCTGGGCGTATATTTGATCTATGATATTTGATCTATATGATTTATTGGGCGTATATTTGATTGTAAGTGGATTTTAGATTGATGACAAAAACGTAGTCGTCTTTACAGCATCGCGAAGCGAAAGTAGTGCTGGAATTTGGTGGTGGAACTGGAAGAGTAAAGGTAAAACCTCCATTTATCGTGTTACTGTAGCTGCTAGTCTGTCCAGAGGACAATCTTAAAGTTATAAAAAACAGGTTTGCCCAGTGCAATCTGTAAACTGTGTGAATGAATTTTAAAAGACATTCAAAAACATCATTTTACGATTGTCATTGTCGTCATTGTCGTTGCGCGCCCCGCGCCCGCCCCTGGCATTACTTGCAGTGGCCAAAGCCGTTCGGATTTAAGAAAACTGCTACCCAAGCCAACGCCATCCTTGCTTCCCGACATTGCTGGCGAGCCATTGGAGCCCCATGACGTACTCAGTTGTTGGGGCCATATCGCGCCGCCAGCCTCTCACCCTGGCAGGAAGGGCGGGCATCGCGGGGAATCGTACCCCGTACCTGTGGTTTCCCAGACGCGCAGTGGTTAACGCAGGCGCGTTAACCATTAAACTATCGGCACGCGGCGCGCAGGCTGAAACCTCTGGATGGTATTTGTTTCACCAGTCGATTCTGCAAAATAATGAACGTTCTCAGGGAAATATGGGATGGCCTTGTGCGTTCCTCATTTCGGCACACTCTATTCAGCACCAATGAGACATATTATTTCCGTTAAATGGGACCCCCTTGAGCACAACACTACGGGGCTTATTGTTGTTCCCGGCCTATAGCTGAAGTGCCATTTTGTCCCACCGCGTTGTATTTTCCGGCCGTCATTCTGTCGACACGGGGCGGCATCTCCTGGCCGATCCAAAGGCCTTAGAGGGATGCACCATATCATATTGATCTGCTCCCTGGCGCGGGGGGCCTTCTGACTCGCGCAGCTGACCTCGGATCGGCGCATGAGCCGTCATTCACGCAACGACATCCCTGCTCACCGCAGGTGGTCAAATGATTGGCACATCTGTAGACTTATCCAGTTGGGCTTAACGGGCCCATGCTCGATTAGGGATAGAGGGCCCACCGTTCGGTACTGGGAGCCCTGACTGGTACAGGACTCTTCTTTTACCTCAATATGAACGCCCATCGTGAGTTTTTATGTTTTCTTCAGTTGTCAGAGGGCCCCGACCAATGCAAGGGGCCTTCTGCCATTCCGGCTCCCGTCCCCGTCCCTGTTGAGAAAATTTCCTGTGACCTATTCGAAACCCATTGTTGGCGCAGAATTCCTGTTAGGGACTGTGAGCCCCTGAACGATACAGAATCCTGACCAATGTAAATTACGGGCCAGGCCGTGTCCCTGCTTGGGAAATGGACTCTGAGATCTCAGACCAACACGGAGTCGGCCTAAATAGTGGAACGCTCTGTCTCATGGGTCTCTATCTGTGCCAAAGATCATCTTATTGACAGTTGATATTATGGGTCTTTGGGTGGGGTTCCTTAATGTGACTTGCAGCCAACCATTTGTACCCTTCATCCATCCCATAGGGCCTTTGATCTTTGGTCTCGAAAGACCCTTTGGCCCCTCTTCGGGCCCCCTCAAACAACGCTCCGACTCGGGTCCACTTGCCGCCACAGGACCCCTGTTCGACACTGTGGCCCTAACCGATACCCGAGCCCCTCATTGTGTCAGGGAGCCCAAACATTGCAAATCGCGGACCCCGGCCTCGTTTTTGCTTGGAAAATGAGTCTCAAGAGCTTGGACGGAATGGAGCCGGCTGTTCGGTGTTCGTGGTCTCTGATTGACTTAAAGATCCGCATTGTCTCAGGGGTTCCTCAAACGGTGCAAAAGGACCACCGACTGATATTTCAGGTCACGACCCTACTGACTGCGATTTTTTATGTGACCTACAGCCAGTCCACTGGGACCGTATGTCCTCCGATCGGGCCTCGGATCGTTGGCTCCGGTGGGCCGCCTGGCCCCTCTTGGGGCCTTATCAAATACTTCCATTGGTCGGCTCAAGGCCCTTGGGAGCACAGGACTCTCTGTAAGACGCTGTGGGCCCCCGACAGATGCAATACCTCGGACCAGTGTAAATCATTGGCCCCGGCTGTACAGCTAATTGGGAAGTGGGCCCTCAGGCCCATGCCGACGCTGAGCTATGTGGTACGGTTGTACCTGACCGACACATAGGCCCATATCGACTCAGGAGATCCCCGATCGACGCAAAGGGTCCTCTGACGGTTATCGGAGGGTTCGTATTCATAGTCCGGGGCCCCTGAATAAGACTCCGACCAGCCCCCCGTGTCCTTAAACCCTCCAATTGGGCCCTTGATTGTCGTACCCAGTGGGCCCTTTAGGATCACCGAGCCTCATCAAACATTGCCTTGGGTGACTCAGGGCCCCTTGACAACACTGGGTCCCTGTCAGGCGCTGTGGGGCCGAGCAATGTAAATCGTCGGCTACGGCTTTGTCCCCTCTTGGAAAATGGACCCTTGGACCCACGCCGCCACTGGGCCGAATGTGCGTTACTGGCGGTGTCTGACTGAAATGTGGGAATATCCGTTCAGATCGGGTTTACCCTTTCGTATTTGAAAGGGCCCCTTTCAGTCCAAGCGTTCGTTTAGGTCTTGGGGACCATATTTACCCGACAGGTGCATTCCCAGTTCTGGGGTGTATTTCCAGCCTTTCAAAAGGCATTTTCAGGCATGTAAATGCCATTTTAAGTCCAATGAATGCATTTTTCACGGCCCGGGTGCGTCTTAAAGCTCTCATGAGTGAAGCACTGGACCTCATTTCATGTGCATGAGACGCCGCCGACAGCATATCGGGGTAAGACATGTGCCTGAATCCCAAGCGGGGATCCAATGGCTCCATGTTGCGGAATCCCGTGATCTTTTTGGGGTATCCAGGCGCAGGTCTGATCAGGACAACATGTGCTTTCGTGGTAGTCAACATGGCACCGTCGGTACCACATTGACCAGCAACCCGGCATTCCATAAAGGGCGCCTTTAGCGTCCAAAGAGACCATGACCCAATAGCCCCCCCCCCCCCTCTAAATGAACCACTGACGCCGTCGTCGATCTCCCTCGCTGTCCAGCATACGATCCGTAAGGGGATTTCCGAGATCCGATAATGTATCTCTTCGCATCAATGATGACCTCTGCATCGATCCGGGGCAAAATGCCCGGGTCAGAGGGCCTCCCGCGTCAGGGAGGCAAAAAGTGTATGATGTGGCCCTCTACGCGCCCCCGGATCGCCAGTGGACCTCGCCCCTTGTAGCCAGAGTGGTGGCCGGTAGGCACCCCGCACTAGGACGAGTGGCCCTTCAGTCCTTGCTCGGGAACGATAAGGTGCCCCTGGTGTTCTACTCACGGAAAAACCAGAAAAAAGTTACGAGGTTTCGTAAGTGTTAAAGGGAGGATCAAAATGACCTCAAATGAGAAAAAGCCCCAACCCATGTTTGCCCATGGATGTCCACGCTTTTCAGAATTGATTCGTGAAACGAACACATAACAAAGTTTTGAGCCTGCACGCTCGCAACATACCAGCAAAAACACCGATGGCCGGGCTGGCAGGCTCCTTAAAATCAAACGGCCCTGGCCGCGGCTCAAAACACGCCATGCATGAAGCTGCAGCAACTATGAGAAGTAGAGATTCTGCCTCTACGCTTCCAGTTCCGCCACCAGATGCCAGCACCGGTCCGCGGAGCTGTGAATGGTAATCCGTTCCGATCTGTTCAATAGAATCGTACAAATGAAACACGTGGCCGGAATTCCTTCTAAAGGTGCAAGTTGGTCTTCTAAAGTGTTCAAATTCTTATTTCAAATGGGTCATAATTCCGTCCGTCTTTGACCGTCATCTAGCGAGGAGGACGCTGCGCGGCCTGCGAAGACTGCAACGCCGGGCGTTGATATTTATGTCCAAGACTTGCGAGCGCGCTTGTTACACCTCTGATATTTTTGTTTCATAAGCAAATCTGACCGAGGGTCGAACATTTCCAGACGAATGTGGGTTGGCCATGTTTATATAACGTGTTTGCTCCATGTCCATTTACAACTTACGTTCGACAGACAAACCCTGGCAGAGCCTTTGGGTGCTCTCAGTTTCAAAGCCTTACTGAACCACTGTGAAATGGCAAGCGCCGGCAGTTTATTCCATGCAGTCATTTAATGGCCACCTGGTTAAGCTTTTGACTTCAAAACACAGAGTGCATCTTCCGTTAGTTCTGGCCTCAGGTGGAAGTGAAGCAAAGACCGTGCCCTTGAAATCTGGCCGTCCATATTCGGTGATTTTGGGCAGCAGGGTAGCGTCTTTTAACATCACGGAACCTTTGTCAACCCTCTGTACCCTCTCCTTACCCTCCAACCAGCCCCCGCCCGTAGGTAAGGCAAACAAAACAATACAAAGCATAACCGGATATCAGGACATTTTAATGACGTTGAGGTGGCATGCTGCTGCAAGACATGGTATCCATTGTTTTCATATGAAAATGGCACGCGTTCTCCATGTGGTGTAGGCAACACACGTCCATTTGCCCTGAGCTCTGCTCTCACTGATAGGTCCGTCCATTCCGCGCGGCTAGAGCCTCCATAGCACCTTCCAAGTCATTTCTGGCTTGGTTGTATAGCTATTTTATGGTAACCTGGAATGACCCCTGTCAATTATAAAGTTGTTCGGAATATGCTTTAACATCATGGTACCCATCGCGAAAATGGAATTTCAAAATATGTTTGGGCGGCCTGCGTTGTGTACAATAGGTTCATACGGCACACATAAAACACTGCTTTGGGGAGGAGAAACAGATGGGAGGGTCTTGGCCTTCAACTGTACGTGGGCTCCCCCTCCCCGTCCTCCGGGTTCGCTTCCCGGGTGAATCTGCGGCCACCAGGGCATCACGAGCACGGAAATCACTCGCGCTCCAAGAAATTATTGCGCAACAACTTGTACCACATGATCGACAACACAACCACTACCTATGATTACCAGGTGAGGTGACCTCGAACTAATCGTACAAAAACATTCAGGGCACATCAAGAGATGTTGTCGCATGTATTGTCAACGCGCGCTCAGTTTGTACACGTGCACTTTCCTCTGCGCATCACCGAGCTACCGAAGCCAGCGAGCTAGATCGCTCCTCACCCCAACCACGGACATGCCACTGACGTTCGACAACAGATCATTTGAGAACCTCGGGCGGACGAGAGGGTGCTGATCAGACATCCGTTCCCACCAGCACACAAGCCAAGGTTTAAGGGCATACTAACAACGGAAACGGCGAGAGTAAGGCAACTATGATCAGGCGATCAACAACCAAGAGCCGGTCAGGATCCATCAGTATCACAGACGTCCAGGAAAACGTGATGCTCATAGCAACAGCCACGTCAATCATTGAAAAGGTCCGAGTTCAACGCGCCGCACGCCTAAAGGTCACGACCGGTGACAACACGAGTCTGACGCATGCGGCAACCTAACCTTTGGAAAATAGCAGGACCGCAATGGTCAACGCTGACAAGGAATCGTAATCGCAAAGCCAACACGGCAACAGCAACACGCGCGTGCCATACCTCGTGTTCAAAATCAAGAAAACCGGTACAAAAGCGGGAGATACAAAACACGCAATGAGTGTAAAATAAGCGATTTAATACGTAAGGAAGCTCACAGGTCGTAACAAAACCATGTTAGGAGAACACAAGGACGGATTGCCTGTCACAGAGCTGCCGTATACAATCCTGCAACAAGCCCAGCGGGTTGCCGTGCGCGACGAGCCGCCCGCCTATCCCAGGTTTGACAACGAAAATAAGCGGCATCAACTAGCACCGCACCGCGACCAGCAACCCGTCGCATCTCACGATTATGAAAACATCGTCGACGAAGCCGGCTACCACTTCGCGACTGCGACGCCCCCCCCCCCCCCTCCCCCCTGCCGGTACTCAGAGCAGCCACGTGACCACCAGGCTGCCGGCGGCCACCCAGTGGCTGGCGAAGCCCAGCGCCTCCCACTTGTCGAGCGTGTGCCGCCAGTGGTAGCCGCTGGCGCCGGCCGAAGAACCGTCGAACACGACGCCCAGATAGGCCAGGTGGAAGGCGGCCAGCAGCGCCAGCGGCAGGTTGAGGGCGCGCGCCGCCCAGCGACCGGCCCCCGCGTGCCGGCTGCACGGCTGAGCGCAGCGTCGCGCCAGCACGCAGAGGCCCAGCGCGTCGCCCAGCTGGCCGCGCAGCCGGTGCTCGGTGTACGTGTAGACGCCCAGCGAGAGCAGCACGGCCGCCAACTGGAAGTTGAGGCCGTGCAGCACGGCACTGGCGCCATAGGTGCAGAGCACGGCCGCCGCCGTGCCGGCCGGCCGCGCCACGCGGAACACGTCTGTGGCGGGGGCGCCGTGTCAGGTGCCCACCGAACGGAATGGCCGACACTGATTGGCTGCTCCGGAATTTGGAAAGCAGGGACGAACGCGTCCGCCGCGGCGGCGCATGTGACAAACTCGCCCCTAAATATGGGTCAAAGGTCAGCATGACCAAAAGCTGAGCATGTCATACATAAGCATGGCCTGCATATCACGGCGCATGAAAAGCGAGATAACAGAACGCAATAATAGTCTAGCGACACGCATACGCGCCGAAGGCTTGTACACATGTTTAACCTTGTCATCAATCAAGACAGTTACGCACGGATCGGAACCCTCCTCTAGCCTGCCAGCCACCTAGCGTACGCATCCACGGGACCATCTCATCGCTGATAAACAAAGCGAAACTCACAAGTTTTGAGCCAGTAGTGCATGGGCAGGTTCCAGTTGACGACCACCTCAACCAGCGAACGTGGCGCTTCAATGGCGGTAGGTCGGCTAACCAGAAGTTCGCCGCTCGGCGACCAGACGGCGCTAGTGATGCCTGGAGAAGTCAGCGCAATCGACGATTTGACGGATCCCATCCTTAATACTGAAGGCGAGCCTGCACATCTGATGTACAGTAACTGGCTATTCAGCGGAGCATGAAGATGACCGCCATCAGACAGCCCCACTTAAAGGGCTGTATGATATCCAATGTGTCTGCCTCAAGATACAATTAAAAAACGAACAATCCTCATTACTGTGCTCTGCCAGACGCCGACCAGAGCTTACCTGACACGTTGGCCGCAGCTTGGGAGACAAACGAAACAAAGTAGTGGCTGGAGCGGAAAGACAGCGCCTCTCTGTAGGCCACGATCCACATGGAGATACTGGGAAACATGCACAGGGCAGATCAGACTGGCATCAACGTGGCTGTGGCTGTCGCCGTCAACCAAGACCGGCTTAGTAAGCTCACTAGCACCAAGACTGCATTCAGGAAAGATAACAGAACACAAGGCGACTGTAAGATATCCGAACTTACTCTTCCAACAAGTGCACTCAGCCCACCGCAGATGAGGAATTACCGAAATTTTAAATTTTCCCACCATAATTCTCACCCGAAACTAGTGATAATCGTGAATTACACGCCCATGTAAGGAAGAAGCATTCAGAGGAACAGCTGCGCAACTCACAGCACGAGCCGGTCGGGGAGCAGCCAGTTGAGCCAGCAGGTGGAGACAGTCATGAAGACCAAGCCTAGCACCAGGCTGCCTACCGACGTCACCACCCAGCGCATGCTGGCCAACTGAAAACGCGCAACGCACGCCACGTCACTCATCTCGGCTGGATGCAGCAATACAGCGATCCTGATCATGACACGTCTCCGACGTCAACGAGCAGCTGCAGCACACGCTGCCCAAGACGCCACGCCTAACACGCCCAGAGTACGGTGTCGGCGAACCAGGACGACCGCCGGCGGCGGCGCGGCAGCAGCGCACCTGGGCCGGCCGGGTCTGCACGGCTGCCGTGTAGTCGGCGAGCGCGATCCACAGCCCGAACACGACCACGCAGCAGCGCACCTGGGCCGGCCGGGTATGCACGGCTGCCGTGTAGTCGGCGAGCGCGATCCACGGCCCGAACACGACCGTGCCCGGGTGCAGCAGGTAGCCCGCGTACTGAAGCGGTCCGGGTGGCGGCGCGGCCGGGCTCCCGTCCAGACCGGCCGACACGGCCTTCATCATCAGAATCATCTGGGCGCCGCGCACGCTGTGCCAGCGCGCCGCCTCCACCAGCCACAGTTCACTGAAACATGCACACGCCATGACAGAGAGAGTGATGTGGCCAGAGCACACAGCTACAGCCCGCCGGAGCACGGCCACACACGAGGAGAATGAGAACACACAGACACGTCAGGCCAGATCAAAATCTAAAAAATGAGCACACCGTCACAGCCTACTGACATGGGACTCGGCAGGCCTCCCACCAGACTCATTACATCCCACCATGAAGCCTCAGCCAGGTCGTCCCGCATCGCCAATGGCAGGGCCGGCGGCAGCTGCCTAACGTAATTTATGACACCTCTCGGCCGGGCCTGCTGTACTCGACGCCGTCCGCGGCCGCGCCCAATGCCGCACGGCAAGTTCCCCGCTCGCTCCGAGCGACTCACCAGCTGAGTACAAACGTGAGCGAGACGGCTGTCACCAGGAGGCCGGCGTAGCGCGGTGCGAGGCGCGTCACCGCCGCCAGCGTCACGTATGAGAGCGCCGCGTGCACCACGAACGTCACCAGCAGGTCGGTGAAAAAGTGGTGCAACACCAGGCAGCCGATCAGCGCCGAGGCCAAGTGCACCATGCAGCTGGTCCGGCCCGAGGCTGGCGGCGGGCGTGTTGGTCAACAGGACAGCTTCCAGGGATGGAGGTGTGTGTGTGGGGGGGGGGGGGGGGGAGGAGAACTCGTCGGTGGCCGGGTGTGGTGTGTTGGTCAACAGGATGGCTCCAAGGCATAAGGAGGGAGAGGGGAGGGACCCGAACCTGGCGGCGGCCGGGAGTGGTAGTCAGCCAGGCGACCCCGAGGCATAGGGAGTGAGGGGGAGGGACTCGACCCTGTCCGTGAAGAGGCGTAATGGTCAGCCAGATGGCTCCGGAAGATGGGAAGTGAGGGGGAGGGACCTGAACCTGCTGGCGGCCGGGCGCGGTGGTCAGCCAGACGGCTCCGAGGGATGGGAAGTGAGGGCACGATGGCACAGTGGATTGTGTGAGACCGAGACAGCACTAGCTGGTGCCAGCTTTCAGCTTATTTATGAGGGAGGTCGATAGCTTTCAGCTTGAATATCAAATTACAATGAGCAAAGTAGGTGTGCATATGCATAAAAGGCGACAGCATTTTTCTTTTGGACTACTGGATAAGCCAAAACACATATACATGATTCATTGAATAATACATTCGGCATTACCATTATACATAGCAACCACTGAAATAAATATTTAAGGCATACTCACACAGAGTGACAATGATGCGGAGCACAAAACACCAGAAAAGCAGCTTGCCAATGTGACCTATGGCATCATTGGTTGTAGGCAGAACACAGTGCTCAACAGTTTCTTGGAAAGAGAACCCTTCATCATTGAATGGGCTGTCATCAGCATCATACTCATAGTCATCAATGTCCTCTTCCTGGCCATACCCATACTCCAGGTCTTCCACATCCACCCCATCAGCATAATCCATCAGCCCATCCATCTGTGGGACAACATGTTAATATCATACATGCAAAGCATGTGCCCAGTTCTGTCAGGACTGGTGCAGTAACTAAAATACATACATAAGTAAAATACATGCATGCCCCACTCCAGGGGTGAGATTCTCTGCTCAGTTGGGATTGGGGAGACTTCAACACCCAACTTTGCAAAGAGTGGGTCAAGTCCAGGGGAGAAATTCCATTGCTGATATTATGGGGGGAAAATGCATCAATTTTTGCTGATCAGCCCCATCCATTGCTCATGTTGGGAATACCAGAATCTGACCCAACCAATAACAGAGGTGGCAATTTTGTGAGAGATCTCAGATGAACCATAAGAAAGTAAACAAAACAACTTAAAGGGCATGTGTGTGTGTGTGTGTGTGTGTGTGTGTGTGTGTGTGTGTGTGTGTGTGTGTGTGTGTGCGTGCGTGCGTGCGTGCGTGCGTGCGTGCGTGCGTGCGTGCGTGCGTGCGTGCGTGCGTGTGTGTGTGTGTGTGAGTGTGTGTGTGTGTGTGTGTGTGTGTGTGTGTGTGTGTGTGTGTGTGCGTTCGTGTGTGTGTGCGTTCGTGTGTGTGTGCGTTCGTGTGTGTGTGCGTTCGTGTGTGTGTGCGTTCGTGTGTGTGTGCGTTCGTGTGTGTGTGCGTTCGTGTGTGTGTGCGTTCGTGCGTGCGTGCCTTGCGTGCGTGCATGATTTGGGTTTTGGAACACATTCAGCTTCAGAAGCTATATGGCATCATAGCATCTCACACTGGGAAAAGGAACCATGCATAATTAAAACTCAGTACCTTTGGTTTCCCAGATGTACAGGTCAACCACCACACTTACAATACTGCTATTTGAGGTTTGAAGACAAATTTAAGGTGTCCATTTAGCAAGGTAATTTAGAATCTACATACAAGATGTCCCAAGCTGAATGTTATGGTGACAACACTCTTGGCTGGGAGCTGGGCCCAAACCTCTAACACATGCTATATAAAATCACAGCATGGTCAAACCCACGTACAATTACATAGTCTTTGACAAAAGACAAGCAAAAATGCATGAGAGATATCATTTAAGTGGCTTTTTCTGAACCAGCTCCATATCACAGTAACCACAACATTATTTACCCCTAGACATGATCAATAGTGGCCACAATGCCTGCATATTCTGCACCCATTAGTTGTAATATGAATATTGCAATTCTGAGCTTTGCCATTTTGAGCAAAACCTATGTCCACTCATGTCAAGGCATGAATGCTGGCAGGAAGCAACCACCATGTTTCCACAAGGATTCAAAAGATGGAATACTCTGCTGCAGCCATGCACCTCAAAATCCCAAAATCATAATCTAGCCCAAACATTTGTTGAAAAAAGGCCCCATACACTATCAAAGACAACCTCAAAGCAAAATTACATACCTATCCAAGAAAACAAAACTGATGGTCAAGCTGACAGGGTATCCTTTGGCCCTCTCGCTTACATTCTTGCTCTGGTCATAAAACAAAAAACAGATACCTACCCCCTCAACCTACCTGATCTCACTTCTCAATGTTTAAGCTCAGAAAGAGTACGTTTACACCAAGTACAAATAGCTACTGGCCAGTCACATGCGTTGAGTGTTATCGTCCGCAGGCCGCAACGTCCCAAGTTGCCCCGCATCAGACTTTACGTAGCACTCTTTCTCTAAGATCCCATGGAACTGCCGAGGCCTCCTTCCCGACAAGACCACTAAAAGCGCTGGAAGACGCTACCTCCAGGCCAAAGCTCCGGTCAAACCGGTCAACTTCGAGGCGCCGGAGCCCGGACTCCCCCTCCCCCACATCGCCTTATATGCAATCTGCCAGGCCGGCTCTCCGACCTCTCCAAGTCGGTCTCTTCCACAGTTTTGTGCCGGTGTTGTCACATGGAGCCAGAAATTACGGCGTGTTTATAAAGTAATTAAATCAGCCGATTTCGTGTTGAATCATCTTTGGTGAGTAAAATGTGAGAGATGCGCCATAAGTATTACCAAGTGATTTAGAACACGTTCAAAGATGTAACTTAACCGAATAGCTCAAAATAAAAAAGCCACGAGTTCGCAAATTATTCATGTAGTTTATATGGTACAGTTAGCCGGTATATGGTAGCTGTTTCATGATACAGTTATAGCAGTTTTAAGATAACCCTGGCATAAGTGGGATTTGCCTGTTAGATAGCCTTAAATTTGCCACGTGCATCAAGTTAGATCCATATTACACATTCACATTCGCGTGTCACATTCGATCTACTGACCAATTACAATGAAATTTAGCTCACAGATGGAGCTAATTATGCCATTGACAAATATACTTTGATGCCCGTAGGTATCCAATATAGGGTTTTCTTCAAGTACTTCACCTTTTTTAGAAGAAGAAAAATCTCCACCGCGAGCGTTTTACGCGCAGTGCGGCACGGGCTCAACCAGCTCGCGTTAGCAGGATTGCCCGACTTTGAAATCATACAATCCAAACGACATCTTTAGCACCAAAAGTAATGAGCAGGCAATTAACATCATTCACTACGTCGTTTCGACCATTGCTACTCACAATGCTCGCATGATTGCCTATCATGTTCAAGAAATAACCATCTGATGATATAATAATTTCGGCCACAAACAGGTCATATGATTTTTAACACGCAGACAGCCGACGATTTATAGCATGTACTAAAATGGCAACATAAGCACCAAATTACGTACATTCGAGCAATCAAGAAAAGCATCCCAGTCCTTTACATTCGTGTCTCGAATTGATGTTTCCAAACAGACAGCACAGAGAAAAACCCAACAATGTCGGCGGAACTGAAGCATTTCCAGCAGTCTTAAAAAACGGACCAAGCCACGGGAACCAAACACCGAAGCCAAGCCAGCGTTTTCGGTGCGGTACATTGACGTCTATTAGCGCAGTGTATCTCATACACGAGTTCGGATAATGTGATTCACACTTATTAGGACCAAGCACATCGTGACGACATTGTCGCTTAAACTACAACACTTGGGTTCAATTAATATGACTACTCCGTTGCCGTGACATGCTGCAATCATGTGCAGAGGGACTGTCGTAGTACCCTCTTAAAGTAGTGCACCTCCTGTACAATTCCAACGAGCAAGGCTTGAAATCGCTCTGAAATCTAGAGACATACTCTGCCGAGATAATATGCCAACAGCCACCCTAAGGAAACGGATCAAGCCTCGGGAAACGAAGACTGAAGCAAGGCCAGCGTTTTCGGTACGGTACACATACGTCTGTTAGCGTAGTGCACCTCACACACGAGTCCGGATAATGCAATTCACACCTTTAGAACTAAACACGTCGTGCTGACAATGTCGATGGAACTGCAAGACTTCGGTCCGATGAATAAGACTCATGCATTGCCGTGAGATGCTGCAATCATGTCGTGCAGAGGGGCAGTCGTAGCACCCTCTTAAAGTAGTGCACCTCTTGCACAATTCCAACGAGCAAGGCTTGAAATCGCTCTGACATCAAGAGACACACTCTGCCGAGATATTATGCCAACAGCCACCCTAAGAAAACGGATCACGCCCCGGGAAACGAGGACTGAAGCAAGGCCAGCGTTTTCGGTACGGTACATATACGTCTATTAGCGTAGTGCACCTTATACACGAGTCCGGATCATGCGATTCACACTTATTAGGACCAAACACATCTTGCTGACGATGTCGGTGGGTATGCCAGACCACGGTCCGATGAATAAGACTCATGCACTGCCGTCAGATGTTGCCATCATTAGCGGACGGACTGCAGTAGCACCCTCTTCAAGTAGTACACCTCTTGTATAATTCCAATTGGCGAGACCTAGAAACCACTCTGACATCCAAAGACGTTCTCTGCCGAGATAATATGCCAACAGCCACGCTAAGCAAACGGACCAAGCCCCGGGAACCGAAGACTGAAGCAAGGCCAGCGTTTTCGGTACGGTACATATACGTCTGTTAGCGTAGTGCACCTCACACACGAGTCCGGATAATGCGATTCACACTTATTAGAACTAAACGCGTCGTGCTGACAATGTCGATGGAAATGCAAGACGTCGGTCCGATGAATAAGACTCATGCATTGCCGTGAGATGCCGCCATCATGTCGTGCAGAGGGACTGTCGTAGCACCCTCTTAAAGTAGTGCACCTCTTGTACAATTCCAGTGAGCAAGGCCTGAAATCCCTCTGACATCCAGAGACATACTCTGCCGAGATGATATGCCAACAACCACCCTAAGAAAACGGACCAAGCCCCGGGAAACCAAGCAGCGTTTTTGGTACGGTACATATACGTCTGTTAGCGTAGTGCACCTTATACACGAGTCCGGATCATGCGATTCACACTTATTAGGACCAAACACATCTTGCTGATGATGTCGGTGGATATGCAAGACTTCGGTCCGATGAATAACACTCATGCATTGCCGTCAGATGTTGCCATCATTGGCGGACGGACTGCAGTAGCACCCTCTTCAAGTAGTACACCTCTTGTATAATTCCAATTGGCGAGACCTAGAAACCACTCTGACATCCAAAGACGTACTCTGCCGAGATAATATGCCAACAGCCACGCTAAGCAAACGGACCAAGCCCCGGGAAACGAAGACTGAAGCAAGGCCAGCGTTTTCGGTGCGGTACATATACGTCTGTTAGCGTAGTGCACCTCACACACGAGTCCGGATCATGCGATTCACACTTATTAGGACTAAACACATCTTGCTGATGATGGTATAAGGTACGCTGCGCTTATAAATATATATGTACCGTACCGAAAACGTTGGCCTCGCTTCGGTCTTCGGTTTCCGGGGCTTGGTCCGTTCCCTTAGAATTGCTGTTGACACGTTATTTCGGTACAGTGTGTCTTTGGATGACAAAGCCGTTTTTAGGTCTCGTCAACGAATTATGCAAGAGGCGCACTACTTTAAGAAGGTGCTACTACAGTCTGTCCGCACATGATGGTGACATCCCACGACAGTGCATGAGTCTTATTCATTGAATCAAACCATTGCAGCTCAACCGACATTGTCGGCACAATGTGTTTATTTCTACTTAGTAAGAAGGGCTCTTGTTTCAGGTGCACCGTACGACTAAACGTATATGTACCGTACCTAAACCGTTGCCTTTGTTTCGGTCCTCGGTTCCAGGGGCTTGGCTTTGTTCCTCAGGGTCCGTGTCGGGATGTTATCTCGGCGGGGGTGTGTCTTTGCCTTTCAGAGTGGTTCTTAGGTGTCGCCAATCGGAATTATACAAGAGGTGTACTACTTTAAGAGGGTGCTACTACAGCCTGTCCGCACATGATGGCAGCATCTCACGGCAATGCATCAGTCTTATTCATCGGACCGAAGTCTCGCAGTTCCACCGTCATTGTCAGCGCGATGTGTTTAATTTCCATAAGTGTGAATCGCCTGATCCGGACTCGTGCATGAGGTGCACTGCGCTAATAGACGCATATGTGCCGTACCGAAAAAGCTGGCCTAGCTTCAGTCTTCGGTTCCAAGGCTTGGTCCGTATCCTTAGGATTTTTATTGGCATATTATCTCGGTAGAGTATGTCTTTGGATGTCAGAGCGGTTTTTAGGTCCCGCCAATTGGAATTATACCAGAGGTGTACTACTTGAAGAGGGTGCTACTGCAGTCCGTCCGCCAATGATGGCAACATCTGACGGCAATGCATGAGTCTTATTCATCGGACCGTGGTCTGGCACATCCACCGACATCGTCAGCAAGATGTGTTTGGTCCTAATAAGTGTGAATCGCATGATCCGGACTCGTGTGTAAGGTGCACTACGCTAATAGACGTATATGTACCGTACCGAAACGCTGGCCTTGCTTCAGTCCTCGTTTCCCGGGGCTTGATCCGTTTCCTTAGGGTGGCTGTTGGCATAATATCTCGGCAGAGTATGTCTCTGGATGTCAGAGCGATTTCAAGCCTTGCTCGTTGGAATTGTACAAGAGGTGCACTACTTTAAGAGGGTGCTACGACAGCGCCTCTGCACGACATGATTGCAGCATCTCACGGCAATGCATGAGTCTTATTCATCGGACCGAAGTCTTGCAGTTCCATCGACATTGTCAGCACGACGTGTTCAGTTCTAAGGGTGTGAATCGCATTATCCGGACTCGTGTGTGAGGTGCACTACGCTAACAGACGTATATGTACCGTACCGAAAACGCTGGCCTTGCTTCAGTCTTCGTTTCCCGAGGCTTGATCCGTTTCCTTAGGGTGGCTGTTGGCATATTATCTCGGCAGAGTATGTCTCTGGATGTCAGAGCGATTTCAAGCCTTGCTCGTTGGAATTGTACAGGAGGTGCACTACTTTAAGAGGGTACTACGACAGTCCCTCTGCACATGATGGCAGCATGTCACGGCAAACGGAGTAGTCATATTAATTGAATCTAAGTGTTGTAGTTTAAGCGACAATGTCGTCACGATGTGTTTGGTCCTAATAAGTGTGAATCACATTATCCGGACTCGTGTATGAGATGCACTGCGCTAATAGACGTCAATGTACCGTACCGAAAACGTTGGCTTGGCTTCGGTGTTTGGTTCCCGTGGCTTGGTCCGTTTTTTAAGACTGCTGGAAATGCTTCAGTTCCGCCGACATTGTTGGGTTTTTCTCTGTGCTGTCTGTTGGAAATATCAATTCGAAACACGAATGTGAAGAACTGGGATACTTTTCTTAATTGCTCGAATGTACGTAATTTGGTGCTTATGTTGCCCTTTTAGTACATGCTATAAATCGTCGGCTGTCTGCGTGTTAAAAATCATGTGACCTGTTTGTGGCCGAAATTATTATATTATCAGATGGTTATTTCTTGAAGATGATAGGCAATCATACGAGCATTGTGAGTAGCAGTGGTCGAAACGACGTAGCGTATAATGCTAATTGCCTGCTCTTTATTTTTGGTGCTAAAGATGTCGTTTGGATTGTATGATTTCAAAGTCGGGCAATCCTGCTAACGCGAGCTGGTTGAGCCCGTGCCGCACTGCGCGTAAAAGGCTCGCGGTGGAGATTTTTCTTCTTCTAAAAAAGGTGAAGTACTTGAAGAATACCCAATATAGGAGCATGTTGGTATGTTTGCATTGTATATTAACACTTTCGCTGCAAAGTCAGGCCTCACATACATACAGAGCCCAGACTGCAGAAATGTACTGGATGTCAAACATTTCTGGCATAGCAGCAATTTGCAGTAACTATTTCTGATCATGTATGCTGTTAGGTTGTTGCATGTTTCATATTTGAACTATTACATAAACTGTTGCACTTGGAATTTATTGCTAAGCTGAACTAATTTCATTGCATTGAATACCTGTGTTTTGAGAAGTTGATATTTCAGAGGTATTTTCAAATGCATTTTAAGTGAATAAGTTAAGTCAGTTTTAGAAATGTTCACACAGATGTTTTGTCCTCCATACAGGTCTTGGATTCATAAATTACCTGCTTGCTGCAATCAAATGTAAAGTCAGCTATCTAACCACCAAAGAAAAATGGGGTTTTTGAGAATATACAGGCTGCAACATGCTGTACTTACAAGATTGGTTAAACATCAGACATTTACTCAGCCACTGTGCAGTACACTGCAAGTAATGCAAATGCATGCAGCCAGAAATGAATCCCCTAAAATCACACCTCAGAGTGATAGAAGAATTCTGCATAATTGCATGTTAATTAGACTTTCCAAGTCTGAGGGGAGAGAGCTGCAAAGGGCAAGACTGAAGGCCCAACAAACTGCAGTGGATGGAGAGCATGCACCTGCCATGCCTACCTGTGCCTTCTTCAGTGCTCTAGGAACAGACAGCATTCATTCAAGCCATAACTCTCTGGCAGCTGAGGCACCACTGGAGTCAACAGAGTCATCCATGTTTCCATTTGCTGCTGCATCTCTGGTGGAGTTCACAGAACCTGGTGAGCAGCAGGATGAGCATGACACACCTGATGACACGCAGCTGCAGCAAACAGTGCGTGAGCGGCTACAACTGCTGCGCGAGCAGGCGGTGCGCGAGCAGGCTGCCGACGCAGACACTGATGACCAGGACCTGTGGGTGCTACGCTATGGCCACCCGGACCCATCTGTGCCGGCCAGCCAGGTGGTGTGCGGCGGCTGCGGCGCGCACCTGCACTGCCAGGAGCCGTCGTGGCCCGGCTATTTGCCGTCGGAGGTGCTGCGTGCAGCACCAGAGGCCGAACTGCGCGACCTCATCTGCCAGCGCTGCTACTTCCTGCGCTTCCACAACGCCGCTATCAACGTCAGCGTGCGGCCGGACGACTACTCGCTGATGATGCGCCAGATGGAGAACAAGTCGGCGCTGCTCGTGCTCGTGGTGGATCTGCTCGACTTCCCCTGCAGCGTCTGGCCCGGCCTGGCGCAGCTCGTCGGTCAGTTGTCGGCAGCTGAGTGGAATGTACATATGAGAGGCTCGTGCTTGGAATTCAGAATGCCATAAACCAACACGTTTTCCGTGATATGCACAGACAGTGGCGTATTTTGCTCGACTTTGGGCGTCGTGATAGTATGCGATAGTATTGCTCTGATTGATTGTCTGGTTCGAAACATACCCAACCATCGCTGGTGTCTCCTCACGTGTCGGCCTTCTCCCCAGGCCGGTCACGGCCGGTGGTGGTCGTGGGCAACAAGGTGGACCTGTTGCCGCAAGACAGCGAGGGATACCTGGAGCGCGTGAAGGCGGCGCTGAACCTGGCCCTGGAGCGGTGCGGTATCGATCGGCTGAACGTGAAGCACACCTGTCTGATCAGCGCTCGCAGCGGCTACGGCGTGGAGGATCTCATCACCGTCCTGCAGACACACTGGAGAGACCAGGGTACAAGTATTTTCCTTTTGCAGCTGCCGTGTTTCGTCCGTATTTTTGCCCACGGAGCAGAGGTGTCCACCAGAGGAGATGGCCGGTGCTCCGTCTCGCACGTGTCCACGGCTGAGACCGGGGTGCGACAGTCCTCCGTCCTGCAGACACGCTGGGGACGTCCGGATACGAAAGCTCACTGTCCTACACAGACTCACTGGAAGACAGAGAGGGGGAGGGAGGGGAGGGGGGGGGGGGGGGCACAACGCCGCACTTCCACAACGCCGCAGGAGGAAGAAGTCGATCTCATTCTTACGTGCTGAAAAGACCGGGGTACACTTGTGATCAGTTGCCACAGTTCCCACAAATGTGTGACCTCGCTCAGCGGCTCTTGCGCCTCGTTGCTCCGTGATCAACGCGTGAGCTTCCCTCACTTTTCGGTGCAAGTGTGAAGCCACCGGCTGTTGGGTCGATGTTGGTTTTAAGGTGCTAGGTGACTTAGGGCAATCGAAACAACCGACCAATCCACATGCATTCGTGAGACAAACGGCACGAGTCTTCACAGTCCAGACTAGGGCGCCACCGCACATCAGTTAGTTCTAAGAGCGCCGTTGCCCGGTCCAAAGCTCGTCAGCTCCCGCTGCTGTTGCAGGTGACGTGTACTTACTGGGCTGCACCAATGTGGGCAAGTCAACGCTGTTCAACACGCTGCTGCAGTCGGACCTGTGCAAGTCCGCGGCGCACGATCTTATCCGGCGCGCCACCGCCTCCCGCTGGCCGGGCACCACGCTCAACCTGCTCAAGGTGACGCCACTCAGGTCTTCCCTAGCTCCCATCCCTGCTGCTGGCGTGACCCTGGCTCCCACCCCACGTACCCGCCTGACCCTGGCTTCCACCCCCATGTATTGGCCGGACCCTGGCCCCCACCCCCATGCACTGGCCTGACCCTGGTTGCCACCTATATGTGCTAAGCCGACCCTGGCTCCCACCCGTTTTCGGTCAGCCTAGCTCCCCACCCACCCTGTGTACTGACCAGATCCTGGCTCTCACCCTGCGTAGTGACCTAACCCTGGCTCCTACCCCCATATACCGACCAGGCACAAGCTCCCACTTCACCGTGCTGATCCGAGCACTGGCTCCCAGCCCTCTGCACTGACTGTCTCCAGATCCCATCCCTTGTGCCCGATCCAGTGTGTCAAAGTTCAAGATTTCGACTGAAAATTAGTATCCCCAAGCATACCGTAAAAAGTTATGCAAAAAAGCAGCATATTGCCCCGACTATGTACAGTCTGTGATTATCCTGCATTGGTAGTTACAGTGACATGGCGGAAATTCCCTCGCCTCCAATGTCCTCATGCGACTTTCGTTCTTATTCTGGGCTGTGGTCGCGCATTACAGTTTCCCATGATGCGTCCGCAAGAGTTCCACATTCACAAACGTCTGCACCGGTTGCGGAAGGAGAAAAACTGGAGAAGAGAGGAACAGAGGCTGAGAGAATCGCGCCTGCAGGAGACTGGGGACCCAAAATACGCCATGCTGACAGGTTCTGCATCTGAAGATTGTTGTTACCGATTGACAGTCTTGCTCGTCAACACATTGGCGGCAGCGTTACCTACGGCTGAACCATTATAAAGGAATACAATCGTAGATGCCTGCAGCATCATGAAGCATTTCAGTTTGGTCTATTTAAGCTAGCAACTAGCCATCAATGACATCAAGTTTTATTGTCACTGCAGAACTGTATTATGCCAGCAGCTATTTCATCACTTTCCTTTCTGCCTCACGTCAGCCACCGAGCCGCCGCATCTTCCCCGCACGCACGTCCGCTACGTCGCGCGGAGCAGCGTCCGTCGCTCTGGCTCTGGCCTGGGAGGCGGCCGCGCCGGTGCCTCAGCGCGCCCCGCCCCTCCCCGCCCGCGGTTGTGACGGCGCGCGGCTCCTTTAGGTCACATTGGACGCACCTTCCGTGGCCAGCGAGCGCGCGACGGGGAGGCCGCAGTGCTGCCGGCCGAGGCGCCGCCGCCCACTGAGCGGCTGGGGGGCATCGCGGCCGACGACCCGCGCTTCCCCACCGGCCGCTGGGTGTACGACACGCCCGGCTTTATCACTCCTGATCAGGTGTGTGATCCCACCGGCCGCTGGGTGTGCGACACGCCCGGCATTATCACTCCTGACCAGGTGTGTGATCCCACCGGCCGCTGGGTGTGCGACACGCCCGGCTTCGTCACCCTCGGCCAGGTATGTATCAGATGTGTGGTTTGTGTTCCCACCGGGCGCTGGGTGTATGGCATGTGCGGCTTCCCCGGTCAGGTGTGTGATCCCAGCTGACGCAGGAACGGCACTGCTGCTACAGCTGCTGACCAAGCTGATGCAGCCGTCGGTAACGGTGACTCGGCCGTAGTGTTACAGCTGCTGACCGAGCTGATGCAGCCGTTGGTAACGGTGACTCGGCCGTAGTGTTACAGCTGCTGACCGAGCTGACCTAGGATGAGTTGTTTGTAACTGCGGCATTTGTTGCAGCGTCCAGCCCAGCTGAGCAACGACGCACTGTCGCCGACTAAGTCGACCTTGTTACAGCTGCTGACTCAGCTGACTCAGGAGGAGCTGTTGCTGACGCTGACGCGGCAGTTGCTGCAGCCCCGCACGTTCTCCCTGTACCGCGGCCAGTCGCTTTTCATCGCCGGCCTGGCCCGGCTCGACTACAGGGCCGGTCCCAGCATGGCTAGGTGAGCGTCATGCGGCCACGCGGCTGTTCAGGGAGCACTCCGCTCTGGGGTGTCACTACCCTGGCGCCGCTTGGGCGGTTCTTGGGCGATGCTTGGAACGAGATGTGAGGAAACGTTGGTGCGGCGTCCGGTAGATGGGGGGTATGCAGCCTTCAATTCACGAGGGTAAATCTGAATGATTGGGCCTCGGTTGGTGGGTACCGTTCTCACTGTTTAATAGCTATATGACGAAGTAGATCGGTCAAAAGTGGGGTTACCTCGCCTGGCTTCTATCGACTGCACCAAGACATCAACTGTGATGTGTTGCGTTGTACCCCGGTATATCGGAGGTGGATCCTGGGAGTGCTCGGGCCGGCCCGCCAACAGGCAAGAACCGAGGCCGATCTGACACCGGTGCGGGAGGCTGATGCCGCCGGATGCAGCAGAAGTCGGAGAAATGGTTTAGCTCCCACGTCTTTATCACGCGCTGGTGTTGCAGGCTGACTGTGTTCGCATCCTCCGAACTCCCCGTCACCGTCACGGCCACCGAGGACGCAGACGACATCTACCGGCAGTATCTGGACTCGGGCCTGTTTGTGGTGCCGCGTGGCGGCGCCAAGCGCCTGGCGCGCTGGCCGGGACTGGAGCCGAAGGATGTGACGGTGACGGGCGGCAGCGTGACGGAGAGCGCGGCCGACATCGTCCTCTCCTCCGCCGGTCAGTGAGGCCAGCGCCGGTTATTAGCTGCACAATGGTTTTCTCGCGGTGGCGGGGATTCGCAAATTACATTTCACCGAGGACAGGCGCCGACAGTCAGTCGCACGAGGCGGTTTGATAAGTCATTGCCGTGGTACCGGCACGATATCCCGGAGCCTGTAGCTCGGTGTAGATAGAGGAGACCGAACGACTCGAGAGAACCACGTACTAGATATGGGTGGCCCGTTTCGGTAAGCGCCGGACGCTAAGGCCACTGGGCGCTGATACAACCGTCTTGGTCACTAGCGCTACCTAGAGCTAAGAGACTTCATTCTGAGATGCACGCCACGCCGCGCGTGAGATGCACGTAGCTTTGAAAACGACACCCGAGGCACCTGGCCAGCGGCCGGCTGACGAGAGCCCCACGTACGCACAGGTTGGGCCGCCGTGACGCCAGCCGAGGACCGTTCTGGCGACGGCGAGACGGAACTGAAGTTCACGGCGTACACGCCGGGCGGCGCTGGCGTGTTCGTGCGCGCGCCGCCGACACTGCCGCACGCGGTGCGTCTGCGGGGCCGCCGGCGGCACGGCTCGCCGGCGCACAAGCTCGGCACCCTGCACCAGCTGAGAGCGGCGCGCCGGTGACGCCGGCAGGGCTGGGCATCCGCACTGCGTCCGCCGTCTGTGCGATTGGGGAGGAACGATGTCCACCGTCTGCGTGGCGAGGGACGACGTCCGCCGGCCGCTTGACTCGAGCGGGGCGACGTCCGCCGGCCGTTTGACTCGAGCGGGACGACGTCCGCCGGCCGTTTGACTCGAGCGGGACGACGTCCGCCGGCCGTTTGACTCGAGGGGGACGACTGCTGCCGTCTGCGACTTCTGAGCTTCTTATTCGCGACCGATGGTTGTCTTCTGCACGACTGGTTCGCGAAGCAGTATTTTCGCAACCGCAATACAGTGATGCCATTCATGTGCAGATCCCACCCATTTGTTTACTTTTGAAGTATCAACCGGCTGCTGTCGGCGCCGTCGTATGACTTCTTTGGCGTAAAGGCACAGCTATGAACGCCCATGCCCGCCACTACGCGGTGCGCTCGGCTGATTTCACCTAGTCTCGTTCTCGCTCAGGCATTATTCGACATGCTGAGAACTTTCTGGACATGTTTGTGATGATACCATGTACAAAGCCGTATGGGCCGTGTAAGCGCTCCTTCCGCGCTGCGTTCGGCCCGTATCTGCGCCTCTCTCAAGAACGTCCAGTCACCAGGCGTGTGCATTTGTACCTAAACTTGGCCAGGACGTCCGCCCGGCCCTGACAACACGAGGCTCTAACGGCCGGCCAGCTTCCAGGTTTGGACGGACGAGGGGGTTGGGCCGCGCCTCATGTACTGACCAGCACACACCTCACCGACGGGGACGGGGCCGGGGTCGGGGCCACGGGCGGACCCGCGGTCAGTGGACGATGGAGAGAGACACGGCCCAGAGCGCCACCCCTTTCAAAAGTCAAGGCATTTTCGTATCACAAGACTAATCGGTGCCAGCTATGGCAGGTGTGCCTGCGGACGAGCAGCGGCCCCGAGACACCGCTGTCCCACACGAGCCGCTACTGGGCTTCGACACTAACGTAAACCTTCGGGGCCTCACAGCACGTTCCATTTCTGGAGTCGTACTGAAGACAACACTGAACTAATGTCATACGAAGACAACATTCACGACCACCCCAGTGCGCCCCACGATCAAAAGAAGCGCGGGTTGCATAGTCACTTTGAAAACGTCAGACAGCGGACGTAACTGTAGGCTCCACGACACCTCGGAGCGATATCATTAAGCTCAAGTTTGTTCGCCGTGTCCAACTTACGAAATGCCGAAAGTAACGGCCGCGTCCCATCGATGGTTTGTACTGATAGAGCACGTAGAAAATGACTAAAAGTGACTAGCATCGTTCCGACATGACGCTGACTAGAGCAGCCGACTAGGGCTGTGCGCCGACACCGTAGTTGTGCTGAGCAGTTCGCCGCCAGCCTGCCGCACCACGATCGCTTGGCGCTCGGACACGTGATGGCCGCGGCGAGATTCCGTGAGACGTGACATGGTGATGCACGGCCGCGACACACCACGTGACCACCAGCGGTCAAAGCGCATAGCTGGGCTCCACTGATCACTGACTCTGGCTAGACTACGACTCGACACCGCGGACTTGACACCGACTCGTGAGCGGAACAGCTGCAGGACTATCCTGGCTAGTGCATACGCTATCACCGTGAGCTGGGCTCCGCCTTGTCTGACGAGTACTGGGACACGGCGCAGTGGAAAGTCGGATCTCCGTACCGCCCGAAGCTGACACATGGCGGGTCAGACCCGTCATTACCACACACAGCACGGCTCGGCGTAGTACCACGCGAGACCCGCAGGTGGCGGGGCGAGCGGTCGGTTACTGGACGCTGCAGGGTCGGACCTCAGTACTAGACCACACCGGCAGATGGCGGGGCGAGCGCACAGCTATTGGACGCTGCACGGTCGGGCTCCGGTGCTGCGCGAGACCGGCAGATGGCGGGCCCGGCGCCGCAGTCCCTCCAGGAACACGGCCCGGTTGAACTGTCCGGCAGCCAGCGGGATGCTGCAACAGGCCGATTGTGAGCCGGCAAACAGACGGTGGATGAGAGTAAAGACCATCTGGCCAGAACGAGGAAACGCCTAAAATGCACCATTCCTGTCTCCAAAGCATGCCAAGCGAAGACAAAACCGTTCGCATGAGGTTTTTTTTTTACCTCTGACTTGGTATTTGGGTGCAAAGTGTTCGATGTGCTTTTACCATGGACCGGATTGCAATACCATGGACTGAATGGCAAGCCAACACAAAGAAGCATCCAGCACTCAAACGATGGACGTACTGCGTCGGCGCGAGCAGGGGCAAACACCGGTGGCTCGTGTCGCATCGACGGGGACCGTCAGGTCGCCACTCACTTGTCCATGCTGGGTCGGACCTGGCACTGGTACAGGCCCCACACGGGCTTGTGGTCCGACGTGTTGAAGGCGTGCACCGAGTCGTACTTGACGCACCTGAGACGACAGAAGACCATGGTGAGCCCAGACGTCACCGCACAAGTCCGCGCCAGCAGCAGCCCGTATCACGACGGAACGTTGTCCAACCATTTCGGCGAAGAAATCCGGCGCCACGCTACAACGGCGGGTTGCCGCCAGCGACTCAGCAAAGACCAGCAACCGACAAAATGCCGGCGAGCCGATCCTCCCGCACGCCGCAGCAAAAAAAAAACAACAAAAAAAACGACCATCCGGCGATGGCATCCAACACCCGACGGCGGCTGGCACCTCACGCACGCGAGGCTGCGGATAGCTCGGCCACGGTCACCGCGGCCGGATTGGCGATGTGGGACTCACCGCACACCGTCGCGCCGGCTCTTGAACAGAATGCGGTCGGTGTAGGCCGGGATGCGCTGCTTGGAGGACGTGTCGAAGTTGTTGGTGCCCGGGTCGTACTTGTAGGTGGGCAGGAACGCGATGTCGCCCTCGCTGAAGCCCTCGAAGGCGCGCCCTGGCGGCGGGGCGAACATGGGCCTCACAAGGCCATCACGCGCCTGTTCTCAGCACGGCTCAGCCCTCATTCCGGCGACGACCGGCCGTCGCCGACTGGCCGAACCTGGGAACCACGCTGCAATGTCGCAGCTCTGATTCCGTCCACGCGAGCCATACCTCATGTCTCACGCCCTGGGCCACAGCCATTGCGTCGGAGTAAGGCCGCCTGGAGTCACCGCTCAGCCGGCGACGCGGGCACGCACGCCGCGTGGCGCTCTTTGTGGCTTGTGACAACTGGCCGATCTGCTTCACTCTCCACGTCATTATTACGTTATGCATATAGAAGTTTGTACGTTACGTCAGCCCTGCTTAATACTAAATGTTAACGTTAACGCCATGGACCATTGGAAGCGACGTATGCACTTCTCACAATGGCCACGCGGCAGAGTTTGGATCCGGTGACCAAAAGGAAGGCCGGTTCAACAGAGTAACGAACAATCTCGGCACACCGCAGCCCCCGCGGCTCCACTCGAGCAGGTCTGCGGGCGCCCGGAGCCCCGACGGCGCGTGCCGTCACCCACAGGCTACAAAAGCGGCATACCTTTCTGCTTGGCGTGGTTCAGCTGGTCCCACTCGAGCAGGCTGCGTATGGTGGCGTCCGACATGGGCCGCTCGCACAGCAGGATGGAGGTGGAGCTCTCGACGATGGTGTCAATCACGCGCGGGCGGCTCTGGCTCAGCCGAAAGTTGAGGTCGCCGAACCAGAACACGTTGTCGTAGCGCTCCGTCACGTCTGGCAGCGAGGTCAAGGCGGGTCAGGGAGGTTCGGGGTGGGTCACAGGGTGGGTCGGGGCGAGTCAGATCTCGTCGGGGCGGGGCAGAATCACGTCACAGACCAGTGTCGAGTCGTCAGCTGAGCTGTATGGCGTAACGCAGATGACGGCGTGACGCGTGCCGACGCATCCGCGTCGCTTGAGTCACATCGTAACATTTAGGGATCGTATGCGTATGCATATGGGCTAATTCAATGAAACCAAGATCCGGTTCGTAACGAAACAACGTACAAATGTGAGGTCAGTAACGGCAGCTGAGCGCCATACGGTGGGAAAACCGACGTGTTTCCGGGAGAGACAGATACTATGCGCCAGCGCACATCATGTGTACCGAAAAAGTTTTACTTCGATTGTTCAGAAGACAGCATCAGCTAGCCCACGGTCCCGATTTCTGGTATGGCACATACCGACCGAAGTTAAGGACACGAACACAACCTTAGGCACCTTTAATGCGCCACCAGGATTACTGTCGCTGGGAGCCAGCTGACGGCCCCCTGCCGTCCCGTCCCCGGCTACCTGTGACGAATGTGAGCAATCCCCGCAGCTCACGCTCCGGCTGGGGATCACCTGAGTCAGGTGTGCCCGGCTGTCCACGGCGGCGGGAGCACTCACCGCAGCTCTCGCTCCGACTGGGGATCACCTGCGTTAGGTCTGCCCGGCTGCCCACGGCAGGCGGGAGCACTCACCGCAGCTCTCGCTCCGGCTGGGGATTACCTGAGTTAGGTCTGCCCGGCTGCCCACGGCGGGCAGGAGCACTCACCGCAGCTCTCGCTCCGGCTGGGGATCACCTGAGTTAGGTCTGCCCGGCTGCCCACGGCGGGCAGGAGCACTCACCGCAGCTCACGCTCCGGCTGGGAGATCACCTGAGTTAGGTCTGCCCGGCTGCCCACGGCGGGCAGGAGCACTCACCGCAGCTCACGCTCCGGCTGGGGATCGCCTCAGGCCGACGGCCCCCTGCCGTCCCCGGGAGCACTCACCGCGGCTCTCGCTCCGACTGGGGATCGCCTCAGGCAGCTGACGGGCCCCTGCCGTCCCATCCCCGGCTGTCCACAGCGGGCGGGAGCACTCACCGCGGCTCTCGCTCCGGCTGGGGATCGCCTGAGGCAGGTCGAGCGCGGCGCAGATGCGTCTTACGTCGTCAATACGCTGGTTCTGCTTCTCGAGGTGCGCCGTTAGGTGGCAGGTCAGAAGCAAGAATGTCGTCCCTAGATCAGGCGTTTCAGTAAAAGCGCTGTCCACAAGCAAAGCCACACATGCTTGCGACCGTTTTTTCCTCTACGGCCCACGCATGTACAATTACTAAAATTACAGCGTGAAGAGATTCGATGCCTTAAATGGCACTTAGCCGCTCTACGATCAAATCACAGTGAGCAGTCTAGCTGTGGGAAATTTTCGGTGCCGCGTGACAAATTTACAACGTAATTTCGATATTTATGCACAATCTCGTCTGATCGCTTCAGTCAGCTATAGGCTTAAAATACCAACGGGCCGCTGTCAACGGACCAGATGACACGGGCACGTCGCCCCCAATTCAGCCATCAACGTGAACACATCGCCCACGAGCAAACCTAAAAATCACTGCGAACGCTTGTTACCGTACCGTCATTACCTCGTCTGGAAGTAAAATTACCACGTGCTATACATATATCGAAATTCCTTACGAGCCTGGATGTCTTCATCACTTAGCGAACCGATTTACGACCAACAACAACCGTAATTCTACGCCTTAAGAGAAAAATGACAGCACCCAACAGCAAAGTTGCGACTTGATTGCAATAGCCGTGAACACGCCATCTTGCCTTATTGCTCACGATTACTCAAAGCTTTAGCTTCATGTTAGTGTTGCACCACCCACACAAATAAAATTGCCCTCAACTATGCTATTGGCAAACCTTACCGAAAAACTGGAACCCGACCGCCACGCAGCCCTTGGTTTTGATCGCCGTCGGCTGGCGGATGCTGAAATTAGCTTCTTCTGGTACTGCGGGAGCAAAACAACCGTGACAGCACGCCCCCAAATGCTGAGCATCTCCACAGCTTTGAAATCCACCGGGGGAAGCGTGTTGACGCCAGGAGCAGCCGACGAGTCGTGCGTCGGGTTCAACCTTTTAACGCTTACATATCCAACTGCTATGTGCTAAAGGGATGCAAATAATAATCACACACATCAAAGCGTGTTGGCACTAACGCGTCACAAGCCGCTACGGCCTGCGAGGTGCACGACGCCTCCGTCTGTGCCTCAGGGCGTGTGACCTCTCACGAGCCGTGCGAGCTGTGAGCCTGCGTGCTGGCTGACCTGAGCAGTACCAGACGAGGTCGCGCCGGATGAAGATGCAGATGTGCAGCGTGCCGAGCGAGGCCGAGTGGAAGAGCACGTGGCTGGGGCCGAGCGTGGACTGCAGGCGCACCAGCAGACCGCGGTGGTCGGCGTGTGACTCCTGCGTGCCCAGTACCACCAGGTCCGGGACGAACGCCAACGAGTCGGGCAGCACCAGGTCATCCAGGCAGGCGGGCGGCTCCTGCGGCAGGCGGGATTACATCATCCAGCAAGAGAGCTACTGCAACACACGTCCACAGGCAGAACGGTGGCAAATGCGACTGCTGCCGTGTTTCCTTCTGTGAAGTACGTCAATGGGTTGATGTTAGCTTTTCCGGACATGGGAACCTGCCCCCCCCCCCCTTCCATCAGGTGTCCGCCTTCCCCGCTGCGTGCGTGGGGAAGCGTGGCACGTAAACAACTTCATATGCACCTAGGTCCAATTATGACCATCAGTTACCACCTGGCCCTGCCAGATGTAGATGTAACAAATTAATGTCCGCCTAGCCTCTACCAAGGCCAACAGTGAGAACACGTCGTTGCATCAGAGGGCGAAGGTTCATATACATAGGCGGATTCTCGGGGGGGGGGGGGGGCCCAAACATTCCCAGAACAGGCGGGGTCAGCACTGGTCGCCGGCTACCGAGGATGCGCCGCCCGGCGGGGGCGGCGCCCCCCAAACCTCTGAGAGCATGTTTTGCCCCCCCCCCCCAAACATTCCCAGAACTTCATAAAAGTTTCGTCTACTTACCACCTGTTTTAGCATTAACCGTTTTAACTGTTTTGTTTTAACTTCTGTTTAATATTTAAAAGCATTTCGGTGTTTTTTCGGTTTTGAATGGTGTCCCTACTAGGTACTTGCGAGAGGCACCATGCACTGGACCTGGGATCCCACACCGGACAGCTGGCGAGGAACGGCTGGCACCCCCACCGCCAAAACTCCAGGCTAAATCCGCCCCTGTTCATATACACCGGAGTCGGGACATTACGTATTCAGTCATGCCCTGACCTCTGGCCTAAGATAGCGACCAAGCACGGGACCATTACGTCAGAGGTGACACTGATCCACTGCACCATGACAGGGCCAACGCCGCTGCCTGACTGGGCAGCTGGCGGCCGGCGGCCGGCGGCGTTACACCGACCTTGGCGTTCATATTCCAGGTGCCGACCAGCACGTTGACCTGGCGCTGGGGCAGGCAGGCATTAAGCTCGTCGGCGCCCAGCAGCAGCGCGCTGCCGGTCGTGTTGACCAGATAACCCCTGCGGCGGCGGCGGGGTCAGCACTGGTCGCCGGCTACCGAGGATGCGCCGCCCAGCGGGGGCGGCGGGGCGCGGCAACCGCGCTAGTCAGCAGGGACGCTGGGGCGCGGCAGCCGAGCTGGCCAGCAGGGACAGCGGGGCGCGGCAGCCAAGCCGGCGCGCAGCCACTAGCTATCTTGACTGGTGAGCGTGTGCTCGCTGTCATTACATTAAGACATTCATCAATCGGAACATGCATTTTGCAAATGCAGTAACTGAGAAGCGAACCAGTGTATCGGCAGTAAAGCTTTAAAAAAAGATTTCATTTTCATGGTTTCTGGGATCGCCACCACATTTCTCGACTACGATGTGCTGCCTAGCCATGAAAAGATGACGTTGATGATGCTGAAGTTGATGCAAAAGTTGTGTGGCGCAGGAGCACTGACCTGCTTCTGGCCTTTTGTACGGTGATGGCACTGAGCGGGCTGCCTCCCGACAGCTCTGAGCAGCTGCTAAGCGTCTCCACACTGCCGGCCAGGCCGGCCGGGAACGACCTGGCCAGCAGAAACAGACGCCCGTCGGAGTCGCATCACCAGCCAGCCGGCCGGTAACAACACCGCACAGACAGGCGCTCATTAAAGCACTAACTTCGCAGTTAGGATCTCCCCACACGAATACGTTCATCACATAACTGAAATGACAGTGAGCATCTGCCGTACAGGACGGCCCAACAAGCAGTCAAACAAAGGGAAAACCACATCAATCGGCGTCACCAGCAGCAGCCGTGACCGCGCCCATCGCCGCACCGTCGCCGCCCGGCGCGCCAAGCCCACCTGGTCCGATGTGCGGCCGCCATCGGACTGCTCCACTGGAGGCCGGGGCTGGCGCGCGCCGGCCCGTTTGCCGCCGGGTACTGCAGGTCGTTGGTGGAGTGCGCGTGCGCCATGGGCTGGACAGCCAGCAGGGCGGCCGCGTCGGCGTCCGACGAGCCGCTGCTTACAGCGGGCGAAGTTACGAGCGTGTCGCCCCGCACCGACCGGCCGGCTGTGCCGTTGGACGCCGCGCCATCCGCCGTCGCTCCGGTCGCCCGGTCCAGCGGGAGGGTGCGGCCACCGGCGGCGGCCAGGCCGCGCTGCCCCGAAGCGGCGGTGGCGGCCGGCAGCGGCTGCTGAGCGGTGGCCGAAGGCGGCGACTCCCAGCCAAGCCGGCGGGCCTCGCTGGCGTTGACCGGCACCGTCGCTGCAGACGCCGGGTACGAGTGCCGGTTGGGGCGGACAGTCACTCCGGCCTGGCGGAGGGTGGCGCTCTTCTCCATGGTAGGCCTCGCTGCGCTGGGGTGACGTTTTGCCACCTCGGGCGCTTGCGGGCCATTCTGAGCAGCGCCAGGAGGCGAGAACTGTGCTCCAGCCCAGCCCTCAATGTTTGTGTTGGGATCTTCATCATGACCAAGAGGTCTTGCGTTGGAGGATGACTTTGCTAAGCCCGTTAAGGATGCATTGTCTTCTGAAACATCTTGTTTATGCTGTGACCGTTCAATAGCCAGACGAGCCAAGGATTTTTTCTTTGACATTTTTTCTTCTTCTATAGGTCAACTCATACTGAAAATAGCACTGATTCAGCACATGATTAATTACACCATAACACATATCATGTGTACACATGTATTATCTAAAGATGATCAGCTAAATTATGCACTTCTTGATGCCTTCACAAACCAAAAAAAGTTCCATGATCTTCCATGAGAACAGGCATACACACATGAGTGCTGCTTTCCACTCAGTTTGGGTAGCACTGTCACCCCCTGCCAATCTCCCAATGCCAACTTTGGGAAGTAGATGAAATCTCATGGGAGCCTGGTTTATTGGCATAATTTAAGGGTAGGTCTTACAATTTTCTGCTGTCCAGCCACCCACCCCACAAACTAATTTTGCTTAACAATGCCCCTGCATGTACACAATTTTTGGTTTGCACATTGTCATACCTGAGTAGCACAATCATGACAACACAGCAATAGCTAAAAATACTTCATGTTGAATATTTATTTAGCAGTGCTATTGGTAGGAAAAAGTGAGTTTCAAAGTTAAATTACATTTTGGTAAATTGATTCAAGTTTTGTCCTTAATCACCAATATGAAAGATCAAGTTCC
>NW_023597054.1:11294415-11381142 GCF_011947565.3 Pollicipes pollicipes
CAGCGACTCTGAAGAGGAGGAAGTCGCGGCGCCGCGTCTTCCGCCGTCCGACGCCGTGGACAGCCGCGGCATCAGCGACGGCTACCGAGTCGATAAACGGGAGCTGTGCCGCTTCAGTGACTCGGACGGCGAGGCGGAACCAGCCGCCGCTCTGGTGCTGCCACCTGTCGCCGACCTGACGCATCTGCTGCCGGTGCGACGGCGTGCCAGGCCGCCCGGTCGTCGGCCGCCCTCCCGGCCCGGTTCGATCGTCGGCCCGCCGCCGGGCGACAGGTGCGAGGCGGCGCCAGTTGACCAGGGGAGATGCTCTCCAGCGCTGGAGCCGGACCGGTCACCCTCTGACGGCGCCGGACGCCCTCCCGCTGCCGACCGCGAGCAGCCGCCGGCCGCGTGCAGCGCGGCGGACACCACCAGCGTCGCCGCGCCGCCCGCCGTCCCGGGCTTGGCGTTCTCGCCGGCGGCGACGGCCGGGGGGCGCCGCTCGGCCGCCGCACTGGGCCTGCCCCGCCGGGTGGGCTTTCCTGCCGAGCTGTCGGCCCAGGCGGCGGCGCTGGCGCTGCGTCGGCGCCGCCCGGCGGACCCGGATGAGGTGTTCGGCGAGGTCGATTCGAACGGCTCGGACGCCGCCTGAGGGCCGGGTTTGTCGCGTCATGTCAGTGCCTGTCGCGCCACCGTATGGCGTTTGACGTTCGTCCAGGATCGGGCTGTTAGTTGTTGCACTCACTAGCTGCTGTGATGTCAAGTTACTGCTGTGACGCGTTAGGCAGGAGAGTTCTATGTTTTGTAGTCCGAAGACGTTCTTGTTAAGCTGTTACAGAGAGTCTGTGGCTGCTATAGCCTTGTGGCCGTCGGCGCGGTGTACTCAGTGCGGCGCGGCATTTCTAGCCAATTTATTTAAGCGTTATTTAGCCAACGCAGCGCCCTTAGCCAATTTTCAGAAGTTGTAAACACCTCACATATGAATGCTCAAACTTGGCTGAGGGCTTGCGGCCCTTGTTGCTGTTGGTAGTCTGGTAGGTTTGCGGTGACTCATGTCGACTTTAACTAGGCATGGAGTTACCCATTAAGAGACGTGTGGCATATCTAGTGTACGTTGAAGGAAATCTCTTGAATGTTTTCGACAATCAAAATGTTTTAGCGAATGCTATTTTATGATATGGTATTAGTAAAGTGTAATAATACATAGTAATAGTTAGGTGTGTATTTTTGAGACCCCGCTCTGACACGACAGTTCCCTAACTCCACGAGGGTTGTGACGGACTGGACCAAGACACCGTTCTCGCACGTGATCCCTCACTTGTGGGGCCGACTATTGATAAACGCCTTCTCAATCGACTGGAGTTCGTCATGCATTGACAGCATACATTTAGCTAATACCATGGATCAGATTCCACCTCTGTCGTACCAATCCGGAAATTTCCAGCGTTCGACACATAGGGAGATCGCGTGCTGGTACTGCTCCCTTGGGCGTTATTTGCCTCTCATTTGAAGCATTTCCCGTCTCCCCACGCTCATATTGGGAAATAATCATTCGACGCAGAAATTACGTAAAATTCATACTTTTATGCATACTTTCCACGTTCCGCTTATAACACTTTGATGGCTGGCGTGCTCTGCGCCCATTTGTCACCGCAGCGGTCGGTCACACTCAGCACTATCAGTGATAAGCCTTTGTGGTCATAAATGCATTGCGACTTTTTGAGCTCGTTAAGGCCGCACCGCTGTTACATTGGGCGACACTAATGTCCCGTGATAGATTTACCGATGTTTTTAATGTCGCCCACTTGGTGACGCTCCTATCGGCGATGCAGAGAGCGCTAATTGTCAGGCCCGTCCAGGGCTACATTAGCGCGATTACCTGACTCGCGCGCGAGCCGCGCCGCCCACCGCAGATCGATCGCGCTGGAAGCGGCGCGCCGCGCTGGGCCGGCCGCGGCGCGCCATTCATCAGAGGCCGCGCCGCTTTTGTCGCCACGCCACCGTGTTTGCCACCAGCCGGCGTATCTACCGCTAAATCATCGAGCCCCGGCGTGCCTTCGCTATTAATTGTGACCGAGCAAACAGCGGCACCCGGCGGTGCGCTGCCGCGCCACGGCATGTGATTACCGTCAAGTGCGCCACAATGGTCGGCCGCGCGCCGGTGATTTAGGAGCGGCCATATACTGGCCGGTGTCCGTGGACGGACGCCCCCCGCCCGCCCCGTAATGAAGTGGTGCTTCGCTAGCAGACAAGCAGTCAACAGGGCGGCTGGCAGCCGGTGGCGCCCGTGACCAGCGCCGACCTGCCCTCGACAAAGTGGTGGCGACACGCGAGCGGGGCGACGCCTGCGTCCTCTGCACACAGCCGGCCGGTCGCCGCCGCGCCCGCGTGACGTTTGGCGGCCAGCCGTCTCAAATGCGTGCCGAAACGGATTACGCTGCTGCCCATGTTTACTTTGCACCTGCGGGGTTTGGACTGACGCTGAAGGTGTCTGCAGTCAAACAAACGCCGCGCGACAACTGACGCGAAGCGCACGCCCTGTCGTGCGGCGTTGCTGGCACGCCATCTGTCACCGCCTGACGGATGGCGGGAGATGCGGACGTCCCTAGTATAGGTGTTCGCCTACTTTTTAAAAAAACTTTCACCTTTTCTTCATCCGATGGGATCACTTAGGACGCCATCGATCTAGATAATCATCCCAATGGTGTGGTCATCCCAAGCAAAGCGCTATTCTAACACAGTAGATGTGTTTTTTAACATTAAGTCCGGTATTTTCTCAGGATTGATTTCTGTGAACAAAGCGCGTGCTTAACAGCGTTTGTCACATGAGCGCTTACCCCACTATCCAGCTGCGAAATTCAAAGTCAGCGCTACAATACTGTGGCGAATGTTTAACGTGCTGTAATGATGTGTACGGTCCGTCTTACCCTTTGACGTCACCTGGCCTTTAACGTGGCAGCTGCCACCGGCCGAAGGCCATCTTAGTCGAGTGAATAGCGAGCGCTTAAGGCCATTCAAACCCATCTCACCAGGAGTAGGTGAATCGAAAGACAGATGCTGTAGCAATGTAAGCCATCGGAACGGAAAACATGTTGTACATGATTTGTCTATAATTTCATTGGGAACGAAATTGACTTTGCCATCCCACTTCATATTGACGTGCTGCCGGCCCAGCCTGGGGATTGCATTTCGCTCCATAGGATAAACTGTAATAATCGCGTCCAGCCGAAAATGTATCCGGGCATACGCCTCTGCGGTAGACCAGTCTTGATGCTCGCAGGGCTTTTGCGGCGGGTCTTATAAAAAGCGCCTAAGATGGTGAGAGTTTGGGTGCATCACGCTTACGTGTGGTTTCAAACATTTCTGCCTGCTCCCTGCCGCTGTGCGTCTGGACTCCCACCATTTCTGCTTGCCCCTGCCGCTGTGCGTCTGGATTCCCAACGGAGAGACTCCGACCCCAAGAAAGTCCGGCAACAAACGCGCCTTAGCGCGCCAGCAACTAAGCACATCACGCATGCGCGGGCTGACGCCGTTTGGGCGCCGCCAGCCCTCCGGTGTCGTTCTGTGGCGCCCGCTGGCACGTGCTGCCGGCCACGGCGCCCGACAGGGCCGCGCGGACAGAGCAGCGGCTCGCAGCCGGGCTTGCTGCACACTGGCGCTGCAGGCTCGGCGCGCCGAGCTCATTCACGGCCGGCGCTGACAATCCATACCGCGTTGCTGCCGGGGGACGCGGCTGTCGTCGCGCCGCGCCAGAGGCTCAAAGGTCATAGAGTGACTCAGCGGCGCCAGCATATCATCGGTTCCGGCGGCACGGCGAAAATAGCAAGGCGGCTCGCGTGTGTTTCCTCAGCGAGTTGTGTGACTATACATATTTATATGATACGTTGACGCGGTGTAGTAGCTAACTTTCTCTTTCACGTCTGATTATGGTCACGTACAAACTGAGTTGGTTAAATGTGAGCAGCGTTAGAATTCTTCACTGGTCAGAACGGTCCGGCTCGGTCCCGCCCCGCTCGGACCGGGCTCTATCCACGCTCTTAGTTAACAGCACGGTTCCATGTCGCGCTAGCAAGATGGAGCGCAATGACGAGTGCAGATTTAGTCATTGTTATTTTGTGGGCATTTGCACGCAACCTTAAAACTTTTAAACTGTGATTTGTCTGCAGCACTGATATTTTGTCCATATCGTATATTTCATAAACATGTAAAAACATGAGATACGCTCATCATTGTGAAAAGGCTGGAGCGCACTTTCAAAACCCTGCCTCAGATCGCCCCGAACCCCGGTCAGAGCGACGCAAAGCAAACACACTTTGACACAAGAGAGAACGAACAATCATATTGTCAGAAGGGCGTGTCGCTGTGAGCAGCCGCATGCGCTCCCTATATTCTATCCGACCTAGGGTGGCGACTCGTTCCCTCCTCCCTTCCGTTGAAATAAACAATGCATTCGCCCGTTTTGTGGCGTTTTATGATTGGCGTCAGATCTCGGCAACCCTGGCATACAGGAATATGAGCCCCAAGTGCACGGTGTGGGTGAATATCGCCTGTAGGCCTTTACCCACCATATCGCTGTCCGGCGCACGGCAGAAGCCGGGCCGGGAATCGGCTAACGATGCTTCTGCCTACACGGGTCTAGAATGAACACCCTGCTGTCTAAACAGTAATGCGCTTTCTGTCTGTCCCGGTAGCTCAGCTAGTTAGAGCGCCGGCCTTTGGATTGACCTATGACCTATGACCTATGACTTCCCAATTATGACCCACGGGGTGGGCTCGAGCAGGTTTGGGCGGTCGCTATTTAACCCTGACTGGGTTGGTGTGCGCACGTTGGCAACGGCCGCGCTACAGGGTCAGTTGGCGTCAGGGGTAGGACGGACCGTGCCGTGCATTACTGCATGGCGCGCTCTCGCCGCAAAATTTCGCCGTCGATCCGAATTTCACGATTGGATGGGAGGGGTCAAGGCTCATGTGGCAAGCATGATAAGCGCACGCTTCGATCTCAGAAATCCACCCGAGGTCTGGATCTTAGATATATATATATATATATATATAATATATATATATATACGCTTAAATGCAGTAGAAGCAAAACTCGATCACCAAGATAGCAATCGTTATCATTTATACCTGCACCAATTGGTCAACATCGCGATAATCTTGGGTATTATCATCAGCCCAGAAAATACATTCGTACACAGTGAGGGGACGAGTCGACATTTTAGAAACGTCACTATGTCATATCGCATGTATCTTTCATGGAAAGAAAGTTCATGGGCATGGTTGACACAATTAAGCGGGAAGTGAACACCATGAGCACAACACTTATCTGTACGCAAACAGATTATCTTTAAAAAATACGAAATCACGCGACGAAGTATATTTTGGGGGCGTAGGAGTAAAAACAACTCAATACTTTGCAGGGGTATGCAGATCTCATGATATTTAATGGCGGTTCCTTTCGGTGGAAAGGAATATGTCCTAAATCGTGAGATCGAGAGAATTGCTGTGTTGGCCCTAATGCGGAAAATTTGTTTATGTTAGAGTGTCAGTGTGTCACACAGAAATGAACGATCTCGGATGGGCAAAAGGTCTCAGGTTGGAGAGTATGGTGTCTGTATGGTCAGACCTTCCCAATTTTGCTGTGCTCTGTAGTGCAGACTCCGCAGGGTTTAGGCTACGCACGGTGCTCCACAACGAACCACGACAGCTTAGATGACTGCAGAGACAGAATAAGTCTTTCAAGGAACGGCTTCCCATTTTAGATAATAAATACTTCTATAAAAAGCTTCCTTGTTGCTAGACTTTTAGGCTTTATGTTGCGCCTATGTTGGAAAGCCGTCGATACAAATGGCCAAGGGCTTGTAAGCCTATTACAAGTTGTCTACCCCCTTTCTATACCCATGAATCGCATTAGTGAGTTCTTTCACTTCAGGATTTGTTTTTCAAGTTGAAATACAAGCTTCTCAAATATTCCGTCTCTGCAGCCATTTATAACTATTGTTATGCTTCAAGAAGAGAATCGTACGTAGCCTCAAGCGTGCGGAGCCGGTGTTGCAGAGCAGAGCAACATTCAGAGCGGTCTGACCAAACAGGTAATGCCTTCTCCAACGCAGTCACTCTGTCCATCCGAGATCATTTATTTATGTGTGATGCCCGCTATAACATTGACAAATTTTTCGTGTTGTGGTAATGCAGCAATTCTTCCGATCTCGGGGCTTTAGAAACATGGTCATATTCACTGAAAGAGTCAGCCATAACATATTATGGAGTCTGCATATTCCCTGCAAATTATTCGGTAGGTATTTTTAGCGTACGGAGCTTAAGATAAATTTAATTGCATGGCCTTGCATGGAGTGTCGATAAGTGTTGCGTTTGCTTTGTTTACTTGTACAAGTCAACGATATCTGATACCACTATAGATAACATACCAGATGCCACACCATAAACACCGTACCATATACCATGCCATAAAAAGCATACCATAGATACCATGCCGAATATATCATGCCATAGATACTATGCCATAGATATCTGTGGTTCAATCATGACCATGGACCTGCTTTTCATGAACAAGACATGTGACAGGGATGTTAATTTTTTTGTAAATGATAGGGGGGCGAGCCAAGTGCCCGACGGCCTACCCCCCCCCCCCCCGCCCCATTTTTTTCTCAGCGGATTTGGCCCAATTTATTTTGACAAGAGGCGATTCATATTTTGAGTGTCATGTCATCAAAATAGCACTTAATCTAAAAGTACTTAATTTAAGCAGCGTGGTAGTCATTTAGGGGTGGATCGAGAGCAGGGGGGGGGGACATTGGAAGAAAAACATGTGCCGCTTCTGATCGGAAAGTGAAGGCGTACCTCCAGAGGACGCCTTAGGGCGCTTAATGCACTCTCTATGGCAGCCATGGGCGGCGGCACGTAGTTTTGGCTTGTTCGTTTATTGTTTATTTGTTTGAGGCGTTTCGGCCTGTTCAGACCATGTCACGCCTGGATGATGTTATTTTAAATTGGTGTAATTATGTTTGTTAAGAAAAGAATTATTCATTACATTTACAGAGCTTGAAGCAAACCGGTAAGTGTGAGAAAGTGAAAGACAATGTTAAGCAGTTCAGGATGGTCATCGCCAAGGACGTTTAAAAAAAAAAAAAACTCGATATTTTGATTACGACAAAAGGCCTGCATATCTTTGCGGTGCTGTTGATATTTTGTGCACTCAACAACAATGTGTTTAACCGAAAGTGGATGATCGCACGGCTGACAGTGAGGACGAGGTTGACTTAAGTATATATAACTATGTGTGAGTGTAGTGTGTCCGATTCGTAGACGGGCCAGCACCTTCTCCTCCAGTCGGTCTTTACGATGCGTTGATGGCCAAGGGGTAATGTCTGGTTTGATATCATGAAGTTGTGTTCTGGTAGTATCGGTCCATCGTTGTTGCCAAACATGTCTTGTCATTGTGCGAATGGAATGTTTTGTAGATGCATGATCAACAGGGATCTCCATGATGTGTGGGTCTGTCAAAGCTTCCTTGGCTAGTTGGTCAGCCCGTTCATTGCCCATGATGCCTGTATGTCCTGGAATCCATAGAAATTTGATATTCATATCCTGTGTGTGTAATATATGATAGAGATTGACGATTTTAACAAGGAGGTGGTGTGTGAAGTCTAGGTCATTAAGAGATTGTACAGCTGTCTTTGAATCCGAACAAATCACTATTGTCTTCGTTGTATGGGTGTGTTGTTGAATGTGTTGCAATGCAAGGAAAAGAGCAAATAATTCAGCCAAATATACTGAGGTGCCATCTGGTAACCGACAATTGTTATGGTAATGCTCAGTGCAAATAACTGCACATCCGGTGTGGTTATTGGCCTTGGAGCCATCGGTGTAAATAAAGCTGCTATTTTGAGTTTTGAAAATTAGACGATTCAATGTTTGTTGAACATAACTTGTTGTGAAAATGCGTTTGGGATCATCAGAAAGAAACAAAACTTTCCGAGGGGTCAACTGCCATGGTGGCACTATTAAAGCAGGTGGCACGGAAGAAGGCGGTAAAGTAAACTGAAGAGTGGTACAGTAGACAGTGGTTCGAGATGCTATTGTAAGTCCTGAGCGACGTTCTGCCGGTATCTACGTAGTTATGGTGAATGTGAGATAAGATATGTGTGGATTCAAATGCTGGGTGACTGGGATTTTGTCGCACTTTTGTTATGTATCTCGATGTGTGTTCCATTCGTCGGAGGGCAAGAGGCATAACGTGAGCGTCCACTTCAAGCGCTGAAATCGGGGAAGTACGCAGAGCTCCATGGGCAACTCGCAAACACATATTTCGTATGGTGGATAGTGGTTTGAGAGTGTGTTGGCTGCCTCCTGCATATACCACGGAGCCATATTCAATGATGGGAAGAACTAAGGATTTGTATAGACGTAATAACGATTGGCGGTCGGCACCGTATCTTGACCCAGAAATGCATCTAAAGGAATTTAGTCGTTTTAGGCATTTGGAGCGAACATGCTCCACGTGCTGTCGCATCGATTTTTGTCTTTGTGGGAAGGGGACTGGGTTAGTTACGATTGACAGGCCATTCCCGTGCCCTGAGGCTTTTCAGTTTAACCTCTCAAACCTTCGCGCGCCTTATGGCCCTAGGTGTACATAGCTTATTGCATCGTTAAGTCGCTCAGCAGTTACGGTTTTTATCTGGCGGTGAGAACAAATACGAATTTTATTACGAGGGGAAGAGTGGTGTTGTGTCGGTAGATGCACTGCTTTATAGGATGAACCTTACGGTTTCTGCCTATGGAGCGGTAAACATCCGCCTTCATTAACAGGCGCCCGGGTGGCCGGCTGGATATCCCTCGCTTGGGTGAGGGGTCAATTTGACCCCCTGAGATCTCAGGAACTAAGAGAGCTAGAGGTACCAAATTCACATAGTGTATGATCTGTATGTGAACTCATTTAAGGTCAAGTTTGAGGTACCTAGGCCATGGTCTTTGGGTCGGATAAGTTCGAAAAGGCTAAACACCAGTTGGGCTCTAAAGTGCCCCCTGAACCTGTTCTAAGCAAAAGGTCACATAGGCATTTTATGTCAGTGGGTTTTTGACCTCTTGAAAGCCACAGTGACCAAAATCACACCAGACTGCTTTGCGTTTTCACTTGAATAAGCGACAAACATTACGCTTGGCAGTGTCGTCCTAAAAAAATGTTGATCGGGGTCATTTTAGGTTAGTGACCTGTTCTGACCTATAGGAAGTCTACGGAATGTATATAATACGGTTCCTGTTATCAATAAATTCGAAATGAGCACCAGAAATTAGCTCATACAGCAAGCCTTAGAGTCAAACATGTTGGTTTTTAACTTGGTCTGACCTTCATACCTGAATCAGGTCAATATGGCATGTTCATTCAGTTGTTATGTTACTTAAGAAAGGCTAAAGAAAAGTTTGGCGGCCAAGCCGTTCGGCAAAATTACGTAATCAATTCCAATTTTCTTGCTTGTCTTCCGATATAGGGCACAGCGCCCCATGTCAACAGCGGCGCTTTATTTAAGTTGCGATTTTTGCGTGACTCACGAGCGGCGTGCGAAAATTTTGGACTGAATTTGGCGTCATACCACAATTAGTCTCGCTTTTTATATATTTTGAATGCTATTTGACAGCCACCTGAGCTATGGCACATATATCAGTGACGCAGTTGAAAAGCGTATGGGCGTCCAGATCGGTCTCCGCCACCTGAGACATTTCCTCCCACGACGAGTGCTGCTGACCGGTCTGTAGGGTCTCGTCACCTCGCGCGTGAGATACTGAGCTTAGAGCTGACCGGTCTGCAGGGTCTCGTCACCTCGCGCGTGAGATACTGAGCTTAGAGCTGACCGGTCTGCAGGGTCTCGTCACCTCGCGCGTGAGACACTGAGTTTAGAATTATGGCCAGGGGTCAGCTGTTAACGAGGTCAGACTCGCCTCCAGAGTGGTTACTGGCCTCCGAAAGTACGACGACGTGTCTCGCGCGCGGGATGGGTGCACTTTGCCACGCCTCGTCAAATGTGTTCGGTGCAACTGTTATCAGTGCGCGCAAACCTCATGAGCAAGGTGAGTCTGTAGATCTTGTCTCTTTGCTTTAAATATATGCCGACGCGCGAACCAGTGACCACTCCGCCCGCATGGACCAAAACCTGCGCCTCCCCCCCTCCCTCCCCCCAACGGTGCGCACGGCGGCAGAACAGCGGTCCTTCGCAAACCGAGGGGCTCCCTCTCATGAACGAGTTGCTGGTGGATGTTAGCCAACTGGATTCAGCATTTTTCAAGCGCGCCGCCAGATAGTTTTTTTGTGCGATAGGATGTCCTTTTTCTGATAATGCATGCATACATTCATATGTTATTATTTCTTGCCCCTTTCCTTTATTTTTTTACTTACTTTTTAGATCTCAGATTAATGGCACATGAAAGCCACGTATGTATGTGCAGTGTAAGTTTATGTCAATTTTTTCGATTTAGCTATGCAATAGTATCGATATTGTAATTAACGACATAATCATCATTATTAATGCTGAACAGCACTCAGGTATGTTCAATAACTTATGATGGACAATTCGCATTGATCAACATTTGCATTGAACTGAGGCTTAAAGCAAGTTGCTTCAAAAAGATGTGTGAGATGCAATGTACAAATAGCGGTAGGGATGAGTTTGTTGTGGCTGTGTTGTAGGCAATGCATGTGCTGTTAATAGGAACGTCACATGCATATTATTATTAATTCGCTGTCGCGCGCCTGAGGTGTGTGTAAATTTCCGTTGAATTTATGTACGCCATATCATGTAAACCAGGTATAATTTCGTGAGGGCTAGCTGTTCATGAGCACAACAAAGTGCTAAATGATAAGCCTACAAAATAAGTTTGACTTAAATGCGCAAAATTACCTATCAGTAAATGGTAGTCTTCTCTGCCGCATACAGAGGGCCACTTCTCCCTTGCAGTCTGATAATATTTCGTCAGGGCTCAATGTCTATGTCGGCATATTTTCACTCGTGATATTTTGCATGTTCAGTATTTGGTGGGCCTGGACTGTTCCGAATGTTGAGTTGAGGGTTTATGAAAAATTTGAATATCAACTTGTCACGTATGCAACGGCCGGCGGTGTGCCGAACCAAAAATCTCTATGCTGCTATGAGGTGCCGGAGTGAACCCCCAAGAGATTCCAATAATCTGAAAATCTTAAAACCTCAATAGAGCGTAATGGCTGTAGAGTTCGTGCAAGGGATGAACCACGGCCGTGCAGTCATGACCCTCTCCCCATCATTCTAGCTCATCCCCATCACTCAGTCATCCATTGGCATTATCGCTGCTTTAAAGCTGTTATTATTATTATTATTAGTAGTAGTATTGCAAACCTTGGCAAGATCCAGCGAGTGGCTGTTCTAGAGCCGCGTCAGTACACATCACATAGATAGACACGGAACACGCAACACGTGCAAATGGGACGCAACGCCAGCGATACATGTACGATGTTATAAAACATGAGCGACTAATGATACAATCAGCACCTGCACGTTATGGCCAGTTGGTCAGTTTAGGTATGTTCTCTGATGAAAGACATTGCTTTCGCCCTTGAACTCATTTAAGTTTTTGCACTGGCGCGTGGCGCGTGGCAGCAGAAAGACGATTCCACGCCGTCACGGCTCGATAGGGAAATGCCCTTTTCACGCACTCTAAGCGAGGATGTTTTACAGCGCTCGTCTGCAGAACAGTTTCGTCATCGGTGGCTCTGGTGTGTCGCTAAGATACTTCAGATCGGCGCCTGGGTTGCTGATAGCTTGTGGCCCATCAGGTTGCTGATAGCTTGTGGCCCATCAGGCGCTTGAATGGCGCGATGCAAGCATATGCAGTCGCGGTGGGTGACAGTCTCGTCGAAATTGGGGCAATTTAGCTGTTTTCGGGATTCCGTGATGTGACCTCGTTTGCGTTTGCCGGCAACAATTCTGACCCATGCAGGTAAACAATATCTGACGTGAGAGAAGGCCAGTGACTTAACTAGGGACTTTATTGTGGAGTTGGGAAGCACATGCCTAAGCTTGTTAATAGCTTTGAGTGAGCCAAAATAGCGCTGAGTAGTTTTGGCCGCTTGATGCTGCCAGTTGACACTTTTATCGACAAGCACCCCTAATATTTTGATGTACTTTGAAGGAGACAGCTGGGAGTTATCAAAACTCATGCTCAGCCTGGCGGCTTTGCGGATGTTGGTGGGTGTGCCAGCAACAATGAATGTAGTTTTTGATGGGTTGATCTTCATGTCATTGGGACGAAACCATACAGAGACTGCAGTCAGATCGGACTCTACACAAGAACGCAGCTGTGCGAAACCACCACATAACGCATTAAAGAAACAATCTATACGTTTCATGCATTCGGGTCACAAGGATCATTTGCCCGTTCGAACCTTGCTTTCAGTTTCGTCGTTGTGCCAACATCGGCGTTGGCCTTTATTGGAGAACAGCCCGATGTTATCTAAAAGGTGATACGTGGGTAACAGTGACATAAGTACCGTACACATGCACACACACACACACCACACACACACACACACACACACACACACACACACACACACACACACACACACACACACACACACACACACACACACCACACACACACACACACACACACACACACACACACACACACACACACGCATATATATATATATATATATATATATATATATATATATATATATATATATATATATATGGATGTAAGGAATGTATCTTCATTTTTACTAATGCCACCATTGGTTTATTTATTTTCAGCCGTGTTTTGATAATATTCCGCAAATACCCCGCAATACGTGACATTAAAAACGCACTAGACATGATACGAAATTCGTCAACAATTTTGCCACAGTGAGTTGAAATAAATCGAAGTCCGGCAGATGACTCTGATGGCGCAACCGTGCCTCTATAAACCAAGACCGTGCAATAAGATATGATCACCCGGGGTTTTTCCGGCACTTTCCCTTCACTATTACAGTGACGTCACAAATTCGCAGCCCGGCATCACCGCGCCGCCTGCATCACCTTCGCGTCTGCCACCACCGGAATACCTACGAACAAATGCATCTGGTGATCGCCACAGCACGCTTCAAGAAGTACTATGAGGAAATAATGACTGGGAATCAAACATCCACGCTGGGTGCATGATGACGGACATAGGCATAGGAACCGAGAGCCCGTCTACCATGGCACTCCCACTTGCTGACGATGCCAAACATTGAGCTTATGGGGATGCGTTAAAATCAGCCAGCCTATGGCTGCTCAAATGGCGAACCTGCTTGAGGTCTAGCCACTGCCAAAGAAGGAACTGAGGCGCACCAGGATCATTATCCGAACTGCCGCGCTGAGCCTCAGCACTATACATAGTGTCACGTCGGGTTGCCAGGATCATTATCCAAACTGCCGCGCTGAGCCTCAGCACTATACATAGTGTCACGTCGGGTTGCCAGGATCATTATCCAAACTGCCGCGCTGAGCCTCAGCACTATACATAGTGTCCCGTCGGGTTGCCAGGATCATTATCCGAACTGCCGCGCTGAGCCTCAGCACTATACATAGTGTCACGTCGGGTTGCACTGGCGTGCGATTGAGGCAGTTTGAGACGACGGAGGTGATGTGTTGCCTGGTAGAATATAGGACATTGTGGACATTACACCTCGTCAACCATGCCACGAAGCCTCCGAAGGTCGTGGCGCGTGGCATCAACCAAGATCATGTCCGTCACGCCATCCAGTGAATCCATTGAACACACGTATGACGCACGATTCATCGTATTTTACTAAAACGATTCTTGCGCACAGCATACACTTCATTGAACACATTGAGTTGTGCATATACTTAATTGTACACATTGTCTGAAACAACCCAAACGTTTATCTGTGAAGAAACCGTCTATGCGTTAGACAGGCACACAAACATACAAGACAAAAAAGAACGCACAACGATGCTCACTTAAGCTTACTTACCTGTGCTCACATAAGCACAACGGTATTTACTTCGCGCTGTCCACTTGTTGTCGCATCTGTTTGGCTGCGCGCCTGGCAGCGGTCCGCTCAGCCCCAGCCTGATTAAGCCATCCGAGGCGCAAATGGATGCGCGTTGTTACCAGCTTCCCAGCGATCCGCTTGTCCAGCGCAGAAAACTTTTTCAGCAGGAGCTTTGAGGCGGTCGAAGATACCAATGTCTCGACCCATGCCTCAGCCCATCGACAGCTGGAACACGATCTCGAAAGCCTCGACAACGCTCATGACGTCATCGCCAAACGTTAAGAAGCCGCCCGCCCGGCCAAGTCCGTAAGCCGTGATGATGGCCCCTGGTATAAACGGCGGAATTCCGCAGCGGTAAAAAAACGCAGCTACAAAATAAAACACTTGGCCACAGAACCCCAGATGAGGCTCAAACTTCCCCAACATGGCTCTGAAAAGTGCAAGACAAGTCAGCATTGTAGTTCCAAGTAAGTGTGCCATGCATTTATCCAAGTTTAACTGTGCATGCTTGCTTTCAAGGTCATTTGTGAAATCTCTTGCCTGGTTGCCTGGTCGCAGGGCAGCCGACAGTCGTGCGGTCGTATTGCGCGGAAAAGGTCTTTTCGTAGTATTTGGATAACGGACCGAGGCAAAAGGGATTCGTTGAACTTGTATTACAATAATGGATTGGTGGGTTCGGAGTACTGGCCATGAGTTACGTTCAGCATGGACTCATATTAGAAATCCATCTGAGCTTAATTTGCGTTTAACCCCTCATTCTGCAGCTGAACTGGACCTATAATCTGGACTAACGATTTCGCACAAAAAAATATGCTACTCGATTTTGCTCTCTCATGAAAACTTGCAACAAAGCACTTTCAGTTTCAACTTTAACTAAACAACAAGTTCGTAGACCACCATGGGTAGGGGACAAAATGCCGCTTGGTATAGCAAATGCCACGAGACGTGTTAATTAGTAGCGTCACTTTCACGTTTGTGTTGCGGTGAAAAAGGCGTGCGGGTTCACGTTTGACAGACAAAACAAGAAAGCCAAACAAACAAATTGTTCGCCGTCTATGTCTTAAGTTACCCACCAATTTTGATCAAATGATTTTGGATTGTAGGATCATTCACCCCGCTGCGCTTAACATGGCGATGCCATTACCATGAAGGATTGCAGAAGATGATCGTTGTGTGATGACCAACTTTTTCTCACGCTTTTATAATATTTCAGGTAAAAAATATTAAGGGGCCAAACCAACGTCGGGGGACCCAACTCAACATGGCGGGGGGGGGGGGGGAGCAAGACCTGACAAAAGGACACCCGTGATATGCGATAGGACCTTGCCATGTTTCTTAAATGACGCATTGCTTTCTCAGTATGTGAGATTATCTTAGGCATCATCATCACCTCTTCTGATGATGATGCCCAAGAGTGTTGCAACGGTTACCGATTGATACATCCATTAAGAATGACGACTGCTAACTGGGTCATTCAGTTTTTGCTTCTGCTAATGATTCAAGGATGCTCCATCTATGAGGCTATATTTACGTTGGCATACATGATTTTTATAATGATGCATATCTATATATAAATGTCTATGAGTATGGCGATGTACGTAACAAATGTGTGTGCATAACTCACAGCAGAGCACATATCAATTGATCACTAACATCTTGGTAAAACCATTAACTACTGGCGTCCTAAAGGTTAGCTATTTTCAGCATAAGAACACATAGTATTGCTACTTGGCCACAGTTAGAAAACTTTATAAGTGATTGGACATTAAGCACGCCGCACTGCGTAGCCGGCTCTGGTGTCAAGACGTTTTTGCTAAACATACATGCACGAAGCACAGCGAAGTGGCTCAGTTACTGCTTCAGTTCAGCAACGCATGGTGTCACCGACACAGCACAAGTACCCGCTGCCAACTTCAGAGATAAAGATTGAGAAAGGACGCGGAAACGTGCAGATTGGATTTCCGTGTCACTGTTGCATACGGCTGAGTATCGCCGGAGCTCCACCTTGTGGGCCGGGCCCGATTTCACACGAGATTGCTTCAGCTGCTGCTTACGGAGAGAGTTCAGCATTCGTTACTGAATAAAGGGGCTGAGTATCGCCGGAGCTCCACCTTGTGGGCCGGGCCCGATTTCACACGAGATTGCTTCAGCTGCTGCTTACGGAGAGAGTTCAGCATTCGTTACTGAATAAAGGGGCTGAGTATCGCCGGAGCTCCACCTTGTGGGCCGGGCCCGATTAACACGAGGTTGCTTCAGCTGCTGCTTACGGAGAGAGTTCAGCATTCGTTACTGAATAAAGGGGCTGAGTATCGCCGGAGCTCCACCTCGTGGGCCGGGCCCGATTTCACACGAAGTTGCTTCAGCTGCTGCTTACGGAGAGAGTTCAGCATTCGTTACTGAATAAAGGGGCTGAGTATCGCCGGAGCTCCACCTCGTGGGCCGGGCCCGATTTCACACGAAGTTGCTTCAGCTGCTGCTTACGGAGAGAGTTCAGCATTCGTTACTGAATAAAGGGGCTGAGTATCGCCGGAGCTCCACCTCGTGGGCCGGGCCCGATTTCACACGAGATTGCTTCAGCTGCTGCTTACGGAGAGAGTTCAGCATTCGTTTACTGAATAAAGGGGCTGAGTATCACCGGAGCTCCACCTTGTGGGCCGGGCCCGATTTAACACGAGGTTGCTTCAGCTGCTGCTTACGGAGAGAGTTCAGCATTCGTTACTGAATAAAGGGGCTGAGTATCGCCGGAGCTCCACCTCGTGGGCCGGGCCCGATTTCACACGAAGTTTGCTTCAGCTGCTGCTTACGGAGAGAGTTCAGCATTCGTTACTGAATAAAGGGCTGAGTATCGCCGGAGCTCCACCTCGTGGGCCGGGCCCGATTTCACACGAGATTGCTTCAGCTGCTGCTTACGGAGAGAGTTCAGCATTCGTTACTGAATAAAGGGGCTGAGTATCACCGGAGCTCCACCTTGTGGGCCGGGCCCGATTTAACACGAGGTTGCTTCAGCTGCTGCTTACGGAGAGAGTTCAGCATTCGTTACTGAATAAAGGGGCTGAGTATCGCCGGAGCTCCACCTCGTGGGCCGGGCCCGATTTCACACGAAGTTGCTTCAGCTGCTGCTTACGGAGAGAGTTCAGCATTCGTTACTGAATAAGGGGCTGAGTATCGCCGGAGCTCCACCTCGTGGGCCGGGCCCGATTCACACGAAGTTGCTTCAGCTGCTGCTTACGGAGAGAGTTCAGCATTCGTTACTGAATAAAGGGGCTGAGTATCGCCGGAGCTCCACCTCGTGGGCCGGCCCGATTTCACACGAGATTGCTTCAGCTGCTGCTTACGGAGAGAGTTCAGCATTCGTTACTGAATAAAGGGGCTGAGTATCACCGGAGCTCCACCTTGTGGGCCGGGCCCGATTTAACACGAGGTTGCTTCAGCTGCTGCTTACGGGAGAGAGTTCAGCATTCGTTACTGAATAAAGGGGCTGAGTATCGCCGGAGCTCCACCTCGTGGGCCGGGCCCGATTTCACACGAGATTGCTTCAGCTGCTGCTTACGGAGAGAGTTCAGCATTCGTTACTGAATAAAGGGGCTGAGTATCGCCGGAGCTCCACCTCGTGGGCCGGGCCCGATTTCACACGAGGTTGCTTCAGCTGCTGCTTACGGAGAGAGTTCAGCATTCGTTACTGAATAAAGGGGCTGAGTATCGCCGGAGCTCCACCTCGTGGGCCGGGCCCGATTTCACACGAGGTTGCTTCAGCTGCTGCTTACGGAGAGAGTTCAGCATTCGTTACTGAATAAAGGGGCTGAGTATCGCCGGAGCTCCACCTTGTGGGCCGAGCTCGGTTTCACACGAGATTGCTTCAGCTGCTGCTTACGGAGAGAGTTCAGCATTCGTTACTGAATAAAGGGGCTGAGTATCGCCGGAGCTCCACCTTGTGGGCCGGGCCCGATTTCACACGAGATTGCTTCAGCTGTTGCTTACGGAGAGAGTTCAGCGTTCGTTACTGAATAAAGGCCGAACATTTGTCCTGCTTCCTTTCATGTCGTCATGTTATGTCGCACATTCCTTGTTGTTTAAAGAGAATGTTTCACATTTGAAGACATTGAAGCAAGCACCAGATTTCATGAAACAAACTCACTTTTAAATGTTGCCATACTTTAAGTAAAAAAGACCGCTCTAGACAACACAATTTCTCTGTTTGGTGAACATGTTCCTCAATAAGTCATTGCTTCATTGCGTCATAGGACCTTGCACAACATTGATTGAGAGCTGATCGACAACTGTTATATCTAGAAATCGCGCTCACGAACGCTAGATATGAACGACTCGACCAGTTTATATTTTTGGTCCCGATTGTCACATGGCTTATAGAATGGCAAGATTTCAATAACGACATTATGACACTATGAATGCCGAGGAGACCTCGAAACAGTCTCCCCACAATTACTCTCCCACATCTCTACGGCCTTAAAGCTCAGGAACCAGAGGGTTTTCGGTCCTAAAAAGGGCATGATCGTGAGTTGCATCGAAAGGTCTTCAACATGGCTCTTTCAGCTGAAAACCTCATACCAATGTGGAACACTCTAATGTCATGGACTTGTAGATACCCCATTGTCGTGAAATGCTGTGTAGGTATATGGCTATAGTTGGTGCATTGCTCAGCCATTCACTATCCATAGTAGGGTGTGTCATCGAGGGGGAATCTCATGGAATCTGCTGAGACAAACTTTTTCCTTGGCACACGGGTTAATGATAAGCTTTCAGGTCTGTCGCATCGCACCTATGTTGATATTCGTGAAGCGAGGGTAGTTTTTCTTTGATAGGCCAAGAAAACCGCACTCGATACTAGCGCCACCTTTTCGTGCGCACTGGGATCACTCTCCAACAAGCCTCAAAGCTGCCACTTTCCACACTTCTGGTACTTGGCAAATTAAGTGTAAAATAATATCATGAAGAGCATCTGTGACCATGCCGAAGGCTACGCGGTCGCGCACAAAACAATTTGTGACAGGCCATCCGTCTCTTCTGTCTCACCACCAGATGCCGACTACGGGAAAGCCTTGAGTTACATCAGGTGACTGAGTGAATCGAAGAGGAATATCACTAACACCATCTTAAGACCGCGACGGTAGAAATCAGGGCACTGTGGACCAAAAAAGCGACCGCTGTTCATGATTTAAAATACGTGGCAAAATTAATCGAGAGGAAATGATATCCTCCCAACAGAGCTGTCACCAAGAAATCAAAGAAAGAAAGACAGTGACACAGCAACGTCGCCACCGCGAAATTCAACAAGCTTCTTGATGTCGCGAAATGCCAGTGCAAGCCTCAGTGCAGCTTTCCTGCCCAGTTGCCTGCACAGTGTATCAGGACGAGGTTACCATGATGGACCAGCGCAGGCACCAGAAGCTTACCCTGGGGTCGTATGGCCGGGATACAACTGTGACTAGGGAGGCTCGCGAGATGCGGAGGGCGGCCAAACAACTCCAGGGGCGTCGTGTCTCGGCCGCCAGTGAAGCGGTGTGTGTTGCTGAGCCTGAGTCGCCTTCCCGCCGACTGCTGAGCCCGCGCCGCCTGCTGAGCCGGCGCTGGCTGCTAGTGCTGACTCCGAGCCTGCTCCGGGACCAAGTGGTCTCAGCGCTGACGAGCCAGCTGAGAGCATGAATTCATATACTTATTCACGGTTCCGTACATGGTGGAATATGGCGACGACACTGATTGTTCGTTCTGGTTGAGACCACTGCCACTATGGACTATAACGTTAACGATCTGACTAACACCGCCCTGGCAGTTGACAGCTACGGTGGCTCAAAACGGGTCGCTGCTATCATCGCCTTTCAACAAGACAGTAGAGATGGACTGGCTACTTGAAATCAAATATTGTAGATCCTAAGAAGATCTGCTGCGCAAGAGACAGAAGGAGAAAAGAGACGGCTCGTCAAAATGGTGGAGCAATCCACGACTCAGGTTTGACCGTCCTCTACTCCGACGGCCGCGAAGGCAGGAACCACATGACCCACACGGAGCCAGACGAATGCCGTCTAAAAACACGTGGTTGTCATCATTGGGCCAGGCAACTGCTACGTGACTTGTTTTACGTCCGAGTTCGGCCGCGCCCTGCACTTGTTCAACGAGCAACACGTCGTGAGCCCGCAGTGCGACGGTCACATCAATGTGCTCGACTGCGATGGCACGGCCGTCAACACCGAAACGATAGTCGACGTGTTCCGGCTGTTTAAGCTGGCCACCGAGTCAACCGTACACTGGTTCAACTGCCAGCTGCGTGGCAACGAGCTGACCCTCCTCCATCTGCTGCTGAGCTTGGACGGCACGACCACGGGATCGAATTTTTTTCTGGACCCATCGGCAAGACCTGTGCCGGAGATATCTGGGAGAGCCGGGATGTTGCAGCATTCAAGCCTCGGTCGGGGCATGTGCCAAACCTGCCGGTCGACCTGATTCAGCAGCTGAGCACCAACCAGCATCTGCTCTGCCTTGTGGCCTCCGGCGTTCCAAATGTCTGTGTCCGAAACGTGGCAGCCCAGCGGCGCATCGGACCATCGAACCATGTCAGGTAAATATGAAAGCGTATTGTCTTCGAATTTATAACGAGTGTTTAAAGTCCATCATGTATCAATCGGTATTTCATGTGCTCACTGTTGAACATTTATTTATTATCATACGTTGTGCCCGCAGTATTTCGCATCATTTGCTGGTTGGTTCATGCTTACTAGCATATTTGTTGATATGTATTCCGTCACATTTGAGAACTCTGGATATCGGCATAGCTACATACACTTTAAAGAGGCGCAATAATTTTTGGATGATCCAATGCTCAGTCCGTAGCGAATTGTTCTAATATATTCGCTTTTGTTTTCAGATGATCGACACTGGCCGCTGGTCTCCTCCTAGTTCACATCTCTAGCGAGACTTCCAGCAGCGCTCTCAAGAACCTCACCCAGTGCTTAGCCGGCCACTGTGTGTCGGTATGGTCTACCATCCGGCAAAACAGCGGCTGTGACTTTAGCTTACGCAACTTGTTCCGGAGCATCGCGCTGCTCCGCGACCTGACTCAGCACACATAGGCCACAGTGCAGCCAGTTCTCCAGGGTGCCGTGTACTGGGTCCGTCTGGAACAGCTGCTGCTGGATGTGGTGTGGGATGAGAACCGCACAGTCCGCGAAAAGGCGGTTCCGATCGTCGCGCCGCTCGTGAGCAGCAAACCGAGGACCTTCTTCACCCCAGGGTCTTCGCCATCTCAGCGGTAAACTTCAAGGCCATGAGATACACCGAACTGATTCCCTGGCACGGACCACTCCCACAGCCCCCACTGCGAGACCTCAGCGACTGCGTGCTGCGGAACAAAGTGCAGGCACCGCTGGCCATCTTGCCCATCTGGTTCACACTAGGAGTGCGATGCAGCGCCGCACTGCCGAGGACGCCTGGTGCTGGAGCTGGAGCTTCGGCAATATGTGGAGCCCAGCTGCGAAGGTACTTCCGCTGCCGTACGATCTCTGCCAACACGGGTTTTGGGTTTTCGGACTGTAAAAAATTGCTGTTTGGGCCGGTGCATCGACTGCACGGGCTCGGCAAGGAGCAAGATGTGCATGGAGCCACCTTACCGTCTCCCCCCCCCCCGCCCCTCTCTACGTCCGTGTTGCAGGCTGCAGAACTTGCTGTGGGTATTAAGTTGTCCACCAGACGATGTATTCGTCCGTGTTGCAGGCTGCGGAACTTGCTGTGGGTATTAAGTTGTCCACCAGACGATATATTCTGAGTCGTATCCTATACATAGTTTTGTTTGTATCACGTGAGTTGTCTTAGAGAAGTGAAAGTTTAAAGCAATGATAATTAGCATATTCATACGAGTTCATACTCAACGGCACATAAAGTTTCTGCCAAAAGGCAATCAATCGAGCAATGTCTGGCCCGCATATTACATATGCGGGCCAGACATTAGATAGACCGGGACATTTTCGCACGAGGGCGCTCATTAGCATCGTTTCTTTATGCAAAGGTATTTTGTGTCGCTTGCCGCCCACGGGTTAGAATTACCTGCGCCGGCGGGCGTCGCCCAGCATTGGGTGACTGCAACGCCGGGCGTCGGTTTTCGCGATATTTCGATCGACTCACGCCTCACGAATTGAAGTTTTTGGGAAGAACCTTTGCTATGCCGTGTACTTTTCGGCTCCTGCGCCAAATGATTTTTTGTCTCACTTGGTTGTGCTGCTGATGACACACCCTTATCCACAATCCTTCACTCAATTGAAGACGCACGAGTCAAAAAGGGAAAACTTGCGTGCAAATACATAACAGAGCATCAACTCATTTCACGGAAATCCTAATCGCAGGAGGTCTGTCTTCCAGCTATCAGCGCATAGCACGTTAAAGTTCACAACGGCAATGAGCGCCTTATCCTGGATTTGCCCACTATTGAGGAGCCGTGAACAGCGTCGGGAGATTGGGCCGTTGTTGAGCGCCGCGTCGGCCGCCTGCTGGAGTCAACGGCTCCGGCTGCTCCAGAGAGTTGCAGAAGCTGACGACAGGCGCGTTCGGACTGCAGCAGCCGCGACCGTGATGTCCTTTTCAGACCTGGTTTTCCATTTCGCGCCACAAACGCTTCAATTTGCTGCGAGTCAACACAGCGCGGCGCGTCAGAAAGCCGGGCAATTTGGCGCGCCACAATGGCCGCTGGCCCCCCGGGGCCGCAGCGGCGGCGCCCCCTAATGAGCTGCCTCCCCGCCGCCTTTGACTGCAGGGACACCGGATTACGCGCGCCGCGCCCACTTGAGCCGCCAGAAGAGCCGTGTAATTTCGCTGTTGACGCGCGCTGGTGTCGCGCACAGACAGCCCGTCGACCGTCTGACGTCACCGCGTCGAGACCGACGGCGCTGGGGGGGGGGGGGGAGGGGGGAGCAGTATCACCATGGCCGAAGGGGATGGGACTCGGATAGGCGGGGTGATCAGCTGGCGACGAGCGAGCACAGGATGCACCGGATGTGAGTGGGTGTGGGTCCATTGTCTCGTGAGGCGTGACGATGAAAAGATGGACATCTGGTTGTTATGCTTGACCACAAAACCAATTGGGATGTCTTCCAAGGCCGCATTGCTTATCTTCAACAATGTGCTTGCTAAGTTCACCCAAAATTTTAAAGGAGTTCATTTAATCTTTAAAAGGCCATTCCTGCATTGTTCGCGATCTGGGCGTTGAAAGCCGTCTATTCATCTGTCGAAGATGCCATATCGGTAGCACTGATGTGATAAGCCGGCTCGGCGAGGTTACCGAAAGAGACGGAACTAAGGCTAAGGGAGTGCGTGCTTCGGCTAAATGCGCGTCGCGTTCGTCTCCGACCAATGTTCGGCTCGGTCCCCTGCTGTCACATCGCGCCGCACTGTCGTGTGCCCGCCGTCGGCTGGCGGGGTGTCTCCGTCCGCCAGTGCTACGGCGGAGCAGTCGTGTCTAGCGGCGTCCTCAGCCGGCGCCGGGGGACACGCCGCCGCGGCGGGCTGCCAGCAGACACCGCCGGCGGCCTAATGACGTCGGACACCGACGGCGTGGTGCTCTTCCGAACACGTGCTTTCAATTAGAATAATCAGCGGCGGCCGGATCTGGGCGCCGGCTCGCCTCGTTCGTCGCCGCAACTCACCGGGCGCCGGCCACCGTCGGCACGGCAGGACACCTTCCCAGAAGCTGCAATAACTTAATTGACCGCGTTGCCACTGCCGTCCCCGACTACCAATGGGGGCGTTTGTCAGGGTTTACGGCGGTCGACTTGCGCCGGCGTTCGATGGCCGCGATCAACAACAAATTAACTCGTCATTATCGGCGGCAATTAGTGGCGCACAACTGGTCGTGGATAGCGGCCCGGCTGCAGGTAATGACGGCTGGGGCCGGCGGACGGCCAGCTGCATTATTCAGCCGGGTTTTTGTCGGAGCTGATGAATCTTCGGGGGCTCGCTGACCGCCTGTTTGCACCGCTAGGTTAAATGGACAGCCGATGAGCTCGAGTCAGAAACGGACAGTGGCGGTAAACAGCGGCCCGGCGGGACCATCGGCCGCCTACTGCAGCCGCCAACGACGGCCGGTCCGCGGCGCGGCCGTCGGCGTCAGCCGAGCATGCACGCTGTGAGGCTGTTGGAGTTGGGCGCCAGCTTTCCTGCGGCACTCCAAACTGCTTTCGTGCTATTTTGTGCGGAAAGGGCACAGACCTTGACGTCTATCCCAAAACTAGTGTGGTCGTTTGGGTGGTATCCTGCATGCGCCGGGGGTAGTTACGCACATGACGCACACCAGCGCTGAAAACGTGTGGACATTGAAAAGAATGGCAGCGCCCTTGACACACAGACAGGCGGCATAGAGGCGACAGGCCGCTGCACTATGTCACGCGTCACTGAGACCTGTTTGGGACTTGCTGTAGGTGACTCAAAGACAGCCGCGGGACTCAACAGCCACCGCCTGTGGAGGACGGCAGGGCTGATGGAGGGTGTCTAATGAGAAGCCGGGCTGAAGTCACAGTCAGCAGGGCGGGGGGGGGGGGGGCTACTATGCACCTGTACAATGTGCTTCATTAAGACGCCTCCTTGTACCTGTGTGCGCCCCCGCTCGACATGAGTGGTCAATCCATGTCATGCCATGCCATTCCGTTCGTGGAGGGTCATTCAGCGGTTCGCATTATGTTTGGAGGTATATGCACATGTATGTATTTCATTTAAATGTTGGATGTTGGCTCCATGCTGCATTCATAGTTTTACAAAAATGTTTCGACTTAAAGGGAGTGTTCCACATTGATATGGGGTTTTAAACTGAAATAGCTATCTTGAAGACCTTTCAGTGCCGTTCACAACTCTGGGCTTATTAAGATCTAAGCCCCTCCAGTTTTTGAGTTACACGCCCGCGAAAATAGGGAAAGGTATATCGGGAGGAGTACTTTAAAGTTACCTTTTGTATTTATGACGTCATAATGGCATCATTCAAATCATGTCATACCACAAGCCATGCGGCGATCAAGGACAAAAAAAATATAACTGTCCGGGCGTTCATACCTGGCGTTTGTGCTATTTCCATTGTGCCAATGCCATTTCCAGATAAAGCGTCCCTCTATTGGCTCTCCATCAATGCTGTTTAATGATTTGCCTAGATTACGATGAGGGAATCAAACTATGACGCACTGAGGAACGTATCTGCTCGACAGAAAACTGTTCTGTCTAGAGCAGTCTTTTCCCTTTTAAGAAATATAGCAATAATTATAAGCAAGCTTGTTTCATCATATCATTTTTTGCATCTAGGTTGCATCATATATGTCCGTACCAATGGCTCAGTTGGTCACAGCGCCTGCCTTCCGACCCACCCGCCTGTGGTGCGGTGAGTTCCAGTCACTTTAAGCGCTTGCTATTTGTCCTTGACAGGTATGGCCTGCGGTTGGTGGCCGCGGCCACGATAAAGGTCAGATGACATCGGAAGGCAAGACATTGTGCCTAGCATTGTGGCACGTTAAGTTTTTGCCGCCAAAGTCTGTCGTTGACATGAAATTGCGCGATCGACTGTCGGGGGTCAGGGCTTACACAAGCACTACTTGGCGTTGGCTCTAATCCCAGAAATCCATCTATTCAAAAGGTTCGTATTAAATATTTTTAAAAAATGCGATGTTTGCCGCAATATCTTTAAATGTGAATAATATCCTTAAAGGAGCGAGCCACCGTCAAACAAGGGCAATACAAGAAACAGGAGAAGCGCATCTTCCGTTGTGTATGTAAATGTTAGGCTCTTGTGCCTCAGAAACGGTCTTTGACACACCGAGTTCTCTTGATACAAATAAGGCAGTTTTTACTAGTTTTGACCACAATGAACACTTTACTCACATTATACGTCATCCCGCTCCACATTTCCACCCTGCAAACCATCTCATCAGGGTCATGAAAGCAGGAAACGTCGCAGAAATGAAATTTTTCATATTGTTTATGTTGAAGCGAATATAGGGCTTTAAGCCGGTGTTTTGCGAGCAAAACACCATCCACTGTCCAGAAACGCGGAACGCTTTGATTCCCGTTAGACGTGCTCTGTCCCGTGACACCTGACACCACTGTGAAACTTTACCGAGCCATTGGTTACGTATTGTTTCCTGCTTTTGTTCTGCTTTTCCTGCTGCTTTGCCCAAATGCGCTTTCTACTGTCATTTTACAGAAGTCGCAGCGTTAAACATTGCACTCTTTTGCCTTTTTCATTCGCATGGTTCTTCATTTCTCATATGTTGAGCTCAATTCACCCAGAAAAGCCAAACACGCCGCGTTCCTCATCCGAAACCTTCTCAGTCTAAGACTACTTGGCATGATGCAATGATCTGAACATGTTTTAGTGCTTGTGCATGGTAATGTATGCCAAGTATTTGATTGTAGAGTTACTTTCTTATGATAGCCTCATACGTTTTTGGCTTAATTCAGACGTATTTTGAATGAATTTTCGGTCACGAACCTTGCTCAGAGTCAAAATGTATAAATGTTAAACAGACACCAGATGTCAGCCAATCTTGACAACACATACACCATTTTTTTCTGAGAAAACGCGTGTAGAATTAGTGGAAGGCCACCCCTACCGCAAAATATGTGAACCGATCCACATACGCAAACTGAAGCCATAGCGGCATCCTAACAGCATCAAGTTTTCTTTGGCAGACACCCATATGTACCTTTTGGTAGACAAAAGTCGGCGAAGCATGCTTGTAAAGCATGAAAATGGAATGTAGTGGGCCGACCGTAGGTAGTTCTGGCTTACAATCTGATTGTTCCGTGTTTCTGAGGTGAGCCGCGCTGTAGGTGAGAAGCGTGACATCACAAACGTGCCTGGTAGCAATCGCGCCTTCTGGTAGACCAATACCTACCCTCTACCAAGCATCGACTAGCACACCAGCCAGTGATGTGCTATTGGAGTATAAAGGTTAACATAGGATAGGTTGATGTACTATGGATGATGGCAATGTAAGATGCAAACTTAATAACATTTGCCAACCACAAAAGAACTGTGTCAAAAACAGGTACTGATCTGATTTTATTCGGAGCGCAGGTAATAAAGCCTGTTTGTTCATCTGGTTAGTGAATTTGTAGTGCATGCCTGTCAGGTTTTAATACTAAATATATGGCACCTGGTGTAATGCATGTAATAATATATTCAACATGTGAGAGCAGGGGCGAAAGTGTGTCGTAGGTTGGTAAATCAGAAACACCCGCTCGGCTACGTTTTAACGAGCACGTTTTAGATGCAAAGAAGACGCCGAAATTCCCATTGGTCGTCATGTTCTTTCTGCACACCAAAACTATGATATTTGATGTAATAAGAACCCTTGGCTGTTAAGATTTCACAGAAAAGGTATAAAAACCACCCCCCCCCCCAACGAAAAATATGTGAATTAATGCACACACGTGAACTGAAGCCTCTGCAAAAACTATCACTTTGCAGAATCATAGCGTTCATCTGTGCAAAGCTAGTGTATTTCATCTTGTGACTTCTTCTAGCTTGTTGGGTCAAAGTGTAGGTAATGTGTATCATTTTATTACGTGTGTTCCGAGGAAAAAGATGATATGACCGTCGCCAACAATACCTGGCATCTGTTGTTTGCTTGGTAAGTGTCTATTCGACTCTGTGAGCGAGGGCCGTAACCAAAAATTCATTCGAAATATATCTTACTTGACGACTGGCACGCATATAATTTTTGTAGCGCCATTTGTATTCAATGGAATAATAAATAAAATGACAGTGCGTTTCACAATATTACAATTCAAACTAATGGATTTAAAGCTATTCCAAGAGAACCAAATTCCTTGCCTTTGAAACGAACCTTCCGGGGAGCATTCAGCGTGCCGACGCCGCGCGGCCGCGACCCGGGCGGTGTCGTGTTCCCTCCTGTTCCGCGCCATTACCCGTCGAGGGCAGGTTCGCCGACGTGAGCCGGACCGGGCGTCGCTCTGTCTGTCCCGTCACTGCCATTCACCGCGCGTCAGCCATGTCACCGTCTCGCCGACGCCGTCATCAGGCGGTCGGCGTCCGTCCAGCTGTCTGGCCCGCTGGGCGGCGCGCCCTCGACCCTCGTCCGCAGGAGGCGCGCCCGCTAGCCGCGAATCTATCGGACAGGGGCCTCGCCTCCCCTCACACGTATTTAGCCGCGCTCTGAGCGGCTATCATAAGCTCGTTTCCGGATTTGGCGCCGCTTGTTTTCGTCGGCAAGAGGCTCAGATTATCATCGCGACATTGTGCGCCGGCCGGGACAAATGCGACAGATCGAGCCGGCTTCCGGCGGCGCGCGGACAGATCTGGCGCAGCGCGCGGCGGCGCCCGGGCCGCGTCCGGCCACGGGGCCGCAGTCACCCCGGTCACGGGCCGCCTGTCACGACTTCCGGTGGCCGGCTGCGGCGCTCGTGGCGCGCCGCTGCCGGCCGGCCATCGCAGTGTCACGTCGACGATTACCGGGTCCGCCGCAGCCGCCGGCTCAGCTTCAGCTGCCGTGAGCTGGGCCGCGAGGTTCGCCGCGGCTGTCGGCCATGCACGCGCTCTGGTTGGGCTGCTGGTGGGCTTCGCTTCAGATTGTATCTGACGGACAAGGTGGCCGTTTCGATATGGATGTGTTCACTGCTGTGTTCTGTCGTGGTGGTGCGTCTAAAGATGCGCGTACCCGACCATTTCGTCAGGCTGGCCGGCAGCCACGCAGTCATGGAAAGGATGGTAGTGTGTCGTGTTGGTTGCGTGGGTACGCGATGACACGTTATGGAGATAATTGATCTAGACATCCATCGTGTCGCCGCTATAGCAAGGAGTCACTCTCGGTCACGGAGTCACGACACAGATGTTCACGGGAGCAAGCATGACGAAGCGTGCCGTCGGTAATCATCAGATTTGTTACGGACGCACGCCGTCGCTGTGGCCATTAGCCCCGCCTCGCCAGCCAGTCGGCCCTGGGCAGGAGAGCTTCCAGAAACCACATCAGCCTGCCGCTAGTTGCAAGATGTATTAGCAGCGGTGTGAAGCCGAGGCTCGCTCTATCGATGCGTCATGACAGACTTACTCCCCCCCCCCCCTCTTTTAGATATGTCAGGGTATCCTCTTTGATTGCCTTAATGTGGAGGTGCCCACCGGTGTAATCACTCAGGAAGGGAGGGGCTGGGGGACGTTGTGCAGAAATATGATTATTCCCCTCCAATTTTCCCATTTCGTGAACGTTTTTTCTTCTTTTCTTATTTAGATGCCATGAACGACTTGGATTGTCCCTTGGATCCCGCTTTGCCCTCACCCCCATCTCAGAGACGTGGTTACACCCATTGTGATGGCCATAAGTGGAGCATCATACATGTTGTTGCGGGCGAATGTCATGATTTTCCGGTTGCATGCATATCTTTGCTTTATGGTGACTTCTGTCCTTTCAGACTCCCATTTTATCGCAGACATTTTTGTCATTTGCAGATATGTTCTCACCAGACAGGTACCGTTACACTCACCAACGTTCATACTTTGTCCTAAAAGCGAATGATAGTTCCCAAGCGTAGTTCAGAAGGCTAATGCACACGCTACGCCTAACGTGCAATGCATGCAATTAGGGCTTCCGGCAGCAGTGCGCCTAGGACATGCCTGGTCAAACTTCTCTGGCAGGCCCTGTGGATAAGAAGCGAAGAGCATGGGCTCCAGCTATGACCTTCATCAGAAGGCCACGGGATCCGGGCTGCTAACGGTACGGCTCGAGCTCGCCCCGCAACCTCGACCTGCGCGATGACGTAACGCCCGGCTACCACCGGGCGACGTGCAGACACTCTCCGCGTGTCGCGTTGGCGGGGGGGGGGGGGAGCACGACTCAGACCGCGACCAACGCACAGTCCCCACCCCTTCGCTCCACGAGCTGGGCTCGGAGCCAACGTCGCTGGCCCAGTCCAGGTGACCCCGCGCAGCACCCCACAGTCACGCCCGCGCGCGGTCTCGTGTCACCACACGGGCGGAGGGGAGGCATAATGAGTCCCGCGCCGGCTCGGTGACACCGCGCCCGCCGGGGCCGCCTTCTGCGGCGGTGAACCGGCGCCGACCCTCGCCGCGGGAGAGCTGCCGGCTCTCAGCCAGCCGTGACGGGCGGCTGCGCTGTAATTGGCCGCGGTGTGGTGTGCACTTATCGACCGGCCGCGGCGCACAGCATGTGTCTGGCTGGGACACAACTGCTCCAGGTAGCCGGGAGGCCTGTCGTTTGTTGGTGCACCCGCCATATGGAGACTACCTGTCAAGCTGTGTTCCAGGGACATGGCGGCACTTTAAAGCTTTGATTTCAACATTTAGGACTGTTGCTCCTTTGACAATAAGGCCACAACCTTCCATCCACCTAGATGATGTTGGACCTTCGGCCACCTGCCAGACTTGTGAGCCGTTTTTCTGTGTTTACTTTAAAGAAAAGAAAGGAAAAAAGAAAATGTTTGAGTATGGGTAAAGCAACGGGCCTGATATCCTCATAATCCACTAATTGTGGAAATGAGCTGCAAATCAGATGAGTGGGGAGCATGGGAAGAATGAAAAGTGCTCCGAATCAGAGTACGATGAACCGCAGCGAGCGGGCCTCTCAGGTGGAGTACGTGAGACTATGGTCAGGGAAAAAGAAACGCATGAGTAAAAAGAGCTGCTAAACCAACAGTGCCAGCTGCGTGCATACTCGCATAACCTTCCGCCAACCACCGAAGCACAGTGCTCAACACATGCCCACGGTTTCCGTCGCTCATCACCATCCGTCAGTGTCCATGGCTTTGAGTTTACAGCGGCGGCCGTTCCGCAAACAGCAGACCAACAGTGGCCGACAATGCCCACGCGAGATCGATCGCTGTTGATTCAGTGATTCACCACATGAGCTTCGCGGTGCAGGTAAACAGTGGTGTGTTCCCTACCCATTAACGATGCTAGTTACCGGGAGCAAAAACGCGCGATACAACCGCCGTGTACTTCGTGCGGCATTTGTCCCCTGTGCCAGCGCTGGCCTGTTTGTCCGCCATCAGTTCCGCTAACGGCAACCGGCTGCGCCAGTGCACGAGCTTCACTGAAAGGCACCGGGCAATATGCCTTTCTATGAATTTCGTTTCATTTTGGTGAGTATTTTTTACAAAGCTTTAGGCTTGTAACCATTTTGTTGTTTCCACGACAGATTTTCTTTGTAAAAGTCGCTGATCTATGCTCTTTTACTATAAAAAGAAGACGCATTCCACTGTTCGTCTTCCGCACCACTATTCTGGAACCGTTGGGGGGGGGGGGGGTCTATCAGAATTTGAGGACGTCCATTTCTCTCGTTTTTGTGTCGACATAGGGGCTGGGCATCCACTGGATATCTGTGATACGCTTATCGGTAAGAATGGCAATGAATTACTTAAATTTGTGTTGGCATATTATCAAGTTACTCCTTAGATTAGCGGCTCGTCACGAGCTTTGCATTTCGACCGCTCATATAACAAGGATGTAACTGGGAAATGCCCATGCAACGAGCAAACAATAACGCATTTCGCACTGTGGAGCGCTCAGTATTACTGCTGAGTGCTGATCAATGAGGGGCCTGGCAGGTATGCTTAACTGGACGTCGGCTGCCAGTGTAGCCTGGCCCAGTAGAGTGTAGGACCGGGGAGGCCCCGTCGGCGGGTCATCACCCCGCGCCTGTCCCGTTCACCCACTCCCAAGGACCGTTCACCTGGTCCCCGGACCACATCAAAGGCGCGCCGGCCGCCTTCCAGATTACGCTGCCGATAGGGCGACCGAGGGAGGAGGGGGCGGCACACCCGCTGGGGGGGGGGGGCTTACTAGGCTGAGGCGTCGTGGTAATAAGCGATCATTGTCAGAGATACGGCTGCGGCACCCCTGGATCGGCGTCCTCTACCCGGCAGGCGGCGGAGGGGAGGGCTACAGCTGATCAGTGGCCTGACAGGGAACACAGGTGGACACGTGGGCTGACACACCCGTGAAAAAAACTGCGGAACGGAGCTATTAAAGCGGAGGCGAATGACTTCAATTGCATAAGTACGTCATACATTCAGGGGCTATGATATGCTACATGGGATCTGTAATGTGACACTTCACAGCAAACTGACATGATCGTACGATACCTTTATTGGTAGTGTTAGTTGAAAGTGAATTGATAGATCAAAGGGTTTGGGAACCATGAACGTGTTACGGGTGTTGTAATCCCTGCTAAGCCTGTCAAAGAAGGGAGGAGCGTTTGTTTTATCCGATTAAGATTTAGATTCCGAAAAAGAATGCCTGTCATGACCGTAATTTTTATGTTCTAAGTTTACTCGCTCATGAAGGGTTAAGATACCACTCAATATAGTTTCATACAGTTCCCAGGCCTTTCTCTGTAGTCATACATGTACTTGCTCATATTTACGGCTAAGAAAGACGATCAAGAAGTTTTGCTGCTGGGCAGGGGCAGATGGGGTGGTGGTTGGTGGAAAACTCCTCGTTCGCGGGGGTATTCGCGAGAGAAGGAAGTTTTCTCGGTTGTCCTTTCATACAAATACGGTCAATAATCACCAGCAATCAACGCCACAGCGCCGAGCATTGAAACACGCAGCCACGAGGTCTGTACAGCTGTTCAGTGAGGTGTCCATCAATGCCGGCTGCAGATGGTGTCCCAGCGCGCGTCTCCCGGGCGACCAGCGCCGCACGGAGCGCGTCTCCAGCAGCGCCATTCACAATGGCGGCCTCGCTGCCTGGCGCCCCTGTGCCGCTCCGCGGGTCCTCGCCGGCCTACCCGCTGCCATGTGAAAACGAGGCCACTTTGTTGTCGAGCGCTCCGAAATGTCGGCGCGCCCAGTGTTCACTTAGTGCGCACCAGCTGGTCCCAATGCAAGCCGCTGGCTCGCTGGATGACTCTTCAAATCCACTTATTATTCTTTTTCCTCCTTTTCTGGTTTCTTTCACTGGCGGGCCGAGCCTTCCAGTCTGGCGCACTCAGTAAATCGCGGCGAGCAGCGGGGCAGCGGGTATCCCGCCGCTAAAATGTCAAATAACCGCGCCCGGTATCAGGCTATTAGCAGCGGACCGCAACCGCGCACAAACCGCGTCGAATGATTGCCGGGACTCAGGCCTTTCTGGCGGCCAGCTGACAATGCAGGGTGCCCCGCGGCGACGGCGGCGGCGCACAGCCGGATTAGGACCGGGCGGTGGCGCGGTGCCGCGCCTCCGCACCGGCGCCGCGCTCCGCTCGTGCCCGCCCGATCACCCATTCGCGGCGCGCTGGCTCTGCAGTTGGAATCAATCGGGGCGGCGGCAAAAACGGCGCGCGGCGAGACGAGGACGTGATCGGCGTGTCCGTCGGCGGCGGCGGTGGCGATCGACCGCACTCCGACAGCCCGACATAATGCGGGCCATATGTTGCGGCCGCGCCGCCGGCAGTTAGGCAATCAGCCGGCGCGGCGTGTCGCGCCCGCTCGCGGTCGGCGCACGCCCGCCGCTGATCGGCGGATAATCGGCGCCAACTGTCATCTGTCGCCGGCGCGCCGCCACGCCGTAATGGCCGTATCAGAGCGCCGCCACCCCTTTGTTGGCCGACGGCGCGCGCGGCCGCTCGTTACTGGCGGCCACGCGGCGGCGGCGCGACTTTTTCGCCGCCGTGTCACGTCGTGCCGCTTGAGATGGCTTTGATGTGCGGATCTGACGACGGAGGAGGCGGCGTCGCCGGCGGCCGAGCCACTTCACGGCGCCGGCGGCTGCGCGGAGCACGCGCTCGCGCACAATCAACTGCGGCGCCACTGACAGCAGGCGAGACGGACATTCCGGTAATGGCTCAAACTCGATCCTCTGACGCCGCTAGTGTGTGGTCTGTTCGCATGACGGCTAGGTATTATTTCCTCGCAGGATAAGCCGAGTCAGCTCTGCTGGGAAACAGTGTCGATAAATGAGATAGATCCTCTCCAGTCATCATTTTATCATGTCGGTTCTGGCTTTTTAATGCACACCTAGTCATTTATATGTCGACATATCTGTTTTGTCATCTGCTGGCTCACTCAAGTAAGCAGCGCTGAAACAGCTACGATGCAGAACGACCCTATTCAACGTGGCTAAGATAACAGTGATACCGCGAACCGCCGAGATCACTGCTGCTCTCAATTTAACGGCGAAATTCGCCGTAAAGGAGAGGCGGCCCGCATGGAGCGTGCCTCGTTGGCGGTTTCCGCTGGAAGGGCCGCGCCAGCCACCGACCACCCGCCGTCCTATTCACTCCGCCCCACTGCTGCAGGCTTCCGCCGCTGAAAACTGAAGCGCGTTGCCAGGCCTCCCCGCCACGCTGCCGACTTCAAGCGACGGAGGCTCGATGCCGGCGGTGGAACCAGGGTCGGCTTCGCACCGGGATGCCGCCGGCAACGAGCGGGGTTTTAGCAGGGATAACTTCTTGTCACGTACAATGCCGACTTCTTGTCACGTCTGCGAGGATAGACTGTGCCGGCTCACACCGAGCGCCGTTGACTTCTTGACTGTGCGCGTAGGTTGCGCCGCTCTACACGCGTGTGGTGCGGGACGGATTGGCGCCTGTATTTCAAGGCGCCAAGACCAACTCCGGACTTTGCTTTTGACCTTTAAGGGAGTGAGGGTTCCACCCCTGGAGCATGTTTCAAATGCATCTTCTGATCAATCCATATGACATGCCACTTACATTAAAAGACGGTTTACTACAGCTGGGTTGCCAACAGGACATTATTAGCAGAATATTTTGTTATTTGTGAGTCAAATTATGCGGTCGGTATTTCGGATCGGCGTTGCCCTTCTTTCTTTTTCTAGTAGCCCCAGATTTCGCGCATGCATGAACAATACCAGCGCACGCAAGAAAGGCAACATTTGCCAAGATCAATTTTGCTTTATTTCTGGGTAATTGTTGAATTTCTTGCTTGATATGTTAACTGTAAACGTATGCTGGCTAGGTTCAATATTTTCCTCTTTAACATGCAATGGCTAGATTTTCACATCTAGCCATTGTATCGCTGCACAACAGTGACAGATGAACATCATTTACACTCCTCATTTGCGTCAGTCAAAGACAATAACCAAAAGGCTGTGATTTGATACCATGATGTACCATTACTAGCACCTAAGTAGTGAAAAAATGCCTGTCTCAATTATCGCTGGCCCTAGTACAATGTTAAATGCCTATTCTTACCCTGCTTTTTATTTTTTGCTAAGTCTTGTAAGCAAACAACTGGACAGGGTAAACAGAAATCATGTGAACATGCGCCATTTTCTGACACCAGTGTAGGAGTTCAAAACATTGTCACGCTGTGATGTTACTAGGATGCCAAACATAAATGTGGTTTGCTGAGTTAAGTAAGCGCGCTAATATTGTTGCTTCATTTCTTTAATTTGGCTGGTATTGAGTATGCAATGATATCTAAAAAAAAATAAAACCAAAAATATTGCATAGTATAGCAAAGCGGTGGAAATATTGCCAAAAATATTGCATAATGGTTCCGGCAGAACAATATGTAAGGCCAACGTTTAAACATTGGATTAAACAAAGCAATCAGTGGCTGTCATCTGGCATTATTCTGAGCCATGACAGCACTCAGGCAGAAAAATAAACAATTTTTTGTTTCTATGTCTTCGGTCTGATTGGCAATAATCAAAGGGATGATAGATAAATGGATAATGAATGTATGGAATGAATGGGTTCGGCTGAAATGCTGTTAATGGGTGATAACTGATTGTTTGCACATACATGATATGTACTTGAGCCAGGAACGTGGAGACAGGGAAGTCCAAAGGAACGTTCATAAGGTATTTACAATGTCATGCTCTGCATGCAATGGCTTGCTTTCACCACAAAAGTGCGTGTGCAACACTTGTAGTTAACATTGCATATCGCATGATATTTAGAGCAAACGAAATTTCCACAGCCTGCACTGCAACATATGATCAGAGACTCCAATCGGAAGTTGTCGGCTGACATCAAAGTGAGCCCTTCACATCACGAGCGTGCGAATACAATGTCTTTTGCAATATTCATATCCCATTAGTACAAAGGAGAAGGCTGCTGCATCTGACATGTATCATTTTTTTAGCTTGTCAAGTGAAAACTGGACAGATTCAGCTGAAAAATGAGGAAGGTACACATGGTGACAAGAGGGTAGGAATTGCAAACATTGTGTTTTGCTATTACCATCATAGAAAACCTAAAATTGGCTCGCTGGATTGAGTATGGACGTACTGTTCAACACGTATTGTTTCGGGAGTACAATAGGTCAGTATAGCTCTTTGGACACTATATTATATTTTACGATTATCTGTGCACTTGAGCCAGGTCCTATCCAGCATTGTGGGCGCGACATCTTTGAAGTTAGTATCTGTGCTCTTTAACCAGGAAGCCAGCTTATTTCTGACCCGCGCATTATCAATCCTGGTTTTGTTTTTGCACATCCAGTGCTCAATTCATTTCATGGTCACCACCAATGTAACAATGATGGTCTTTTGAACAATGGTCTGTCAAGTGAAATTGGCCAAGACGTGCTCACTTAATGCTAACATATTTTGTTCTTGCGTTTCAATCTCTTACATTTAAGCTACTATATTCTTATTTGCCAATCGTTCAGCCTCCTGATGTGTTCAAAGTGTTGCAAAATCCCACTTTTGTTTCGTGAATGAATTTCTAGGCTCTGTTTAGGAACAAACACCTTGTTTGGTACATCGAACCTCTTTCCTCATGCTGCATTTGCTTATTTTCTCATATTTCACCAATTTTCATGGTCGACAAAGGTGTAGCCATTACCGGGATGAAGGTGGTAGTAAAAACATGTTGCCGGATTTAGCACAATAATTTTCACAGTCCTGCTCTTTCATATTTTCTGCAGGGTGCATGGTTTTTGCATCTGCAAATGCAAAATTGCCAGTTTTAGGCCCGTTTCGTTTCAGCTTGAGTCCCACCCTCGCATTGCACTTTGTCGCTCCCTTCTCAGGCGTAGCACAACATTGATGATACCATTTAATATCAGGTAAATGTGGTCTGCTGACCGTGTGACTGTTTTATGGCACGTTATAGCCAAATACTCTCATTTATGTTACGAGCTCCTTTAAACCACCATAATTGTAAAGATAAATATGATAAATGTGGCATTTGTGTCCGCACTGGGTATGAATGACGTCAGTAGAAGTGAACGCTTGTGATTGGCGCAACGGGCAACGTACGCATTTAGCAAGACGTACATTGGTGGATGTTGGAATATGTTTGGAATAATGATATATGATGCATGTGTGGAAGTTGGAATAGGTGATATTCCGCTTGCATATGCCCGTTTTGTAAATACAGCATTGCAACGAACTGAGCACCGAAGCAAATAATGCTTCACAATGTCAATGTACCCTTCGAAATGAATCATTGTGCCAGACGCAACAGGTGAGGAATTAAAGTCATAATGTGACATTTCGTTGAGCTCTCGCAATGATGGCATATTACATGGATATGGATATGCATGTGATATAGATATGCTTTCCGAAAACAGAGAGTTTTAAACTCGTCGGTCTTAAGCTAGACTCGTGAGTGAAAAAAAATGAAAGAAAAGAATGGGAATTCCCCCTTTAACCCTCGCCTTGATTTGCTGTTTTTCGCAACGTGGACTGATAGAGGGAGTCGATGCGACCCCGTCTGCCTTTTCCAAATTAAGAAAGGTAGTCTCTCGTGGAACAAACAAAGAATTGCTCTCGACGGCACTTTGAGATTGGCAAAAATTCGTTCGTGTCAAGTTCAACGAACCCACTGCGCCTGAATGAAGGCATTCTTTTCCTCCTGGCTCCAACCACCGTGACCCCACTAATGGCTACACCTTTGGCAACCATTTTCCTTCCCTTTTCCTGAAAATTAACATTTTTAGCTTTACATGTTTATGTCTACGAAAACATAACATTTAGCAGCATGTCACTTACAGAAAGGTGTTCGCTGCTTAATTGTAAGTAATATCATATAAAGTGTTACGCGTTTTGAGCATGTATTTATGGTATAAAGCTCTGTTCATGTGACAGTGTTGGCGCCACGCGCGCCATCGGCGGCTTCGCTGGCTGCTGTCCGCCGTCCGCACCGACCGTAAATCGGCTTGCAGTGTTCCTGAAAAACGTCCCTTCTCAGAAACTAGAAATGTGGGAGTCACATTTTTAGTGTCAAAATTTGGCCGCGATTTTGCAATATGCCGGAGAGTCACTCAGAAAACCTCAGCGGGTTAGCATCGCCCCCCCCCCCCTCTCTTATCAGGGCGGGAGTTAAGACGCTGAGCAGCGTTGTCCAAAGTTGCGTACATCATCATCCAAGATGAGCGCGGACACCGTCTTAGGCCAGTCGTAGACATGGGTGTAGAATGCCAATAAAAATTAGCGCGGCAGAGCCGCCGAACAAGTATCTTAGCTGTTAAAATGTTCGGCCTATTGCAATTCAAGGTGATATGGCCGCTGGCATGCCAGCTTCATTCTACGTTCATCATTCTTGAGCAGCTTAATGTGGTTCCATCAATGGTATTATGCGACGGAAAGATGCAGTGCTGGTTCAGTATGCTATCTCATCATCTAATGCACTCCGCTGCTTACACAATATTGAAGTTCACTAGAGCTATTACGGCTGTGCACGACGCAAAACACTGCTGAACAGCTTAAAGTAACATGACTACAAATCGTTCTTTGCAGCTTGCTTTTGCCCTCTGTAGCGCAAACATATTCGTTTTCACAAAGCTTCCTTAGAGATACGACTGATAGGCAGCGAAGCACGTGTGCAAGTCTAGGCTGCCTTTATTGAGGTGTCAGTGCGTCACCTCTCCGGGTATCATGCATGAAGTATTTTGCGAACTCCGTCGCGTCTCTGTGACTTTCTGCTGTTTGTGCCATCTTTGTACGTTTGTCCTGGCACGCGCTCGGTGGAAATAAGTGCAGTATACATTGCCGCACGCGCGGCTGGGGTCCGAGTTCCAGTAAATACCAGCCCGCAGTGACGTGATTGGATATCTACACGTATGCTTAAACGACCGGGCTACCAAAAAAGTTTTCCTTTTTTAAGGGATGATCCATCTTTGGGGCATATTTCAAACACATACTGTAGTGAAACCTGGGGATTAGCTACGTCTAGCCATAGCACTGGGTAGTGCCACTGCAGCACCGTCAAGGGAAAATAATACACCAGCAATGCTTTGTAACAGCACCACGGTTCTTTCCTGCCGTCGCGACCACCGTCGTCATGAGAATAATCGTGCGCACCTCTACTAGTGCGAACTAAAAGGAGTGTTCCACATTTGTATGACGTTTTGGACTGAAATAGCCGTCTAGAGGACCTTTTGATGCAGTTCACGGACACGTCCTTTGTAAGACCAGAAACGCTCCGGTTGCTGAGCGACACGGCCGCAAAAGTGTGAAAAGGTTTATTGGGAGCCCATTTCCAAGTTGAATTGGCATTAATGACGTCATAGAAACGCCATGCGATCGGAGTCACACTACAGGCTGTTTTCTGCTTATGGCCAAAACAGCATGGCAGCTGATACATTCGCAAAAGCGATGATGCGGCGCGTATAATACAATGCACGGAAGGTGATTGGCTCTTAGCAAGATTTCGCTGCTGAATGCGTGTCGCGAAAGTAAGCGCGAGCAGTTTCGGGTTGGGCGGCACTTGTGAGCGGGCATTTTTCTTTATGTTTGGGCCATAGGTCAATGTTATAAAAAAGACTGACACTGTCTGCAAAAAAGTACGACACCCAAAATCGGGCACTCTCCAGAAAGTTATAAAACAGAATACGCGACGGCCAATCTGTCTTTTTCCTCTGCTGGCGTTTTTTTCTTCCACTGATGCATTTCTTCCAGACAACTCGGCTGGCGCCTTGTGTGCCGGTGCTCAAAACCTTTCACTGGTCTATGGGTTAGCAAGGCATTATAAAATTAGGAAAACATTACAGTAATTATATATATATATATATATATATATATATATATATTACTGAATGTTCACACATATTGTATGACAGACTTCAATCTCGAACAAAAAATTGCGTTCTACAAGTACAACCTCTTGAGCCGCATTACCATGAATCCTGTTGGCACTTTGTTTTAAAAGGAGGTTACGGTGAAATGTGGTCCTATAACCAAAAATATGTGCGGAAATTGTGAGAAAACCTTCAATTTGATAGTTCCACGAACTGTGCAAGTGTAAGATCACACGTATTTGGCAAAAGAGTGTGAACCGTGGGCTTGAAATGTGTGTGATCACTCGTGATGTGTGCGAGCGGCTTGTATTGATCTTGATGTGATGGGGAGTGCGCGTGCGAGGTTTGTATCCTGAGAGGGAACATTGTTTTGGTATTCTTTAAGTTTACTGACTGACAATAAAATATGAAATATCAATACCTGTCTCTCTCTTTATGTTTGTGTTCGAACATGACAAAGGAGTGCCGGCAACCTAAGAGAAACACTAGCACCTATGTTGCAGGGGTGTACAAAGGCAATTTGGCACTTTATTATAATCTTGCCAACATTCTTAGGTATTTAGGTATTACAGCATGTAATTAATCCACTGCATGTCATTATGTCAGCAATTTATTTTGGCAGTAGGGGCTGGTGTCTGCAGCTCATCTCTGGGCATGCTCAGCATAGGCTCACTTGATACGGCTTTGCAAAATTGTTTTTCCCTAAAAAATTGCGAAAATATAGAACTGCATTAACAGTGATGCACATTCTACTGTCTTAACAAATTTTGTACGCAGACGAGCATTGCTTGTGAAACATCAATGCCATAGTGACTGCAATTTGCGTGAGATGCTGGGTGCTGAGAAAGGTGGAAAAGTACTGCTGTTGGTGTCTTGGATAGCACGTAATCATATTTTTATCATGAGCCTTGTGTGCACTGGCAGTTTCATCACTTCTTTGCATTTTGCCCATCCAACCACAACTGCATGCACTTGTCATGTCTCCATTTTTGTGCAAGGTCAGCATGTTTGCGGTGTCATTTTAGCGCGCGTAAAGTTTTCTCGTTATTTTTGAGTGAAGCACCCTGATGGCTGCAGCATGTTGAATGACTGGAAGTGGAAGATGTGCTTGCGTCTTTCTCACCTACATTTTGTGGACTCCAAAAACAGGCTGAGCAAGTGATGTCACTTATTGGTTGTCTGCTTTACTGAAAGTGATTTGTGTATTGTACCATGTGTTTTTGGTCGGTCATATGTCAGATGGGGAGTCAATGCAAGAGTGCACGCTTGGCCCATCTTTTCATGATGGAATTTATAATGAAAGCAGCATGGCTTGCAATACAAAAACCATATCGTTGTTCATTATGTGACGCCACAGTACAGCACTGATGTAATGCCACAATGACGCTGTTGACTCGAGTCATTACACAATGTACCACATTAGTTGACTACTCTATGTTAAGCATTTGAGACAGCAGCTTATAATTTATGAAGGACTGGTAACAACTGACTTAACAATGCCAAAAAATTCTCAAGAGCAAGAGCGCTATTGCATCCCAATGGGTATATCAGGGTAAACTATTAATTGTATAAATAATTCCAAGCAAGAAAAACATTGTTGGTAGCCCGACCTTACCATCTTTACCATTGCAATACCAATGTTTTGACAATCAATTCATAGCAACGTTACAAATTTATTAATTTTCGCATGACACCACATTTCCAGTTACAAACAATAAAAAGGTAACTACTGTGCACATCACATGATATCAATGCCCGGACTATAGCACTGCAGGCAAGGATGGGTCGACCATACAGTATCGAAAAAATCGTGAACAGCATAGCAGCAACAGCAACAGCATGGCATATCGTGCTTTGATATTAATAATCTGCCACAAAAGCTGGCGATTGCTACGTTGCGTATGTCAAACAGTCCATCAAAGCTTTTCTCACGGCCAGCACCAAGACAAAAAATCCACAAACAAACCATCCACTAATCCGTTGCCCGACACAGCCTCCGCAACGAGAATGGCCGGCTGGCGTCAGCTTTCGTGTGCTGCGAGGTATTCTTCAGGTCTGGCTGCCAGATGCTGCCAGGTATTGCTGTCGTCACAAAACCATTCCATGACGCCATCAGGTAATGACGTAATGGGGCGCATTTTAACAAACTTTGAAATTTCGGTGCTTAGCGTCGTTTTTTTTAACCTTGAAAGCTTACCAATAGTTACAAGAAAGTTTTTCCCATCATATCTCGTGCCTACTTCAATATCCTCGAATGTGGACCATGCCCTTCAAATAACGTTTCTGATTTACCCAGTGAGCAAGGGCCTGTTACCGAGAAATTGATTAGCTGAAGTTTGAACCAGTGCGTCATATGGATGATGTGAAAGCCAAAGTGCGCCTCGAAAAGAGCCATTGTGGTAAACGCTGTAAGGGAGAATCAAAGTCATAGTATGACGTTTCGCTGAATTCGCAGGCTAGCAGCTTTACGTTTGCATACATTTTTATCTCAACAGTGTTTCAAGCTTCCATAGCATTTACTACACAAACATTTTGATACATAATTGCGTCGCAGATATTAAAGACCACACGCGCTGAAAAAACAAGGCGAATGAAATGTATTACTTGCATAGTGGTGAGCAGAGCGTCAAATGGGACCTCTCGCGCATGGTCGGCTGCTTGAAATCAAAATTTTGAGTTTTTCAGAGAGTTTTTGAGAAAAGCGGTATTACTGATGAAATCGTACGCGTCTGATGTAAAAAATGAAAGAGAAAAACTGCGTCGCTCCCTTTAACAAAACGTGCTGAAAGCACCGACAAAAAATGTTTTTAGTCTCGGATAAATTACAACAGTTGTATGGTCACTTTTGCTTTTTGTCCCGAACCGTAGCGTTATGGACAACAACATTACTGCAATGAATATTACAAGCTAATATTCTCCTCCCAGTGGGCCAGCATTAAGTTCAAAACTTGATGGAATATTCACAGCACAAATGTGAACTTCCTAGCGAAAAGAGGAATGTACCGAATGAATGTAATAGTTGTGGTGTACTTCTCACCTATTTCACTGCAGATTGTTTTAGGTAGGTTCGAACCCCCAATCTTTGAAACGCATTCGCATGATATGCAGGGATGATCTAGGGGACCATTACACATAGATACCAAAGCCGATCAAATACAATATGTTTCACTCCTTCGGCTTGGCCGAGTGAAACCAATCTTATCAGGAGAATGAACGCGGCTCTAGTATGGTGGGAATATTGTTCTGTATTGTGCGGGCTTGAGATACATTGCCCCAGTGTCCGGGCCAATTCAGTGTTTATTTGATCAGCTACGCTATGACGGATCAACATGTGGACATGGCTGCCTCCAAAGCTTCTGGAGAAATGCATTCAAACTTTCTTGTCAAGACTGCCATCTATCACTTAACGACGGCCTCACTTGAGAATAAGGCTCAATGCGTTCAAAAGACAGGCAAAAGGGTGGAAGAGCCGATTCAGCAGCCGCCACTTGTTCACCATGATTCCAAAACTGCGAAAAGGCACAGAGTGGTGAGCACATACATACATTGTCGGCAAGTTAATGGTGCCTGCAGTACGTATGAATGTCTAAATTGTCAGTATTCAACGCGATCTATTTCACCTCTGATAGCTTCGGAGCATGACAGGAAAGGCAAAGACTTTTTATCCAACTCATGCAGATATACTTTTAATTTCAAGTCCAGATGACGACGCAACGGACAAATGACAGAACTATACACGAGGCGGATACACCTTTTTGCGAGCCTCGGTCCATTGAGGCAATGCCGGCGGTGTGCGCCGACGGTTGCCGGTGCCGGAAGCGAGCCGTTTCATCGGCTGAGCGGAGCTCACGTTCGCTTTAGAGGCGGCGCCCGGCGGCAGCTGGCGGTGCTGGTGTGACACGTCGGCGTCCAAGCGGGGCAGGCGGCGCCCGGCGGGCGGCGGCGTCGGTTCACCTGGTGCCGACCGACCGAGCGACCGCCCCTCCCCCCCCCCCCCTCCCACGGGAGCTGCGGACACACCGCCCGCGAGAGCGGCAGACACATTGTCAACGGGGGCGGCGAACACATCACCGACGGGGCGGCGGACACATCACCGACGAGGCGGCGGACGCACCGCCGACAGGGGTGGCGGACACACCATGGACAGGACGGCGAACACTACGCGAACAGGACGGCGAACACTACGCGAACAGGACGGCGAACACTAGCGAACAGCACGGCGAACACTACGCAAACGGGACGGCGGGCAGTGGGCGTCCGCACGATACTGACGACACCCGAGCGGTCATGATGATCTGCCCGACTCAGTAAGCACTGCCGACGGTGGGGCGGGTAAGAGACGCAAATACAATAGTGCATCACTTGACAAGTCGCACTGGTCTACCAGAGTTGGTGGCCAGACCCAACAGATTGGCGCACATCTGATGCTGTCGATGGAGATATGACATACAGGCACATTGGAACGGAAAGTCGCCTTTTGAATCCCATTGGTCTGAAAGGAAAACAGCTGAGCTTTCAATCAACAAGCGGAAGTTACCAGGGGCCCTTGCCCACCTGAAGGTGATCGTTTTCTCCTAGCTAGGAAAGCAAACCTTTCTACAGGGCGTTGTCTCAAAACGTTGCATAGCACGCTAGAGTGTTTTCAGAACTATGAAGTTTTGTCATGTTTATCGGAGCAAGGACGGTGAGGACCAAGCAACTATCGGCACCTAGGCCTGACAAAAACAAAGCTTCTACTTGTCAAAAGCTTTAGCCCAGAAATTATTAACCCAAACTGCGAACGCGAGCGTTAAGGACACAAATCATGTTAGCATTACTCATGTTTAAGTTCTGTTTAGAGCTGGAAAACCCCTGCTGTCCAGATATCATCTCTGTCTACCAGCCTGCCGTACGCTGAGACATTACCAGTGGGCCTCTGTTTCCATAACTTTTCAGCCACGGGCAGGTTCGTCTCCGGTTTCTGGTATCAAGTTATCACAACAAGCGCTGGCCATGGATCCGACTAAGCCCTGTTAAATGCTACCCACGTCGTCTCGGGTTTCTGGTCGCCATCCGAAAAATGAGCGTTCTGCCTTGCTCTCTTCCTCTCCCTTTCTCCATGCTCTCACCCGATATAATCTCATCGCCCTAAACATCTTGTCTACTTGTCTCTAATCCCCTATAATGCGTGTTCAACGAGCGTTGGTGCTGTTCAGGGCGGCTTTATTAAATGTAATCGCGTTTGGCGGCGGCCGCGGCCGGGTCCGTTTTCATTGAGCGAGTGGCGGATCAGCGGCGCTGTCGGGCGGATGTCCGCCGCACAATGGCCCAGCCAGCGCTCCGCGCCGGCCATGGCCGGACAGGACCACTCCAGGCCAGCAGCGGCGGAGCGGGAGCCAGCGGCGGCGGACCGGAGCCAGCGGCAGCGGAGCGAGAGCTAGCGGCGGCAGGCCAGAGCCAGCGGCGGCGGAGCGGGAGCCAGCGGCGGCGGAGCGGGAGCCAGCGGCGACGGAGCGAGAGTCAGCGGCGGCGGAGCGGGAGCTAGCGGCGGCGGTACAGAGCCAGCGGTGGCGGAGCGGGAGCTAGCGGCGGCAGGCCAGACCCAGCGGTGGCGAAGCGGGAGCCAGCGGCGGCGGAGCGGGAGCCAGCGGCGACGGAGCGAGAGTCAGCGGCGGCGGAGCGGGAGCCAGCGACGGCGGAGCGGGAGCTAGCGGCGGCGGTACAGAGCCAGCGGCGGCGGAGAGGGAGCTAGCGGCGGCAGACCAGAGCCAGCGGTGGCGGAGCAGGAGCCAGCGGCGGCGGAGCGGGAGCCAGCGGCGACGGAGCGAGAGTCAGCGGCGGCGGGGCGGGAGCTAGCGGTGGCGGAGCGGGAGCCAGCGGCGACGGAGCGGGAGCCAGCGGCGGCGGAGCGGGAGCCAGCGGCGGCGGAGCGGGAGCCAGCGGCGGCGGAGCGGGAGCCAGCGGCGACGGAGCGAGAGTCAGCGGCGGCGGGGCGGGAGCTAGCGGTGGCGGAGCGGGAGCCAGCGGCGGTGGACCAGAAGCTAGCGGCAGCGAACGGGGGACGGCGGTAGCGAACCAGGGGACAGCGGCGGTGAGGCAGTAAACTGAGGCAGTGGACAGGGAGCGAGCATTGGCTGACCGGCGGTGGCCAGGGGGCAGCGCGACCAGGAAGGCGAGCTTAGTTCCAGGCAAACGAGAAGTTGGCAACTGGAAATGCAGTGATGTACCAGAAGCTTGTCTATTACGCTTAATCTAAAACATGAAGGAGTGTGGCGTGCATCTTGCTTTTGTTTCATCCGCGCAAAAGCCTGCCCCCTTTTATCACTGGCAGTCGTCTGGAGCCGGCTGCTAGCAGTTTGCTTTAAAGCCGACCGGTTTCTTTTCCGTCCTGCCCAACACCCGCTCATGCCAGGGTGCCCTGGAGCTGCGCTGTGGTATGCGGCTGATCAGCTTCAGGGGCGCTGGTCACTCTTATCTCTTTCGAAATCCATGGCTTCGAAAAGACTCTCGGCCGACCGAATGAGAACCGAACGAGTTCCAACCATGTCGAAAACCATTCAGCCTGGTGAGTATGGATGACACACAATTTGCTTTTTATGATTTCCGAAACTGTTTACTGAATGAGCCCGCGGTGACGCTGGACCATTAACAAATGATTCTCTGGACGCTGTATGGCGCATTAATCAGAAGACGTTCCTTCTCAATTGAATTAATGCTTTCTCTCAGTTTTTGTCATTCGTTAGGCGGGCAGAAACAGTCTACTGAAATCATCTATTATGTATTGATTACCAAATTGAATTTTACGATCCAGTCCATTTCGCTCCAAGGACTTATCCCACACATGGTATTCATTCAATCTATGAAAAACTGCACCTACCAGTTGTGCTTCAACATTGCGGCGCAGTTTTCCCAGCGTAAAAGTATTGCATGGTGGATCTAAGCGTATTCTGCACGCATAGCAATTCTTCCTTTGGTATTCTAAAGCCAAGATTGGGAGCTACTTTAGGGATCATAACTTCCTCTCATTCACACAACGATAAGCCGGGACAAGCTTCGGGCGTGCGCAATGACACCGTACCCGTAGGCCTGTCGTCCTATCTGGAGCTCCGCCATCGCGCGCGTCCGTCGCGGCCAGCCGTCTTAGGCCACCGGCGGCGGAGCAGCCCTTTAACGGGGCGCGCCGGCGCCGGAAGTGGACCGGTGCGTCGGACAGCTGGCTGGCCCGTCGCCCCAGACCTCGCCCTGAACTTGGCCGCCGCCGCCGGCCCGCAGCTGCGCGGCAATCGGAGACGAGCCGCGCGCCCGCCGCGCCGCCCACTTCCTGTACACGCCGCGCGCGCATCAAAGCCCGGCGCGCCAGCCTGGCATTTACATGGCCGGAATGCGGCCGGTGGCGCATACCGGGTCGAGACGGCGCGCGCCGCCTCCCAGATGCCGCTTTGTTGCGCGAGCGCGCCGCGCCGCGTCGGGCTGGCGGTGTCTCTGATTGCGTTGGTCGTCGATCTTGGGCCAATTTGGACTCAATCATCGGTTATGGGCCAATCATGTGTCGGTGATTTTCAGCGACCGTGGGGAGGACGCCCGCACAAATGGGCGCTGGTGAGCAGTTCCGTCGGCCCTCCACTCGTCTCGCGCCGTCCATTGTGCGCAGACGGCCGACAGCCTGAATGAAACGTATCCATTTGCATAGCTGCCACATTTATGACAACTATTTACTGGTAGTCGCGCGACAAATGGTGCGCCGGCAGCGTATTGATGGCTCCTGAATAGTGACTGGCCAGCAGCGCTCGCCGCAAAAACGCGGCGACAAGCTCGGCGCGCGGACAAGCGCCACAATGCCATGCACCGTTCCGGAGTGTCACGAGGAGCCACAGTTGATACGCCCACGGCCAGACAATGCGCCAGCACGGGGCCGGTGCGGGGCGACGATTGGCGCCAAACATGTGGGTAAGAATCCCTTCACCCCATTCGCCCGCTACCGATGTGGTTGTATCCATGCCCACCCTCTGCCCATTCGTGATTAGTTGTATCCATCATTTGCTCGTACGAGTGCACTTTACAGCAAAACTTATCAGTGCAGTGTACAAGCTGAGGTGAAAACCCGCTTTTGATGTCAATAACTGCACAAATAGTAAGAATGGACATCATTATGACCAAAATCAGCGCAATAAGTAGTATCGTGTGGGGTCTGTTGAAGCATCTACCGAACACTTTTCAGGCGTCTTACCCATTCACCCGCCGGTGTTCATAACTTTCCCCAAATTTCTAACCAACCCAACCCGTTATCTGCTCTATATCGACTCGACACCCATGACCTTACCCCATACGTGGATTGCTCTAGTAATGGGTCACCGAACTTTCATGCAAATTAAACATGAAGCCTGTGGTGACGCATTGGATTAGCTGACATGAAGGGCATGTTTCACATTTGAAGAAATTGGGGCAAGCATGAGATATTATGAGAGACTGATTTGTATCTATTGTTATACTCTACAGTGTACAAGGCTGCTCTAACCAGCACAATTTCTCTGTTAAGTAAATGTTCTTCTCAATACGTTATTGCATGGTTGAGTCATCATACCTTGCACAGCATTGATTGAGAGACAATTGTAGGCCGCTATATCCGGTCTTCACGTTCACGAACGCCAGATATGAACCACACGGCATCTATATTTGCCTCGCCTTGATCGCCACATGGCTAATGAAATGCCGGGATCTTAATGACGTTATTGTGGCGTCATTGATGACTGGGTGACCTTGAAATAGTCTCCCCGAAATAGTCTATACATCTTTGCCGGCGTATAGTTCAGAAACTAAAGGGATCTTAAGAAGGACAGAGCTGTGAACTGCACGGAGGACTTCAAGATGGCCATTTCGGTTCAAAACTTCATACAAATGTGGAGTACTCCCCTTAAAAAGTTGTTTGGCCCACCAGTATTTGGTACGGCCATAACCTGAAACTGAGCTTAACACGGGGGTAATGGAACAGCGCCCACCGCTACTACACCCATCTCCTGAAAGTCCGTTGTTGCTCACTAAAATTGGGCGTGTGTCCATGATCTTTTCGTGCTGTTCCGCATGGCGAACGCGAGCTATAACGGCACTTACACGAACAAATGATGCTCGATGTAGTGCGTTGAATGGAGTGTTCAGAAGTTGTGAAACACCTAGTATGCATTTCGGCAGGCAATTTAATGCTTTCGTCACTTGCTTTTCCAACTACACATTCGCTGGCGGATATCGGCGAATAGTTTCCCCTGGATTCATGGGTATTGCCGAGTCTCTGAGATTGGGGCTAAACCATGGTTGTGGGGTTCATACTGGAGTCTGAGGGGGGGGGGGACAGCCTGACATGGAAATGCCATTGTTAACAGGAAAACGTTCAAAACGTGCATCCTACGGGCAAAATGAAGGGGAACAATATCTATGTTTGGGAAAAGTGGGGAAGGACGTTCTGCGCCAGCCCCAGTCGCCCACCTATGCATGAATTCACGCCTTTGCTGTGGTATACAAGTGAGGTCAAACGCTGCAAAGCCCAATTACGATATTTTGTGACATTTGACTTGAGGCATGTTGGAACAACATGAATTATGACAAGTATACTATCGGTAGATAGATCGATATGGTCGGATAACAACTCTTAAGCCACCTAGGAGCCATGATATCTTCAGAAAAGAAATATTTACACCAATGCAGCCTGTCAACAAAATTGCATCTTGTTGAGGAAAATGTTGAATTCATATCATCGGGAGTGTTCCACATTCGCGTAGGTTTTTAAGTGAAATAGCCATCTTGAAGATCATTCGGTGTAGTTCACAGTCCCATCATTCTAAGATCTAAGCACTTCGAGTTGCTGAGTTACACGCCCGCGAAGATTGCAGATTTGTCTGGGGAAACCATTTCAAGGTCTCCCAGGCATCCGTGACGCCAGAATAACGTCATCCAAAGCCTGTCATTGCATTGGCCATGCGGCGATCAAGGCCGAGAAAAATATAATTGTCGAGTCGTTCATATCTGCCACTCGTGAGCACCATTTCTCGATATACCGGCCGCCAATTTACTCTCAGTCAATGCTGTGAATGGTGCGATGACTTCACCAAACAATGGCATATTGAGGAACATATTCAATAAACAGAGAAGTTTTGCTGTCTTGAGCAGCCTTTTACACCTAAAAAAATACATCGATTGTTATAAGCGAGCTTATTTCATCATATCTATTGCGTGCATCACTATCTTCAAATGTGGAACATTCCCATCAAATATTCAGGAAGCCTCGCGGTTGATTCCTTAAAAACGGTCTCACAGGTGCTTGCAAATCGAGTTAACTAGGATGTAGTAGCTCTACACGCTTGATATAAGTTTATGCACGGAGACACATGTCGTACAATTCGCTCTTTGCTTTTGAATTCCAATTATTTTTGCTATCTACTTCAACCTCCATTGAAACTTATTTGAAGTCTGGGACAGGCTGGAAGGTATGCAAGCAATTTTGGAACGATTTATTACATTTTATATGTGTATTCTCTCAAATTTCAACTTCATGCGTGTAGAGCTGACACAGAACATGCGACATTGTTCAGTTCAAGCTCATACCAAAAAGTATTTTTTGCTTGATAATAAAAACAGTTTTTTGTATTTGGGGCTCCCTGACCAACTCCATGCCTTAAATACTTCCAAACTAATTCTATGAAGCTTAGGGGCAGCAATAGGGCAGATGCACCCAAACGTCGCACCACTTCCAAGGGAGCCCAGACACAAAACGGAGCAAATGCTTTGAAACGTTTTTTTCATGGCCTTCACCCGTTTAATTCACCAGACCTCCACTACCCCCGGACGGAGCGGTCGGTCTCCAGCGCGCGTCCGTCGCCCCCGCGGCCGGCGACGGGGGCCTGGCCTTGGCCGGACGCCGCGCCCCGTCCGCCCGTAATCGGCCGGGGGCGGGCCGCGCCGTCTGTCGGCCGCGCGCCGCCAAACGGCCGCCAACGGCAGCGCGCGCGCACGCGCGTCCGCAGATATAGAAAGCGCGCATAATCGGCTTCCGGATTGAAAGGAAAACACATGGGCGCGGGTGCGGCGCGGCCGGCCGGCCCGATTGGTAGTTATTGGCCGGCTGAATGAGCTGCAGGGAGGCGGCTCGTTGGGCCTCATCTATAAACGCTCGAGTCGGATTAGTCCGAGGTATTAGATGGCGCAGCGCAGGAGATGTGGGCACATTTATGGCGCGGCTTACATTGGATGGTTAAACAAGGAGATTACATCTGATTCGTATGTAAATATACGTGAGTCAGGAGCTGGTGAGTTTTGCCGGAAGGTGTAGATGCTGCGTGGTTAATAAAGCTGATGAGGCTTTATGGTTTGATTATGAGCATTTTGGTCAAACTGACCGTGAAAATTATTCACAAAACGTCATTAAAACGCGAGAAGGAGCCTTGTCAGATGCTGTAAGGTACAAAGCGGAAGACAGAATTCTCTTGGCCAGGGGAAGCAAGTTATGCAGGTGCTACCTTGCTTTGTACCAATTTGATTTACAGTACATTCAAACATACAGGAAGATATCATTGGACGAACAAAGCTTAGTGGGGGAGGGGGGGGGGGGGTAGGTTTTGAGAAGGATAGGGCTGTGCATTACACTGAATTATCTTCAAGATGGCTATTTCGATTAAAAACCCCACACAAATCTGGAACAGCCGTTCAAGCCGGCTTTGCCGTGCAGACATATGATAACTTTCAGGGGCTTTGATGTGGACAGGCTATGATATACGTAATAGCTTAGCAAAAGTGTTCCGTGCCCATGCACCAAAAGCAAAACGTTATTTGACCCCGTGTTACAAGAGCGGACAGGTTAACCATGAGAACAGCTTAAAATAACTGGCGGGAAATTTAGGGTCGACACGATAGAGACTGAAGTGTTAGCCCGAATCGCCAGAGCTATTCACCGACATAAATTATATTGGACAGACTTAGAAAATGCGTTCATTGAAAACACGTTGAAGTTAGAGTCTTCTTTCGTTTGGGGGGTCTACCAATCAATTTCTTTTAGCATAAGTCCTGGGAGCATCGTTTTCTTTCCTCGAAATAGTCGGCATAGATGGTGATCGTAAGTGAAATAAATGTCAGAAGGAGCACTTCTTCTGCATTTCCCATACGAGTCAAACGACAAATATGGCGATCGTGTTGTCTTTGTACCTTACCAAAGCTGAGCAGGCATGGTATAGATAGGGCCACGGATTTTCAATAATCTTTTTCGCACATCAGTCGTATGCGATCTTTGAAACTGTGCTCTGCCGTCATGTACAGTCTCTGACACACAGCTCTGCCGCCTAGTACCAAGCTTCTGTGACCATGGCTTTATTCGCAGCGCACCAAGACTATTCTTTTCTACGTAACATTGTGTAGAATCTTTGCCGAGCGTGTTCGCAGTGCGATTCACTTTTTACATCTTCGTAACTGTCGTGATAATAACCGCGCATGCAAAACCACAATATTTTCGTTTACAGGCACTTTGAATGCTTCTAATAATGGAAACTGCAAATTAAGCTTCATGTATTGCGTACAATACTTTTTCATCACTTGTGGTCGGTCGTAATCACGCCAATAGCACGCCACGCCAAAGACCTGTGGATAATTCAATCTGTGGCGCTATTTCTGTCTCACTTCGATCGAATCGCAGGACAAGGCTCTACTCGTTCGGCAAGGATTCTACGTGACGTCAAGTGAACCCTTTGTCGTCTGGGTCGCTGCGAGCACCAAACAGCGCAGAATATGTAGGGTATGATGTCATGGCGACGTCGACGGCATAGATTCTGCGTCGCCCGAGTCGCTGCGAATGCACCCCATCTAACAGGTCATGTGATCTCACTGTAGTGCGATCACAGAACCTAGTGCTCCCAGTGCACTTTGAGTTCCCTTTTATGCTTAAAAGAGAGGGTTTGCAGCAAGGCCCGTGTATTGACAATGTGGCTCTAATGTGTTCACCAACTCCTTGTCATTGAGGTGAAATGCGCATTTTATTTGAAATGGTGTTGTAATATGCCCAGCACTTTTCAGACACCTGCTTCCATTTCCAGGGACAGCGGAAGGAGGAGGACAGATGTTTCCAGTTCAAATTTTTGGAAAAAGTTGCAGTACACCAATGACACCGCACAGGCAGAGATCACGACATGATGTACAAAATGTGCGTAGATCCGTACCCTCCGAATCTGTCAACTCTCTTATTTCGCGTAACATTTAAAGGACAACCGAGAAACTACCACATCCATTTGCTCTCAGCTCATAATTGGTTCGACTGGGGCTGTGACCAGTATAACCAAAACAGCTCTCTTTTTTCTCTTAGTTATGCAACGAGGAATAAGGCCATTCCAACTGCTCTCCAGTCTTTAGGTGAATTGAAGATTTTGTCATCGCGTCTCTCCGACGAGTAAGTGGCAGCTCTTGGCACGGAATGAAATCCGTCGGCTCGCTGAGTGTTTGTTGATTGCTCCAGGCAGGGAGATTACAATCATCACAGCGGCTGATGTTATTCAGACGGGCCCCGAAGTTATGTTGTGCGCCTATCGACAGTGATTTACCAAACAATTTGGTGCACAAATGGCGTGGTCAGGCTGTTGAGATTATTGGATGCCGATTGGATTCCAAATCTTTAGAATTCCAAAACTTTTCCAAATTTAATTTGGAAATTGGATGCACAGCGCTAATAATCTCTGAAATGTTTTGGACAGTCACTGTCATTTTGACGTGCCGCAAATTATTCTAGAACATCTGGATGTTTGCATCTTTTAAATTTCGAATATTTTGGGCAACCTAACTTTTGGACAATTTTCGGACGAACGGATAGTTTATCCTTGGACTTTGGATTGGACTCTGGACAAGAAGTTCCAGAAAACGGCACCTCTGGATGGAATGCATGCTTACTACGATTCGGCAGAGAAGTCAAATAACGCTGCCAAGGTTGCATTAGTCTTGGTTTATTTGCTTTTGTGTGTTATTTTGACAGGCATTGGAATTTGGGGCGAAAAAATTGCAGTCATTGGTGATCTAGAGCGCGCGTTTAAACAGAGTTCATGTGAGGGCTGCGCTTTCCTCAAGCTGCAAGAAGTTTGTTCATGTGATCAACGCAAGTTCGAAATGCTAATTTTCACCTGCAGTGTTCTCTATCGACAATGCTAAACGTTCGGAATCTTGCCAACGACAGGATGTGTCGACTAATGCAAAGATGAGCAAGCCGTTTCATTGAAGATGAGAAGTAAGAGGAAGCATGTGTGATGCTTGCCTTGTAGGCATCCGTTACAAAGTTGTCCGTCACGCTCTGGCGAGTTTCCCACGGCATATTGCAGTCAAGGTTTTTTTGTTGGTTGGTTGGTTGGTCGGTTCAAAGTTGGTCTGTTGCTGACCACAGGATGTGTTTCGGCGCCGCGTCGTGAAAACTAGCGCCTGCGCCGGCACTCAGGTGAGCTATTGAGCGAAACCTTTGCACCATATTCACTTTTGATTCGTTCTGTCCGCACTGGCCGTAACAGGACAGTCGGATGCCGCGGCTGCGGGCACGAAATGAAGAAGACACGACATGCCGAACTAAGAACGCAAAAACCCACTAAGCTTAATGTCTCACTAAAAGATAGCCGGCCACGCTCACAGCCATAAACATAAGTCACGTGCAATCTACCTAATCGCTTATCGTGCTTCACACAACATGAGGATTGCACTTTCCTCACGCTGCAATGTGCGGTGGTGTTCATTGCTTAACAAACCTGAAGTATGTTAAATAATGAACGCAGCAAACACGCAGTCGAACCAGCCCATTGAATGCATGTTCCAAGTTTGACACTCAGCCGAGCAGCGTGCGCCGACGTGTGATCTGGCAGCCCTCATCCCGCTCTCTCGCCCCGATGGGTGGCGCCTCAGCGACGCGGTCCGGCCGGCGGCGGCCGCTGCCCGCCCCGGCAGCCCGGGCGGGGACATGTTGCATTTGCCAGCCGGCCGGCCGGCCGCGGTGGGCGCGGCGGCACGCGCTGATTGGTCGGCGGCCGGACCGCGGGCGCGCCATTGGCGGGGTGCGGCGCGTTGATTGGCTGTCGAGCGGCCGGCGGCGGACGGCCGGCGGCGGCGGCAGCGGGCCAGTTGTGGCCAGGGAGGCCGCAGGAACGGCGTGTGGCGGCCGGACGGGACGCCTTTCACAGCCCGCTGGCCGACTGAGCAGACCGCTGAACAGGTGAGTTGTCGGTCAGCGCGGTGACAGGTGCTGCCGGAGCAGTGTCGGGGTGGGCCTCTTAGCCAACAGCCGCGTAGCTTCCGCACGGTGTTGGCGTGGTGTGTGCTGACGCTGTCCACCAAACACAAACTACGAAACTATCTCAAGGCCAAAAGGGATACACTCGCTTCACAGTGGGGCCAGACCATGCGATTTGAATTTGTATCGTTCAAAAATGAAAATGATGCTAAAACACCGCACCCAGCTGCTCGTCATCCGCATCGGTTAGCGGTGCACCGGCAATCTTCGCACTGAGCGTGGCCGGAGCAGCGCGCCGGCGGCCGCTGGCCTCGCTCCTATCCTGATCGGTTCGGAAATCTGGAACATTCACCAGCCGCCACAGACGCCGTTACCAGTACGCGACCGACGGCCGACTATTGACGCGCACCAGCCAGTCGGCACCCGCGCCGACCCAGCGTGGTCTGCGCTGGTGATCCGGGGAACGCGGCACCAGATCACCAGCCGGGTGCTGCTGTTCTGACCGGGGAACACGGGCGGTAGATACCACCTTTTCCCAGTGCCTACTAAAGCCTGTCATTCGGTAGGTCCTTTAGTACCTGCATGCACGCATTACAAGTCGTTGTTTGTAAACTGAAATACTCCTAATTTATTCGACGTTTATGATTGAACTTATTATTGAGCTTCTTTTGTTGACGGAAATAAATAGTTCCTGCCGGTGTGCGACTTTTCAAAATCAGTTGAGGGTGTGAGCTCAGTCGATAAGGTTCACCAACTTCTCTCAAAATCTGACACTTCCCCGGATTTCGGCCACGTAAATTTGCCTTCCCGATGTGATTCTTTTAAGTCTCCAGATTGGTGACCTCAGTAAGACCGTCCGATATGATCACCGGCAATAAGTCTCGTTATCGTTTATGGGCCGAGGCGCGCAGAAATAGTTTCAGCAGAATGGAGCGATCTGACACGCGCGGACTAAAGAAGTGCGGGCATATGAGGCGCTTTCCGCGCAGCGGATACATAAGGTGCATATTTTGCACTGCCAGGAAGAACCTACACTTAAAGGTGGAACAGAGCTTGCATGACCTCATTAGTCATGTCGATAGCTGGAAGGACAGAGTAGGTCAAGGCTGGTGACCGGACATGCCGACAGAATGGCCGTCTTAACAAACAGCGCAGCCAGCGCTTTGACAGGAGTTTGAAGGGTGACGTCAGCGAGAAAGGTGCTGCATTCGCGATGTCTCGGCATTATGTGCTAGACGTTCGCTGAACATAATCGACCTGCATCTTGGGAGAAGGTGCTGATTAAACATGATCAAGCATACAGTGGTTATGTTGAGAAATTTCCACGTTCCGAAGCTATGTTCATAGTCAGATTTCTTCGTAAAAAGCAGTTAGCGCCACACTAATATTTCTTTTATTCTAGAACACGTCACACAAGATGTGTTATCTTCATTCCTGGGTACACTTTTTGTGGTGCAATGAGGCAGAAATTATCCAACCGAGCTGTATTTCCAAGCCATGGCCGCCATCACGCTGTATAATAATTCCGCACACCCCTACGGCTCCTGACGAGGCAGTCCTTACATAACAAATACCGAAAGTGGCACGTGCATCTTCTGATCACCAGTCGTGTGAGTGTAGTCGTGCCAAAATATCCAGTGTTGTCCAGTGAGAGTGGATCCCCGGAGCACCGGGTGAGGTCTGCCGCTTTTGCAGCACGTCCTCGATTTAAAAACAGGGGCGAACGCACATAGTATCACACCATTACAACATTTCTAGCATGCATTAATATGTACGCGACTTCATGTTGGCAGCCAAAATTCCAGGTAGACACGTGCAAGTAACAAGATCAAGAGCATGCCATGCTGTCTTACGACACCCAGGAAGGTCCGCGCTCCTGTGGAGTGCTCAACTCGTATTTCGTTTCCAAGCTGTGTCCTTTCCCGCAACTTTGGTAAAATCCTGCAGCCTCGTTTAACAATACATCACGCTCGCGATGAAGGTGTCAAAGGTGAAACAAAGAAATCGTCCGTATGTGAAGCTCCTGTTCATAGTTCGCAAGCTGGGCGGACGGGTGAATCCCATCATACCGTTGAATGGTTTGCTCGTCCTTAGGATGGCGAGGACTGGCGGTGCTCGTCTGAAGTCCATACCAGTGTCATCAGCCCTCGAAAATCCAGCGTGTCCAGCCGGGATTATGGTTCGCCCTACACGTGTCAATCGACTGATAGGAAAATGCACACGGAGGAACACAGTATAAAACGTCTCTTATAGCCTATGCCGAGGGATTTGTATGAAGGAAAAACGAAACGTAGCGTTCGTGAGCGGTGTGGTGGACACCTTGGAAACGCCCGTTGACAGAGGGCGTACATGCCACTGGTTGAGCACTTGGTAGTTGGTAGTCTGAAACGCGGCAATGGATATGGTACAACAAACACCAACATTTAAGCAGATATTGTAGCAACGCCAAACGACCGCGAAGATCTCGAGATATCGGCAGTGTTGCGCAAACATAAGCTTCTTCCGAGGCTGAACACACGAACGCCGTCTTGGAACTTTGACACCCTTACGCTTGACTTTTGAGCAGCTTGCTGTTGCCATATTTTTTAGCAGTGCTGTTTAATTAGATGTGTTTAGAAAAGCTTCTCTAGTCGTTGTGGCGAACCACCCACTGGCAAATATCTTTCTGTGTTTCTGCTCGGTACGTGTTATCGAAATATTCCGGCTCTGTGTTTCGAGCAGTCATTGACACAGGACTGCGTGCTGAGCGAATACTTAAAAGCCACCGCATTTTGCAGTTTATTCTGTGTGTGTTTATGTCTCGATCCAAGTGTTATCTCGTGAAACGCCCGCCTGTATTTGCAGACTGATCGAGTATGTAAAGGAGCTGGAATGACAACAACACATAAGGCGCCTACAAAATGCTATGTGGTACAAAGTAAATATTGAGCCTAAAGTGGTGTTTTAGGGTACGTGGTCTACCAGCATTTCCGGAAAGCGTGCCGCTTTTCCTTGGTCCGGTACCCCTTTTCCCATTTTTATTGAGGGGATGAGGGGTGCCATTACGGGTTTTAGCCTCTGGTGAGACCCGTCCTAAACTCCAAAACCTTGCGCGAGTAGTACAGCATGAACAGGCTCCTGGCAGAGGGGAACATGTCTGCTGAATCTGATTAGAGTAGGCCATAAGCCCGCACAGGAGAAAGCCGCAGATTCTAGCAGCATTGAACTCCGACACAAGATGCTTTGGCACGTCCAATCCTTCAAATATATTCAAGGTAATAATGGCAATTAGCGGGCGTAGCGCAACCCTGACCTCCACAATCATCAAGTGGGATTACAAGGCTTGAGCAACTGAAAGCTCCGTCGCCGGCAGCACTTCTTCAGCAGCCTTCATAAGCGTGGGGAAGACGGCGACAGTTCTCCCGGATCCCGCTTGGCATCGTCGCAAGCGTACGTTCATAGCTCACATTTCCACTAACGCACACACGCGTGCATAAATATTATATGCATTAAAGTGCGACGCTAATGCAACAGACATCGCATGCCATTACAAAAGGCAATGACGGGAAACCATATACCATCGCATGCCGTTTTACAAGCACAACGCTATATCATTGCGGTGATTACATACAGCAGCATGATGCCACAATGTGACTTCCCGAACAGATGAAAAACAGAAAACCGCAACAGTCTGCTATAGCTTTTTATCATCGTTATTCCTCAATAAATAAATATATGATTAATCTTGTCTGAGAGTAACCAGACTAGAGAGGGCTAAAGAGGGCCCAGCCATTCTTTGGTGTCGCGCCTGTTCCATTCCGTCTGAAAACGTAGCAGAAAAAGACAAATTGTACTTTTTATTAATGTACTCGTCAACCATACAGACCAACTTGGTGGGGGTTATCATTTTGGACTACTTTGGAGAGGGGAGACACCTCAGAAAGGCCTCTGCCCTAGTGCCTTACAAAATTGCATTATTGCGATCCACAGCGTATCACTACAGATACTTTTTTAGAAGCCGCCATGCTTGCTAACCATGATAAACATCTTTTGGCTTATATTGTGAGGTTAGGATGTGAATTATGCGAACAACAGTACATCATTAATGACACTGCAGAATTTCCTTCATTTTGGCTATGTGTTCCATGGACACCTTAAACCACATGAATAGATAAAGCCTAACTTCTATAAATCTTTTATGGCTTCGACGCCAGCCACAACATTCCACACAAGCGTCGCGCAACACATGGATTGCTTAAGCCAGAAGCGGGAATGTTTGACAGCAGGGCGCCATTTCCACTCCTTGACAGCTTGCAGTCGTCTTCCCTCCTTCAATAAGCGTCCTGCAAGAGTCGACACTTAAAAAAAGTATTAGGGGATTCCGTCCAAGAAGGGACAGACGTTGGCCAGTAGAACTTCAGCAAGGTAGCAGGCTTTTTACTAATGCAAAAGCGGCATGATCAACAAATACATCAACAATTCAATATTAATAAACTTTTCTGGCGACAACGTTTGCGGACATCCCATACTTTACAGAATCGTAGCTTAATAGATTATAATGAGCAATGCAATTTGCTAATGGGATCAAAACCTGACTTAGCTTCAACATCAACACTCATAAAAATATCTTACGCGAAGGCGCCAGGGTCCACTGCGGATTTAAGTGCGTTTTTCATTATGCATGCTTTGGAAGGGTACAACAAATGTCCGTAGTTAAAAGTTAAAAAATTATCGGCTTTATGGTTGTGGTCATGTGGTGGACCTTTAAATGATCGTTGGACCTTGAAATCGAAAAAAGAACACTTGTCTTTGTAGTACCAAGGTTACGCCAGCTGATGACGTCTCCCGGCAGACGGACGCAACGTGACTTGTCTGCGCCAATTTTCTTTGTTGCACGACACGTATGCCACAGAGCACACATTGTATGCTCGGACCTCTGTGCTGTCTGCATTGCTGCACTGCATCTTGCCGTATGTGCCATCATCTGCATGACCAGCCGAATACGCAGACAAGTCCATAAATGTGCAAGACATCTGGATTGCAGGGACAGCGGCGTCGACGCGTGTTTTTCAGAGCAGGGACTGTGGAAGTTTGGTGTGGGGCGGTGGCTGTCCCCTCTTCCATCTCCCGACTTCCGACTTTATACGTTATTTTGGTATTCACTTCTGCATATATCGTGCCGCCCGCCATAAATGCTTCGTACTTATCTAGGCTGTGGCACAATGCTAAAGCCAGCCAATCGGACGCCTTCGAACCAGACATGACACCAGAACCAGTGAACTGAAGGTATGGTGTTATGATAGGAGCCCCGGGGTACTTAGACACATTAAAATGAGCCACAGGTGTTGTCATCAGCGCTGAGGTCACCTGTGACATTTTTAGATCTCTCAGTTGTAGCATTTCGGAGTTAAAGCCTGCGGCAATGTCGAGTTGCGTGGTCGCAAGGTTACCTTCGGTGACAATTTTTTCCACTTGCTTGGAAGAATATTTTGTAAACCTATACGTTAAGGCGATCACAAAGCTGTCTTAAATATTTACATGCCACTCTTGAAATCGCCATTGCACATTGGATAATAGTCAGGGCATTATGAACTTTTATGTTTTTATTTTTATGAGTTTATAATTATGAGTTTTTGGCCAAATTGTCAGAACCCATAGTTGCAGTGACCATGCATCACTTTACGGCCCGGCAATAAGGCAATTGTCAATAATCTTTAAAACGGCTGCCTGAGAACGAAGCTTTGATCATTTAAGACTTTTCAGAACACCGCCATTTCGTCGTCCAAGACGAACCCTAGCAATTTATTGGGGTACACCGCAATCTGCGCTGCACCTCCTCGCGGTATATTGACCATAGCCCGGACAAATTACGCTTTAAAGTTATCGCGCGCTGTCAGACGCGATGGAACATAGCCTATTGCGGCCCATGCATATCTACAGTACCTTTAACCGGACGTGAAAAGCCTCGTTTCAAATATGAAGTGTACTACTTTTCAGGTGGATCAGCTACGCAATACATGCTTTCATGAGGACTTTGGTGCGAAGTGCGAGTGGCGTTGCTTTGCCGCATTCCGTGGAAAGAGCTCTTGCGACGGGGTCGGGAACCTTGAAAATGGTTGCTACCAGTGTCAGCCTGTCGCGACTTCATTCCGATCATATTCTCTCTGCTGAGAAGCTTATGCCAGTACTTGCAAGGCAGGGCTAATGTGCTGACGTAATGTTCCTTCGTACAAAAAAGGAGAAGTCCTTCGGGCAGAGGATGCGCATAGCATCAGGTTGGCTAGGGCCAAGACTGTCAAAGAGACTCTTAAGACTCACAGAGTAACCCAATGAGTGCTCAGTCTGGCATTGTCCGTGAGGTAGATTTAGGCTTTAGGAGGGAAATAACAGACGCTTGATTTCAAAAGTTTTGATGAGTTAGGGTGAGTTGGACTGAGTCAATGGCGCAATGGGTTGACTTCCACGCGTAGGTTAGCCATCGTGCTGTCAAGCTTAGTGTTTTCTCACAATGCGCTCAGTTTCCACCGCCTGTGCGGAGAAACGCGTGAGAGGAACTGCGCAGGCAGCCGACGGCGAATAGCGCGAATGAAGGGATAAACCCTTATTGTGATACTGTTTCCAAGCCTTTCTAAGCCGATGACCACCTTTCTATTTTTGTATTATGGGGTTAAAATAACGCTCTATCACATGCAAATGGCAAAAGGTTTAAAGCCGCGAAGGAAAATGATTCTGCATGCATTACAAATGCCCATAATAACATCAACATTTCTTGAGCAATGACGGTGCCAATCATGACACACACGCAATCTGGAATATTTTTGGATCATTTTGACACGTAGGTTTGTACGCTTTTTCAGTGTAGTGAAAAATCGCCACCGAACGCAGCTCTTCAACCATACAACACGAAAATCGCCGCCGAACACAGCCCTTCAACCACACAACACGAAAATCGCTGCCGAACGCAGCTCTTCAACCACACAACACGAAAATGCGGGGGGGTGTACCTCCAAAATCGCAAAACTGAGGGACCTTTGAATGTCACAGGCGTCTTCAGCGTCACTGACCGCCCTTTTTTCTCGTTTTTATGAAAATCCGAAAGATGAGGATGTAAAACTGAACCTTAGAACTGCCGATTTGTCATGGAATGCCCCAATTAATTATCTCGGCAATCTCGGTCTTCATTTGCCGCTTTGCCCTTGAGACTGTTTTACCCGTTGCTGGTTTTATTGATGAAATGTGCTAGTGTTCCCCGTAGGGATTCGAATGAAACATTAATGATTCGACGATGCAACAAGCAACTTGTCTTTGCCTTGAGACTAACTCACGTACGGTTACCGGCAGGAAACTGAAGAAAATGTCCACCCAGTCAGAACCCGCCGGCGACAAGACTCCTGATGACGTCAGTAGAGCAAGGACGTCACCTGGTCCCGGTGCGCCGGCCGCCGCTGCTGGACCGGACGGCGAGGCGGCCGGCACAGGGGCCGGCCACCGGCGGCTCAAGTTCAGCATCGCCAGCATCATGGACTTCGCCGAGGCGGACGAGCTGACGGCCGGAGGTCGGCGGGAGTCAGATGAGTCGGGGGAGCCCGAGGAGCGGAGCGGTCTGGGAGAGGAGCCACCGGAGCCACCGCAGCCACCGGAGCAGGAGGGGGCGGGAGGAGCCGGGCGAGCCGGAGCGATCCCTGCAGGGCCGACTGGGCCTTCTGCCGGGCGGTGACGGCGCCAGCCTGCTGCGCCACTCACCCTGGCTGTACCAGTACTACAGCCTGGCGTCGGCTGGCGTGTTCCCGCCGCTCTCGTCCTACTCGCTGCTCTCCAAGTCGTCAGCTTTTAGCAAGTACACGGCAGCGCTGGCCGAGCCGGTGGCCGCCACACAGACGGTCCCGGCGCCGGCGGGGACGGACCGGAGCGCGACCGACACGACCGCGCCGCGTCCGCCCACCGCCAAGAGCAAGACCTTCACCTGCCCCGAATGCGGCAAGGTGTTCAACGCGCACTACAACCTGACGCGCCACATGCCAGTGCACACGGGCGCCCGGCCGTTCGTCTGTAAGGTGTGCGGCAAGGGCTTCCGCCAGGCGTCCACCCTCTGCAGACACAAGATCATCCATACGTCAGAGAAGCCGCACAAATGCAAGACGTGCGGCAAGGCCTTCAACAGGAGCTCCACGCTCAACACGCACATGCGTATACACAGCGGCTACAAACCATGGGTCTGCGAGTTCTGCGGCAAGGGCTTCCACCAGAAGGGCAACTACCGCAACCACAAACTCACGCACAGCGGCGAGAAGGCGTACAAGTGCCACATCTGCAACAAGGCGTTCCACCAGGTCTACAACCTGACGTTCCACATGCACACGCACAACGAAAAGAAGCCGTTCATCTGCGAGCTCTGCGGCAAGGGCTTCTGCCGCAACTTCGACCTGAAGAAGCACACAAGGAAGCTGCACGACGTGGACGCGCCGGCTGCTGGCGGTGACGCGGGCAGCTTCAGTCCTCACTTCGCCGGCGGCGGCGGCGGGGTGCCGCTCATCGGCTCCGGGTACTCACTGGTGCCGCCCGGGGGCGGCCTACTGCCGGCGCTCGGGCCGCCTTTCCCCTTCCCTGCTCAGCCCCCACTCGGGCTCCGGTCTGCTGCGGCTGCCCTACCTGGACCGGCTGCACTACCCACCCGCGCTCTGAGCCGACGGCGGCCGCCGTACCCGGACCGGTGACCTCGCCTAGGACAGCGGCCCTACCTGGACCATCTGTCCTAACAGGACCGGCTGCACTGCCCGTCCGCACTCTGACCCGACCGCCGCTACCCTGCCTGGACCGGCTGCCCAACATGCACCGGCTGCCCAACCTGGACCGGCTGCCCAATCTGGACCAACTGCCCAGCCTGGATCTGCTGCCCACCTACGCCAGTTGCACGACCGGCTCGCACTCTGAGCCGACTGCGGCTTCCCCGCCAAACTCCACCAGGCTACAGCTGAGATCCCCAGCGATCGGTTTCCCTGCCCAAGCTACGCCAGACTACAGCTGAACCCCCTGCGATCGGTTTCCGTGCCCAAGCTCCGCCAGGCTACAGCTGAGGCTCCCTGCGATCGGTTCCCTCCCTGCCCAAGCTCCGCCAGGCTACAGCTGAGCTCCCTGTGGATCGTTTCCCTGCCCAAGCCTCCGCCATCTACAGCTGAGCGCTCAGGGCTACAGCTGAGCCGCCTGCGATCGGAGTCGCCACTCCTCAGCGGCAGCAGCCAGCTGTCCAGGCCGCCGTGGCAGGCTCTCACAGCCAGCTGTCCAGGCCGCCGTGGCAGGCTCTCACAGCCAGCTATCCAGGTCGCCGTGTACAGGCTCTCACAGCCAGCTGTCCAGGCCGCCGTGGCAGGCTCTCACAGCCAGCTGTCCAGGCCGCCGTGGCAGGCTCTCACAAGATCACCGAACGAGTGTCGCGGTGCTCCGGATGGCAGGCTGTGGCTAAGTTATCCATGCCACGCTGTGAAAAACATGACCTGAGGAACAACTGTTCGGTTAATACCCCGAGCATCCGTGCACCCAGCTAGTCCCAGCGTCTCGGTGGAAAGCTAGAGACGGCAGCGCACACTTTTGTGTGTGGTTCTGTGGCCGTGGTCTCGCTGAGGCCTGCACTGAGATCGTCGTCCACATGCACATGAGTCCGATGTATGTGGCTGTGCTTCAGGTCATGCGACGGATGGAGGTCACTGAGTAAAGCCTGCTGTCCAACTTGTCGTTGTTAAATGTCGCCTCTGTTGATGTACCAAATATGTTGTGCAATACTTGACAAGTGCTTTGCTCTGGTGACAACCGTCAACAATGTGACCATAACTTTGTTGTTCTTCTGAAAAGATAACCTTTTTGCTGACTGTGTCATCTGTGAAGGACCACTAGCATCTGTGCGACAGCGATTTGTCGGGCAGCGTACCATCGTGATAGGCATCGTCCCTGGACTGGCTCAGTCAGCTTACATTACATTATGTTCAATGTTGCGGGGCATATAAAGTTTATTTATGCATGTGATATGTGGTCTGACGGAAATATAGACATGAAGATACGAAATTCATCGTCTTCGTCGGCTCAATAAAGAAGTCACAACGGAACAAAACTAAATGGCGATAACGGAATGTGACGGTCAGCGAACGGGAAAACGGTAACGTGACGGTCAGTGAACAGGAGAACAAGATCACACTTCACGTGATCGCAACAAATTTCAACAGATCTAATCGCGCTTGATACGACTGAGTAAAGCACGCTGCCTTTCAATATTCATAACTATGAAAGTTTACCCGCCTTGCAAGCTCAAGGTCAGAAAATTGAAGCCAGAACCTCGCCTTCGAGGTCCATGCAAAGGGCAATGCATAAGCAAGCGATGCGTGAGCGAACTATGTGAAATATATTTAGGAGCCTGAGTTGCATACCTTGCAGTCGTCATCGTTTTCAGAGTGGGCGGCGCTACACAATCGCAATCGTTTCGCATGCGATGACGCACCGGGCCCCGTAACGGTCTGACTGCGCAGTCATGTCAAAGTCAAAGTTGACGCCGTCATCATGGAGAAAAGGCATGCGAACAGCAGCGACAAAAGTTCACCACGATTCCACTTGCCAGCAACGTTGTGCAGAGGGCCCTGAGTGGTCGTGCTGCAGCGGGTCTAAGCTATCCTGCGGCCGGCAGGGGTCGGAGTCTTGCGCTTGCGGGCAGGGCGCAGCCAGAGTCGGAGTAAGGGGAGGGGGCACGGGGTTGACAAAGGGCCCCATAATGGTGAAACAGAGAACTGCAACACCAGTCATCGGTGTTTTACGTCATTTGTTTCACTCGTTGATCCTCAAATGGATGAACCTCCTCAGATACACACACGGGCTGACCTTTTTCATGTTTGACCTCGTTTCAATCCTCTCTCTTGCACACATACCTCTTAGACCTGTTACCCTTTTCCGGGCAGGTGTCCCCGTAGGTTCCCCGGCTAGTTTTTCTTTCGGCTAGGTGGTTAAGATCATCCCATCGCAGCGCGGGGTGCCTACCAGCTGCTATTCTAGCGACACAGGGATGGGTTCCCTGACAATCGGGAGGTCCTTAGAGGGCCACATCATACATTGGATCCCGCCCTGACGCGGGAGGCTCTCTGACTCGGACAGCTGGCCCTGGGTGGACGCAGCAGCCATCATTGATGCGAAAATATAGCTTATCACCGCAGAGGTCCAGTGATTGGCACAGAGGCTCTGGTTCGGCTAAACGGACCCTAGACAAAAAAAGACGATGGAGGGTACCCTGTCCGGTGCTGGGTACTTCCATTGTCTTATTGTAGACTTCATTCATAGGTTCTCATTTTTCCTTTTATTATCACAGGGTCCCAATCGATACAAGAGGCCCCCTGATGTTCGAGGTCCCGTCCCTGCCCGTGTTCAGCAAACATTCCCGTGGCGCCTTGGGCCCCTCGCGGCCACAGCGCCTCCTGTTCAGCGCTGTGAGCTCCTGAGAGACACAAGGCATCTGATGATTTCAGGAGCCCCGGCCAATGTATAGCGCGTGCCCCGGCCTGCTTACACCCCCGCTTGTGGAATGGACCCGCAGGGCTCAGACCAACACGGAAAAGACTGTTGGGTGTTGGTGATTGCTGACAGAAGGGGGGTCCGCATTGTCCCAGGGGGTCCTCAATCGATGCGACAGGCACTCTGACTGACATTTGAGAATCTGGGCCCACTGACCTGGGGTCTTCATATGACCTACAGCAAACCTTTCGGAACACTCGGCCCTCGAAACGGCCCTTGAATACTCGGTCCCGAGGGGAACTTCGGGCCCCTTTTCGGTATCCCTCGAACACTGCCTCTGGCCGAATCGGACCCTTGCTAACACAGGACCTCCTGTTAGGCACTCTGAACACCTGACGAACACGGTGGCCCCGCATCAACTCAGGAGCTCCGACTTACGCAAATCGCGGGAGCCGGCCATGTTCCTGCTCGGGAAGTGGACCCTCAGGCTTAGGCCGACACAGAGCCGCCTTTTCGATACTGTTGGCGCCTGACTAACAGAGGCCCACATCAACTCAGGGGCACCCAGTCGGGACAAAGGCCCTATGACTTGAGGGTCCGGCCCCGTGGGCCGGAGTCCCGTAATACGATTATCTCCAGCCTGCCATTCGGGCGCTCCAGTCGGAGCCATGATTGTTGATCGCGAGGACCCTGAGGACCTGGTCACGATCTCCGACCTCCAGGCCCCGAGGGTCCGGCCCTGCGGGCTGGGGCCCCTGAGGCAATGCACAACACGCTGACCTCCGGCCAGGCTTCAGCGCCTTCGAACCCTCAAATCGGGCTCTTGGTCGGCATTCCCGAGGGGAATAGGTAGGGCACGTGCCCCGTTGGCTCCGCTTGTCTGCACTGCCGCGTGTAAGCACACCCGGAAGCACCCGTGTCTAGCAGTCAGACAAGGGATAGGGGACAAGCCAACGTCAGGAGGAACCGCAGCGCCGGCTGCCAGCTGTCCGTGGAAAGGTCAGCGGACCGACGCGGGGCATTTGACGGGCGTGCCGGCGGCGGCGGACCCTGCCGTCTGGCGCGCGCCTCTCGGCCTGCGCCTGCGCCTGCGGCAGCTGTGGAGGCCGGCCGGCCGGCGCAGGGGCGCGGCGAGAGGCTCCCGTCCCGCTCGCCGGGGGGCGGGGGGGGGGGGGGGCACGGTTCTCCCACGGCGAGCGGCCTTGTCGCGCAAACACAGAGAGTCGGGGAGACTGAATGGCGCCGGCGGATTAGGCCGCGGCCCGGCCTGCCATTCAGGGGCCGTGACCGACGCCGGCGTCCTGACCGGCTCGGCTCGCTCCGGGCGCGTGCGAGTGGGGCAGAGGGTGACAGTGCCACTGACTTTCCTTCAGACTACACAACACACGGCCGGATGTGTTGCAAATGATGATAACATGTAATCGAGGCCGTGGACACCATGACCATGGTCGCCCTGCTGACGCGTCAGGTTCGATGAAAACATCAACAAATGTTTCCACAATAACGCCTGAAGATGATGCGCTGCGTCTTCTGCAAACACAGTCTCGCTTTGAACGCTATACTTGTCGCTAAATATCACCAAGTTGCGTAACGGAACCAGGAACACAGTCAGAGTCTTGGCAAGGAAGGGGAGGGGGGGGGGCACAGGGTTGGCAAGGGCCCCTTGATAGCTAAAGGGCCCCCCCCCAAAAAAAATCGCCGGATATGGCCCATTTGTTATTGAAGACAAGTTCTCCTAGATATTATATGTATATATTTATATACGTAATAAATGTTGTATATACATAAATGTTATGCATATATGATCAATGTTATATATATATATATATATATATATATATATATACATAACATACCCTCTATAACTGGAATATCGGCCAGACGCTACCGCGAAATCAATTCTTCCTTAGGTTTGGTTAAATAAACTGACAAAATCACGGATCAATAACTACATAAAATAAATAGACGGCTATTCGTTTTACAGTTGTCCAGTGGTCTCTTTATAAACCGATAGAACTCACAAGTTTTGTCAGAATTTGTATCAGGGTAGCACAGAGATAGCAAGGATTCTGCGAATGTAGATCGAAGACTAAATGGGTTAACAATTTGTATTACCGTGGCCAAGCCAATGCTTGTCTGGAAATCTTCAACATTCAGTCAGAGCTGATAAGCGGGACAAGTTATGTGACGTAGTTCTAAGCACGCGCGATCGCATATCTTAGAAACAAAAACCTCGACGCCAGGCATTGCAGTCTCCTGAGGCCGCGCGGCGTCGGCCCTGCGGCTATTATTAAATTGTGGCCAACACGTGGACGAAAATAGTGACGCATCTGAAATAAATGTCATTCAAGGGTTTTGAGCATCAAATCACACATTTAGAGATCTTCTGGGCGTATATTTGATCTATGATATTTGATCTATATGATTTATTGGGCGTATATTTGATTGTAAGTGGATTTTAGATTGATGACAAAAACGTAGTTGTCTTTACAGCATCGCGAAGCGAAAGTAGTGCTGGAATTTGGTGGTGGAACTGGAAGAGTAAAGGTAAAACCTCCATTTATCGTGTTACTGTAGCTGCTAGTCTGTCCAGAGGACAATCTTAAAGTTATAAAAAACAGGTTTGCCCAGTGCAATCTGTAAACTGTGTGAATGAATTTCAAAAGACATTCAAAAACATCATTTTACGATTGTCATTGTCGTCATTGTCGTTGCGCGCCCCGCGCCCGCCCCTGGCATTACTTGCAGTGGCCAAAGCCGTTCGGATTTAAGAAAACTGCTACCCAAGCCAACGCCATCCTTGCTTCCCGACATCGCTGGCGAGCCATTGGAGCCCCATGACGTACTCAGTTGTTGGGGCCATATCGCGCCGCCAGCCTCTCACCCTGGCGGGAAGGGCGGGCATCGCGGGGAATCGTACCCCGTACCTGTGGTTTCCCAGACGCGCAGTGGTTAACGCAGGCGCGTTAACCATTACACTATCGGCACGCGGCGCGCAGGCTGAAACCTCTGGATGGTATTTGTTTCACCAGTCGATTCTGCAAAATAATGAACGTTCTCAGGGAAATATGGGATGGCCTTGTGCGTTCCTCATTTCGGCACACTCTATTCAGCACCAATGAGACATATTATTTCCGTTAAATGGGACCCCCTTGAGCACAACACTACGGGGCTTATTGTTGTTCCCGGCCTATAGCTGAAGTGCCATTTTGTCCCACCGCGTTGTATTTTCCGGCCGTCATTCTGGCGACACGGGGCGGCATCTCCTGGCCGATCCAGAGGCCTTAGAGGGATGCACCATATCATATTGATCCGCTCCCTGGCGCGGGAGGCCTTCTGACTCGCGCAGCTGACCTCGGATCGGCGCATGAGCCGTCATTCACGCAACGACATCCCTGCTCACCGCAGGTGGTCAAATGATTGGCACATCTGTAGACTTATCCAGTTGGGCTTAACGGGCCCATGCTCGATTAGGGATAGAGGGCCCACCGTTCGGTACTGGGAGCCCTGACTGGTACAGGACTCTTCTTTTACCTCAATATGAACGCCCATCGTGAGTTTTTATGTTTTCTTCAGTTGTCAGAGGGCCCCGACCAATGCAAGGGGCCTTCTGCCATTCCGGCTCCCGTCCCCGTCCCTGTTGAGAAAATTTCCTGTGACCTATTCGAAACCCATTGTTGGCGCAGAATTCCTGTTAGGGACTGTGAGCCCCTGAACGATACAGAATCCTGACCAATGTAAATTACGGGCCAGGCCGTCCAGAGTCCATTTCCCTGCTTGGGAAATGGACTCTGAGATCTCAGACCAACACGGAGTCGGCCTAAATAGTGGAACGCTCTGTCTCATGGGTCTCTATCTGTGCCAAAGATCATCTTATTGACAGTTGATATTATGGGTCTTTGGGTGGGGTTCCTTAATGTGACTTGCAGCCAACCATTTGTACCCTTCATCCATCCCATAGGGCCTTTGATCTTTGGTCTCGAAAGACCCTTTGGCCCCTCTTCGGGCCCCCTCAAACAACGCTCCGACTCAGGTCCACTTGCCGCCACAGGACCCCTGTTCGACACTGTGGCCCTAACCGATACCCGAGCCCCTCATTGTGTCAGGGAGCCCAAACATTGCAAATCGCGGACCCCGGCCTCGTTTTTGCTTGGAAAATGAGTCTCAAGAGCTTGGACGGAATGGAGCCGGCTGTTCGGTGTTCGTGGTCTCTGATTGACTTAAAGATCCGCATTGTCTCAGGGGTTCCTCAAACGGTGCAAAAGGACCACCGACTGATGTTTCAGGTCACGACCCTACCGACTGCGATTTTTTATGTGACCTACAGCCAGTCCACTGGGACCGTATGTCCTCCGATCGGGCCTCGGATCGTTGGCTCCGGTGGGCCGCCTGGCCCCTCTTGGGGCCTTATCAAATACTTCCATTGGTTGGCTCAAGGCCCTTGGGAGCACAGGACTCTCTGTAAGACGCTGTGGGCCCCCGACAGATGCAATACCTCGGACCAGTGTAAATCATTGGCCCCGGCCGTACAGCTAATTGGGAAGTGGGCCCTCAGGCCCATGCCGACGCTGAGCTATGTGGTACGGTTGTACCTGACCGACACATAGGCCCATATCGACTCAGGAGATCCCCGATCGACGCAAAGGGTCCTCTGGCGGTTATCGGAGGGTTCGTATTCATAGTCCGGGGCCCCTGAATAAGACTCCGACCAGCCCCCCGTGTCCTTAAACCCTCCAATTGGGCCCTTGATTGTCGTACCCAGTGGGCCCTTTAGGATCACCGAGCCTCATCAAACATTGCCTTGGGTGACTCAGGGCCCCTTGACAACACTGGGTCCCTGTCAGGCGCTGTGGGGCCGAGCAATGTAAATCGTCGGCTACGGCTTTGTCCCCTCTTGGAAAATGGACCCTTGGACCCACGCCGCCACTGGGCCGAATGTGCGTTACTGGCGGTGTCTGACTGAAATGTGGGAATATCCGTTCAGATCGGGTTTACCCTTTCGTATTTGAAAGGGCCCCTTTCAGTCCAAGCGTTCGTTTAGGTCTTGGGGACCATATTTACCCGACAGGTGCATTCCCAGTTCTGGGGTGTATTTCCAGCCTTTCAAAAGGCATTTTCAGGCATGTAAATGCCATTTTAAGTCCAATGAATGCATTTTTCACGGCCCGGGTGCGTCTTAAAGCTCTCATGAGTGAAGCACTGGACCTCATTTCATGTGCATGAGACGCCGCCGACAGCATATCGGGGTAAGACATGTGCCTGAATCCCAAGCGGGGATCCAATGGCTCCATGTTGCGGAATCCCGTGATCTTTTTGGGGTATCCAGGCGCAGGTCTGATCAGGACAACATGTGCTTTCGTGGTAGTCAACATGGCACCATCGGTACCACATTGACCAGCAACCCGGCATTCCATAAAGGGCGCCTTTAGCGTCCAAAGAGACCATGACCCAATAGCCCCCCCCCCCCCCTCTAAATGAACCACTGACGCCGTCGTCGATCTCCCTCGCTGTCCAGCATACGATCCGTAAGGGGATTTCCGAGATCCGATAATGTATCTCTTCGCATCAGTGATGACCTCTGCATCGATCCGGGGCAAAATGCCCGGGTCAGAGGGCCTCCCGCGTCAGGGAGGCAAAAAGTGTATGATGTGGCCCTCTACGGGCCCCCGGATCGCCAGTGGACCTCGCCCCTTGTAGCCAGAGTGGTGGCCGGTAGGCACCCCGCACTAGGACGAGTGGCCCTTCAGTCCTTGCTCGGGAACGATAAGGTGCCCCTGGTGTTCTACTCACGGAAAAAACCAGAAAAAAGTTACGAGGTTTCGTAAGTGTTAAAGGGAGGATCAAAATGACCTCAAATGAGAAAAAGCCCCAACCCATGTTTGCCCATGGATGTCCACGCTTTGCAGAATTGATTCGTGAAACGAACACATAACAAAGTTTTGAGCCTGCACGCTCGCAACATACCAGCAAAAACACCGATGGCCGGGCTGGCAGGCTCCTTAAAATCAAACGGCCCTGGCCGCAGCTCAAAACACGCCATGCATGAAGCTGCAGCAACTATGAGAAGTAGAGATTCTGCCTCTACGCTTCCAGTTCCGCCACCAGATGCCAGCACCGGTCCGCGGAGCTGTGAATGGTAATCCGTTCCGATCTGTTCAATAGAATCGTACAAATGAAACACGTGGCCGGAATTCCTTCTAAAGGTGCAAGTTGGCCTTCTAAAGTGTTCAAATTCTTATTTCAAATGGGTCATAATTCCGTCCGTCTTTGACCGTCATCTAGCGAGGACGACGCTGCTTGGCCTGCGAAGACTGCAACGCCGGGCGTTGATATTTATGTCCAAGACTTGCGAGCGCGCTTGTTACACCTGATATTTTTGTTTCATAAGCAAATCTGACCGAGGGTCGAACATTTCCAGACGAATGTGGGTTGGCCATGTTTATATAACGTGTTTGCTCCATGTCCATTTACAACTTACGTTCGACAGACAAACCCTGGCAGAGCCTTTGGGTGCTCTCAGTTTCAAAGCCTTACTGAACCACTGTGAAATGGCAAGCGCCGGCAGTTTATTCCATGCAGTCATTTAATGGCCACCTGGTTAAGCTTTTGACTTCAAAACACAGAGTGCATCTTCCGTTAGTTCTGGCCTCAGGTGGAAGTGAAGCAAAGACCGTGCCCTTGAAATCTGGCCGTCCATATTCGGTGATTTTGGGCAGCAGGGTAGCGTCTTTTAACATCACGGAACCTTTGTCAACCCTCTGTACCCTCTCCTTACCCTCCAACCAGCCCCCGCCCGCAGGTAAGGCAAACAAAACAATACAAAGCATAACCGGATATCAGGACATTTTAATGACGTTGAGGTGGCATGCTGCTGCAAGACATGGTATCCATTGTTTTCATATGAAAATGGCACGCGTTCTCCATGTGGTGTAGGCAACACACGTCCATTTGCCCTGAGCTCTGCTCTCACTGATAGGTCCGTCCATTCCGCGCGGCTAGAGCCTCCATAGCACCTTCCAAGTCATTTCTGGCTTGGTTGTATAGCTATTTTATGGTAACCTGGAATGACCCCTGTCAATTATAAAGTTGTTCGGAATATGCTTTAACATCATGGTACCCATCACGAAAATGGAATTTCAAAATATGTTTGGGCGGCCTGCGTTGTGTACAATAGGTTCATACGGCACACATAAAACACTGCTTTGGGGAGGAGAAACAGATGGGAGGGTCTTGGCCTTCAACTGTACGTGGGCTCCTCCTCCCCGTCCTCCGGGTTCGCTTCCCGGGTGAATCTGCGGCCACCAGGGCATCACGAGCACGGAAATCACTCGCGCTCCAAGAAATTATTGCGCAACAACTTGTACCACATGACCGACAACACAACCACTACCTATGATTACCAGGTGAGGTGACCTCGAACTAATCGTACAAAAACATTCAGGGCACATCAAGAGATGTTGTCGCATGTATTGTCAACGCGCGCTCAGTTTGTACACGTGCACTTTCCTCTGCGCATCACCGAGCTACCGAAGCCAGCGAGCTAGATCGCTCCTCACCCCAACCACGGACATGCCACTGACGTTCGACAACAGATCATTTGAGAACCTCGGGCGGACGAGAGGGTGCTGATCAGACATCCGTTCCCACCAGCACACAAGCCAAGGTTTAAGGGCATACTAACAACGGAAACGGCGAGAGTAAGGCAACTATGATCAGGCGATCAACAACCAAGAGCCGGTCAGGATCCATCAGTATCACAGACGTCCAGGAAAACGTGATGCTCATAGCAACAGCCACGTCAATCATTGAAAAGGTCCGAGTTCAACGCGCCGCACGCCTAAAGGTCACGACCGGTGACAACACGAGTCTGACGCATGCGGCAACCTAACCTTTGGAAAATAGCAGAACCGCAATGGTCAACGCTGACAAGGAATCGTAATCGCAAAGCCAACACGGCAACAGCAACACGCGCGTGCCATACCTCGTGTTCAAAATCAAGAAAACCGGTACAAAAGCGGGAGATACAAAACACGCAATGAGTGTAAAATAAGCGATTTAATACGTAAGGAAGCTCACAGGTCGTAACAAAACCATGTTAGGAGAACACAAGGACGGATTGCCTGTCACAGAGCTGCCGTATACAATCCTGCAACAAGCCCAGCGGGTTGCCGTGCGCGACGAGCCGCCCGCCTATCCCAGGTTCGACAACGAAAATAAGCGGCATCAACTAGCACCGCACCACGACCAGCAACCCGTCGCATCTCACGATTATGAAAACATCGTCGACGAAGCCGGCTACCACTTCGCGACTGCGACGCCCCCCCCCCCCCCTCCCCGCTGCCGGTACTCAGAGCAGCCACGTGACCACCAGGCTGCCGGCGGCCACCCAGTGGCTGGCGAAGCCCAGCGCCTCCCACTTGTCGAGCGTGTGCCGCCAGTGGTAGCCGCTGGCGCCGGCCGAAGAACCGTCGAACACGACGCCCAGATAGGCCAGGTGGAAGGCGGCCAGCAGCGCCAGCGGCAGGTTGAGGGCGCGCGCCGCCCAGCGACCGGCCCCCGCGTGCCGGCTGCACGGCTGCGCGCAGCGTCGCGCCAGCACGCAGAGGCCCAGCGCGTCGCCCAGCTGGCCGCGCAGCCGGTGCTCGGTGTACGTGTAGACGCCCAGCGAGAGCAGCACGGCCGCCAACTGGAAGTTGAGGCCGTGCAGCACGGCACTGGCGCCATAGGTGCAGAGCACGGCCGCCGCCGTGCCGGCCGGCCGCGCCACGCGGAACACGTCTGTGGCGGGGGCGCCGTGTCAGGTGCCCACCGAACGGAATGGCCGACACTGATTGGCTGCTCCGGAATTTGGAAAGCAGGGACGAACGCGTCCGCCGCGGCGGCACATGTGACAAACTCGCCCCTAAATATGGGTCAAAGGTCAGCATGACCAAAAGCTGAGCATGTCATACATAAGCATGGCCTGCGCATCACGGCGCATGAAAAGCGAGATAACAGAACGCAATAATAGTCTAGCGACACGCATACGCGCCTAAGGCTTGTACACATTTTTAACCTTGTCATCAATCAAGACAGTTACGCACGGATCGGAACCCTCCTCTAGCCTGCCAGTCACCTAGCGTACGCATCCACGGGACCATCTCATCGCTGATAAACAAAGCGAAACTCACAAGTTTTGAGCCAGTAGTGCATGGGCAGGTTCCAGTTGACGACCACCTCAACCAGCGAACGTGGCGCTTCAATGGCGGTGGGTCGGCTAACCAGAAGTTCGCCGCTCGGCGACCAGACGGCGCTAGTGATGCCTGGAGAAGTCAGCGCAATCGACGATTTGACGGATCCCATCCTTAATACTGAAGGCGAGCCTGCACATTTGATGTACAGTAACTGGCTATTCAGCGGAGCATGAAGATGACCGCCATCAGACAGCCCCACTTAAAGGGCTGTATGATACCCAATGTGTCTGCCTCAAGATACAATTAAAAAACGAACAATCCTCATTACTGTGCTCTGCCAGACGCCGACCAGAGCTTACCTGACACGTTGGCCGCAGCTTGGGAGACAAACGAAACAAAGTAGTGGCTGGAGCGGAAAGACAGCGCCTCTCTGTAGGCCACGATCCACATGGAGATACTGGGAAACATGCACAGGGCAGATCAGACTGGCATCAACGTGGCTGTGGCTGTCGCCGTCAACCAAGACCGGCTTAGTAAGCTCACTAGCACCAAGACTGCATTCAGGAAAGATAACAGAACACAAGGCGACTGTAAGATATCCGAACTTACTCTTCCAACAAGTGCACTCAACCCAACGCAGATGAGGAATTACCGAAATTTTAAATTTTCCCACCATAATTCTCACCCGAAACTAGTGATAATCGTGAATTACACGCCCATGTAAGGAAGAAGCATTCAGAGGAACAGCTGCGCAACTCACAGCACGAGCCGGTCGGGGAGCAGCCAGTTGAGCCAGCAGGTGGAGACAGTCATGAAGACCAAGCCTAGCACCAGGCTGCCTACCGACGTCACCACCCAGCGCATGCTGGCCAACTGAAAACGCGCAACGCACGCCACGTCACTCATCTCGGCTGGATGCAGCAATACAGCGATCATGATCATGACGCGTCTCCGACGTCAACGAGCAGCTGCAGCACACGCTGCCCAAGACGCCACGCCTAACACGCCCAGAGTACGGTGTCGGCGAACCAGGACGACCGCCGGCGGCGGCGCGGCAGCAGCGCACCTGGGCCGGCCGGGTCTGCACGGCTGCCGTGTAGTCGGCGAGCGCGATCCACGGCCCGAACACGACCATGCAGCAGCGCACCTGGGCCGGCCAGGTATGCACGGCTGCCGTGTAGTCGGCGAGCGCGATCCACAGCCCGAACACGACCACGCAGCAGCGCACCTGGGCCGGCCGGGTATGCACGGCTGCCGTGTAGTCGGCGAGCGCGATCCACGGCCCGAACACGACCGTGCCCGGGTGCAGCAGGTAGCCCGCGTACTGAAGCGGTCCGGGTGGCGGCGCGGCCGGGCTCCCGTCCAGACCGGCCGACACGGCCTTCATCATCAGAATCATCTGGGCGCCGCGCACGCTGTGCCAGCGCGCCGCCTCCACCAGCCACAGTTCACTGAAACACGCACACGCCATGACAGAGAGAGTGATGTGGCCAGAGCACACAGCTACAGCCCGCCGGAGCACGGCCACACACGAGGAGAATGAGAACACACAGACACGTCAGGCCAGATCAAAATCTAAAAAATGAGCACACCGTCACAGCCTACTGACATGGGACTCGGCAGGCCTCCCACCAGACTCATTACATCCCACCATGAAGCCTCAGCCAGGTCGTCCCGCATCGCCAATGGCAGGGCCGGCGGCAGCTGCCTAACGTAATTTATGACACCTCTCGGCCGGGCCTGCTGTACTCGACGCCGTCCGCGGCCGCGCCCAATGCCGCACGGCAAGTTCCCCGCTCGCTCCGAGCGACTCACCAGCTGAGTACAAACGTGAGCGAGACGGCTGTCACCAGGAGGCCGGCGTAGCGCGGTGCGAGGCGCGTCACCGCCGCCAGCGTCACGTATGAGAGCGCCGCGTGCACCACGAACGTCACCAGCAGGTCGGTGAAAAAGTGGTGCAACACCAGGCAGCCGATCAGCGCCGAGGCCAAGTGCACCATGCCGCTGGTCCGGCCCGAGGCTGGCGGCGGGCGTGTTGGTCAACAGGACACCTTCCAGGGATGGAGGTGTGTGTGTGTGGGGGGGGGGGGGAGGGGAACTCGTCGGTGGCCGGGTGTGGTGTGTTGGTCAACAGGATGGCTCCAAGGCATAAGGAGTGAGAGGGGAGGGACCCGAACCTGGCGGCGGCCGGGAGTGGTAGTCAGCCAGGCGACCCCGAGGCATAGGGAGTGAGGGGGAGGGACTCGACCCTGTCCGTGAAGAGGCGTAATGGTCAGCCAGATGGCTCCGGAAGATGGGAAGTGAGGGGGAGGGACCTGAACCTGCTGGCGGCCGGGCGCGGTGGTCAGCCAGACGGCTCCGAGGGATGGGAAGTGAGGGCACGATGGCACAGTGGATTGTGTGAGACCGAGACAGCACTAGCTGGTGCCAGCTTTCAGCTTATTTATGAGGGAGGTCGATAGCTTTCAGCTTGAATATCAAATTACAATGAGCAAAGTAGGTGTGCATATGCATAAAAGGCAACAGCATTTTTCTTTTGGACTACTGGATAAGCCAAAACACATATACATGATTCATTGAATAATACATTCGGCATTACCATTATACATAGCAACCACTGAAATAAATATTTAAGGCATACTCACACAGAGTGACAATGATGCGGAGCACAAAACACCAGAAAAGCAGCTTGCCAATGTGACCTATGGCATCATTGGTTGTAGGCAGAACACAGTGCTCAACAGTTTCTTGGAAAGAGAACCCTTCATCATTGAATGGGCTGTCATCAGCATCATACTCATAGTCATCAATGTCCTCTTCCTGGCCATACCCATACTCCAGGTCTTCCACATCCACCCCATCAGCATAATCCATCAGCCCATCCATCTGTGGGACAACATGTTAATATCATACATGCAAAGCATGTGCCCAGTTCTGTCAGGACTGGTGCAGTAACTAAAATACATACATAAGTAAAATACATGCATGCCCCACTCCAGGGGTGAGATTCTCTGCTCAGTTGGGATTGGGGAGACTTCAACACCCAACTTTGCAAAGAGTGGGTCAAGTCCAGGGGAGAAATTCCATTGCTGATATTATGGGGGAAAAATGCATCAATTTTTGCTGATCAGCCCTATCCATTGCTCATGTTGGGAATACCAGAATCTGACCCAACCAATAACAGAGGTGGCAATTTTGTGAGAGATCTCAGATGAACCATAAGAAAGTAAACAAAACAACTTAAAGGGCATTGTGTGTGTGTGTGTGTGTGTGTGTGTGTGTGTGTGTGGTGTGTGTGTGTGTGTGTGTGTGTGTGTGCGTGCGTTGCGTGCGTGCGTGCGTGCGTGCGTGCGTGCGTGCGTGCGTGCGTGCGTGCGTGCGTGCGTGCGTGCGTGCGTGTGTGTGTGTGTGTGTGTGTGTGTGCGCGCGCGTGCGTGCGTGCGTGCGTGTGTGTGTGGTGTGTGTGTGTGCGCGTGCGTGCGTGCTGCTGGTGTGTGTGTGTGGGTGTGTGTGCGCGTGCGTGCGTGCGTGCGTGCGTGTGTGTGTGTGTGTGTGCGTTCGTGTGTGTGCGTTCGTGTGTGTGTGCGTTCGTGTGTGTGTGCGTTCGTGTGTGTGTGCGTTCGTGTGTGTGTGCGTTCGTGTGGTGTGTGCGTTCGTGCGTGCGTGCCTTGCGTGCGTGCATGATTTGGGTTTTGGAACACATTCAGCTTCAGAAGCTATATGGCATCATAGCATCTCACACTGGGAAAAGGAACCATGCATAATTAAAACTCAGTACCTTTGGTTTCCCAGATGTACAGGTCAACCACCACACTTACAGTACTGCTATTTGAGGTTTGAAGACAAATTTAAGGTGTCCATTTAGCAAGGTAATTTAGAATCTACATACAAGATGTCCCAAGCTGAATGTTATGGTGACAACACTCTTGGCTGGGAGCTGGGCCCAAACCTCTAACACATGCTATATAAAATCACAGCATGGTCAAACCCATGTACAATTACATAGTCTTTGACAAAAGACAAGCAAAAATGCATGAGAGATATCATTTAAGTGGCTTTTTCTGAACCAGCTCCATATCACAGTAACCACAACATTATTTACCCCTAGACATGATCAATAGTGGCCACAATGCCTGCATATTCTGCACCCATTAGTTGTAATATGAATATTGCAATTCTGAGCTTTGCCATTTTGAGCAAAACCTATGTCCACTCATGTCAAGGCATGAATGCTGGCAGGAAGCAACCACCATGTTTCCACAAGGATTCAAAAGATGGAATACTCTGCTGCAGCCATGCACCTCAAAATCCCAAAATCATAATCTAGCCCAAACATTTGTTGAAAAAAGGCCCCATACACTATCAAAGACAACCTCAAAGCAAAATTACATACCTATCCAAGAAAACAAAACTGATGATCAAGCTGACAGGGTATCCTTTGGCCCTCTCGCTTACATTCTTGCTCTGGTCAGAAAACAAAAAACAGATACCTACCCCCTCAACCTACCTGATCTCACTTCTCAATGTTTAAGCTCAGAAAGAGTACGTTTACACCAAGTACAAATAGCTACTGGCCAGTCACATGCGTTGAGTGTTATCGTCCGCAGGCCGCAACGTCCCAAGTTGCCCCGCATCAGACTTTACGTGGCACTCTTTCTCTAAGATCCCATGGAACTGCCGGGGCCTCCTTCCCGACAAGACCACTAAAAGCGCTGGAAGACGCTACCTCCAGGCCAAAGCTCCGGTCAAACCGGTCAACTTCGAGGCGCCGGAGCCCGGACTCCCCCTCCCCCACATCGCCTTATATGCAATCTGCCAGGCCGGCTCTCCGACCTCTCCAAGTCGGTCTCTTCCACAGTTTTGTGCCGGTGTTGTCACATGGAGCCAGAAATTACGGCGTGTTTATAAAGTAATTAAATCAGCCGATTTCGTGTTGAATCATCTTTGGTGAGTAAAATGTGAGAGATGCGCCATAAGTATTACCAAAAGTGATTCAGAACGCGTTCAAAGATGTAACTTAACCGAATAGCTCAAAATAAAAAAGCCACGAGTTCGCAAATTATTCATGTAGTTTATATGGTACAGTTAGCTGGTATATGGTAGCTATTTCATGATACAGTTATAGCAGTTTTAAGATAACCCTGGCATAAGTGGGATTTGCCTGTTAGATAGCCTTAAATTTGCCACGTGCATCAAGTTAGATCCATATTACACATTCACATTCGCGTGTCACATTCGATCTACTGACCAATTACAATGAAATTTAGCTCACAGATGGAGCTAATTATGCCATTGACAAATATACTTTGATGCCCGTAGGTATCCAATATAGGAGCATGTTGGTATGTTTGCATTGTATATTAACACTTTCGCTGCAAAGTCAGGCCTCACATACATACAGAGCCCAGACTGCAGAAATGTACTGGATGTCAAACATTTCTGGCATAGCAGCAATTTGCAGCAACTATTTCTGATCATGTATGCTGTTAGGTTGTTGCATGTTTCATATTTGAACTATTACATAAACTGTTGCACTTGGAATTTATTGCTAAGCTGAACTAATTTCATTGCATTGAATACCTGTGTTTTGAGAAGTTGATATTTCAGAGGTATTTTCAAATGCATTTTAAGTGAATAAGTTAAGTCAGTTTTAGAAATGTTCACACAGATGTTTTGTCCTCCATACAGGTCTTGGATTCATAAATTACCTGCTTGCTGCAATCAAATGTAAAGTCAGCTATCTAACCACCAAAGAAAATGGGGTTTTTGAGAATATACAGGCTGCAACATGCTGTACTTACAAGATTGGTTAAACATCAGACATTTACTCAGCCACTAGTGCAGTACACTGCAAGTAATGCAAATGCATGCAGCCAGAAATGAATCCCCTAAAATCACACCCTCAGAGTGATAGAAGAATTCTGCATAATTGCATGTTAATTAGACTTTCCAAGTCTGAGGGGAGAGAGCTGCAAAGGGCAAGACTGAAGGCCCAACAAACTGCAGTGGATGGAGAGCATGCACCTGCCATGCCTACCTGTGCCTTCTTCAGTGCTCTAGGAACAGACAGCATTCATTCAAGCCATAACTCTCTGGCAGCTGAGGCACCACTGGAGTCAACAGAGTCATCCATGTTTCCATTTGCTGCTGCATCTCTGGTGGAGTTCACAGAACCTGGTGAGCAGCAGGATGAGCATGACACACCTGATGACACGCAGCTGCAGCAAACAGTGCGTGAGCGGCTACAACTGCTGCGCGAGCAGGCGGTGCGCGAGCAGGCTGCCGACGCAGACACTGATGACCAGGACCTGTGGGTGCTACGCTATGGCCACCCGGACCCATCTGTGCCGGCCAGCCAGGTGGTGTGCGGCGGCTGCGGCGCGCACCTGCACTGCCAGGAGCCGTCGTGGCCCGGCTATTTGCCGTCGGAGGTGCTGCGTGCAGCACCAGAGGCCGAACTGCGCGACCTCATCTGCCAGCGCTGCTACTTCCTGCGCTTCCACAACGCCGCTATCAACGTCAGCGTGCGGCCGGACGACTACTCGCTGATGATGCGCCAGATGGAGAACAAGTCGGCGCTGCTCGTGCTCGTGGTGGATCTGCTCGACTTCCCCTGCAGCGTCTGGCCCGGCCTGGCGCAGCTCGTCGGTCAGTTGTCGGCAGCTGAGTGGAATGTACATATGAGAGGCTCGTGCTTGGAATTCAGAATGCCATAAACCAACACGTTTTCCGTGATATGCACAGACAGTGGCGTATTTTGCTCGACTTTGGGCGTCGTGATAGTATGCGATAGTATTGCTCTGATTGATTGTCTGGTTCGAAACATACCCAACCATCGCTGGTGTCTCCTCACGTGTCGGCCTTCTCCCCAGGCCGGTCACGGCCGGTGGTGGTCGTGGGCAACAAGGTGGACCTGTTGCCGCAAGACAGCGAGGGATACCTGGAGCGCGTGAAGGCGGCGCTGAACCTGGCCCTGGAGCGGTGCGGTGATCGATCGGTGCTGAACGTGAAGCCACACCTGTCTTGATCAGCGCTCGCAGCGGCTACGGCGTGGAGGATCTCATCACCGTCCTGCAGACACACTGGAGAGACCAGGGTACAAGTATTTTCCTTTTGCAGCTGCCGTGTTTCGTCCGTATTTTTTGCCCACGGAGCAGAGGTATCCACCAGAGGAGATGGCCGGTGCTCCGTCTCGCACGTGTCCACGGCTGAGACCGGGGTGTGCTGGAACAGTCCTTCCGTCCTGCAGACCACGCTGGGGGACGTCCCGGATACGAAAGCTCACTGTTTCCTACACAGACTCACTACTGGAAGGACAGAGTAGGGGGAGGGGAGGGGGGGGGGGGGGGCACAACGCCGCACTTCCACAACGCCGCAGGAGGAAGAAGTCGATCTCATTCTTACGTGCTGAAAAGACCGGGGTACACTTGTGATCAGTTGCCACAGTTCCCACAAATGTGTGACCTCGCTCAGCGGCTCTTGCGCCTCGTTGCTCCGTGATCAACGCGTGAGCTTCCCTCACTTTTCGGTGCAAGTGTGAAGCCACCGGCTGTTGGGTCGATGTTGGTTTTAAGGTGCTAGGTGACTTAGGGCAATCGAAACAACCGACCAATCCACATGCATTCGTGAGACAAACGGCACGAGTCTTCACAGTCCAGACTAGGGCGCCACCGCACATCAGTTAGTTCTAAGAGCGCCGTTGCCCGGTCCAAAGCTCGTCAGCTCCCGCTGCTGTTGCAGGTGACGTGTACTTACTGGGCTGCACCAATGTGGGCAAGTCAACGCTGTTCAACACGCTGCTGCAGTCGGACCTGTGCAAGTCCGCGGCACGATCTTATCCGGCGCGCCACCGCCTCCCGCTGGCCGGGCACCACGCTCAACCTGCTCAAGGTGACGCCACTCAGGTCTTCCCTAGCTCCCATCCCTGCTGCTGGCGTGACCCTGGCTCCCACCCCACGTACCCGCCTGACCCTGGCTTCCACCCCCATGTATTGGCCGGACCCTGGCCCCCACCCCCATGCACTGGCCTGACCCTGGTTGCCACCTATATGTGCTAAGCCGACCCTGGCTCCCACCCGTTTTCGGTCAGCCTAGCTCCCCACCCACCCTGTGTACTGACCAGATCCTGGCTCTCACCCTGCGTAGTGACCTAACCCTGGCTCCTACCCCCATATACCGACCAGGCACAAGCTCCCACTTCACCGTGCTGACCCGAGCACTGGCTCCCAGCCCTCTGCACTGACTGTCTCCAGATCCCATCCCTTGTGCCCGATCCAGTGTGTCAAAGTTCAAGATTTCGACTGAAAATTAGTATCCCCAAGCATACCGTAAAAAGTTATGCAAAAAAGCAGCATATTGCCCCGACTATGTACGGTCTGTGATTATCCTGCATTGGTAGTTACAGTGACATGGCGGAAATTCCCTCGCCTCCAATGTCCTCATGCGACTTTCGTTCTTATTCTGGGCTGTGGTCGCGCATTACAGTTTCCCATGATGCGTCCGCAAGAGTTCCACATTCACAAACGTCTGCACCGGTTGCGGAAGGAGAAAAACTGGAGAAGAGAGGAACAGAGGCTGAGAGAATCGCGCCTGCAGGAGACTGGGGACCCAAAATACGCCATGCTGACAGGTTCTGCATCTGAAGATTGTTGTTACCGATTGACAATCTTGCTCGTCAACACATTGGCGGCAGCGTTACCTACGGCTGAACCATTATAAAGGAATACAATCGTAGATGCCTGCAGCATCATGAAGCATTTCAGTTTGGTCTATTTAAGCTAGCAACTAGCCATCAATGACATCAAGTTTTATTGTCACTGCAGAACTGTATTATGCCAGCAGCTATTTCATCACTTTCCTTTCTGCCTCACGTCAGCCACCGAGCCGCCGCATCTTCCCCGCACGCACGTCCGCTACGTCGCGCGGAGCAGCGTCCGTCGCTCTGGCTCTGGCCTGGGAGGCGGCCGCGCCGGTGCCTCAGCGCGCCCCGCCCCTCCCGCCCGCGGTTGTGACGGCGCGCGGCTCCTTTAGGTCACATCGGACGCACCTTCCGTGGCCAGCGAGCGCGCGACGGGGAGGCCGCAGTGCTGCCGGCCGAGGCGCCGCCGCCCACTGAGCGGCTGGGGGGCATCGCGGCCGACGACCCGCGCTTCCCCACCGGCCGCTGGGTACGACACGCCCGGCTTTATCACTCCTGATCAGGTGTGTGATCCCACCGGCCGCTGGGTGTGCGACACGCCCGGCATTATCACTCCTGACCAGGTGTGTGATCCCACCGGCCGCTGGGTGTGCGACACGCCCGGCTTCGTCACCCTCGGCCAGGTATGTATCAGATGTGTGGTTTGTGTTCCCACCGGGCGCTGGGTGTATGGCATGTGCGGCTTCCCCGGTCAGGTGTGTGATCCCAGCTGACGCAGGAACGGCACTGCTGCTACAGCTGCTGACCAAGCTGATGCAGCCGTCGGTAACGGTGACTCGGCCGTAGTGTTACAGCTGCTGACCGAGCTGATGCAGCCGTTGGTAACGGTGACTCGGCCGTAGTGTTACAGCTGCTGACCGAGCTGACCTAGGATGAGTTGTTTGTAACTGCGGCATTTGTTGCAGCGTCCAGCCCAGCTGAGCAACGACGCACTGTCGCCGACTAAGTCGACCTTGTTACAGCTGCTGACTCAGCTGACTCAGGAGGAGCTGTTGCTGACGCTGACGCGGCAGTTGCTGCAGCCCCGCACGTTCTCCCTGTACCGCGGCCAGTCGCTTTTCATCGCCGGCCTGGCCCGGCTCGACTACAGGGCCGGTCCCAGCATGGCTAGGTGAGCGTCATGCGGCCACGCGGCTGTTCAGGGAGCACTCCGCTCTGGGGTGTCACTACCCTGGCGCCGCTTGGGCGGTTCTTGGGCGATGCTTGGAACGAGATGTGAGGAAACGTTGGTGCGGCGTCCGGTAGATGGGGGGTATGCAGCCTTCAATTCACGAGGGTAAATCTGAATGATTGGGCCTCGGTTGGTGGGTACCGTTCTCACTGTTTAATAGCTATATGACGAAGTAGATCGGTCAAAAGTGGGGTTACCTCGCCTGGCTTCTATCGACTGCACCAAGACATCAACTGTGATGTGTTGCGTTGTACCCCGGTATATCGGAGGTGGATCCTGGGAGTGCTCGGGCCGGCCCGCCAACAGGCAAGAACCGAGGCCGATCTGACACCGGTGCGGAGGCTGATGCCGCCGGATGCAGCAGAAGTCGGAGAAATGGTTTAGCTCCCACGTCTTTATCACGCGCTGGTGTTGCAGGCTGACTGTGTTCGCATCCTCCGAACTCCCCGTCACCGTCACGCGCCACCGAGGACGCAGACGACATCTACCGGCAGTATCTGGACTCGGGCCTGTTTGTGGTGCCGCGTGGCGGCGCCAAGCGCCTGGCGCGCTGGCCGGGACTGGAGCCGAAGGATGTGACGGTGACGGGCGGCAGCGTGACGGAGAGCGCGGCCGCATCGTCCTCTCCTCCGCCGGTCAGTGAGGCCAGCGCCGGTTATTAGCTGCACAATGGTTTTCTCGCGGTGGCGGGGATTCGCAAATTACATTTCACCGAGGACAGGCGCCGACAGTCAGTCGCACGAGGCGTTTGATAAGTCATGCCGTGGTACCGCACGATATCCCGGAGCCTGTAGCTCGGTGTAGATAGAGGAACCGAACGACTCGAGAGAACCACGTACTAGATATGGGTGGCCCGTTTTCGGTAAGCGCCGGACGCTAAGGCCACTGGGCGCTGATACAACCGTCTTGGTCACTAGCGCTACCTAGAGCTAAGAGACTTCATTCTGAGTGCACGCCACGCCGCGCGTGAGATGCACGTAGCCGTTGAAAACGACACCCGAGGCACCTGGCCAGCGGCCGCTGACTAGAGCCCCACGTACGCACAGTTGGGGCCGCCGTGACGCCAGCCGAGGACCGTTCTGG
>NW_023597054.1:11381242-11462178 GCF_011947565.3 Pollicipes pollicipes
TTGCAGTTTGAGTGCGGCGTTCAGAGTGCAAGGCTGACTGCGTCCGGGGCTTTACGATAAGGTGCAAAGACAGAAGAAGGTCCCAGCGATGTCAGGTAGTCACACATCCTCCGTCAGCTCCCGTCGAATATGCTTAAAACTGCCCTGTCCCCTTCGCTCCGCCCTCCGCTGGCCATCGCGCCCGGACGCCACCCCGCCCGCGACCTCTCCAGCGGGCTCTAGCAGAGGACGAGACACGGCGTCGGGCGCGCCGGCTGCACGGCGGACGGAAGGCGTGACGTGACATCGCGCCCGGACGCCACCCCGCCCGCGACCTCTCCAGCGGGCTCTAGCAGAGGACGAGACACGGCGTCGGGCGCGCCGGCTGCACGGCGGACGGAAGGCGTGACGTACGGGCTCTCAGACGAACGGCTTATCGAGCCGCCCGACGCCGGCAGGCGCCGCGATTACACGCGGCCGGCGCCGTCCGACTGCCGATAGCCCTGCATTGTGTGGTGTACTGCGTGGCCGGTGGCCAGGTGAGGCCGACCGCCCGGCTCCGGCCCCTGCTGACGCGACCCCGCCCGCTGAGACGGCCAACCCAGCCCGCGTCCTGCTGGTGGCGCTGGTCTGCAGTCTCTGGAGCCGCCGGCCTCGGCCCCAGGTGAGACACCGCTGCACTGCTGCGGACCCGCCAGTCGCACACACGGCCCACCATCACGAGCGTGCTTTATTGGGAAAACTGCCATACACGGTATGCAATCCCAGCTTCAGAGTCGTGAGCACTCTGGAAAGACGCATCGCACTCGTTCTGTAGAATAGATACGCTTCGCAAGAAATAAATGGGTCATTTGGGACGATGGACGAATGGAAGGAAAGAAGCGCCAATGGCAAGCTGATTTAGGAGTCACATTGGTATCGCCCGTTTCTTGACGTCTCATTGTCGTGAAGCGATTTATGAAAGGCAATACGTTTCGGTCAGGGACACTAAAAGACCGAGTGATTTCTCACAAGCAATACACACAGCTAAACACGGCCGGTCTGAACCGGTGCGTATAAAAACTCCCAAGAAGGCAGGGGCCCTGGTAACGAACGGCAGTGGCCGACGCAGTTCGGTAGGAGGCACGCCCGGACCTGCGCGCGGGGCAGGGGCCGCCTCGGGCGCCCCAATAGCCACCGGCCCCTGCTGGACGGCTGCAGGTGCGAGGCGCGCAGCTTCAGCCGCCGGCCCGCTGTACAGCTACCCGAGCTCCGGCGCCGCCTCCACCTGCTGGAGAGGGCTGCCGCCGCTGCCAGGTGCGGGAACCCGGCTCCCATGGGTCACGGCAGCGCCAGGCAGCCCAGCAGCCCGGCCCAGACACGGTGTCGCGACCCGGAGGCCGGTCCCACTCACTGTGCCGTGACCCCGAGGGCCGGTCCCACACACTGTTGCGACTCGGGGGCCAGTCCCAGACACTGTGTTGTAACCCAGGGGCCGGTCCCAGACCAGACATCGTGACCCGGGGGCCGACCCCAGACACGGTGTCGTAACCCGGGGCCGGCCCCAGACACGGTGTCGTAACCCGGGGCCGGCCCCAGACACGGTGTCGTGACCCGGGGGCCGACCCCAGACACGGTGTCGTAGCCCGGGGCCGGCCCAGACACGGTGTCGTGATCCGGGGGCCGGTCTCAGACACGGTGTTGAAACCCGATCCAGGGCAGAGCCGTGCTTGAAGACCCTGGGACACAGCACGGTGACCAGGGGGCATGGCGCCAGTCCCCAGTATCGGACGCTCGTTGGCTGTTGACCCGGAGGTACACATTAGCTATCTAATCGTCCGACGTGTGCAAGTGCATGGTCTAGCTAGTGTCTGCTTACCTGCGGCCGCTCCTGCCGCAATCTTGCTGGCAATCGCGTCCACCGGGCGAGCAACTACCCACGGACAGGCACTTGTTGCTACGGATGCACGGAAAACGTTAATTTCCACACGGTAGGCTTCGGTTTGTAGCTATCCTTTCACTGTCTTTGCTGTTGCTGCCTCTGGCCGCGAAACGGGAACTGATCTCACGAGTCTGTCAGTATGCGCCACCTGCCACGTCCTAGGACGTCCACCTATGCTCTTGAGTTCTGTCAGTATGCGCTACCTGCCACGTCCTAGGACGTCCACCTATGCTCTCGAGTGTGCCGAGGGGGGCATTTCGTAAAAAAAGACGTGAATACAGTCGCAGTCTTCCAGCAAGTTGGACGTGCCGCGAGCTGCTGCAGCTTCCGGAGCATGCTACCGTGCACTGGTCCGTCACCCTCGCCGTCCGCCGGAGCGACTCCTGGGACGCCGCTCTGCCCAGGCGTGCACTGGCTGGTGGAGGTGGCCGAAACAGGCAGCTGGCGTACATCGGCACCGACGAGCGCACGTGCAGTACGGGAGGGCGGTGCGAGCCTGTCCGGTCCGGTCCGGCCAACTCTGCGGCGGTGACGTGCTCGCAGTTCGAGGACGGCCAGCGTCAGTCTGGCACCAGGGCACCGACCGCTACCGCCAGCTAGGCCCCGGACAAACAAAACTGCAAGCCTGCGCACTCGGCAATCTCGCCGCCCTAACATGCATGTTAGCAGCTACGCCTGGTTTCACCGATGTGCTTTTCAGAACTGCCGTTTGGGCCCAGCTCTACTCTCGGAAGATCAGGCCATTTCAGACCGGTGCGCTGATACGGCGTGATCAGAAGGCGTGGGATCACAGCTGCGCATGGTGTAAGTGGACACAGGAGGCGCAGTGACACCGGAATAAGGCCAACGGAAGGTATCTATACCAATATTGAAACAAGCACCACACGTGACTGTACGTCTAGCATACGCTGGCACGTCGTAACTCCATGCTTGTATCCACATCTACATCACAACGTCCTCATAAGGCAGCGTCGGCTCGGACGGTCAGAAGGCCGACCTTCCGCGTTCAGCAGCACGTCAGCGGTGAGTCAGCCCTGACCGCCGCCAACACCGACGACAGGGTGACAAGCAAGAGGAGCTCCACAGTGACTCATGGGACGAGTGCCGATCCCGTGACCGGACAGGCCATCGGTCCGCCGAAGCACCCGCCGCCACTTTCCGCCTGGTGTTCCGGGCACGCCATACGGCACTTTTGTGCAACCCCAGATTTTAATTGAATCCAAGGTCACCGACCTCCGGTGACAGACACATTGAAATTCAGGCTTGAACGGTCAACTCGGGTACGAACGGGCACCAACTGGTACCAGGGTATAAGGGTATAAGGGTACTCTGAGCAGATTGCCCAGCATTGCTGGAGTGACCAGCCGCGTTGCCTTCCTTTCGAATAGCGTTGCTGCACAAACGCAATGCTTCGGTGCGCTCAAGTGCTCCAATAAGTGCTGGTACAGTGCGGCCGAAAAACGGGAAATACCTGTTGAAAGACGGTAAAGGACTGCAGAGACGCAGCATGAAACAGCAATTCCCAATGGTATGCGGCCATCGCTAGAAACCGGAACCGTGCGCAAAACAAGCAGTAGTTCGCAGTCGACCTCTGGACATATGCCAACGAGCGATAATCACGACCTGCCCTCACCAAAACCGGTCTGCATCAAACTCTGCTTGGTGGTCTAAATGTCAGCTTACGTGCTTACCTACGTGCGTATCTACCTACTACCCACCCACAAATCCTCAGAAGCAACACACATTTCGCGCTCATGGTGTCTCCATGAACTCATCTACCGCAGGCAGTGTTAAACACATGACTTCAACATCAGGCACCAAAACATCCGGCGGGGTTCTCCGCGGGACCAGATGAGGCCGCCGATCTCCGCTCATGCCTGGCGAGCGGGTGACGCTCCGCGGCTTGGGCGAAGGACGGCTCAAATCGGTGACCCGATCGAACGGCCGCCCTGCCGCAGTTTCGCCACCACACCCTCCGGACCACTCTCCATTACCCCTCGGGAACCATTTGTTACACAGACATTCCCAGGTGAGGCCTTGGTTACGGCAATGCCACTTGTCTTGATCCAGCACGGCTGGCCGCTCACGTCCCCTCTCCCCCGGCTATCGCCAGGTCAGCGCCAGCAGACCCACCCTTACCTGGCCGAGACCTGGCCGCCGTCTACTGCTCTGGTCGGACAGACGCGGGACGGCTCGCTGGCGGCATGCCCCAGTGTCTATCGCACAGCTTTCCATCCACGGGCACCTGTCCACCGGCAGGGTGCCGGGCCAGACTCGACTCGAATCTCTAGGGCGGCTAACAGCCTGGCTCTCCACCAGTCTACCTGTAGTCTGGGTGCGGCTAGTCCGCGGCATCTAGACGTCTATACACTGCGTCCGCCGCGGCGCCCTAAGGAGACCCCGCATGGCTAGTGGGGGCTACTCTGTGAAGGCGGCTACACAATACAACCCGGCGCCACTAATCAACGTTTATTCTCTAGGGAGCACACACCAACACTGCCCGCTACCCTGGGCGTAAAGGCTACGTATTGCACCTATGCGCTATGTAGGAAATCACAACCACGTCTTTCTACTGGAGACCCGCGGCTCGTGAAACGTCTACCTGAAGTCGCGCCGGTGGAGCCGGGCGTCGCGGCGCGCACCGGCCGCCGGAGAGCTCGGCCGGTTCCCCGGCGGCCCGACCAAGGGACTAGAGGTGGGCGGGGAGCGACACCCTGCCGAGCTAGCTGCTCAGGACAACACTGCCGGCGGGACCCGCCCTGTTCGGAGGTCGAGACGGTCGTCGGCGACAGACGGCACGCTACGCTGCTTACAAAATATAGACACACGCACGCACACACCGCAGGAGATAAGGCAGAGATGTCTGGAAGATGCTCGACGGTACCCGTGCGCCTGAGGCGGCCGCGCCGCGCTGACGTCCGTCGGCTCGCTGCGGGCGCCCAGCCGCCGGCTCCGGCCAGGCTGCGGGCGGCGCGACGGCGCTGGAGCCGAGACAGCTCCGCCGGCCCGCCGCCCGTCGGGCGAGGGCGAGGGCGAGGGCGGTGACGGTGGCACGCCATGCTCGGGGTGCGCCCTCCCACCCCGGTGGCGCGCGCGCGGCACGGCGGCCGGCAGCGCCGCAACAGAGCCTTGGCCCGGCGCCGACAGAGGAGAGGAAAGCAGTGGCGGAGGCGGCGGCGACACCGGCCGGCGCGGCTGGACGCAGCCGGCCGGCCGGTCGACTTGCGCCCGAGGCGATAAATCCTGTGCGTCTCCATGGTGACGCCGGGACGGCCGGCGACCAGTTAGCCCCGGCCGTGATTTGTCACGCGAAATGGCGGCCAGCTCGCGGCAGCCTGCGGCGTCGCTGAAGCCCGGCCGATGCTGGGCCGACTGAGCACGCGACTATGGATACGGCACGGTCCCGCCTGCAGGGTGCACTCGGGGGCATCCGACGCTACACGGCCATAATACGACAACACGAGTTTCCGCCATTCAAAACAGCTACGCGACTGGGCGGACTACGGCACCGCATCACGCATGGAAGCTTTTGATTGTTTTCTCCGAAATCTGCAGTCTACATAAAGCTACCCAAACTTTGAGCTGCCGTATCTAGACTAGAGCACCTCTGGAATGTCGCTCCTTCTTACCGCCTGGGCTCGACGCTCGCTCTGAGCACATACTGAAAATAAGGCATGTTTAGTTCGATGGTCGGTGGGTAGCACGAGATCGCTCCTTCGCAGGCGGCGGCGCCACCTCGTCCCAACACCCGCCACACACACACAAGCGTCCGGTACAAAATCGCCACAAACGCTCCGAAAAAGCCCTCGCGAATGAGGGCGCGTCCTCGGCGGCCGGGCGGCGGCCAGCGGGCGAGGAAGGCACAGCAGTCTCAGCGTGACGCGCGCGCAGCGGCCGGGCGCCGCCGGCTGCATGCTCGCCGGCCGAACGCGGCGCCAAGCGCACTACGCTGTTAGGCACAGTTGTTATTGCGGAGCTGGAAGCTACTACTGGGGCGGCGCGGCCGCCGGTGGGCCACGACCGCCTCCGACGGCCGGCGCTCCTCGGCCGGCTGTCGTCGACGGGGCGGCGCGCCCGCTCGGGACAGAGAGAGAGCGAGAGAGCCAGGACACCGGTCTCCGGCGGAGACACGTCCACCGCATGCCCGCCTCTGTCAACCGACGACGATGGCGCCGACAAGCCGCGCTACGTGTCTACGTTTATTCATTGAGAACTACTACAATGCATGGAAACTAGGAATAAAGGAAAACGAAAGTTCAGCCACTGAACAACTACATAGCGATCTACACGACACAACTGACCCATGCTAGGTCACTGGGCCGCGGCCTGCCGGCGGCCCGGCCGACGGCGAGTCGGCGGCGGTCGGCCGCGGGACGCCGGCGGGCCGGACCTAGCCGCAGGGTTATATACAAAAACCGGCCGCTGGCGGGTCCGCCGCAGCGTCTAAGCTAACTAGTCACAAGTCTGACCACTATAGTAATAGGAGAGTCTACACAGAGGGGGCACAGATAGAAAGAGAGGGGGCTGAACAGAGGCGTCACCCTGTTGCATGTTTGCGACGGCGCCGCCAGGGTCACCAGAGAGCACGCGGCGGGGCGGAGCGCGGCCGCCCTGCACCCGTCCGCCTCTCACAGAGGGCGGCTACCAGCCACAGTCGACGGGGCCGGGGGCCAGAGAAAGACCTACGGCTAGGAGGCGGGCGGCCGGCGGCCGGGCGGCCGGGCGGCCGGGCCGACGGTGCGTGCCCGTGCGTGACGTTACAGGGCCGGGCCCGGCCGCCGGACGCGGACCGGCCGCCCGCCTCGACACATTCCTTTCGAACACAGAGGGAAGATCCAGCTCTCAGTCTAGGGTACTGAACACGAAGTACGCATTTACAAAACTAAAGTCTATCTGCAAGTTATTGCTATGACAACATGTCAGACAGAGGTGGGGAGACGGCGGTCAAGAGTATTTGGCACTGAAGAACAGCTTTGTGCTCCGCGCGACGGCCCAGCGAATTTCTTGGCACCAGCGGGCCGGACTTACGGACAATACATCCTGCACACTGCTCTCTTATCTCTGCCCAGGCGTGCCTGAGGAGGTCTCCGCTAGCTCTACAGCGTCTTCTTCCACCTAGGGTCAGGTTGTAGCCCACTGAACTGTATGCCCTGTCCACCAGTGGCCAGGAACTGCATTGCACTGATCTCCAGCCCTGCTCGCCCGGTGTCGGGTACTGTATACCACTGAGCTGCAGCGATGTCCGCACGGGGTCAGGACCTAGTCCACCGGACTCGAGCCCTGTCCACTACGGCCAGGATCCACAGTCCACCGGGCTTCGGTTCTGTCCACCTGCGGTCCGAAGCTACAGTTTCGTGGCCTTGCAGTCCCGTTCAGGCGGCGTCAGAGGCTGCAGTACAGCGCACTCCAGCACTAGCCAGCTGGGATCGCCGAGCCCGACACGCGCAGACACCGTACACACCGCGACCCCCCTCCCACACACTACACTAGCTGCTGGGGGGCGACCAGGCCCGAGATTCTGCGGCGAGCGAGCGCCGCCCGCCTTTTGATTCCGTCCGTGCCCCACGGGCCCGGCCGGTGGGCTCCGCCCCCATCCCCGTCCGCCCGGCCTGAGGGTAAATACTGCGCGAACTGGAAGAGAACGGCGTCAGGAGGGAGATGGCACACAACAGCGCGTCAACACGTGCGAAAACGGGCCGGGGCTCTCCAGAAGGTGCATGTGTCTGAGTGTGTGCACGGGTGCGTACTTAAGTGTGTATGTGTGTGGAGGGGGATGATAATGGGGAGCAAGAGGGATTTGAGAAGGGTGACGAGGGGGAGGAGAAAGGTGTTAGCCCATGAGGGACGCATATGTGAACATGTGAGTCCGTGAGTGTATGTGTGTATGTATGTTTGTACGTGTGCATGTATGGATGCATGTATGCATGTATATACGTGTATGTATGTATGTATGTGAGCGTATGCGTGGGTGGTCATGTTTAGATGGAGTACAAGGGATGTGACTCCTCCGCCCGTTATTGCCATTGTTATTACTACAACACGGTGAGGTCGAGTACTCTGATATGCTGCGCACCCGGGGCGGTGCGTGACAACTGAGAGACGAGGGCGCAGACAAGAGGTCCGCTCGCCGGGGCGTGCAGAGCTCGGACAGTGGAAGACCTGCTACAGATGTACACCTCAGCTACACACAAGCTCGGCAAGCGCTGCACAACAGTTATGTACACTGCTCTGGGTAATATCGTATGTAGGAATCGGGAGATGACGGTTTGGCAAGATGCGGATGTGACGCTTTGTTGTACTACTGAATCATTCTACATGAGATCTGAGCGGACATCCGACTGTCGGTCGCCACCACGCCGTCCGCACAACCCAAGGGCCAACTTGACAATAAATAACTTAAAACCCCTGAGAACTTATGCTATTGTCAATACCGCGCGCGCCGCCTTGCCGTCGTCTCAATCGGACAGTGGCTGAGCTGAGCTGAGCCTCCAGCGGCTACTCTACGCTGCCTGTCTACCACAACCATGAAAGACATCCAGCATACACACCTAGTCCGGGCCGTCGCTCTCGCTCAGTCTCTCGCGCTCTCGCTCTCGCTCCTCACAGCCGCCGCCGCCGGCGGGGCGGGTGGAGCGCCACCTAGGCCGTGTACATGCCGTACAGTGGCGCGGCGCCGCCCCAGTCGATCCCCTGCAGGCCGCTCATGTCGATGTTGGCGAACTGGTAGGGGAGCGCGGCTGGCTGGAGGGCGGCCGCCGAGAGCGCGCCGCCCACCGGTGCCACGCCGGCCGGCAGGCCGCCCAGCTGCTGACCCAGCGACGGCGACGCCGCCGCCACCGGCACCGAGTACGGCGAGTACCGGAAGCTGGACAGGCCCGAGAAGGCCGGCCCGCCGGCCGTCATGACGCGCGAGTAGTGCTGCTGCACCTGCTGCACGTGCGCCGCCAGCGGCGTCAGCGAGCCGCCGGCCGCCGCCGACTGCATCACCGACAGCAGCTGCGCCCGCTTGGCGCGCTCCGTCGCCTGGATCGTCTCCTTGGGCTGCGCGTACTTGCACTCGACCGTCTTGTTCTTGATCACGTGGTGGTGCTTCTTGACCACGCGCGCACTGTGCTCCTCGTTCTCGTACGTGACGAACGCGAAGCCGCGGTGCCGCTTCGTGTTGTTGTCCATCTGCAGCGAGCATTCGAGCACCTTGCCGAACTGCGAGAAGTACTCGAGCAGCTCCTGCGAGTTGGTCTCCTGGCTGACGCCGCCCACGAACACCTTGCGCGGGATCATCAGGTCGCCGCTCGCCTTCTGTCCCTTGGGCGTGGCCAGCTTCGGATCGATTTTCTTGCCGTCCAGCATGTGCTCCTCCTGGCTGAGCACCTTGTTCACCGACTCTATGTCGGCGAACGTCACGAAGCCAAAGCCGCGGTTCCTCTGCAATAGACGGGCACGTTTAGCGGCGGGCACCAGCACACCTGCGCTACCCGGCACGACAGCTACGCACGACCCCGAACGCCGCTAGGCTAGACTAGCCTCGACCACAGTCTAACCCCCGAGCTAGCGAGACCCGCACTGTCCGGACGCTACCACAGCAGCCCACTACCCTAGCCGCTAGCCTGAGCGCGCTGTGCGAGCAGCCTGCGACACACCCGGCCCCTGGGGCGCGTCTCACTCACGTTCGTGGCCGGGTCCTTGAGCACCATCACGTCCAGGATGGTGCCGTACGGCGCGAAGTACGCCCGCAGCTTCTCGGGTGTCGTCTGGAAGCTGATGCCGCCCACGAAAATCTTGTTGGGCGAATGGTCATCGGCGGTGCTGTTGCTGGAGCTGTGCGTGGAGCGCGCCTCCGAGTCGCCGCTGTCGCGCCGTCGCGCCTCCAGCCGGGCCGGGCCGACGGGTGTGGCCGGCGCCGGCGGCGCGCCGCCCAACAGGCTGCTGCTGGCCACCATCAGAGACATGTCACCTGCCGGACACACGGGCGCGGATGTCAGCTGCTGCGCGTCCGCCCATCGCGCCAGTGCCCCGAGTCAATCCCCTCGCTGGTGGATCATTCACGCGAGCAGCGGTTGGTGGACGACTGTGGGCGATTGGTAGACATCGGCGGGACGCGGTGCCGGCGAACCCAGAGCATGAGTGGCCGGAGCGAGCCCACCAAGCAGGAGAAATTGCCCAAGTGGTTTCGGCCGAACGGTCGATACAGGCGGCCACATGCAATATGCACTACAGGCCCGATTGGATGCCGACCGGCGCGGCGACACGACGGCGCGCCCGGCTCGTGACCGGCCGCCTCGCCGGACACACGCGGCCCGGCTCGCCCGGGAGTGGGTCAGCGGTGCCGGGCCGAGCCAGCCCGACTGCAGCGCCGTGGGCGCTGCGGCCGGCCCCGGACCGCCGCGCGGCGCCGCTGCCGAGCACATAGCGCGCTGCCCTCGGCCGCCGTCATTGGCGGCACCGACTGCGGCTGCCGGCGGTGCGATGGCTAAACTACGCATCTGGACAACCAGCGGTACGGGTTTCGATTCCCCGCGATGCCCGTCCTTCCTGCCAGAGTGGGAGGAAGGCGACGCCATTTAGCGTTTGTTGCTGAGTACATCGTTAAGCCCCGATGACGACTCCGGCCAGGACGACTAAACGAGCAGCATGACACGGCTGGTCCACTTCCGAGAAATGGGTCCACCAGGTCTATGGAGGGCGGCGATTCCGCCCCGCTGGGGAGATGGCGCCTGCGAGGGCTAACCGGTTTCCATTTCAGTAATGGTGTCAGCGGTGTCCTCGGCATCCACCCCGCTGCCAACATGTCCCGTGTTCCGCTGCTTCTCCCGACGTCAGCGTCTGTGCCAGCCCCAGCATCGTTGTCAGCGGTCATCGCAGTACGGAAGCGAGGAGCCCGTGGTGGCCCGGCCTTGAGATAATGCGGCCATAGCGAGGCCGAAAGGGCAGCGCCGCCGGACGGACGGCGCTGTCGCCGTCTGAGGCCGACGGAGACAGCGCCGCCCGGCAGTGCCGTCCCATCAGAGATAGGCCGGCGCTCGGCAGACCCTACTAGGAGGCCACACGTCGCGACCCCGGCTTCCATCGCTGCCTGGCGCGTCGATGGGGTGAGGAGCAAGGACACGACCGGCCCGGCCCGGTCCCAGCTACGCTGGTTCAAGGTCGCAAGGAAGTGTGGCCTGCGGCGCCCCCATCCCAGCCGGCTCCCGGTTAGCAGGACGGTGGATCCCCTTCCTCTACCGGATCGGGGTGGGCAGTGGGCTACGTCATCCGCTGACGCCGGCGCTGCTGGTGCTGGGTCGCCTCTCAACACTTGCCGGGGCTGGCAGGGGAGGCCGGTCCCCCGTCTACCCGGTGCCGGGGCCGGCAGGGGAGCCGGGCCGGCGGCGCCCCCGTCTGCGCCGGCTCGGGATGCAGCGATCGATAGCCGGCCGGCCGCCGGGCTGTCAGCGCGCCGGCCGGCCGCCAAACGGGCGCGCGCCGGCCGGCCGGCCTACCTCAACAGTCCGGCGGACCGGGCGGGCCGGACCCGGCCGGCGGGCCGCCAGCCGCGGCAAGGTCAGCCGCCCCGGCCCGGCCCCGGCACCGGACCGGCGGCGCAACAGGGCCGCCCGACCGCACCACGTGGCGCCGCCGCCGCGTTTATTTGCAGTGACTGAGAGCCGGCCATCAAAATAGAATGATCCGACACCGGCGCGGTTTGGCACGTCGCTCGTCTGCCGGGTGATTATTTTGAGAGCGGTACGCGTCACCGCGGCGACACACCGAGCATCAATCAGCGGCTAGCTCGCCATTGGCCGCCGTATGGCGCCGCCGATGACGCTGCTCAGAGCGAAGTCGACGCCACGGCGTCAGCGTCACCCAGCAGCACGGCCAGCGCTGGCACCAGCGGCACCAGACGGCGCCGGCAGTCGCCCGCCGAGCTCCGGCGCCCGCGGGGAGGTCGCCGCCGGCGGGGCTCAGCGGAACGTCACACCGACCGGCTGATCCTATCCTATCTGGCGAAACGACACAGACAGGCGGCCCATGCCGGTCCGACAAACGACACATACAGGCGGCCCATGCCAGTCCGACAAACGACACATACAGGCGGCCCATGCCGGTCCGACAAACGACACATACAGGCGGCCCATGCCGGTCCGACAAACGTCACATACAGGCGGCCCATGCCAGTCCGACAAACGAGCGCTGGAGCCGGTCCGAGGAACCAGCGCTGGTGCCGGCCCGGCGAACGAGCGCTGGCGTCGGTCCGGCAGACGAGCGCTGGTGCCAGTCTGACAGACCAGCGCTGGCGTCGGTCCGGCAGACGAGCGCTGGCGCCGGTCCGACAGACGAGCGCTGGTGCCAGTCTGACAGACCAGCGCTGGTGCCGGTCCGACAGACGAGCGCTGGTGCCGATCTGACAGACGCGCAGCATCCGGCCGATGGGAGCCCGGTAATCTTACAAGCGGACGCCATCCGCTGCTGATGGCGCCGCCGCATGCGATCCGCCCAGCCGATTAGTTAATGCAGAAATCGATGTCGTCCTCGCTAATGAAGCCGGCACGCGTTGCATCGGCGGCCGGACGGATTGATCCGATCAGGACCGGCCGGCGGACGACCCGGCCGGGCTGGACCGGACCGATGGGCCGGGCTGGGCCGGACCGGTGGGCCGGGCTGGGCCGGACCGGTGGGCCGGGCTGGACCGGACCGGTGGGCCGGGCTGGACCGGTAGGCCGGACCGGCAGACCAGGGTAGACCGGTAAACCGCACCAGGCTGAACCGGTAGACCGGACCGGCAGACTGGCAGACCGGACCGGCGGACCGGGCTGGACCGGTCGGCGGACTAGGAAGGACTGGCTGGCGACCCGGCACGGACTGGCCGGCGGACTATGCGGGTTTTGTTCAGAATGCGTTGCTCTCGACTAAATAACTACACCCATCCAGAGAAACAACGTGGCTTAAGCCCCCACCGCGGCATTGGCTACGGACATTACGAATCCACGGTCTGCTTGAAACATCTAAAAATAGTAAAGCGCATTACGGGCATTCATTTAGTTTATCTATTATTGAGTCCTTTCAGGTCAGTATGCACACTGCGATTTTGCTCTTACGAACAGGCTGCGAAACAAAATACAGAAGGTGTAACAAACTGGCACACGTTTCAGCTCTTTGAAAGCTCCGCTATGCTGGCTGAACAGGTCTTTAACAAAAGGGTACACAGGCAGAGACAGAGATGGGCGCTACAGAGAAAGGGTGTTGGGAACGACGAACCGCCAGGCCACGTTCTCCGTCCTGGACAGATCGCGTCTTCACAGCGTGAGATTCACGCGAGCTCGGCAGGCCTTGCCGCCGAGCCTCGGCTAATCAGCCGGGCTTCAGAGACCGAGCACCTGGCGCCGCTGCAGCGTCAGCAACAGACAGCGCGTGCGTGGCCACCGACGTGACGGGCATCGGGACGGGCGCCGCCGGCTGACCTGTGCGCCGCGCCAGGCCAGATGGTGTCGGCCGGGCCAAGCCGTCCGATCGCCGACGGGATCCAGCACCGGAACAGTGCGCCGCCGCCGGCCGCCGGCCGCCGGCCCGGGCCTGGCAAACACGCCCGTCCCACCCACAAACACCACTCGGATCGCGTCACAGCCGCAGCGGCACATGGCACCAGGCTGGGCCCGAGCCGGCCCGGCAGATGGGCCGTCGGCGCTCTGGCCCGATCTAGTCTGTTCCGTTCTCGTCCCGATCGGGCACATGGCACCAGGCTGGGCCCAAGCCGGCCCGGCAGATGGACCGTCGGCACTCTGGCCCGATCTCGCCCGCTGGGAAAAACAGCGGGCCCCGCGCGGCAGCGGCGCCACTGGGCCGGCTCGGCCTCGCGCGGCCTGGAGCACGGTCCAGCGGGCTGCCGATCGACTCGGGCCGTCGCCGACGCCGGAAAACAGACGAATTTAATCAAAACTTCGCTCAGACGGTGAAAGAGATCGGCCGGCCGAAGAATTAACAGTCGTGCCCTATGCATCGCGATGAGATCGATTCGCGGTGAGCAGTGGCAGCTGTGGCGACAGAGCCGGACTGTTCGCATAGAGCATCAGGCGGCGGCGAGCCCTCCACTTGCGCCAGAGATCGGGCCAGAAATTGATGCATGCATCTGCCGCGACACTGTTCCCTTGACACGCCAAGGATCACTAAACGGCACAGTGATGTATGCTGATATTGTGATGAACAATCCACCACCATTACAGCCCAGGGAAACGTAACGGAGGCAAGCATCCATGTAAATCCGCCTCCAGAGGCAAACATGTGACGGGAGAGCGACATCGGTATGTGGACTAGGCTGCATGACTTTTTGCAGTTGACGCGCCCTAAAACTCTAGTTGATGAACCGGAGCCGAAGTCTCGCCGGCCCGCGCCAGCCGGGCGTGCGACCCGTGACGTCAGCCGCGGGGCCGGCCACCATGAATGGCGCAGGGGGCGCGTGTTTTGCTCCGAGGGCCCGCTCCCCCAACCGGCTCGGGCGGGAGCGGGCCGGGCGCCGGTGGAGCGCCTTTGTGCCGCCAGCCGGCCGCGGCGCTCTCCCCAGGCAAAAAGCGGCCCAGAGCGGCGCACCGGTCGGACGCCACGCACCCGCACCGTCCGCCACACTCACGAACCCCGGTCGTCACGCCGTGCCCCGTGACCCCGTCCGTGCGTCCACCCGCCACGGGTGTTAGTTGTCCACTGTTGTCTGATGACCGTCTGCCGTGGCGCTGCCCAAATGGGCCAGACCTCTCCGGCCGACGGGCGGTTGCGCTCCGCCTCACCTGGGTCGTGCGCCAGCCCGAGCGGCCCTCTCGGCCGCCGGTCGCGGTCGACCGCGCTGGATGGAGCGCACGCCGGCGGCGGCGGCGCGCGTCTTGCACGGCGGCGAGAGTGCTCCGGCGCCAATATCGACCACACACTGCAGACGGCGGCCGCGCGCGCTCACACTGGCAAACAGGCCGGCCGGGACAGGGCGGACGGCGCGTCCGGCTGGCGGGCGGGCGCTCACTTCTGTCGGCGCCGGGCCGAGCCGCGCGCCGAGGGGACGCCGCCCGGCCGAAGGCCATCTGCCGGCCGGCAAAAACCCTCCACCTGGCGGCGCCGCCGGCAGTTGACGGGCGGCACAGGGGGCGGCGCGGCCCGGAACCCGACCCCTGCGGCGCCGCCCCCGCCGCAGCGCGTGCTGTGCAGGGCGCGGGTAGGCGGTCGCGGGCCGCCGCGACCAGGCTGGCCGGCCGGCCGTGCGCCGTATCGCGCAGAGCCAGGCGACGGGGCGGCTTATCGCCGCCGAGCCAGGCAACCGGCTTTGGAGCGCCGCCGCCGACTGTGCGGCCACTGCTCGCCGCCAGCGCCGCTCGACGCCACGGCCAGCCCGCGAACCGACTACCGGGTCAGCCCGGTCACTCGACGCCGATCCCAGACCGGCACCGTCCCTGCGCGCCCCAGACTAAGCTCACTCCGTGAGTGGCCGCACCGCCCTCTTAGGGCTTCTGCCCAGGCCCCCGCTCCCAACACGCACTCCACGCCAAGGCGACGCCGAACCCCGGCCAGGGTCATCGCCGGGGCTTCGCGCGACCCCGCGGTTCAATCCGTCGTCCAGGTCAGACGGCCACGACGACACGGCCGCCGGCGCTCTCGCACGTGAATTAACGCCGATGAGATGCAGATGGGACGCAATGCCGGAACAGGATGGACCCGGCAATTCCGACAGCCCGCGCCGCGGGGCGGAGACCTCGGTCGAGGAACTTGTGCGCGAGAAATGCCTACGCCAACGGAAGAGAACTAAGCCAAAACTGGTTGCGCGCCGAAAGTGCCGGGATGTCTTAACTTCTGCGGAAATTGAAGATCACTAGCCCCCGATACCCATATTCAGCGTATTTCAGAGCAGTGCAATCCGGCCAGAATAACACAGGAAGTCAACGTGCACAGTAGGTCATCCTCGGTTTACTGCAACCGGAGACTGAATAACTATCCCGGCTGCAGACAGCCCACTTGCTGACAGCGCATGCCGTTAAGAGAAGCAGTCTCGGCATCACAGCGGTTCGCCGCCCCGCACATCTGTTCCCGACCGCCTACAGTTCGATGAACGCAAGGCACGCCGAGCCTTTTTGTTCGCTTTCGTGATGATCGTACGAGACGCGCAACACGCAATCGGACGGTGCGCGCCCCGACACGCCTCGAGTGAAGAAGACTGGGCAGATTTAGGTGAGCTGCGCGTCTTTCCCCACATCTGCCCTAGGCGGACAACGCACAATGTTTTACATTTGCCCAAGCCAAACTCACAAAATGTTCTAGATCTTCCCTAGCCACACACCGCAAACTGTCCTGCATCCGCCCTAGCCATACACCGCAAAATATCCCACATCTGCCCTAGCCAGACGCCGCCACATGTTTGTTGCTTATTACCTCTCAGCTGCAGCGGTGCGGACAGAAATACTACGTGTATTCCGGATGAAACCTTCAACTCAGAGCTTTTCCGGGAAACCGTATCCAACCGTATCCACTCAACTTGTAATTTTTAGCGGCGTAGCTTATCACATGATTGTGTGCTTTAAGCACAAAATCGAGAGTCGAGCAGAACACAAACACACAATGGCATGAAACGAATGCTATACGTAGACGTCATGCAAACGTATAAACAATGTTGTATATGAATGTTATACACACACAAGCATCACAGTCATTTCGTAGTTACATTCATAACCGCCATCATCTTACTCGTGGCGTCGCTCTTAAACGAAATAAGTTTGTATCGCACTCTTCTCAATACACATAACTCAACGGAGCCAACAAGCAGCAAGACAAAATGACCTGCTGTTGAAGCCTTGCAAGAGTGCTGCTGCACTGCGTGCAAGCGCAAAGGCAATACGCAGGCGCTGATCATCCCGGGCCGCGTCGCCTGCCACTCAGGAACGGTGCCGAGAGTCGAAGCTGCGTTATAGGGCATTATACTTGCTAAATTTCGCAGGAGAAATCATGCTGCCTTACGCCTTGCCTATTAGCCACATACTCATCCCAACACCAGCAATGAACAGTTTGCCCCACGTAATTTTCAGTGCAATGCACCGGTCACCTGGTCTGCGAAGCATGCCGACAAGAAACCATCCCTGTGACCCATGGGCGCTACCCGACCATTTTAACCCGCAGCCGGCCAGAGCTCAGAGCTTTCGTCGGTGCTCCACAGGTCGTCGAGGAGAACATCCAGGCCTGCTGCGGCCGGGGAGACTCAGCCAGCCGTGCGGCTGTCGACTCCGGCCCGACCCAGTCCGGTCCGACGGAGCTACGACACGCGCCAGCCGGCCCACTCGGCGACCTGGCGCGGCCGACCGTCGCGGTGCTTCATCCCGGCTAACTGTGGCACCCGCGGCGACGTCGCCCCGTAGCTTAAGACAATGGGCCGTTAGGCGGACGAGGTGGGGGTGGACCCTGCAGATAGCTATGAAATGTCAGCGACAAAAGATCGCCCGAATGGTTCGAGTCCTCACACTACACATGAGGCGTGAAAGACGGGCTGAACGGTACGAGGGGCCCGCGGGATAGAGCAGCGATATGGCCAGGCCCTGCGGGACGACGGAGCAGCGGTAAGGGCTCTGCCGTCCGGTACCGGGACCAGAGCGAGGACCGCCCGGCCAGTGTCGGCTGCACCCTGCCGACAGACCGACAGACAGGTAGCCGGCCGGGCGGCCGGCGAGCGGCCCGCGGCGGCGGCCGCGCTATTGTCCTATCACGGCTGCAGTGAGTTGACGGCTACAGCCGCGGCGGGACAATAACCCGGCCGCCGTCAGGACGCGGGCCGCCGGATAGCGGGTCACGCACGCCCCGCGGCGCCGGAAGCCGCGCCGCCGCACCGGGCGTCACCCGGCCGGCGCCGGAGCCGTGCGCCGCACGCGCCGCGGACGAGCCGGGCCCCGGGCCGGCGTATCGCGGAGAGCAGCACACGTCACGGACCCAGTCCAGCTGACGCGGGGCGCACCACCCACGCGGAGCACCTGGACCGGCCCTGCCGGCGATCGGCGCGACGGCGGGCCGGACCGCGGTCCGGTGCCGCGGCGTACCGACCTGACGGCGGACAGGCGTAAGCAGCGGAGACCAGCTGGTAGGGCGAGACCATCAGCAGCGGGCCCTGCTGCTGCTGGAGGCGGCGGGCCCGGCCCGGGCGCGCACGGCGCGGATGATGCCTCAGCATCGCACTGCCCTCGGTAACAATTCACAAATGCCCGCGTCGCGTGCGCGCAGCAGAGCCAGCTCCAGTGGAGTAGCCATCCCGCCGCCACTAGCGAACTCCCATTGGTCGACCCGACTACTGGTTCAAGGTCATCGCCTGCGGGCGGCATGGTGGCGCACTGATCACGTGACATGTCTGGTCAGGGGCGGGCAGGGGAAAATTTCATGGCACGCTTTTCTGATGAAAGGGGAATAATAAAAATAAAATTAGAGTTAGAATTAATTAACAAAAACAGAGGCACCGGCAGCAACGCCAGACTGATTGGTTATGCACATAACGAAAGCATTGTTAGTTGGGTCGCAGATAACTTGAACACAAAAGACCCCAAACCACACTCAGGATTCCACTTTGGATTCAGCTATCAAACGTTAACGACAGCTTACGAGACCCTTTCTTCAAAGGCAGGAGTTAGGTTGGCACAATATGGTCAGGGGTAGGCAAAAGAAATCACCAAACCTGTCGCAAATTTTGTCAAAACGAGGGTCTCTCCCCCGATTTGGCCCAATTCTTAGGAGCCAGGATGTGACTCCCACCTACCTGTTAAGTGGGAAAACACTCCCATTCAGAAGCGAATGCAGGCACATTCACAGAGCTAAGGTACACTTTTCGTCGTCATGTGCCCCATCGGTGCTTCTCGACGAGGCCTATCTCCTGCTTCGCCAATGACGAGGTAGGCGGGTAAATCATCTCAATCTAAACTGCGTCGCCGCCGCGACGCATAACAGCGCATATTCGCTCTTCAAGACGAAAGTGCGGCTGATGTTCCACAAAAACTTCGCCGCAAGATCAAGGTAGAACAAACACTAGCAAAGTCGAGTCCACGTACCGACTCTGTTGGATGACCTCGGTCAGCTGACATTTTTCGCGCAACAATTTTGTTAATAACCAGCCTACAGAAAATCGCATCTTAATTTGTGAGTTCTGATTGCATGAACGTGAAAACTAGACAGATGTGCGAGAATTCACGCCTCTTAAACCGTTCTTCAATGACAAGCTGTGATGTCGGATTGGAAAATTTTAACCTTGGAACCAAACAGATGCTGATAAACATACCAACACCCGGGAAGCTGAGTGAATTCCAGAACGCTTAACAGTGGGCTACTACGTAGTTTCTAACCATATATCTCATTACAGGAAATGCTCCACATTTGAAGGCATTGAGGTAAGCCTCAGCTATGACTGAAAAAGCTCACTTGTAACCATTGGTATTCTTTTGAGTGCATGAGACTGCTCTAGGCTTTTCGTATTTTCTAAAGGCCAAAACTCCACGAGTTAATAAATGCGCTCCTCAATACGTTATAGTTTGATTACGTCATTAAAAGGTAATATGACGTCACGGTTAATGCCAGATTGTCCGTGTCAAAATTGCCAGTTTAGTGGGCGGGCTGACTAACTTGCACTTAAACGCAGGACCAGCGCCACATATTTTGTGTTGGGGGAGGGGGATGTTCAAGGGGGCCTCCTGGACAAAACTGTGCCTCCTCGCATGGCGGTCCCCTGATAAGTGTCGAATTGAAGGGGGAGAAGCACCGAGGGCATATGCCTTTTATTAAATTCTTACATGTATCACATCCAAATAAAGAAATATTGACGATTAGAAAATCCAGAATGGGGTACATTTGGTTATTGTGCATAACAGTCCCGCTACCCCAAGACAGGGACTCCTGATACAAACAGGGGCCTCCAATCCAGCACAGGATACTTCCGATTCACGAAGGGACCTCCAAATCTATCCAGGGGCACCGTTATCCAAAAACAGGGCATCCTGATCCATGAAAGTCGGTCAAAATACAGCCATTTAATGCATGAAAGTGGCATCCTGTTCCCGAAATGAGGCCTCCTGAATGCATAAGGTGCCTCTTAACCCAGAAAAGTGGGCTCCTAGTTCGTAACGAAGACCTTCCGGGCCAGCAAATGGGTCTTCTCAACTTGACATTGGGCTTACTTGTCTAGAGGATTTGCTACCTTGTTTATGAAAGTGACTTCATGACCTAGAAAACGGGGCTCCTGATGAAGAAAAAGGTCTTCGGAGCCCGATCGATTACTCTCTAGCTCAGTTATGGGGGTCTCATCAATCCGAATTTGATTCTGTAAATAGAATTTGACCCTGAAGACCTAAGGTCCGACATAGTTTGGTGAAAAATACCTACCCAGTTTTCCTTCACAACCCCACATCAATCGCAATTGCGAGCAAACTTGGTCTTGGGCTCAACTGTTCGCTGAGCGTTTCTGACAAAAACGTGATGCGATCCAATTTACATCACAAAAAAGTAGATCGATGGGGCTTGCAACTTTAGTCTTGGCACACAATGGTGAGTAAATGTGCGAATATCCTGAATTTATGCTGCCAGTAGTTGCACCACCACATGAGCACGACAGCCCCACCCTTTCATTTCAAATGGAGACAGACATATGATTTTGCCTTCTCGAAAGTTCAAAAAGTTCCGTTATGCGACAAGGGCCCGTGAGGACCGAGAATAAATTATATTGCATCAAGAGGAGGACCAACACATGCGACAATCTCTGTTCCGTCGGAAGCCTTATGACGGCCAATATCAGGTCGCATTAGTCGACAGCAGGCCCGGATGATCCAAAGGAAACAGTCCCATAAAAACACAGGAAGCCCTCCAGTCTGAGCAAGGCCCCGATTCCAAAGGCCTGAAACCTCATAAACTGAGAAGAGGTTATATTTAATTACATATACCTAGCAAATACTTCTGAAAAAGTGAGCGAAATTGAAGGATTTTTTCTTGGTGGTTAGATGAGGGCTGGGGTAGATGGGGGCTGGAGCAAGCTACTGAAACAATTTTTTTTAAAAATAGAAAATGCAACGAATAAGCACGGTGAGGCCTCAGGATTCTCCTAAGGCGCCACCACATTTGCTTAAGAGTTTTTGCTCTCGACATGCTTGCTCTCCCTTGGAAAGAGTTGGTGGTTTCGTCTCTGGCGGCTGCGCATGCCTTTTTGGTTGCACACATTATTGTTATAAAACAAGGTCTGCGGTTGTTATACGGCTTTGCGTCTATGTAACCATGAACTAAACACACTGGAAATGTGTCCGGTCTCCAATACACATCTTCGTCGGCACTAGACACATGCTATTTAACTTCTTCCAATATCCAAAGTAATCAAGAACAAGGAGTGTCCCGGCAGACGCGCAAAGATGAAAACATCAAAGGCTAGTGGCTACACAGAGAGTTGGATTCATCATTCATCACCCGGCTCACAGATATCTCTGCACCATGCAGTATTGATAACACTCGAACTCCACTACAATACCACTTAACGATGCAAGGCAAGTGGGAAAATGTGCATAAATGTCCCGAAAGTCATAGCTGCACTACATGCGCCAAAACGGCATCAGTCCCAACATAATGGCGCAATAATCGTCATTTTGTTGTAATGTAGCTGTCTGGGTAAATTACACAGAAAATAACTTGATAGTGCCGACGCTGCAAACGTAAGAATATGTACCGATTAAATAATACTACCACACATCAGAATTTCACTTACACGTTTGATTGAGGAAGCGAACAATCACAATTTTCAAGCTATAACCGGTGCGTTGAGTGCTATCTTACAGGTACAAACTAGCGCAATTAGGGAACGGCATCCGGGCGATCTGGTAATCAGACGCTGGTCCGATTTAAACCAGTTAGTGGTGCATTAATTTGATGAAGCATGCGGTGTTGTTTGACAGGATCTACTCACTCATCTAAAAATTCCGGTTTGAGGTGGCTCAATGCACAACTTTTCGCTCCTTTAGGTATTTGCACCTGGCCCGCCTTTTTAAGTGCGCATGGGGGCTATTTCAGGGTAAGTTAAAATGCCGGATTTTGGCAAGAGTGTGCTATTATTCCTAATTGGGCACCGACCGTCCAGAATGTCATTGGAATGTCACACCGATACTGACGTCCGTCATGCTTGTTGTGTGTTACGTGCAGCCCACAGTGCTGGTCTGCCCGGCGATACCATTCAGTAAATGTATGTTCAAGGCTTATCAGGGTGTCTCAGAGCATCTTAGGGTCGATATTAGCACTGCAAACTCCATATTGTAGATGAATTAAGAGCGTGCACAGGGAATCATCTGCCCTTGATGTCGGCATCTGATTCAGCCAGAAAGGTGACATTACCCCCGCTCATCACTGAACCAGTGCCGGTGTGCAGCTATGGCGTTCACGCGCACAGTTTCACAGCATGAGCTGGGTGGGGTTAAACAGGGAGAAGATGCCCAAACCCACCTTCAAAATAGCCGACAAATAGGCTTCTCCCCCAATTAGGCCCACTTTCGTCTCCAGGAACGCCTTTCTTGGGGGGGGGGGGGGCTGAAACCCCGAACTGAATTTGAAACTACACCTCTGACGTGCTAACAGTGTTGACCTTTTCATTTCAGCGCGGAAGTACCCATGAAATGAGAGAACTGCTTCGTCACAGTATGAAATTGGTGGGCTATTGTTGACTTGTTCATAATTGTACAAAATGTGTGGTGCTTTAAAATTATCAGTATAATTTTACCTCTCAACGTCCGAAAATTTGGATATTCATACATGACAGGAAGGAAGCCGAGCAGGTTTGCGTCGATTTTCAGTCCACCAAATTGATGGCCCCCGACTGTGATACCTATTGACCAGTCATACAGAAAGTGCAGTCAGTCCCGTATATCGGTTCCATTTGCCTGTAAAGGGCGCGTCGCAGGCCATAAGCGTGAGCTTGGACCCCAATCCGAGCTCTGAACACTCGAAGCGAGCATGCACGTGGCGATGCATGCACTCGATGAGCATGGCGAGCATGCCCATCGAGCACGTACACGTTGATGGCACGGTGCATCATAACAGGTTTTCATCCGAGGCTGTGTTTGATACTTAGTATTACCGTATATCGTATATTGCGGCTATTTGGAGTATCATGGTTTGAACGACTGCCTCTAACGCAGTATGGGCGATATAACTCACCGTTTCCGTGGCAGACATTTAAATGACCTGCAGCGTGCCGTAAATCCACAGTAAAAGCACCCCTGGGATTCCCTGAGCTACTGACCACGTGCGAGCGAGCCACAGCGGCCTCGGGAGGGGGGAGGGGAGGAGGGGACAGAACACACACGGCAGACGAGCACAGCGGCGGGGGAGGGGGGCATCCCGGCGGCCGTGCGTGCGCGTCACCGACGCCCGGGATGGGGACCGCGTGCGGCGGCGGCGGCGGCGGCGGCGGCGGCGGCGGCGCGGCCCCGGTGGGCCAGCTGGCACGGCCAGCGGCGGCAGCGCGGCCGGCCTGGCTTCAGCGCCGCGCGGCGCCGCCGTCCTGGCGACAGCCGCGTCCGAGCGCGTCGGTCGCCGGTGGCTGGGCGCAGCGGCCGGTGACCGCGGCCCCGTCCCTGCCAGGCCAAACAGGGCACCTGACGCACGGGCCGCGGCCAGCGCACGCGCGGCCCGCGCCGCCGCCCGTGCGGCGCCAGCCAGCGTGCGCGCTCGACACACACACACACACACACACACACACACACACACACACACACACACACACACACACACACACACACACACACACACACACACACACACACACGCACGCAGGCACGCACGCACGCACGCACGCACGCACGCACACACACACACGCACACACACACACACACACACAGCCAGGGTCGAGCGGGAACGGACAGGCCAGGTGGAGGTGAGCGTGCGACGTGCCAACACGTCGTCAGGAGGCGCGTGCCTCAGGCCCATGGCCATCCGCCGTGGCGGTGCTCCAGTTCGACTGGATACGAGCGGTGTTCCAGTTCGAGTGAACACAAGACGCTGTGAGGGGAGCGAGATAATACACTAGCATTATACGGGCCGATTCATGAGAACACTAAACCGTTACATAAAAACGTGGAACACGTCGATCTTTTTCAAGGGAGTTAACCGCCGTGTGGTCCATAGCTTGCATGACGTCACAGCGAGGCAAACATCGGACGGCACCGCGGGGCGACGGCCAGGCTGCTCGCGGAAACATGAACAAGGCGGCGACGCCTGGCAAGTAATGGGTCGAACATGGGCCGAGACAACTGCGCGCCGCACGTTTCCACGCTGCCGCCTTCGCAAAACGAACTGAATCAGATCGCCCGCCAGAAACGGTCCGAAGCCGCAGCGGTATGTCAGCATGACTGGTCCGGCGCGATCCAGCCCTCTGGCTCGGTCGCACCGTCAGCCATACCGAGCCTGAACGCCGCCAACTCATGACGATCCGGACCAACTTCCGCCGGCCTTGATCGGGCTTACGGTAGGGCTTGTTTGCCATATGTCATTCCTCTATTGTGCGAATGAGCGCGGTCCATCGTCGACGAAAGAAAATCAGCTCAGACCACCCGCGAAAAAAACGGCACGTAACATAGATTGTGGTGTAGCATTGGACCCATTCATCTTGTTTCCTAATGCACTACGCACAGCCTGTCATTCCACGTCGTTACATGAAGCACCACATGCAGGGCATTAGCACGCCAGGCAATGGCCGGGGTCGAGGAGGTTTGTGGCGCCGTCCCTCCTAAAAAGCCGGACGACCTGTGCTGCGCCCGCCGGCCGCCCCGTGGGCGGCACTAATCAACCGTGAGGCGCCGCCCCACACGGGTAATGGAGCAGTATGCCGAACGTCGCAGCACAGGAAGAGGGGTGTGGGGGAGGGGGGGGGGAGAGGGCGGCGCCCGCCGGCCACGGACAGCCACCGCGCCGAGACCGTGGCATGCCCTGGCCCAACGCCGGCGCGGGCAGCGCCGAGGCTGACCCGCGCGCCGTACGTCCAGCGCCGCAGCCCGCGACGGGCGCTCGCCGCGCGTCTAAATCCGGTCACGGCGAGGTGTTGGCCGGCGGGACGTGCGGCCGGTGCGCCGCCGGACCATTTACGGCCCAATAAGGCCCAGCCAGCGTGCGCGACAGGGCCGCGTGGGCGGTCGCCACGGCTCCCCGGAGACAGCTCTCGGGCAGGGCGACGGCCGGCCGCACTATTCCGGGCGCGGCCAGCGGCGGCCGGGGTCGAGCCGCGCCCGGCCGCGTGACCGTGGCCAACCCTTCCGGCGCATCGGCCACCACCTGGCCACCACGCGCCACCTGCGCGCATTAGCATGTGGCCGCCGCCGCCCTTTGTCTGCCGGGTGCTCCTCCCCGGCACGCCCCTCATCCTCCACCCCGCGCGCGTCAAGCCTACCGCACCCACCAGACAGAGGTTGCGCAGAGATCGGAGGACATAGGACCCGCAGAGGACAGACGTCCCGCAGTCAGCCCAAACTCCGCTCACATTTTTTTCTCGCGTGCTCCGCTGTCCTCGGACTGATCGCTTGACCTTGTCCTCGGCGTGGGCGGCATAGAGCACACAAACGCGGCGTCAATCAGACGGCGCCCAGCTCCATATACGGTGCGGCGCGCACCGGCGATCCCCAAGCCGCCGCTCTCTCCGTCCGCCGGCCGGGCCCGGCCCGCCGACTCGCACAGAGGCGCCGGGCCGACCGGCAGTGTCACACCAGCACGCTACCGAGCCGGCCTCTGGCGACCCCAGCCGCCGCCGGCCGCCCATCCGTCCCCGACTCATTACTGGTCACTGATGCGCGTGTTCACAACACGGCCCGCGCTCAATAATGCATCGGCGGCGTGGCGGCGGCCGGACGTGCGAGCCGGCCCCCCGGTGCTCAGACCGGGAGGAGACCACGCGCCGAGGGCCGGCGGGACAGCGGACATAACGTCACACGGCCCGGCCGGGCACGTGCCACGTGGGCCGCACCGCCCGCCCGCTGGTTTGTTGGTCGCTTTACGACACGTCCGTCAGCTTTGACTATGAGCGTCGGGTTCACAGGCAGTTGCAAAAATAGCCACTGTACAATGCACGCCACGGAGCACAGCCCCACGTGGCTTCCCGTGTGAAGGGCCGCGCGAAACTTAAAGCATGTCTGCCCGGCGCGGTCCCGAGTGGAGAGCGCCGGTCGGTGGGCCGACGGGGGCGGGCGCGCCAGCCCGGCCATGGCACGGCACTACACAGCACGGTGAGGTACGTTACATTATATTAAGCTACGGCACGGCACGGCACGGCACGGCACGGCACGGCACGGCACGGCACGGCACGGCACGGCACGGCACGGCACGGCACGACACGACACACCACGGCAAGGTATGTGACATTGCATTAAGGCACGGCGAGATACAGTACGGTACGATACGGCACGGCACGGCACGGCACGGCACGGCACAGCACGGCGGCACGGTACGGCACGGCACGGCACGGCACGGCACGGCACGGCACGGCACGGCACGGTGCGGGTGGGTGGGTGGGAGGAGCGGGCCACGGTGTTTTGACACCGCCGAGGGGCGGTCGAGTGCCGCTCTCAGCGGAAGCGCGCCGCCCTGCTGGCGCCGGAAGCGGGGCGGCCCGCGTAGGGGACTGGGGCGACGGGACAGGATTCGGCTGTCGCGCGCAGACCGGCGGAGACAGGTCACTGGGCACCGAACAGAAGGGCGCAAATCAAACCTTCCAGTCTTGATAAATCATGCACAAATATTTATGACTGCTTAGGTTTAAGCGAGAGACGTTCATTTAACTTCGAGCAAGGCACATTTCTCCTCACGACGGATTAGACTGAAATCACACGATACATAAATGTCCGTGCAAGTAAGTTGGTTTGCCGTCTCTGGTCGTCATCGAGCCCACCGATGGACAACCAGAGGTCATCACATATTTCTAAGGCCTTGCAAAGCTAGTCCAACTACCTAATCACCATCTCAAGAGCTATCATGTTGATAGCATCTAGATCAGTGCAAGTCAGTGCAAAGCCATCAGTTGGTGCACTCTTCCTTCTCATGTGTAGTTCGAAACTGCCATTACAATGCTTTTTACTTCTTCTTTGGAACAGCACAAATTCGACAGTCTAGATACTTTCATCCCTGTTGTCTACACAACTCACTGGTATTGGCCATACAAAGTTATGCTTAGATGCCACTGACGTGACATTTTATACACACCATACGTATGGGTATAAAATCAAAGAGACGACAAAATACAGATTGCACTTAACGTGGCACTAGCAGGTTAATGGCGGATCAGCTTTGCAGCACAGCGGGTTTTTGCAGGCTGGATCCCTAACTGGTCGACCGGGCTGAGTGCTGGCATTGTGGAAAAAGTTGTGTCTCTGAAAGACTCCCCTTAAGAAAAGCCTGTCCGTCAGATGCGATGTCCGAGTGCCGCTCCTCCTCCGAGTGCCGCGGGCTCCTCCGAATGCCGCTCCTCCTCCGAGTGCCGCGGGCTTCCCCGAGTGACGCGGGGTCCTCCGAGTGCCGCGGGCTCCTCCGAGTGCCGCTCCTCCTCCGAGTGCCGCGGGCTCCTCCGAGTGCCGCTCCTCCTCCGAGTGCCGCGGGCTCCCCCGAGTGCCGCTCCTCCTCCGAGTGCCGCGGGCTCCTCCGAGTGCCACTCCCCCTCCGAGTGCCGCGGGCTCCTCCGAGTGCCGCGGGCTCCTCCGAGTGCCGCTCCTCCGCATGCGCTGTCACGGACGGAGTGCGCGCCGCAACACGAGGCGCGCGCCCCCACACCAGCGCGCCCGGGGCCAGCACCAGACCGCGCTGTCACCTCCGGGTGAGCGCCGGCCACGCTAATGGGCTTGTCCGTCCATTCATCAGTCGATGAATAATCCACCGGCTATTATGACAGGTGGACGTCACTGGGTAGTGGCCACTAACGGGACACGACAGACGGCATCCGGCCAGAATAGCGTATGCCGCCGGCTGCTTGGACCGGGCAAGGGCAAGGACGAAAAACGCATGGATCCAGAACAATCGTCCGTTCTTCTAGGCTTCATAGCAAGTCAATCGTCAAGTCTACGACATCTGTTCGTTTTACGATATGAAAGCAGGCTTTGAATCATGCTCGCCTTGCCGCCACTGTGAAAATACGGCCCACAGCTGAGCGTGAAATCCGAAGCGATGGCAGTTCGAGCGAGCGTCGGACGGACCCAGTACGCGCTCTCTAGCGCGACAGTCAGCTGACCAAAGTACGCGCCCTCCAGCGTCACAGCATCGGATGGGCCTAGTACGCACCCTCCAGCGCCACAGAGTCGGCTGACCCCAGAAGGCGCCTTTCAGCGCCACAGCGTCGACTGGGCATAGTATGTGCCCCCCAGCGGCACAGAGTCGGCTGACCCCAGAACGCGCCTTCCAGCGCCACAGCGTCGACTGGGCCTAGTACGCGCCCTTCAGCGCCACAGAGTCGGCTGACCCCAGAACGCGCCTTTCAGCGCCACAGCGTCGACTGGGCCTAGTACGCGCCCTCCAGCGCCACAGCAGAGATCCTGCCGGCGCGGGGGTCGACCCACACCGACCACTGTTCGAAATATAGCGCCGGGCGGCGGAAGCTCAGCAAGACGTGAACGGCTGACGCATAGCGAACGGAATCGTACAGGCTTTTACATGACGCGGCGAGACGGGCTTTGTATCGCATCACATGTCACTACTAGATCAGTGCGCCGTCCCAGCAGTTATCTCACTAGACAGCCGCATCCCCGCGCACGTTAGGAAAACCACGGGGAGGAAGGACGCCCCGCGCCGTCATGTGTTGATGCAATGGCCAAGCGACCAGCAGGCACCGCCAAAGGATGTGGTACAAAGCAGTCATCGGCCCAAGCGTCCGGTGGAATGAATTGCGCATGCTCTCAACCTTTCGCCGGCGGAAAGGAATCCAGGACAGGCTGCCATGCTCAGGTCGTGTTTCGTCGGAACGCTCGGCGCCTCGGTCGCCATACCGGCTGAACAGACTCCCCTGGCTGAACAGAGGAGCCAGAGGAATCATTTCCCAGGCGTCGCAGCGGATGACGTTGCCTCACTGGACGAAAAAGCAATCACCTGAGCGGCGACCCTCGCTGAAAATGTCGAGCGCACACCGTGCGTCCTCCAGCGTGCCGTCGCCAGGCCCCATGTCTGTCAGCACGTGCCCGACTGGCCTGCTGTTGTCTACGTGGCACCGCAGCAGCTGACCGCTGCTGGAATGCGGCGCACCGCCTGAGAGGCTTCCCGGCCGCCCACCACCCTTCCTCCGTCGCCGTGTCCAGCTTGGGAAGAAACTTCCCCGGCAGCCCACTACCCTCCCTAACCCTTCGCGTCCAGCTGGTGAGGGAGGCTCCTCGGCGGCCCACCACCCTTCCTCCCCGGCTGGGGAGGTAGGCTGCTCTTCGTTTTAGAAGACCAGGTTTAAGCCCCATATTATTTCCGCTACCATCGCGCGATCAATACCATATCGTCCGGTATCAGAAAACCCGCATATTTCAAGAGGCATCTGCAAGTAAAATAAAACATAAAACAAACTTGACGGGAGCGGCAGTTTGCATCTCGCTTCCACCAGCGTCTGGCGAGGAGGGCGGGGGCAGGCCCTAGCTCTCTTCCCACGTCGTGATCAAGCCGGGACACAGAGGGGACGGCTCAACCTCTCTCCCCCGTAGTGTGATCTGGCCGGGACATAGAGGGGACAGTTCGACCTCTCCCCCGTGGCGTGTCCTGGCCGGGACACAGAGAGGACGATCCGACCCCTCCCCCGTAGTGTGACCTAGCCGGGACACAGAGGGGACGGTCCGACCTCTCCCCCGTGGCGTGACCTAGCCGGGACACAGAGGGGACGGTCTGGCCCCTCTCCGGTAGTGTGACCTAGCCGGGACACAGAGGGAACGGCCCGACCTCTCCCCCGTGGTGTGACCTAGCCGGGACACAGAGGGAACGGCTCGACCTCTCCCCGTGGCGTGGTCTGACCGGGACACAGAGGGAACGGCTCGACCTCTCCCCGTGGCGTGGCCTGGCCGGGACACAGAGGGGGCGGCTCGACCTCTCCCCCGTGGTGTGACCTAGCCGGGACACAGAGGGAACGGCTCGACCTCTCCCCGTGGCGTGACCTGGCCAGGACACAGAGGGGACGGTTTGACCTCTCTCCCGACGGCGTAACCTAGCCGGGACGCAGAGGCGACCGTGCGAGCTCCCCCCCCCCCCCCCCCAGTTTGGCTCAGCTCAGACGTGGGCAGCAGACCGGCTGCGACAGCATCCACCGGGAAGAAATCCCGCATCAAGAGCGCGCTAGGGTTGTCGTGTTTTATTCATGAAGGAGAGAGATTCAGCGTGTTTTGAACGGTCGCTGGGGAATGTCGTCCATTCCATGATCATATTTATAATGATACATTATATGGGATAAAGGGCGTTGGACGTCTGGCCTCGAAAAGCCGGGCTTAGGAACAACGCAGCAATATTTTCAACTGCATATGAAAAAGTGTTAAAGCTTGAAATCAGTTGTCCAAAACACACAGACACAGCTAGCTATACTTTCGCGAGATATGACAGGTATTTTCCGGTGTCTAATCAAACACTGCTGCACAGCGCCAACATGTACATCCGACGCGTACCATGCACGGATGAAAGAAGAGGAAAGCGGGGCTGTCACGGGGATGTGCAGCAACACGGCCTCCGCTGGCAGCGAGGGCCACCAGCAGCGCCGATCCCTCTCCACCGCACGCCACCCAGCCTTCCTCCGACGCCACGGGCCCCGACTGGGGCAGGCGTCTGCGTCTGTCGGCCATGCCGAGCCGTCTCGCGACCCACCGCCAACTGCGGCACGCTCCAACCCAGCGGGCAGCGGGCGTCGGCGTCTGTTGGCCATGCCGAGCCATCTCGCGGCCCACCGCCGACTGCGGCCCGCTCCAACCCAGCGGGCGGCGGGCGTCGGCGTATGTCGGCCATGCCGAGCCGTCTCGCGACCCGCTCCAACCCAGCGGGCTGATGCGTGAGCCGACGAGCCGGCCAAACTTGCAGCCAAGTTTCGTCATCTGGCCGGCGGCAGGCGGTATTTACTACAGGGCCCGGTTGTCCGGCCTCGGCGCCCGGTGCTGCCCCGATGGCAAACAAGTCGGCTGGTCCGGCTGTCACCGGCGGCAGCCTGACGTCTGACGCCGGCCCGTGATGGAACTTCAAGCCGACAACAGCCAGCCAATGCCGACTCAGCTGCGCTGCTCAATGCAAACAGTTAATGAAGTGTCATGTCTGGTAGGTTCAGTCATAGCCTCTATCTCGTACCTAGTAGTAATCTGAGGTTGTAGTAATCTAATATTAGTTCCGTGCTGTACAATTGATTACCGCGGTGGCAGCGTATGTGGATTATACCTAGCCTTATGAAGTCGCATTGCTTCCGTAAACCAAAGCCACCACAAACAATGGTTGGTTAGGGACGAAACAAAACTTTTAAGCGGAGGCGTGTTGGTGGCGTGCGAGCTACGCTGTCCACGAACGGTTAGCAAAAAAAAAAACAACAAACAAATAAGCCACAGTGTCCGATGATACTACAGATAGTACGCAGGATTTTATGTGGGGGAGGGGGGGGGAGGAGGGGAGGAGGAGGGGGGGGGGGGGGGCTTGAGGCACAACACATAAATTTTGCACTGAAAACTGGTATTTTTGTGTGGCGTAAAACAACATCGCATACTCTCCATTTTCATATTTTTACGCAACTATCTGGCATTCTAACGCAACATTAAGTCGCATGCATATTAAACGTGTGCTATAGTTTCGGTAAGGGGGAGGGGGGGGGGACACGTGTTCCCAACGCCTATTATGAGCGTAATGATAGATAGTGCGGGCGACAGTGCTCACTAAAGCCGTCACAGCAGCGGATAACACAAGGCGGACCACTGCCACCGACGACAGGCACCCAGGCGGCACCGGAGCAGCGCCACAGCCCGTTGAAGCCCGACCAGACGAGAGGGAGCGTCGTCCGAGCCAGCCGCGTCGCGCCAAAGTGACGAAGCGACGGGAGACAGCCGGCGGCGGCGCCTCTGGGACGCCGTCATCGGTCGCTGAACCGTGCAGCACAGGAGTGACCGCGCCCGCCACCCCTGCGGCGGAGGGGGGAAGGCGGGGCGCGGCCAGGACCGACGCCCCAGCTCCGTCGACCGCTTGCTCATCGATAAGGCAAACAGTCACACCACACCAAACAGCAAACCGACAGCCGGCGCCAGCAGCGGTGCCGTGCGGCGGAGAAACGACAGCGGTCGGCGACCACCGCCGCCGCCGCCGCTGGGTGCAGAGCACGTCACCGAGCCGACCGCAGCCGGGTTCAGAGCACGGCACCGAGCCGACCACAGCCGGGCCCAGAGCAGCCGACCACAGCAGGGCTCAGAGCACGGCACCGAGCCGACCGCAGCGGATTAGAGCACGGCACCGTGCCGACCGCAGCCGGGCTCAGAGCACGGCACCGAGCCGACTGCAGCCGGGCTCAGAGCACGGCACCGAGCCGACCGCAGCCGGACTCAGAGCACGGCACCGAGCCGACTGCAGCCGGGCTCAGAGCACGGCACCGAGCCGACCGCAGCCGGGATTAGAGCACGGCACCGAGCCGACCGCAGCCGGGATTAGAGCACGGCACCGAGCCGACCGCAGCCGGACTCAGAGCACGGCACCGAGCCGACCGCAGCCGGACTCAGAGCACGGCACCGAGCCGACTGCAGCCGGGCTCAGAGCACGGCACCGAACCGACCGCAGCCGGGCTCAGAGCACGGCACCGAGCCGACCGCAGCCGGGATTAGAGCACGGCACCGAGCCGACCGCAGCCGGACTCAGAGCACGGCACCGAGCCGACCGCAGCCGGGCTCAGAGCACGGCACCGAGCCGACCGCAGCCGGGATTAGAGCACGGCACCGAGCCGACCGCAGCCGGATCAGAGCACGGCACCGGGCCGACCGCAGCCGGACTCAGAGCACGGCACCGAGCCGACGCAGCCGGGATTAGAGCACGGCACCGAGCGACCGCAGCCGGACTCAGAGCACGGCACCGTGCCGACCGCAGCCGGGCTCAGAGCACGGCACCGAGCCGACCGCAGCCGGGATTAGAGCACGGCACCGAGCCGACCACAGCCGGATCAGAGCACGGCACCGTGCCGACCGCAGCCGGGCTCAGAGCACGGCACCGCCGACCGCAGCCGGCTCAGAGCACGGCACCGAGCCGACCGCAGCCGGGATTAGAGCACGGCACCGGGCCGACCGCAGCCGGGAGGGATTAGAGCACGGCACCGAGCCGACCGCAGCCGGGATTAGAGCACGGCACCGAGCCGACCGCAGCCGGGATTAGAGCACGGCACCGAGCCGACCGCAGCCGGGCTCAGAGCACGGCACCGAGCCGACCGCAGCCGGGATTAGAGCACGGCACCGAGCCGACCGCAGCCGGGCTCAGAGCACGGCACCGGCCGACCGCAGCCGGGATTAGAGCACGGCACCGGCCGACCGCAGCCGGACTCAGAGCACGGCACCGGCCGACCGCAGCCGGATTAGAGCACGGCACCGAGCCGACCGCAGCCGGGATTAGAGCACGGCACCGAGCCGACCGCAGCCGGGACTAGAGCACGGCACCGGGCGACCGCAGCCGGACTCAAGGATGGGGGGCCCACGTGCGGACGGACGGGCGCCTGCAGGCGTGTGTTTACGGCATACCTCCAGCGCAGGGCCACCTATTTTCCGAAAACATCCAGCAGGATTGTACCTGGAACGCGCGGGGGAATTTCACGTCCGTAAATATAGCTTCGGGGAGTGTGTGTTGGAAGTACAGTCGTGATGGCACCAGCAGGAGTAAACACCAGCGAGACACTGGAAACATTCGCACAGGGACTTGAGTCATACAGAGTGGTCACCCCTGGCGCAAAGGAATGCTGTTTGTTGCAGCTTACAATAAACGCCAAGCAGCAACAGAAGTACTCATATGGAACAGTGCATTACACCACTTCAAGGTATTTGGAACTGTGGTGGCCAGATTGCAACTGATCGTGACTTATTACGCACCGTAATTACTTTGCGTTGCTAGGCGTCACCGTTCATTCAGAGGGTCCTACGCCTGGTCTGGGCGCGCCATCTGTGCAATGTCTTCGGACGGATCTGTTTGCCGAGCGTGCGCTTCATCAGCTTTACGCACCATCATGTAGCCTAGCAATTATGTTAAGACGATACGTACACGGATCTCTGGGGACGCAACCAACGTAACAACTTAAACTTTTGGGTGAACCAGAAAATCCTGGCATCATTCGCGCAACCACGGCACGTTCTCATCCAATTCCGCGACACTGAGTTGGGCACGTGGGATGTCGATTTGTATTCTTTTTAAATAGCCCTGCCTCCCCCCCCCCCACACATCTCCAAAAAACTTGGGACGGTGTGTTACAAAAAAAAAACGCGGGAAATGCTGACTTTTACACAAATTCTATCGTATCTGCTCTGAATATAACTGGATAGCCACAACTATGGTGCTCATATTGGGAACTTCTTAATAAACGACGCACAAATTAAAAATAAACTTCCGTTTGCAAAAACCAGGCTAAATCCGTACACAAACACATATTTTGGCGGTCCAGGTCGACAGGCTCTTGGCCTAACCCCTCCATTAACCATTTACAAAGGGGCCGACCCTGATGTCCTCTCACATCAAGCATGTAATTCCGAGGCAGAACATGACTTCACCCCGCAACCAGTGAGCAGGACGCCCGATCACCCGAAGCGTCCGAACCTCGATACCGCCGCAAGTCACCACACATCCGGGCTGCGTAAACATCGCGGAAAAAAGAGATGGCATAAATATTAGCGCGGCACCGTTGCCCGGACGCTGCGTTGCCCAGGCGACAGGCTTCGGTGGGCGGCGCGCGCGGACATGCATCGCGGCCGACCCCAGTCCAGGCTCACTCCGCGCCGGCCGGCACGGCGTGGGACGCGGCTGTTCATCACATTGACGGTGCTCAGCTGGAGCCCCGTCGAGTGCACGACTGGAGCACCGCCGAGTGCTCGACTGGAGCACGCGAGGCATGAATGCCCGGCCCGCGACCGACCCTGACGTGCACACGCCCGCCATGAGCGCCGTGTCCGGCAGCGAGTCGGAGGCCGGCCGGGCGGCGGACAGGGCGCCGTCGCCCCGGTGGGAGCCAAGGCAACTGGCCAGCGGCCGGCCGAGACCGTCCGCCACGTCTGCCCGGCGTCCGTCGTCAGCGGAGCCAACGGCGACGACAGCGGGCCGCGGCCGCCCGGATCAGTCGGCAGGCGCGCCTCGAATTACCCCGCCCGGCGCCGACGACGTCACCTACCTCTGCTGGTGGGCGGGCCGGGTACGGCGCCGCGCCGCGAGCTCTCGCTGGCCGGGACGGAGCGCGCGCGGGCTCGCCGGCGCCTCGTCTCGCCTCGCTCCGACTGCGTCACCAACCCACTGCCCTGGCGCCGCGCGAGCACGCCTCCGGCCGCCAGAGCCGCGAGTCGATCACTGAGCAGCGCGCGCGCGCGCGCCGCCGCCGCCGCCGATGCCGACGACGTCGTCAGCGGCTCCCCCTGCTGACGAGCCGGGACGCGAGGTGGGCACGGCATCGACCGACGCCGGCCCGGCGCGCGCCGCCGGGATGGTGCGCGGCGCCGTGCGCGGCTCTACTTTCCAGCGGCGGTCTGGAGGAGGAATCGATCAGCGCCGGGCGCAGATTCCAGCCGACCACACGCGCCGGAGAAGCGCCGGGCCGAGGGCGGCCGCGGAGGTCGAGTCACGGCTGGGACTGATGACGACTGACGCTGGGGGTCTGATGGGACTCATCAGCTGGGACTGATGACGACTGACGCTGGGGGTCTGATGACGACCACCCGTCCTGCCCCGCACTGGACCGAGCCCCTCCCGACTTGAGAGCCGCCGGATGTGAAGCGCGCGCAGACCGGATCACCGAGCCGGTGAGCCTTCACCCGATGATGGAGAAGTCAACGACGGAGGGTACGAAGCCGGACATGGCCACACAATGTGTACATGAGTGTCGCGCCAGGAATGCGTTGGAGACAACATGACAATAGATAAAACATGTCTAAGAAAGATAAAGCCAGGAAAACGACCGTGTAACAAAGCTGGCGATCGTCGCAACGCTGAGACGCCAGCGCAGACGCCGTCCTTTGGAACCACCCATGAACGTAGTCATCAACATGGCATAGCTTTGCCTCGGGACGAGCGTATCCAGCCTAGCAATGGGGTGGTGATCAGGTGTCAAATAATTATAATGTCAGCTAAATAAAGCGAACGTTTGCTACCCAAACCGATCCGACATAAAATAACTACATGCCATGGTTGAGAGTAGAGACACTGACGATGTGATTAATTGTGATCATCAATTAGGATCACAGCCAGGGAGATACCACGGCAATACAAAAAAAAAAACTGAGAAAAGGTAAACCAGCACAACGGCCGTGTAACAAACCTGACAGGAGTCAAAGGACACGAGTATAAATGATAGCTCTGATATTATTTTTATTATGTTAACATTAGTTTCAGAATTAAAACACCAGAAAACAAAGTACATGAATTATGGTTTTAGGAGAATGGAATTCTGTCGGTGCAACTCAAACATGGCCAATGTCTAGCCAGCGCTAGGTTTTCTTTTTGCTAAGAGTGCATATGTCTGTCTACCTGCCCGCCCCCTTTTGCATTGCGTCGTGCCCGGGTAGAGCAGCGGGCCGTTAAACGGTGAAATTTGAACACGACACGCGGGCCACGGGGCGGTTTTTCCACAGGCAGCTCGCGAACCGCTGTGGTCCGGTGTTCGTGTGTGGCACGTGACGAATGGGCCGTTTCAAGCCCTTTGGTTTTGCACGGGCGGCCTGAAAATGAGAGCGACAAGGCAGACGAGCAGCTGTTCGAAACCTTGGCCACAGCTCGATAATCAGTGGCCGGGGCGACAACAAATTGGCACGTCTCGGTAGAAAACTGAACGGAGCATCGCATGGTGCCAAATCTGCGGTCGCACGTGCCACGTCCACAGGAGCGGCCAAAAGGAATTAACTCTATTTCAATGGTTTTTAATGATTTGTGCGACAACTAGGTGCGACAACTAGCCAGAGCGGTGGCAGGCGCGCGTTCAATTTCACAACGTCGACCCACGTACCGTCTGCAATTCATGTGGGCAACACAACTTTGTGCGACACACTATTGCGCTAGTAATCGTCGGGAAAGCCGGGACCGTCGGCATTGTTAACGGCGCCGCATGCAACACGTTGCCATCGTAACCGTAGTCAGGGTCGCGGCGGATCGCCATCGTAACTGTAGTCAGGGTCGCGGCGGAACTTACATCACTTCGCGCACCGATTCATCGTCTACATTAACCAACAATGTATTTTGCATTATGTATTGTCATAACAGACACCAAATTTATGTACAGAGCTGCAACTGCACATTTTCGCGTCATGATATGCTACCGGTCAATCGCGCAGTTGCCGCCGGTGAGTCTGTTTAAGGAGTACCATGTACGCTCGTAATCAGCATGTACTTTGAGCTGACACAAAGTTTGACAAATGTGGTGCCCATAATCGCTGACCGACGCCCAGCACGAGTGTCGGATAACTGAAGCGATGTGAGCAGCTTTCACAGCTCTGGCCAGTCACTGGCAAAGGCCGACCGTAACACGTGGCGTACATTACCGCCAACCTGGTAACGAAAAGCAACGGCGCCATCGCGCGGCGTCGCAATGCTGCCGTCACCGCGGAGGCCGGCCCCTATAACACGGGATCGTCTCCGGCTTGCCCCCCCCCCCCCCCCCAGGTCGGTTCATAGTCGGGCTGTGCAGCGGCCCTGACCGGTGAGCCAGTCAAGACCGAAGGGCTGGCTGTGGAAGGGGCGGGGGAGAAGTCTGAGGCAGCCGAGCGGTTCCGGCCCATCGGCCGACGACGGAGGCTGAGGGCAGCTGGGGCGAGGACCAGCGGGGAGGGCAGCTATGCGCACCAAAGGCGAGAAACACCGTCACCGGCGCAGCGTTCTCAGCGGCCGCCGCGTCTGCCGGTGAGAGGGCCAGGGAGACGGGCGGACCGCGACACCGAGCCGCGCTGAGTCACCGCCTGGCCGCCAGCAAGCCTGCTCAATGGTCAGAGGCTCAGCCATATCGAGAACGAGCTCGCAGCCTCGGCCCAAGGTAAATTTACTTGACCGACATATCAACGATCGGTGATGTTTACGGCCCGGAGGTCTGTCAGAGGAGCCAAATGCAGCCGCCGGTGATCGATCAGTGCCACAAACTAATTCAACTCTGCATTCGGAATCTAATCGAATTCCAGAAAAAATCCAGAACTTCATCTGCAACAGCAGATGAGAATGTGCATGCAGCACCCGGAGCAGCTACGCCGCTGTGAACCACCACACCCACACATCCCCCCTCCAAGACATAAAACTGACAGTACTTTTCCGTTCCTTCAGACATGTTACACCCAGTTACAGATGACATTTAATGTCGAAATTGGGGAGTATATAAAATATATATATATATATATATATATATGTATATATATATATATATATATATATATATAACACATTCGATAGGGTGGTATATCCACACTTCAATATTCGACTTAGTGATGAGATATGACTATGCCTGAAGTTATGCATTAACACGCGCCCGGATGCCCTTCGCTCGGGTGGGGGTCAGTTTGACCCGGCTGAGATCTCGGGAACTAAGAAAGCTAGAGATACCAAATTTACAGGGTGTCTTGACCTGCACGTGAACTCACTTAGGTCAAGGTTTGAGCTTCCTACATCATGACATTCAGGTCAAATACAGTCAAACAAGGTCAAATTCCAGGTTGGTCTCTGAAGTGCCCCCAAGAACCTAGGCAACTGTTTCTAAGCAAAAGGTCAAAAGCCCATTTGAGGCCAGTGACCTTGTTTGACCTTTTGAAGGGCATGGTGACTAAAATCACACAAGACTGCTCTGAGTTTTGCATTTGAACAAGCGACAAAGATTGCGCTAGGCAGTATGTTTCTAAAAGCAAAATGCCGACCCGTGTCATCTTAGGTCAATAGCCTTTTCTGGCCTCCAAGAAGTCAGTGGAAGATGTATAATGCGGTTCCTGCTGTTGATAAACTCGAAATGAGCACCACAAACTATCCCATACAGCAAGCCCTAGAGTAATAAATCAGGCTGGTTGGGGCCTTGGCCTGACCTTCATACTTGGCCTTAGGTCAAAGTACTTTACTCATCCAATATTTGTGGTGCCTAAGAAAGGATCTCAGAGATGTATGGCTTCGTCAAGCACTCCGCTATTGTATCAAATTGGACAATTACTTAGAATTTGCCTTCGCTGAGACCATGGCCTGACTTTGATCTGCCATAGACCAGCGACCTTAGAAGGTACATCTTAATTTTTGATGTTACACCATCCGCTATTCCATTGACTACAGCTATGCAAAATTTGGCGCGGCTGCGCGCGCCGTTCGGAAACCATTCTGGAAAAACCTTCGGTGGAGGGGGGGGGAGGGGTTAATTTGACCCCCTCCCACCCGAGCGCGTGTTGAGTAGGTAAACTGGCAAGTAAAGCTCAAACACAGACCATGATGGCTTCTAGCATGCCATTAGCACATCGTCTTGCCTGAAGCAATGCATCTTAAGCTATAAATAAGCCTCCAATAGAGCTGTGCTCCGGCCCCGATCAGATACCTGAAATATTAATTTCGGGACAACAGTTTAGCTTACGTGATGCTTATCGCCCACATATTCCAGTGCGGGATTCCAGTGCGGCTGTATCCGCTTGGGCTGCACATCTCAGGCTGGTTGACGACAGGATATCACTTGAACGAAACGCAGGTCTTAAGCCTGCCTTCTCGCGAGAGCAAACCGACGGCGGTCCACCGAGAGACGACATCTCAGGCTGGTTGACGACAGGATATCACTTGAACGAAACGCAGGTCTTAAGCCTGCCTTCTCGCGAGAGCAAACCGACGGCGGTCCACCGAGAGACGACATCTCAGGCTGGTTGACGACAGGATATCACTTGAACGAAACGCAGGTCTTAAGCCTGCCTTCTCGCGAGAGCAAACCGACGGCGGTCCACCGAGAGACGCGGTCGCATGGAAATTTCCCCCAAATTCCAAATTCTTATGAAAAATCATGATGCTTTCAAGGCCCACGGCCAGTTTAGGAACCCTCTAATGCTCTTGGATTCATTTATGTTCTTAGCGTCCTAGTGCGCTCAAACCTGAGTGATTGTCTCGGAAACCTTTGGCATCCTCAAATCCCCTGACAATTTCAGATCATACGCCTCCCCTGGGCTCTTGCCTTCAACAAGATCCCTTCACTGCAGAGAGATAATTTCGGCACTGCGTTGCCGATTGCCAGAACAATGCCGGCAATACTGGAGCAATACCTGAGCTGGCAATGCGGGGGCCTTCCCGGTACCAGCCACTACAAACTACCAGGAAATACTCGGCTTGTGTTGAGTGCATTGCAAGCCGGCATCAACGCCGGCACCTTGCTGGATGTAGGACGGCACACATGGGCTCACGACGCCAGGCTTCAGGTACCTTTACCCTTAATTCCCGCATTCACTAACTTGACATAACCTACTAATGACCGTCCAGGGATCCCTCGCCATCTTTAGGCTCGTTGGCCTCTGCACCATATCGAGCCGTGTGTGCATCGCCGAAGCGCACAAATGCTCGAATGAGCAGGCGTAGCCTGAAGTCTGCAGCTCGCCACAACCAACATGTGCTGCTCAGGATAAGCGTCACATCCCATCCATGCCAAATAAGTACCACTTTTAAAAATGTACATTTGTACAGAGCACATGCTTACCCAGTATGAAACAGCATGGTGGCGTGAAGTCCAACCACCTCTATTGCCTTCAGAGGGAATTCGAGTGATTCCACCCTGTCTGTGTGATCAGCGTTTGTTCGGTAGTCCCCATGCGGGTCGCTCGCCCGTACCGACTGCGCTGAGCGCGCCCCTGCGCGAGGCTCGCTCCCAGTGTCCTGTGTATGAAGTCTGTGAGTGGTCGGACGGCCCCGGCCTCAGCCGCCCGGGCAGACCAACGCCGCCGGTATTTACGACGTACAAATATTGCGTACGAGACACCCATTTCATCTGTTCTGCCGAGGCCCTAAACTTTGAACTGCGCGGTACAACTCAGCGAGAAAGTTAATAGCTTCTGCAGTGTGTTACAACGTCACAAGCAGTTCATATTGGAGATTAAGTTTCTGCCGAACACTGGCCGTCTAGCACTGACCTCGCCTGGTAACACATGCTTGCAAGGCAAACGCGGCTTCCAGCCTCCATTTTTGTTGCAGATAAACCTGGCCATATCAGCCCAACGCCTCACCTGGGCTGACCAGACGGCTGGCGAGGGCCTGGACCGGGCTAGGCTGGCGTAGGCCTGGGATGGGCTGGGTTGGCGTGGGCCCAATCATCAATTGCAGGGAGTCAAGACGAAATTGATGACCGCAACATTGACTGTTTGTGGCGTGATGTATTTGTGGAAGCTATTAAGTCTTCTACTGAGTTGCACAAACACAGCTTAAATAATGGAGTATCGATGACAACGGAGGCGAAAATGAGTTCATCCGGACATCTGAACAAAATATCGATACCCTACATGTCGACAGGCAAAATATGGAACCCGCTATACAAAATATCGACACTGAAAAATATTAACAGACAAAACACCGATTCCACTGTGTTAGCACGCAAAATATCGACACCACAACATGGCATCACAAAATATCGACACCACAACACGGTATCACAAAATATCAACATCGCAACATGATATCACAAAATATCGATATAATAAGACAATATGACATAACAAAATATCAACGAGATTAACATCGACACACTCAATATATTCAGGAACAGGTTTGAGATGGAGAGCAAAAAAGTTGTTTTGATTAATTTTTGTTCTGGGTCAGTTAGGCGTGAATTGGCTAAGAGGAGTTAAAAAAGGGAGTTAATAACTGTCCCATCCGGACCAAGGCAAATGGCGAAAAACGCTCTCGGCAAGCTGAGGGTGTTACATCCAATACTGCTCATTCAGTTATTCCGAGTGCCGCTTTTATTGGTGCATTTCCGTCAGATGCGTCGTCATTGAAGCTTTACGACGCACTCAGCTGCTGAGGCTATATGACGTCACCTCCCTTTCAGCCCGGCAGAAAAGACGACACCGCGGGGAATCGAACCCCGCACCTCTGGTTTCACAGACGCGCAGTGGTTAATGCAGATGCGTTAACCACTTCGTTGCCGGCATCCTCTTTGTCAGATACGTGGAATGTCGCATGCAGAGATCTGGTATGACGCCAACAGAGGCCAATATCCTCCCACGGGCCCTGATATGACGGTTCACTGATAGGTGCCGCCCCTTGGAGCGTACGTTCATAGCGCCACTCTTTACCGGTTGCCGCACCTAGCAGGACCAGTTGCCGCATTTTGGAACCCCTGTACTCGAGTGGCAGAGGCAAAGGGATTTCTCTGCTTCGTCTTTGTCAACCCCAGAGGAACAATGCTGATGAGACTCGTCGCACAGTGCAGAGTTGCGCAGGTCGATGCGCGTACAGTTCAAGACCAGTTCTTACCACGTACGTTGAATTTGGTGTGTTCGATTATTTTCACCTTATTACGATTAGTACACTAAGAGTTTTCAATATTACATCCTCAGATATATCAGCGTTTTAGTAACCGCATCTGCAACGTTTTTCATTTTTGATCGTTTCGGACGTTTTTTCTTTATCGGCGCTTGTGCCCCACAAAAATGCAATGAATTATTTGCGCTATTGATATTCGGTAGGTCGATACTTTGCGTCTCAATATTCTACGATACCCATATTTTGCGAATCAAAATTTTTAACTGTCGATACCCCACGTGCCCATATTTGACGCTCAACATTTAGCGCGCTTTTAATGTGTTCATATTGTTTATATTTGGTCCGTTTGTTTGTGTGTGTGTGTGTGTGTGTGTGGTGTGCGTGTGCGTGTGCGTGTGCGAGAGCGTGTGCGAGAGCGTGTGCGTGTGCGTGTGCGTGTGCGTGTGCGTGTGCGTGTGCGTGTGCGTGTGCGTGTGCGTGTGCGTGTGCGTGTGCGTGTGCGTGTGCGTGTGCGTGTGCGTGTGCGTGTGTGTGTGTGTGTGTGTGTGTGTGTGTGTGTGTGTGTGTGTGTGTGTGTGTGTGTGTGTGTGTGTGTGTGTGTGTGTGTGTGTGTGTGTGTGTGTGTGTGTGTGTGTGTGTGTGTTCGTCGTCAAGGCTAACCGTAGCTGGGCCGGGCTACCTGACCATCGGGGTAGCTGCAGCCAAACCGAACCAACTATCCGAATGACGGACCACTCGGTAGCGCCGTTGATCAATAAGCGTGAAGATGTAGGTAGGAGGTCATTGGTTCAAACCTGATTTCGGTACGCTTCTCCTTCACCAGCTCCTACCCCAGAAGATGACAGCAAATGGGAAGTGATGGCGCTGCAGCGGGACTAACGCAGTGCCAACCAGCACCCGCGGCGGTGGGGCACGGTCGGAGTTGTAATCGAGCCTTCAGTCCGGCGACCCACTCCGAGGACACGGCCACCCTATGAGCCACCGGAGCAGTCCTCTAGGCCACCGGACCCGGAAGTCGGGATAGACCCGTTGTATGCAAACGCGCTACGGAGGGTATCCTGTCAGCAAGCGCGTGATCCAGGCTGTCCCTCAAGGATGCCGAAAAATGAAACGTCTACCATGTACAGTGTGTGAGTGTTTCTTTCCATGCAATGAACCCAAAATACCACGGGATGGGGCGCCAAAAATATTTCTTAAAGCCTCCCACAGGCCTTTCGTATTCGCATATCTTGGCAACAGGCCGCACGCAGGAGAGTACATAGCAAGGCGGTGCAGGGGTGCAACCAGCCTAGAGCCACGAGACCAGGTCACCTACCCGCGAAATCCTCTCGAAAACATTCAATTGGGGAGTGCCAACCAGCGCCATTAATAGCGTGTGCAAGCCACCACGTCACCAGGAGTTCTTCAAATGTGGTTACTTTCAAAAGACCGTAAGCATTCACAGCATCGAATATTACGAGGAAAGAGGTTACCTCCGACGCAGGCTCCAGGCGTTCAGGTGTCCTATCTATGTTACTTAGTGTCTTGCGTCTTTTCTTTCCTCGCAGACACAGGGTGCCCGGTAGGGGCTTTGAACAGCTTGAACGTCTTGTCGGTCCCTTTAATCTCATGATGCCTTACATGTCCGGGACCCTTAAAGTGTTTCGTTGTGTTGAACTATGAAAACAGTTCAAGTGGCCTTAGGCACCTCGGAAGTCCTATTTCACGGTTTAACGGCGTCCCAACTGAGGATCCATTCCATTACTTGTACAGCGTTCCAAAGTGATTCTAGTTGAATGTGCAGGGTAAGTTCATGCTGCTGCGCCTCCAGGCACCCGGTGGCCTCCACACGAGCCTTTCTTTGGCTGCTGATCCATGGTCCCGTCACTCCTGACTCTGACATCTGACCCGCCGTCCATTTGCCAAGCCCGAGGCCACAAAATCCTGGGCTGGCCGTCGTCCACTCGATTCCGACTGACCGATCTTGAGCGAGGGCAGGAGCTGAAGGCAGTGAACCACGACCGTAGGGCGCGACAGCGTAAACATCAACATCCTTGCCACCCAAGTGGCCGTATATTTGGAGAGTGTACTTGTAATAAGACTGAGCAGATTCGTGGCCAGAGTTCCTCTTCAGAGAAAGTGGCCCGATGCGCGGACTTGTGACGTTGCGTCCGCTTGGACGTATGCTTTGGCCCAAGCCATTGGCGTTCGTTTAAATCGCTGAGTCGAATCAGAACTAAGTTCGTGGGTATATGCCGGCAAAGGAGACGGGCATCAGACGCCCGCCATCATCCACGGGATGGGATGCCACCCCGCTACCCGCTACCTTCCACATCATTCAGTGGAAGATAGCGGGTGGCATTCATCAGCAGGACCACATTCTGCCACTTAAACTCAGAGCAACATAGCCCTGTCTGCGGTGATGGCCCAGTTGCCGACAGGCCGGCAGTGTTCGTCGCCCATGGGCATGGGTTACAATAACCTGATCCACAAAATGGCCAAGCCTGATCTTGAAAACCTGTCTGTCTCCTGATCCGATGTCATTGTAGCCGGGAGCTTACGTTCTTTGCTGAAGGCCAATAAATGTCCAGCTCGCTCAGTTTGGGCTGCCTGCAGGCCCCCGCCTCAGCCGTCGGCGTGCTGGACCGCCGCCTCACCGCGGCAGTGGACATGTTTCAGTCTGCTGCCGTGGAGCAGCCGGCAACTGAGCAGGCTGCTAGATTGACATTTGGCACTTTGGGATCTGATCCACACGTCTTTTACAACGTTACCCAGAATCCGTTATTGCAAACGGCATGGTGTCCGGAATTCACCTGCTGACAAATTGACATGAAAAGCCGAGATTCGTTTTGAGCCTGCATGCATTCCAGGACATATCAGACCACCTGACTCATGTCAGACATGAGTCACACCACCTGACGCCAAAGAGCATGGACGACACCGCACAGTTGCAAGAGTGCGGATACAACTGAGATACAGCTTGATCCGCTGCGTGTAGATCATTACAGATTAAACCCATGTCTGATTACAAGACGGGGTTACTAATAACTAAAATGAGAATGTTGCGCGGGTTCATCTCATATCTAAAAAAAATAGGCAAATTTAATGTAAAAAACTGGCTGCAGCGTCGGGAAGCTCAAGGGTAGAATCAACGTGCACAAAACACGGCAGACGATGCACAACCCGCCCAGATAACAAATGACAACACACACAACAGCTAATACTGCAAGCAGCCGGCACCACAGGGGCACCGACGCACCCGCAGCTGCGGCAGCAGCCGACAACGCTGGGTACCTCCTGAGACAGCAGCAGCAGCAGCAGCAGCAGAGCCGAGGCGACGCCGCAACAGCAGCAGCAGCCCACAGCGCTGGGCGCCTCCTGAGACAGCAGCACCAGAGCCGAACCGACTCCGCAACAGCCGCGACCGACGGCGGAGCGGCAGAGACCGTCGTAGGGACGCCGCGGGCCGGTCAGTCGCAGCGGCACCGAACGCTGTCGGCGGACTCTCGCGACGGCACAGTCAGCCGCTGGAGCCGATACCGGGCCGCCCGTGAGGGCGCGGCGGCTCGACGCAGCCGGCGCCGGCCTGCATCGCGGCCTGGAAGAGGCCGCCGGGGCCGCCCGGTCGAGTCGCGAGCGGCAGAGCGGGTCAGGCCGACGGGCCGCTGCACAAGCCGCCAGCTGAGCTGGTCACCCGCGGCTCCAGCCAGCCCCTAGCGAGCCGGCAGCGGCAGCGGTGACCAGCTGCCAGCAGCCGGAGCCCAGACCGGGTCGCAGGCAGTGGCGCACGTGACGGCGGCTGCGTGCGACGAGGACCGGTCGTGGCCTGTGGTAAGACACCAGTCCGACAGCGATGGATACTTTCAAGTCGCACAGCGAGGCGTTTCGCGATGCAGCTTGTGGGAGGAGTCATTTTTCTGACCCGGACGATTTCAGACGCTATGGATTGAGGCGCATCCTATACAAGCATGCGCCAATCTGAAAAATGTTGTGCTGATTTTAAATTATCCCCATGAAACGAGCATCGTATAAGCTATCACATCACTGTCGTGTTGAAAATATTAACACACAAACTACCAATATCACATTTCAGTATAACGGCGCGTTAAGTCTATTTAGCAAATGTCTGCAAAGATGACGAAGCATAGTAACAACTACAGCTTCGCGCCACATCATTTTGCCATGGACAGCCGACACCAGACCGCCGCTCCTGCTATTTCAGACAGCTTTGATTTGGCACGTGATACTGGCCTACACTCAGACCAGCTTGAATGGAACGGGAAAGAAACGAGCAAAGCAGCCGCGCCCATATGAATGGTGTTTTCGTCCACTCTTAAGTGGCGGGCCTGATTTCCATCCTGGCAGCAGCATCTGCTGGGAATTCATCGGAGCTATTTGATGAGCAGCCTTACGTGTCTGAATGCAAATGATTGGAACTCGGATGTCTTCGGGCGACCAGGACCAACCAATGCGTTCGCTCCCCGGCGAGTGGCGGACGCTGGCCTGGACGCCCCGGGCGCTGAGGAGAGGCGCCGCTTAGGGGCACCCATGCGGCTCGCAACTTGAGCCCAAAGACGCTGATGTTTTCTTGTAATCAGTGTCAGTCACACGACAAGTGTTATCACATTAACACTGTTGTCGCGATGTCGGTCGCCCCGCGGTCCACGTGCTGGATGCGCCATTGGTCCGTGTGTGCCCGAGCTGCTGCCGGCGGCGCCAGATGGCAAATACTCGGCCCCGGATGACCAAACACCATCCAATCTTGTCAGGACTGTATATGCAATACTGCAACGCGAAAAATAATTGCACTGTGTGCCGACATGCCTGGCGTTGGCAGACAAACGTGTCAGCTGGGAACAAGCTGAACGATAAACTGCATCCCCAATATACAGCCTACCTTTTTTATTACTGGAAGCGTGAGAACATGGGCTAATCATATTACAGCATGGGAACGAGTTTCACATCCGAGCGTCCCGCACTATGGCGCCAATAACAGCAGTGTTAAGACTCGAGAAATTCCACTCAGCCAAAACATAAGACCAGCGATTAAACTATTTAGCAACTATCGAGCGGGGGGGGGGAGGCTGTATAATTTTGTCGATTTCCTAAACACAAGCCCCCTGAGCGCTCCGCGTTAAAGCTCGGCAAAGGTAAAACTCGGACAACTTGACCCGAGCCACCTGCATGAAAAAATCCAGCCCATGCGTATATCAGCCACACATCCGGGAGCTTATTCCTCCTGTTGTCGCTCACAAAACTGAGCCCGTGTTTCAGCGGCTGCCCACCAAACTGGGCTCTGATAAATCAGGAGTGTGTTTGCCTCCTCCAGCATACTCGCGGGTAATTTCCGGCTGAAAGACACGCCAGTCCACGACGTGTAGTTGGCAGAGGTTTCGACTTGTCTCACCAGCGCCAAGCAACAACAGAAGTTCACGTTTTCGCCGGCTCGTCCCAGCACGCCGTGCCTCATCGGCTCGACACCACCCGTCCAGCGACGCGCGGGCGTCGGCTAACCTCACGCCGGCAGGGCGAGCGAGGGTCGGCCAGTGCTGGAGTCGCGCGACTCCAGCGGCACCGCGCCGCTGGAGTCGCGGCCGGGCCCGGCCCCAGACATGGGAGATGTCAGCCCACGGACCAGAGACGTCACGGGAGATGGAGCCGGGCCCGACCCCCAGACCAGTCACGGGAGACGGAGTCGGGCCGGCGGCCGGCGGCCCGGACACCGGCTGCCCGACCGAGCCGCTCGAGCACGCTGCACGCCGCCTCCAGCATAAACAGACGCGTCACGCGCGTCCGCCGGCGGCCGGCGGGAATGTTACGGCCCCCGCACACACTCGGATGTAGCGTGACTCAGTGTCCCGCCGGCAGAAGACGGACAGGCCACGGAGCAGCGACGTCACGCCCGCGGACAGACTCGGTACAGAAACGGCTGGCGTCGATCGCTGCTGATGCTGCGCCAGCGACATCATCCCATCGATCACCTCAGTGCAGAAATGGTTGGGGCAGCTCGCCATTACCAACCGGAAACCCGTTCGACTTGGGATGAAGTCACTAAATCCCTTGCTTGCAATGTTTTTTTTCTTTACTTCTCTCGTGTCACTTCATCCATTTGTGACGTAATTGCCGAGGGCGATATTAACTTCGTCCAGGGACGAAGAGCGGCAACCCGTGGCTTCACGCAACTTCTAGCATGCAACGAGCAACGAGCGTGGACGTTCTTGCATATCGGGCAAGCTGGCAGCTTTCGATCGCGGGTTACGCGGGAGGCATGGTCAATAATGGTGCTGTCAACAAAATGAATGGACAACGACGGTGCAAAACGATTATATTCGTTCTCGCTTTTGCTACACATTATATGTTCCCGTGGACCAGATCCGCTGTTCCACTCGTCGCTCATAATGTAGACTCAGTTTTCCACCATGCGCATGCCGTAGCTACCGATGACGTCACAGGTACCTACCCCGATGGGACGGCGTTTGCCTTTGATGAACGGGCCCCTCAGGCCGGCTTCGCTACTGTCGAAGCGCTGGGGCGACATCATCATCCCCTCGGACCCACTCAGTTGAGAGGGGGGAGGGCCAATAGCGGCCGCCGCTGGCGCCGGGAGTGGGCACATGGGTCCCACCGACCCACTAAGAGCGCAGGCGACTGAGCTCTGTTGCTGCTGACATCACCCCCGCCGACGCACTCAGCCCCGGGGCGGCTGCAGTCGGCCGCTGCTGACGGGCACCAGCAACATCACCCGCGTAGGCCGGCTCGGTGCGGAGAAGGCTGAGCTCTGCTGCTGCTGACGCCGGGGCCAGCCAGCATCACCGCCCTGCCGCGAAATTACGGCGTGTCAGCGCCAGATCGGGCTCTGCCGCCCCAGATACCGCAGTAACAGCACCCAGCTTGCCCAAGCGCGGCGCAGGCCGAGCGAAAGCCGGGCGAACGTCGCCGCGGACAAATCCGGGCTCGGCGGCGGACCGACCCGCCGGCGCTCCCATGTGGAACTCACGCTCATTTCCGTGCGGGACGCGACGCGTGACCGGCCCCGAGTCGGGCTTTTTCTGGCGTCGCTCGCCGGGGGGGGGGGGGGGGGGGGGGGGGAGGGAGTGGGACGCTTCATCAGCCAAATATGGATCGTCCAGTGATGGTGCGCATGGCCGAGCCGGCCAGATATATATGCGGCTCCGGCCCCCGCATTGTGCCACCGCCGGCCTATTCTTCGAGAAAACAAATACTCAATGCAGCAGCGGCGAGCGCGGCTTACGGACGGAAAAAGAAACCGGAGATGGCCGCCAGGCATCGTAAAGCCACACCGTGGTGGGGTAGGCATAAACATGACTTGCAAGGCTTCCATTCTCCTTCGGACCGCACTGCCACTGCTCTGTGACCCAACGTTGAAAAACGAATATTCATCGATGCATTTACAACGCCATCACATGAATGCGTTAAAAAGGCATGAAGATGCGATGACGAGGGCTCAGCTATTTGCTGTGCAGGAGGAAACATTACGATTTTAAACGTCATTACCTTTAAATCCTGCCTAATTTCTAAAATTTCAATCGAAACCCAGCGCATATTGCCCCAATCATTTAGCAAAGGCGGTTGGCTATTGGCCGGCGCTGAAAACTGTATCGAAGCGAACACGACCACAAACAAGACATCGCTACCAACCAAAAAAACGTTCGTGGAAAACTGATGCGCTGATTCAACGTAACAAAATACAGGACGATAAAAGGATGACGGCCAACTCCACTATCATAACAGCCTGCCACCTTCCATCAGGAGCGCAGGCGTCGCGGCGGGCGGCAAAAGCAGCGTGGCGGAATAGCTTTTGCGCCCTCGGCAGTCGACCTGGCGCGGCCTGTCGGGCAGACGGCGGGGGTCGAAACGAGGCCGGGTCGGCTAGCGGCGGCTGCTGAGGCCGCAGGGCGGGGGCGGCCAAGGTCGCGGGCACACCTCACGAGGAATGGGCGTCGGCAGTGACGTCAGACATAAGTCAAGAGGTGAGTCACAGGTCGAATGAGCTTAATCGACGTGAAGGATAGGTTTCCCATTGCTAATGAAACACGGGCCCCAGACGGGTCGGTGATGACAGCAAGCCCCCACAAGGGTAACCACTGTGGCACCGGAGGCGCGCGCCCAGACAGTGAACACGACAACCACCGCAGCCCATGTCAGCCGAGGCCCATATAACTGGCTGAAGCCGTGCAGCCACTGGGCACCGCGACCCGCACATCATGTGCATGTGCCCGTGAGCCTAGATTTTGTCCCACGTGTATTCGCTCGCCATGGACGATTGCACATCTGCTGGGAGCTGAGATTGTAGCTAATATACTCGTAAACGGACGTGTGTGGCGGCCATTAACGGCATGTTCACGCGTTGTTGTGATGATGTTTTTTTCGTCACAGGCAAGAAAAGATAACCGAAGTCCTCACCTTGACTGCACTTGACTACTCTTGAAACACTCGACCACACTTCAAACTATGCAATGAGGTGTGGGTTCATTCGCTGCACGCACCAGACTTCTCAGGATCGGAACAGTACTGTTGGGTTGCACACATATGTGGCACGCGGTCGTCGTCACGTCAGTCACTAAAGACGGTGACAGAAGGCCAGGCGGAAGGTATCAGGCAGCGCACGGCTAGGCAGGGCGGCAGAGGCAGACCTCGCACGGCTAGACAGGGCAGAGACAGACCTCGCACGGCTAGACAGAGGCAGAGGCAGACCTCGCACGGCTAGACAGGGCAGAGGCAAACCTCGCACGGCTAGACAGGGCGGAGGCAGACCTCGCACGGCTAGACAGGGCAGAGGCAGACCTCGCACGGCTACACAGGGCAGAGGCAGACCTCGCACGGCTGGACAGGGTAGAGACTGACTTTGCACGGCCGGACAAGGTAGAGACTGACCTCGCACGGCTGGACAGGGCAGGGACTGACCTCGCACGGCTGGACAGGGCAGGGACTGACTTTGCACGGCTGGACAAGGTAGAGACTGACCTCGCATGGCTGGACAGGGCAGAGGCTGACCTCGCGCAACTGGACGGGGCAGAGGCAGACCGCGCACACAGTCGGAGAGCAAATATACCGAAGGCTTCCCTACGCTCGTACGGAACCGCCACTTCCCACAAACGTGAGCGCTCACAGGAAACGCACTATCAAAGCGTACTCCAGCCTTCGGACAGAAAAGAACAGAAAAAAACATCGACCGCACTTCCGTGCCTGGTGCAAATGAGCTCGGCCCAATTTTCGACGGGAGCAGGGCGACCAGCTGTCCACCCGTCAGGTGCCGGTGTAGGTCAGATCGCCGCTGGCGATATACAGACGGCTCGTGTCTGGCGCAGCACTCACTAATTCCCGACGCCAGGTGGCCCGGCTAACCCTGCACGTGATGGATGACAGGTGACCAGGTCACGTCAGCCGGCACCACCGTCTCCGCACGCGCGCCGGTCGGCGGGTCGCGCCGCGTCCCCCTGCGGCTCGTCGCCGCCAGCCCGGCCCCGTCGCCGGCACCAGCCCCGCCAGACACGCTGGTCGGCGCCGGCGGCGACACGGGTCATCGAGTGTAATGTGGCGGAAGTCGTGCCGGGCTCCGGGCCGGGACAGCACAAGATCTGCAGATATTACACCCTGCGCTGCTCTATCCACAAATAGGGTGATATGTCATAAGATCGACGGCCGAGGAACGCCAAACGCCTGAGAACGTCGCTATCGGCCGACAAGCAAGCTGCTCAATAAATGGTGTCACCATCCGACAGTGTGAATGTTATCGTTCATGGTCGACAGACATTGGCCGACACGGGACGGCATGCGATGCCGCATGAGCGCCCGAAAAGCCCAGTGCGTCGAGCGCCGACGGCCGGCCTGCGGTCCAGCAGCGCGCTGTGAGCGCCACGGTCGTCCTCCCAGCCGACCCCAGCCCCGCGCAGCCGGCCGGTCGAGCTCCATCCGGGTCAAGACGAGTCGGATCAGGTCAATTCACGTCAGACAAGGCCGGGCTGGGCTGATCAGCGTCGGGTCAGATCAGTTCAGGCCAGATCAGGTCAGACCGGATCAGGTCGGGTCCGCTCTTCACTGAGCGCACGCAGGTGCAGTCGACCTCAGGACGCCGGCGTGGTCGACCCATCGATTGTGCCCGGGGCGGTCGGGCCGTGCCCGGCCCGGCCGCAGCGCATCTTCGAGGGTCATTACGCAGCCGCCATCCGAAAACGATTAAATGAGCATCAGTGGCCTCACACCCCCTAGACAGACGAGAGCACCCGGAAAGTGGGAGACGGCGGGGGCCGGGGAGGAAGAGATACCACCATCGGGCACGGAGACCGGCCGGGAGCGCGAATAAGACTGAAACACCACCGTCGTGCGGAGAAAGCCGTGACGGGGCGTATCGCCATCACTGGGCACGGAGAGCGGCAAGGAACACAGAAACTGCCACCTCTGTCCACAGTGGCCAGAGGACTTGTACCGGGAGGCAGCGATCCGTCACGATCAGTCATAGAGTAGACGGAAGGGAGTTCGAGAGGGGCCGGGAACGGCGCCGAAAACCCCCACATCGGCCTGACAGCAACCAAGGAACGGGGCGGCGGGGACCGAATCATGGGGCACGGAGAACGGCCGCACCGCTGCGGTGCGTGCGGATATCACCACCGCCCTGACATCAGCTCTCCGGGTGACAGCACATGGTGACAGAATGACACACACTGCAGTGGTGTGTGCGTTCCACCAGGATAGGGCCGCTGTTAGTCTTCACCGCTGACACCAGCAAGATTCCCCAAAGTCCGGCGGTCTGGGGGAAGGGCGGGGTCTCCCTCAGCCGGTCCATGTCAGCACCGAGTCTAATTTCATGACACTTGTGGACCTGAATGGGTAAAGTACACTTCACGGCATAGACACCTTCGGTTGGCGTACGTGGAGGCGAATTAAAATTCAATTACTGCCTGCGTCATCAGCGCGAACCTAGATAGTAACTCCCGTCTATAGCATATTCTGACGTTTCTGAGAATAATCAATGTCGATGGCGGTAAAAGCATCAGTCTGGTCAGTAACACCCCGCATGAATCCGATAGCACGCCGACCACGCTGAAAGCGACTGGCCATGAATATGGCTGCATGATGGTTCGCCCACATCATTTCTGTTGCGTGTAGCCTGCATGGTACGATAACCGGTGCTCAGCTCCGACGGCCAGAGGCACCCGCTGACTGCCGGTCGATGATCATACAACGCTTCACAGGACGATCACGCCCAGCCAGGAGACGAGCGGTCTGGCAGAGCACCCGCAGCCCCCCACCCTCCCCTGCCTCCTGCTTTCGTTGACGGTCTGCCGATGCTTCTCGACCCCAGCGAGGGAGAGAGCGAGACACTCGGTCGGCCCAGCCCGGTCGAACGCCGGTCGACTCGCCACACCATCACCGTCTCAGGGTCGCGGTGCACCCGCCCGGCATCGCCACCGCACACCAACACCGTGCACCGGAGCCGTCGTGGCGATCCCGGAGCGGGATCTGCGCTCCGCACCGGTACCGTGTCCCGGGAGTGTTGCGACTCGAACCCCGTCTGGGATCGGCACCGCACACCAACACCGTGCACCGGAGCCGTCGTGGCGAGCCCGGTGCGGGATTTGCGCTCCGCACCGTGTCCCGGGAGTGTTGCGACTCGAGCCCCGTCTGGGATCGGCACCGCACACCAACACCGTGCACCGGAGCCGTCGTGGCGAGCCCGGTGCGGGATCTGCGCTCCACACCGGTACCGTGTCCCGGGAATGTTGCGACTCGAACCCCGTCTGGGATCGGCACATCACCCACCGACATGATACACAGGAGCTGAGGCGGCCGCGGCCCCGCCTGGGACTGGTCAGCGTCGCCGTCGACTCTGGAGGGCCATTACTGGGCCGTCAGTGGCACTGCCAAACCGATAACGGTCGCCGAGCGCGGCCGACAGACCGCCGCCGCGCGGAAATGACCGGCGAGTGCTGAACAGAGATGACAGGCTCCCGCTGGGCAGAGATGACGGGCGGGCACTGAACGGAGATGACAGGCTCCATCCGGACAGAAATGACAGTCAAGTACCGCACTGTGGTGGGAGGCCCCCAACTGGACTGAAATGAACGAGGGTACTGAGCGGGGGTGACAAGGCCTCGCTAGGCGAAGGCGACAGGCGAGCACCAAACGGTGATGACAGCTCCCCCACTCGACAGACATAACAGGTGAGTTCTGAACGGATATGACAGACCACGGCTGGACCGAGGTGACTGGCGAGCATTGGACGGAGATGGCAGACGATAACGGGTCGGGGATGACAGACGAGCGCCGGAAATGACAGACGAGCAGAGCGTGGTGGTGATCACTGGGCAGAGATAACAGGAAAAGCTGACTGGAGAAGAACTGACCAAATATGACATGCGAGTTAGCTGAAGATGACAGACGCGCACTGAACACAAATGCCAAGTGGACACTAGATAGCTGAGCAGGGATGACAGATGGGCGCCATAAGGAGCTGACAGGCGAGCACCAAACAGATGACAGGCGAGCAATGAAAACATCCGGGTGCCACTGAACGGAGATGACAGACGAGCCCTCGAGACGTCCGGCTGCCACCGAACAGAGATGACAGTCTGTCAATACCCGATGGCAGCTTCAACGCCCAGCCGACAGCCGAAGGAGGCGGCAGGCGTCAGATGGCGACGCTGGCCCGGCGCGTCACCTACGGGAGAGCTGGCGCGTCCACACCCGACAGCCGGTGTCAGCCTCTGCAGCGGGCGACACGTCGCCGTCCTGACAGCTGTGCACACACCCGGCCGTCTCAGCCGGGCTGCACGCGCCGCGGCGGGGGCCAGGCCGTGCAGGCCGCGAGCGCCGGACAGAAACACGTCGTCCGGCCCTTGACCCGACTCGGTGACGTGCGGTCGGCGTGGGGCCTCCCACAGGCGCACCTTGCTCCACCCATCAGTTCGGAGCCGGCCAGAGGTGCGAGGTTCCATTCACCGCCATCCCACCCTTTCTGCCAGGGTGAGAGGCACGCGACGCCATTCAGGCTCAGCAGCTGAGTGCGTTGAAAAGTCCCCAATGACCCAGGAGCTGGCCAGCCATGCCTGCGGCTGGCATGGGGATCCCCGGAACCGCGCCTGGTCGGCCGGCGGTCAACCGTGTGGGCCCCGTCCTGCCCCGGACTCGGACAGGTAATCGTTTGCGGGACTCCCACCTGGTCTTGGACCGGCGTCCGTCTACGTGAGCTCTGCCCGGCCCCGGACCGGCGGTCGTCTGCGTGAGCTCTGCCCGGCCCCGGACCGGCGGTCGTCTGCGTGAGGCCTGCCCGGCCCCGGACCGGCGGTCGCCTGCGTGAGGCCTGCCCGGCCCCGGACCGGCGGTCGTCTGCGTGAGGCCTGCCCGGCCCCGGACCGGCGGTCGTCTGCGTGAGGCCTGCCCGGCCCCGGACCGGCGGTCGCCTGGGGCCTGCCTGACCCGGACCGGCGGTCGTCCTGCGTGAGGCCTGCCCGGCCCCGGACCGGCGGTCGTCTGCTTGAGGCCTGCCGGCCCCGGACCGGCGGTCGTCTGCGTGAGGCCTGCCCGGCCCCGGACCGGCGGTCGTCTGCGTGAGGCCTGCCCGGCCCCGGACCGGCGGTCGTCTGCGTGAGGCCTGCCCGGCCCCGGACCGGCAGTCGTCTGCGTGAGCTGTGTCTGGCAACTGCCTGGTCGCGTCCTCCGACGCCATTGCAGTTCGCGACGGAAACGCGCGCTGCACCGGCGCCGCTGTTGAACATACAGCAGCACCTCAATGAGCGGCGGCGCCGGGAGCCCGGCGACCCGGCCAGGACGTGTGGTGAGACGGGCGGCTCGGCTGGACCAGCAGCCGCCGCGTGGCGAGATGGACGGCTCGGCTGGACCAGCAGCCGGCCACGTGGAGAGATGGACGGCTCGGCTAGACCAGCAGCCGCCACGTGAAGAGATGGACGGCTCAGCTAGACCAGCAGCCCGCCACGTGAAGAGATGGACGGCTCGGCTAGACCAGCAGCCCGCCGCGTGGCGAGATGGACGGCTCGGCTGGACCAGCAGCCCGCCGCGTGGAGAGATGGACGGCTCGGCTGGACCAGCAGCCCGCCACGTGAAGAGATGGACGGCTCGGCTGGACCAGCAGCCCGCCGCGTGGAAAGACGGACGGCTCGCCTGGACCAGCAGCCGGCTGCAAATCAGCGGGAGCCAATCTCCTTATGTGACAGCAGTGGGAAGTGAACAGACGTCTCCACGTCTACGGACGCACACAGCCGCCGACAAGTTGGTCTGCTGTGTTTACGAGATATCATTGAATGGGGTGATTGCGATGCTACAAGGGTCCATTCTCAATGGCGAGCTTGCTGTAATGTTCTACAGTGGGAATATTTGCAGTTCAGCTTCATGCCATGCAGTTCCGGCCATTTCATACCACAGCGAAACCCGCTAACATTTTATCGGTTTTCTTCCAGTTTGAGCTTACAATGATCTGGGGACCATATCGCCCTGCTACAAGTTCTTCAGCCTTCAAGGCCTTAGCTGACGAAGCATCATCAGTCAGGGATGAAAGTTTGCGAACTTTTGGAGTGTCCCACAGCGACTCTGAATATTAGTATGAAAAATATGGGCAAAGTACATGAAGGACTAATCTCGAGCCAGCATGCTTCCATCACTAAACCACAATCGTTCAATGAACGCGTCCGCAAAAAATTCCAGGCAGGAATCCGCGCGCGCTGCAGCCGTCGCGTCACTGCGGTCTGAATGGTGACAGCGACGTTTGCGGGCCAGCTTTAGAAAGCCCGCCGTGATGCTGACCGGGCCGCCCTGATACCGGACGACGCCAACCCTGCCGCGGCACGTGACACCTGCCGAGCGCCGTGCCGGGCAAGTGACCGCAGACGGGGCCCTGGACCCCGCGTACCGGCGGCCCCCGCGCCGCTTTTTGCCGCGCTGTGAAGAAGTGGCCGCCGCCATCTGATACGGCGAGAGTGGCGCCACACAAAACCTGGCCCGACCCGGCCCGACCCGGCTCGCCCGGTCCACCGGAGCCGCCGCCGCCGCACGGCGACCACCCGACACACGTGGGACCGGCCGGCAACGCCGGCGCCGCCGCAGCCGGCCGGTATGCCTGCCAGCGCTGGAGGGCCCGGCCGCTGGGACTGGCACCGTCCGGGTCTGCCTGTGTGCCTGCCAAAGCTGGTGGTCAGGACCGAGCCGACCCAGCTCAGCCGCTGGGACTGGCACCGTCCGGGTCCGCCTGTGTGCCTGCCAAAGCTGGTGGTCAGGACCGAGCCGACCCAGCTCAGCCGCTGGGACTGGCACCGTCCGGGTCCGCCTGCGTACCTGCCAAAGCTGGTGGGCAGAACCGAGTCGACCCAGCTCAGCCGCTGGGACTGGCACCGTCCGGGTCTGCCTGTGTGCCTGCCAAAGCTGGTGGGCAGAACCGAGTCGACCCGGTCCGGCTGCGCGGCGCCAGCGCTGGCGCTCGCTCGGGGCCGGCGACCCGCGGGCCAGTGATACCCACCCCACTGCGTCATGCCGGGAGATGGAGATGGACCCGGCCACCTGGGCTGAGACCTGGCACGAGCGTCGGCCACACGCCTGTTGCTGCTCCGCTGGCGCCAGCGCTGGCAAGCCAGCTCCTCCCGCCTGTTCTACGCAGCCAGGATCACAGACAACCAGGATGAGACTGGCATGCAGTGGGCAATAGCAGAGGTAAAGAGACGTTGTCGGCAACCGGGCGTAGTGGTCGAGATCAGGGATCCGTTGGGAGGATCCAGACGGCCAGACAAATGCATCTGAATTGGCCCGTTGGCATCTAAATCTTTTGAGATGCGCGGCAGCGTGATAGCCGCCGTAATCATTTAAGGTCCCGTCCGTAAAGAAAATGAGGTGCTTAATCTTCACGAGGTACTTGTCGGTTTACCAAGAACGGATGAGTGGGAACGCCAGCTGAATTTTGTCTCGGGGCACCGCAGCAAACTGTCTAGCTGTGCATAACGTTGACAGTTCAACAAGTTCGACAACAATTTGCTGGCCATAACCTAGCTGCATCGGTCGTGATTGACTTTTGACGTGCAGCAGGAGCCGTCGCCAGTGGCCGACTGCGAAGGTCGACCGAGCGCGAGACGTGGCGACGACGTATGGTGAGCAGGTCAGTCAGCGGGGGCCATCAGAGCCGACCGCCGCCGAGCGAGACGCCAGCGGCCACGTGCTCCGACGTCGCGTCAGCGGGCGGGCCATCTCGCGCCCCGCGCAGCGGCCGTTACAGCCCGCGGTCCGCCGGAGCCTGACCGCGGCGGCCACCAGCTCTCCCCGCCATCCGTTCGCAGAATCGCCACCACTCCGCGCTGACAGTACGATGAGCAACGGGTGCATTTGCATATTGCACGCGCGGAGCGGCCGCTCGCAACGCTGCAAGTCTACAAAACGTCGCCGCCGAGCCGGCGCATTCTGCACCTGCGGCCTCTCGCCAACCTCCCCGCGCCGCCGCCGCAGCGTCGTGTCGGCCGTGCAGCCCCGCCCCCGCGTCCTCGGCGGCGGCGACGGCGGCGGCGGCGGGGCGCTTGGCACGCGGCCGGGCGCGGCCGGCTTGAGGTAGGCCGGCCGGGCAGCCCGTCAGACCGGTCCGGGCCCGGCCCCTGTCGCTGAGCCCGCCGGTGCGCGCCAGCCACCACATAGCCACCGTCCCCACCGGTCCTGTCGCTGCCGCCGGGGGCAAATGGATGCCGACGAGCTGAAGACGGCGAAGTGGGGCTGATCCGCCGTTCGCGGACTTCCTTGACTCGATGCCGGCCGTGCCGATACGTCCGGGCGCGGCGCACCGCGTGCGCACCCAGCGCTCCCCACCGGTCCAACGACCTCACACGCCCCACACATGCCGGCCACCAGACCAAGCCGGCCCGGGGCACAGCCGGCTCTCTGCGAAATTGGAGCCGGCCGCCACGCGAGCGGCGGTACTGACAAACGAGCGCGCCGAGCGCCGCGTCGCCAGCGTCACCGGGCCCGGCCTCCAGCCAACGGCCGCCCGACAGGCCGACGCGGCGCGCGAGACCATTTCGGCGCCGCTCAGAGGGCCCGCCGCTCGTCAGAACGTGTCACGCGCCGGCCGCGACAACTGGAACGAGCCACCGGCGGCGGCGACGGCTGGCCGTGAGCGGTCGCTGCGCTTATCCGGCTCGTAAAGCGCCGCCGCCGCTCGTCGCCGCCAAACCGGACTGCGGGGGGCTGCGGGTACGGGGGAGGGGGGCGTTGGCGGTGGGGGTAGCAGTGGTGCTGGCCGGCATCATGTGCAGCTGCTGACGAGCGATCATCGACAGCGGTCAGCTCGCCGCCTTTGGTGACCCCGCAAAAAAAACTTCGTGAAGTGAACACCGTGCTTTTGTATCCGGCTGATTTTCGATCGCCTTAGATTGACACACAATAGTAAATTTGTCAAAAGTTGCATTTAGAAGCCTTCTGCTCGTGGCAAACTTGAGCAGAGGTTCAGACGGCGCTAACAAAATTTTTCAAAATGCTTCAATCAAGGCGTATTTTTCGGGCGGCTGTCCGTCAAGCGCAATACGGTAAAAAGTGCGGCCAAATCTGTTAACACTCGTCTACCTGACCAGCGCGCCGTGCGGTGGCATCATCTCCGAACCAAATTCGTGTTGTATCGGATGGCATGCTCTCTCGCACTCCGACACTACCTGGCGACTGTAAGCGCACACCAAACTAATTCAAGATTTAACGAGAGCTAAACACGTAGCAGGAGCACTGTAATATCCCTTTCAGAACTCCTTAGCCTTGGCGTACTCCTGAGGCTGGAATTATTTGACCCACATTATCGCAACGGTGTAATCCGGCACGAAACATGTGGAAAGACCTTCATACACGTATTCATTTTTCCTCCCTAAGGAAGTCTCAAGGGGCACTTTTAAACTTTCCAGTTGCCTGCAAACTCAAGAAACGCTACGACGACACTTGACCATATTTTTGCAGAAGACCTCCAACGCTGAGTCGACAGATGAAATATGTGAAAGGCTCGCTTCAGGGCTTCGCAATAGAAGTTGGCGTAGCATAACTTTCCGTTGAAGAGAAATTATTTCTCTGGCTGGGCTCTGATCCCAGCCCGCTTATGCCGATTTCCGCCATAATTGTGGGGTTCTGTCCTCAGCACACAAGGTCGAACTTCGCGCCGCGGCTGTCGCCTCCCGCTGAGGGCAGGGGACACACGCGCCCGGCAGCGCTCACACGCAGCAGAATTGCAACGCTCGCGATAGCGGCGTCCTGGCGGCGCTGAGAAGCGGATCTCTCGCCAAAAAAATGCCAGATCATACATGATCAGAGGGTGGAGGTCATGGAGGGGTCTATGACCTCCACCTCTGGTCATGGACCCCCATTTCGAGGTTCATGGAGACTTTCGCCGGATAAGCTTCGGCTCTTCTCTCCGTCTGACGGCGTTCGACGGGCAAAACGACGACGACGATCTCTAGAAAGATGCCGGTTGTTTAGCGGAAGGCTGATATTTGTGCTGATGATGACGGATTTGATTACAGGAACCTGTCAAATTTCCTCGCATTGCATAACGCGTCGCTGACCGGGGTCGGACGAGCAGAGCACCTGCGCCAGTCGACGTGCTTCTTTCGGATGCCCTCGCACGGATTCCCGACGCCTTATTCTTCTCCGGATCTGAGCCAATCCCACCAAAAATACGGCAAGAAAGGCGAAGACAAGCTGGGCTCGACGGACCCGACGGACAAAGACAAATGGCAAAGCCGTCGGCCGACGCGTTATAAGCCCTCGCCAGCGCCTCAGGGCAGCCGTGCCAGCGGCTCGCCAGTAGCCTGAGTGCGAACGCAAAGCCTAATCCCGGCCAGAAGAAGCGCACAGCGGGCTCCGCCACTGAGCCGGCCACCGCCGTGCCAAAAACGCCGAGGCCGCGGCGTTGCCCGTTGCAGCAGCTCCCACATATGGCGCCGCGGTGGCCAAGCCGGCCGCAAAAACGCCGCGGGCCGGGTCACGCCGCGCCGGGGCCCCGGAACCGGGTCGCTGGGTCGGTTCGGACACGGCCCTGGCACCCCCGCACCCGCCGTGGCCAGGCTCGCGCAAAAAGCCGTCATCGTGAGCTGTCCAGTGTAAAAAGCTGGCGCCAAATTGGGAACGATTGAGCGGCGTGCAACACCACTCCACAGAGCGGGTACACTTTTGTCTCATAAAATCGCACAACAATAAGCTGTTGACACGCATGGCATGTATCCGTATGGTGACAAATGCACGTTGCGTCTCGAAATTACAAGTGCATCTTTCCAAAAAGAAAAAAAACAGGTTTGCTACTGATGTCTCGTGGGCAGTTGTCGACGTACAGGAAAGCGTATCTGGGAGCGAACGGCACTTCACATCTTATTGTAGCCGGATGAGCCGCGGGTACCGCCACCGGCCCGGCTCCGCCTCGGACCGACCCGACATCGGGAGCCCGGTTCCGCCTCGGATCGACCCAACATTGGAGCCCGGCTCCGTCTCGGACCGACCCGACATCGAAGCCCGGCTCCGCCTTGGACCGACCCGACATCGGGAGCCCGGCACCGACTCGGACCGGTCCGACATCGGAGCCCGGCTCCGCCTTGGACCGACCCGACATCGGGAGCCCGGCTCCGCCTCGGACCGACCCGACATCGGGAGGCCGGTTCCACCCCGGACCAGTTGGACTTGCAAGGTTTTACCGACTGAGCACAATGGTACCACAAGAACGATCAAGCGTTAATTGCATTCTGATTTGAAACTTTGGAGGGAGAGCAGAAAATCTTAATTGAGCAGCTTGCTGGAATCACGGAATTAAGGGCTCGCATAAAAACATTTTCCCCGCATACAAACAGCGCATATTCAACTTAAACTATTCACGTGTTACTGCTTCAAAAACACTCTGTACGCACTTGGCAAATATAGAAAACACAGTTCTTACTTGACAAAAATGACGTTTCGTCGCGTCCCACGGCCTTGAGATGACCTTTCTGTCCCATGACAGTCTTCACATGCTTGACGCGCGGGCAGTGACGGCCATACACCACGGCCGGGGACATAGAGAATCAATGTCCCTGCGCCTCCGAGGGTTTCTCGCGCCGCACCGGGTTGCCCCCCCCCCCCTCCCCCCCCAGGCACTCGGCGGGGGGAGTCTGGCCAGCTAGGCGGACCTGGCCTGATCTGACCTCGCTGCGTCACGGCACCGCCCACGGCGCCCGCCAGCCTTCACGACCGTCGTCATCAGAATCAATACCGGCGAATAAGAACGGGAGGCGACACGAAATCCGAGCTCGGGGCAATGACGCAGCCGGGGGAGACGAGGCCTCTGGCAGCCAGCTGACCTCGACATCGACCTGCGACGCCGCCCCGGCGCGGTCCGATATTACGGTGACATCGAGCGCGCTCCTCGTCCCGTCGCGCGCCTGCTTGGTAGCCCAATAACAGCCTTGTCAATATGGTCAAGTGTTGAGGGCAAGACGGCAATATCTGGCCGGGGCGTCGGACGTCGAGCTGGTTCCGGCCGTGGTTGCGCCATTTGCCGGGTGACAAACAGGCAGCAGATCTGTAATCCCTCGGCCACTACGCACAAACACTGCAGGCGGACGCCGCGCGAAGCCCGCACTGCCGTCGTCTGTCAGGGCGAGGCTGAGCAAGGGGCACCTGGTCTTCAGCCGGGCGTGAAGACGGATCATGCAAACATGACGGGCGGCGATTACCCATCACAGCGGCGGGCCGTTGCGCAGCTGTATGCGGGTGTGTAGGAGGGGCTCGTGAACCCCTGTGTTCGGATGGAGGGGTTCGAGACCCCTTAGAGAAAATGCTTCACATTTGAAGATATCGAGGCAAGCATTAGATATGATGGTATAAGCTCATTTCAAACTATTTGCTTATAAGCGTAAAAGACTGCTCTAGACAACATAATTCCGCTATGTAGTATGTTTCTCAATAAGCCATAATTTGATCACAGCATGGAACGTTTTTATAACGTCAGAGTCGCTGCAAGTCTGACCGTGTCAGAATTTCCACCGTAGCGAACGGGCTGATTCACTTATAGTACTTCAACTTGCCGAGAGGTGGGAGTGTTTGCTGGTGCGTGTTTGCTGAGCCCGAATATCATTGTGCGCTAGTGTTTTGACCCTTCTCGTGGTGTTCATGTACAATTTGTCCGTGATTTTGCATTTTTTCACTTACATTCATGTATTCGGCTATCGCACTGTTTTATACTATTCGATTCCCACGCTTATTGGCGCCATAACTAGTGCCACCATCAAAATTACTGTAATATGTATCAAACACATCATTCGTATCATAAACTTACATTAAACGCTCAAAACTGATCGAAGGCCGCGTGCTGTCCGTTGATGCCAGGAACGTGCTGACGTTCGCCAGTCACGAATAATTAAATGGTTAATTTTAATGACCTCAGGCAGTGCATGGGCATTGAGGTGGTAGCATTCGCGTGGTGTTTCTATGGCATCATGCATGCCTGCTTGACCTTGAAATAGCCTCCACGGAAAAGTCCGCAAAAAGTCGCGGGTGTCAAGCTAAAAAACAAGGTGGTTTTCAGTCTTAAAAAGGGGCATTACAGTGAACTGCACTGAATGATCTTCAAAATAGCTATCTCAGTTTAGAAAGCATATAAACGTGGAAAACTTGCTAAAGACGGACTGAGCGCGCTCCATCACACTCATGTAAATTGAAACTAAAAACGTTTGCACTTTCTCTAAAAAGCAAAGCAAAGTGGCAGTAATCCGAGATGACAGTCGGAAGGGGAACACAGTGATCAATCCCGCTCAACTGGTTTCGTGAAATTTCACCCTCGAGTGAGTGCACGTTCCTCTCGTATCCGAGCGCGTACCCGCCCCTACCCGCAGGCGAGGCGAAGCGCCGGTAGCTGCGGCTCGGCGCGCCAGCGACAGCAACGCACGTGGGAGCCTCCCTGATGCACCCGCGGCGCGCTCCCTATTCGCCATCCGGCTCCGACAATGGATACAGCGACGCACACAACGGCAGATCCCACAGGCGCGGCCCCGGGCGCGCCACTCCGGAGCGACCTCGGTCTATTTCAGACAACGCCGGCGCAGGGCCCGCCCGCCGATCGGAAAGGCTTGCCCGGTCGCGGCGCCCGGCACGCGTTGGCACGCGGCTCAGCACGCAGTTCGGCACGCGGTCGCACGGGCCGAGCCAGGGCGGCGATTGGACGGGCCCGGCTAGGTCCCGGCGCGGCGCCGCCGCTGCGAGCCTGGGACCCCGGGGAGAGCCGGGGCACGGCCGGCTCGAGAGGGCTCGGTCGGGGAGCAGCTGCCCGGTGGCGCGCGTGCCCGAGCCGCGCGGCGCCGCCGCTGCGAACCTGGGACCCCGGGGACAGCCGGGGCACGGCCGACTCGAGCGGGCTCGGTCGGGGAGCAGCTGCCGAGTGGTGCGCGTGCCCGAGCCGCACGGCGCCGCCGCTGCCAACACAGCTGATCACCGCGCGCCACGGCAGTGATGAGCTCCCCGGCATACCGGGAGAGTGGGGCGAACGTGCGGGGCTTCGGGACAGAGGCGTAGCTAGGATTTCGTACAGGAGGGGAACACATCTGGGAACAGGGGGCCCTTGAGTCAAGGGAACCCTACTTCGTCGCTCTAATGGTCCTGTTTTTGGATTCGGAGAATCTTTTAAGCCCGGGATCTCATTTTGATGCCTCAAGGAACTGTTTTTATGTTTAAGCGCCCCCTCCCCCCAATGACCTCAAAGCCCCCCCCCCCCTGAATGCACCACTGTTGTGAGATATCAACCCACACCAGTGAGCGTGCACAACAATACACGCAGTGTCTTCCAACGGGAGAGCGCTTCGATGGGCCGTTGCGGCTGTGGCAGACGAACATCACGACCCGGTGCATGGAGGAGTCGCCACGTCCTAGCAAGACCACCAGAACTCAGTGCCTACCTGGCCGAAGAGAAGCCGTCCAGCGCGAGCCGGGCGGTGTCTGCGGCTCGTCCCCACGTGCTGTCCGGCTCAGACGACCGGCGCGTGTCTGCGGCCCGAGCGGCAGCGGTCAGCGCCGGTGAGCGCGCGTCAGCAGCCTCGGGCACGCGGCAGCCACGGTTCGCCAGGGCGGACGGGCGGACGGCGGGCACGGCTGGCTACACGGCACCGGCGCCGGCAGGACACCCGGCGCGCATCAGACGACACGCCGCCCGCCGCCCCAGATACTTGTCTGAATCCCAGCCGGCGCCCGCCGCGCCGCTCCGAGACGGGCAAAAAAGAGTGTGCCGCCGCGGCCGCCGAGAAAGATGGGCCCTGTCTGGGCCGGCCGCGCCGCGCCGTTCCAGACCTGGCTGTACCGACGGCCGGATGGCACGCGAGATGTGCGTCGCGCCGGCCGCCGCTCGGACGGAGACACATGCGGTGCAGGGCGGCTCGGGAAGGACCTCAGAACCGGCTCGACGGCGCCGGCGCCGGCATGCTGCGAGCGCTGCGGCGCGCGCGTCTGCACGCAGGTGCGCCCGTCAAGCGTCTGTGTGGTTAAGTGGTGGTGTCCGCGTACTGCCACCCGATCCATCAAGCTCCGAGACACGTTAGCGAGGCTGACTCAAGGTCAAGTTGATCAACAAAAGCGACGCTCCTCGGTTTACTTAAACGGCTGCGCCGACGCCGTGGCGATGAGGTTGGGCAACGACAACGCATCAGTAGCCCTGCGGAGGTTAAGCGGAACGTCAAAGTGACGCTCGATCCAACCAAGCGTACCGTCGCTGTTCGCTCCATCAAATGCTATGCCGCGGGGACCGGTTAAGACAGACCAAGACAGGCCGGACTTCGTTTCATCATCACTGAGTGTGTTAACAACGGGCACACATCGCCGAATGATAAACAAATTACGCTCCGTGCAAAACCGCGTCCCAATCTCCTCCACCCTGTTAAAATGTGTCCTAATCTTTCCCAATGCAGTTCGATATAATTTCGAGGAGGAATCGTGTAAATTGGTCAGAAACGCTTCAAAACAGACCTGAACGTACCAGGGCAAAACAAAGCTCCGAGGATGCCGGCCACGCGAGGGCGCTGGCCGAGCGACATTGCGTCTAAGACGATGAATATCATGTCAAAACTGAAGATTAAGAATTTCAAATAACATATGCACTCAACCTCGTCTATCGCGCAAGGAAAGTGCACAGTAGCGAGCAATATGTTTTGCAAACTCCCGTTGTGACCGAGGAAGCCGGAAGTGAACTCTCGTTTTTGGGTTTGAAATTGATCAGCATTCAGGTCAGAGCGACGCATCCGTAGTTTTGCATGGACAGCGTCAATACAATTTATAGTTCCGGGTGGACGCGGAGTCCCCTGCCGTGTCATAACTACTTTTTAGGAGCTCAGGTAGTTTGGAACGGATCTGATGGCTTGTAGAAGCTCGTTCTACATGGCCGGACGTGTGAGGAATGCAGGATTGACGATACGAAGCTGGGTGGTTCCGCGCCGATTGACGACACGAAGCTGGGTGGTTTCGCGCCGATTGACGATACGAAGCTGGGTGGTTTCGCGCCGGGCGTGTTCCAGTTTCTGAGCGTTCTTCAGTGCTGTTTTGGCGTATGCTGGAGAGCGCAACTGGACCGCAGGAAAGGAGCATAGTGATTGCGAAATTAGTGGCATCAGCCACCTTGTGTTCGAAGAGCTGCTGAATTGTTTTTGTTGAACAAAACAAGGCCGTACAACCGTGCCGATAGTTGCATATAGCATCCACATCCATGTCCTGACTGCCTGATTGCTTTTAATTTTTAGACGCAAGTCATGAATGCCCCAGAACACGTGCACATTTTCCTCATTACTGTTGCGATATTTTTATACCCGGCTAGGAAGCGCGTGAAATAAATTAGAAAGTGCACACGACAAAAACAACTGGACGAGACAAATCGATGGCGGCATGCTGGGAGAGAGCAGAAGGCGATTTCTCCGTGGGTACCACCAAGCAGCGAGGCGCCCTCCCAGGGGCGCCATGCTTCGGTGCGGCCCGGGCGGCGCGTGTCTCCGTGGCGAGGAGACGCCCCTTGCACTCATGCAGCTGAACCGAATTCAGCTATTCCCCGACGCGGCGGCACATCACAAATCAAGGTCATTGCCATCGCCACACGCTCCGAACTTCACCGCCAAGTTTCGTAACGGCTTCGGGGCCCTGCGCCGGGTCTCGTCCATGACAGCTAGCGCGCAACGCATGCGATGCAGAGAAAGAAAGATCTAGTGAGCATGCGTGTCCCACCCAGCGCCCCTCACGCTCTGCGTCATGCAAGGCGCGCCACCGATGCTCAGCGCGGATGCCAAGTCACTGATTTCAACAGTCCGGCAGGCCTCAGACTCCTACAGATGCCAGCTTATCGCAATCTCTCGTCAACACAGCGGTGCCACACAGCCTCCCGTGCGCCGTGACGGCCGTACTCGCCGGCGACGTCTCGCGGTGTGCGCGCCCCAGGCCCAGCCACCGCGGCCGAAGGGCAGAGGTCACTCGCCGGTGTGGTCGGCCTCGGCCCGGCGACGGCCTGACATTTGGCCGGCCGCCGGCCGAGCGGTGACGTCATCGTGACACGTTCGTCAGCGGCCGGGCCGGGCCGCGGCGGGGGCGACGGCACGCCTCGGCCGACAGCCGGGCCCGATCGGTCCGAACAAGAGCCGGTCGCTGGGCGGGTGCAGCGTCGCGGGCACCAGCCGAGGCGACAGGATGCCAGGCGCTCGGCTCCGGTCACCCTGGGATACGCGCTGAGAGAGCGCGGCAGCAATCGATACTCAGCGGGTCAAACCACAGCTGACGCAAAAGGCCTGCCTTCGGCGAACTCCTTTGACGGGTGCGGTTAGTTCCGAGTTGCAGTTCTACGTTCCATCACAAGGATGGGGGTGATGTGAACATATTTTCGTGGTGTGTTCATCTTTGGAATACATGATAGCTCTCACGATAGCTGCCCAAGCATATGCGAAAACAATAAACAAAGCACATCGACCTGCGGAGCGATGTTCAACCAATGTCGGGACTGACCCTCGAGGTCCCCGATGAGATAGTCGGCGTGGCTTATCGGAGGAGAATGCTAATTCCTGCCCATATAAGAAGCAATAACGTCGGCACTGCTCGTCTCGTCGCCAGTAAGCGGATAAGCGCCGCGCCAGGACGGCGGCAGGCGGCGTGATTTCACGCACCGGCGCGGCGCGGCGCGGGGGTGACGCGACGGCCCGGCCGCTGATCAGTCGCAGGAGGGGACCGCCGGTGCACCCCGGCGGGCCACTGACGCCGCCGCCGCCGCCGCCGGCCCGGCTGGTCGATATGCCGGAGCGCTGTCGTGTTCAGCAGCGACCAGCGGGCGGAGCCGCCGCCGGGAGCGGTGAGGTCGGCCGGGCAGAGCCGGACGACGGCCCTGCCGCCGGGGTTGGGACGGGCCAGGTCAGGCGGGCGGAGCGGCTGCCGGGAGCGGTGAGGCCGGCCAGGCGGAGCCGGACGGCGGCCCTGCCGCCGGGGTCGGGACGGGCCAGGTCAGGCGGACGGTGCGGCCGCCGGGAGCAGGTGAGGTCGGTCGGGCAAAGCCGGACGACGGCCCTGCCGCCGGGGTTGGGACGGGCCAGGCCAGGCGGGCGGAGCGGCTGCCGGGAGCGGTGAGGCCGGCCGGGCGGAGCCGGACGGCGGCCCTGCCGCCGGGGTCGGGACGGGCCAGGTCAGGCGGACGGTGCGGCCCGGCGCCGGTGGTTGATGTATACCAGTGGTACCTGGAGTCCTCAGCTCGGAGCTGGGTTAAGGATTCATTGATCGCGGTGTGCTCAGGAGACGCGATCGTCTTCGGTCACAGCCGCCGAGGACCCGACCAGACCACTCTATCGCGACGAGACGGGACTGGTGTCCTGATCATTGAGATTGCTTCCACTTTGCGTCGAACGTCTCCAGTTGTCAGCATGGGTTGAGAGTGTGGTCCACCAGCCGACGACCCCACATGAGACACGCACCACCCGCAAGCCAGGACTCCGTGATCCAGCGGTCTTGGGCGACATTTGAAAAAAGCAGGAAGCTTCTGACGAGTTGAAGTCCACCAACCTGCAATTGTATTGTCGCAGCCGGCGCGCAGTGACCAGTGCAGTGTGCAATAACGCTGCACTGTACTGTACCGGTTCTGGGCACTTCTTCCGGTACTCACCCCGTACAGCGCCGCTACGGATATCTCCCGAGGTACTCACCCCGTACAGCGCCGCTCCTGATACCTCTCGTGGTACTCACCCCGTGCAGCGCCGCTCCAGATACCTCTCGTGGTACTCACCCGTACAGCGCCGCTCCTGATACCTCTCGTGGTACTCACCCCGTACAGCGCCGCTCCTGATACTTCTCGTGGTACTCACCCCGTACAGCGCTGCTCCTGATACCTCCCGTGGTACTCACCCCGTAGAGCGTCGCTCCAGATACCTCCCGTGGTACTCACCCCGTACAGCGCCGCTCCTGATACCTCTCGTGGTACTCACCCCGTACCGCGCTGCTCCTGATACCTCTTGTGGCACTCACCCTGTACAGCCCCGCTCCAGATACCTCCCGTGGTACTCACCCTGTAAAGCCCCGCTCCAGATACCTCCCGTGGTACTCACCCCGTACAGCGCCGCTCCAGATACTTCCCGTGGTACTTACCCTGTACAGCCCCGCTCCTGATACTCCTCGTGGTACTCACCACGTACAGCGCTGCTCCTGATACCTCCCGTGGTACTCACCCCGTACAGCGCCGCTCCAGATACCTCCCGTGGTACTCACCCCGTACAGCGCCGCTCCTGATGCCTCTCGTGGTACTCACCCCGTACAGCGCTGCTCCTGATACCTCTTGTGGCACTCACCCCGTACAGCGCTGCTCCAGATACCTCCCGTGGTACTTACCCGTACAGCGCCGCTCCAGATACCTCCCGTGGTACTTACCCTGTACAGCGCCGCTCCAGATACCTCCCGTGGTACTCACCCCGTACAGCGCCGCTCCAGATACCTCCCGTGGTACTCACCCCGTACAGTGCCGCTCCAGATACCTCCCGTAGTACTTACCCTGTACAGCCCCGCTCCAGATACCTCCCGTGGTACTCACCCCGTACAGCGCCGCTCCAGATACCTCCCGTGGTAGTTACCCTGTACAGCCCCGCTCCAGATGCCTCTTGTGGCACTCACCCCGTACAGTGCCGCTCCAGATACCTCCCGTGGTACTTACCCTGTACAGCCCCGCTCCTGATACCTCTTGTGGCACTCACCCCGTACAGTGCCGCTCCAGATACCTCCCGTGGTACTTACCCTGTACAGCGCCGCTCCAGATACCTCCCGTGGTACTCACCCCGTACAGCGCCGCTCCAGATACCTCCCGTGGCACTTAACCTGTACAGCATCGCTCCAGATACCTCCCGTGGTACTTACCCCGTACAGTGCCGCTCCAGATACCTCCCGTGGTAGTTACCCTGTACAGCCCCGCTCCAGATACCTCCCGTGGAACTCAACCCGTACAGCGCCGCTCCAGATACCTCCCGTGGTACTTACCCTGTACAGCCCCGCTCCTGATACCTCCCGTGGTACTCACCCCGTACAGTGCCGCTCCAGATACCTCCCGTGGTACTTACCCTGTACAGCCCCGCTCCTGATACCTCCCGTGGTACTCACCGTGTGCGGCGCCGCTCCGCCGTGCGCCGGCCGACCGGCGGCGGGTCGTGGCCGTCGGGCCGCCAGCGGTCTGGGAAGCCGTGCCGGCTGCCTGGCGGACGGACACGATCGCTCGTCAGCCGGCATCGCCACCGCCGCCTAATTCGGGTAATCGACACCACGCCGGCCCGAACAGGGCTGATCAGACCGCCCTAACGAGCCCATCACAAGCCCGGCCTGCACACGCTCCCCTCCCCCTCCCTCCCTGGATTACCATTGGATGCCGCTAGCACGCGCAGCAGCCAGGAAATCGCGGGGAATCCGGCGCCACGGTGAAAACACTTCAGCCACTGTCGCCGAGGAATGGCGGACAAGGCCTGGGACGGAGGGGGGGGGGGGGGGGGCGTGCAGCTGCTGCTGCTAAGTAGCTGTGCAGGGACTTGAGTGGCAGTCGGCACGGATTTCGCCGGCACCGGCGACTGGAGTGAACGGCGGTACCGGCACCGCACACCCTGGGGACTCTGGTGATCACGGGGAATTACGGCCTACACGCGCGCTTTGGAAAACGTTACGTAAGGACACCGTTGGCAACACACCACGCAGGACAGGGCGGATCGGCGAGCAAGACCACGCCTCTAAATAGACGCGAGCAACTCAGCCCGGGATTCAAACGCGTCTTAGCGTGTTTGGTAATATGGATGCTCGCATTACACACACGCGACACCGCATGTGCGTAAGACGGTTCTGTTCTAAAATAAAACAATTTTCTAGAAGAGAACAGGCTGCCGGGTTTCATGTTTTCCTGCCTGGATGAGATTCGATGATTTTCCATTAAGGACGGGGCCCGACGCAGTTCTCTGGCGCAAAATTAAAGTCACAAATCACGGGATAGCTAGGCGGCTGAGCGGAATCCTTGGCCCGGCAAGAATACGACGGATACCGCCGAAAAACTGCCCGGGCCGGGTGCCAAATTGAAAATTGCGAATTACGGACTCAATACCGGCGGAGGGTGGAATGCCGGAAAATATATCCGGCCGCGGGAAATGAAGAGTAAATGACCGGCAGCGGCGCCGAGCCCAACACTTGGCTGACGATCGACGATGGGGGCGCGCCGAGGCCTTCAGGCCGCAAACCCGACGACACCTGTCAGGCTCCGTCTGGCTCGAGCTCGAACGTTCCGATCACCCCTGCCAGGGAACCCGCCCCCCTCTCCCTCCGGCCCCGCCCTCGCCCCGGCGCGGCAGATACCTTCGCGCCGCTGCAGACACAGCCTTCCCTCGAACGAAAGGTCAGCTGAACAGTGCCCCAGAATAGCAAGTCGGTACGCTAAAGCAGTTCGCCTTTCAGCGGTTACGATGGTGGGCCGCGGTCGGGGGCCCGCTGGTCGGCGCCAGACAGACGCCGACGCCGTGGGGAGTGGGAATGGCCGCCGAGTCAAGTCTCGCAGGGGCCAGCAAGCGACCCTTTCTCAGCAAGCGCTACCCATGGGGCTCACGAGGAAGGTTATGTGATCCCACTGTCATTGCCTAAAAGGGATTGATGAGATAAGCAAGCTTAAGAGTTCAAAGAACAACCAAGAAGGCCATCCTTGGCAGAAGATCCGGGTCACGGTGACGATGAGATGAACACAAGTAATGCAGTAGAACACATAAGAACACATTGGGCGCGTGTTTTGTGCGACGAACGCATTGGTTTCGGACCCGCCCTAGTTACACAAATAGGACGCAAACAACATAGAAATGTAGTCAAAAGCAGCCTGAATTTACAACACAGACACGCGAAATACAACTTGTCAAAGGATCGTACAGCATTTGCCGTGAATCTGCAAAAGTAAGCAAACATTTAAATACACCGAAAGTGGATTACATCTACGAATATACTAATTACGGTAATCGCACGCCGAGCCGTTTTCTTTCATTGTTGGAGACTGCTGCTATGCGACACGCAGCTACAATACTTTCCAACTGATCGACTGAACCTAGAATTCTCACATATGCTTGCTGCCTTAATTCGTAATCCACTTATGTTTGAATAAGTGGATTACGGCCCGGTTTTAAGAATTTCGAACACTTATAGCTTTAAAGAATCAGAACACTACCTGTCGTGCAGAAAATGTTAACGTCATATTTCACTTGATATCAGGTTGTCAAAGTTTCAGCACAGATACAGCAAGTATGAAATGTGGTGCAATACAATTGCCAAAAACGCTCGTATACTTGCGTGTGGAAAAGAATGGCTATATGGAGGCTTAAGCTAAATATAAAAAAATGGCTATGCATGCATGCATAGCCATGCATGCATGCTAGCTTGCATAGCATAGCTAGCACCATATCAGGTCTGCAGGTGTCGGACTAGCAATGCAGCGTTATATCCCGCTCAAACCTGGACACAGGCCTAGCGTCCCGTTGTCCCGCTGCGGCCCACGACATCGCGACATTGTCGACTACACGTGTCGCGCGGCTCGCAAAATAGCCCCTGCGCCAATGTAAGATATTAGCGTGACATAGGATGCTGCGCACCGTCATATTCCTTTGGGTCAGGGACAAGGTACTAAACGTTAAGACCTTAAACGCGATGACTCTAAGCTTTTCAGCCATTGTTTTCCATCTTTTTGCCAGCGGTCTTCTCGCCTTGCTGAATTCATCATCCCAGCCTTGAATTCAGCTCAGGGAAAAGGGAATTGTTTGAGCGGTGTCCGCGACGCAAACATGCCACCCGCGGCTGACACAGCCAGTCAGCGTCTGGAAGATCACCCGGCCGCGTCCGGAGGATCAGCCAGCCTGCGTTTGAGGCATCAGCCAGTCTGCGTTTGACGAATCTGTCAGCCTGTGTCTGGAGGATCAGCCAGCCTGTGTTTGGAGAATCAGCCAGCCTGCGTTTGAGGAATCAGCCAGCCAGCGTCTGCAGAATCAGTCAGCCTGCGTTTGAGGAAGCAGCCAGTCTGCGTTTGGAGAATCTGTCAGCCAGCGTCTGGAGGATCAGTCAGTCTTGTCTGGTGGATCAGCCAGCCAGGACTAACTCAGACTAAGACCCGGAGCGGGACTGGGGCTGGTCCAGCCGAGGACCCAGGACGGGACCAGGGCTGACCCAGCTCAGCACCCGGACGGGACCGGGGCTGGCGCAGCCGAGGACCCACGACGGGACCAGGGCCGACCCAGCTCAGCAACCCGGACGGGACCGGGGCTGGCGCGGCCGAGAACCCGCCACGGGACCTGGGCAGCCGAAGAGACAGACGGACCGTACTCGACCCAGGACCCAGGACTCCAGACGGTACTATAGTGAGTCCAATCCCGTTGGCAACTCGTGGTAAACACACCGCCAGTTGAGCACCGCCAACAAGCAGACATGCCGGCTGTGGACTGAACGCCGCCCGCCAGATGACACGAGCCTTTGGCGACTCCATTAAAACGTACGGACAATGGGCGAGGCGATAACGACGATACATGTTTGAACTTGGCTTTCAGCGTGTAGGACTTTAGGGCAATGTAAAACTTGCCATGCGAAAGCGTCGGCGCAGTGCACAAAATGCATATCCGCAGCCTCCCAAGCACGCCACGCTTGAAGAGCAGCCCCATCAACAACACCGGCTCGCGTGGAAATGTCAGGGCTGATAGCCAATATTGCGCCGGCAAACTCATTTTGTCCGCTCCAGAGCGCAGCTAAAGCTCAGTTTTGACCAGCGCGTGACCACGAACACGGTGCACAGCGCACATGCCATGATTACCAGAAGCCCTCGAAAACCAAAACGCTGAAAAGTGTGTTTGTCCGATGACTGTCTAACGACGCTTTAGCCACATATTGCGATTAGCGACGGGTTCATAACCGGTTGCAAATTTTGGTGCCTTTAGAGCCACAGAACTAAACCCTGCCCACACCCAACGTGGCGCTTCGCGAGAGGAGCAGAGCAGAATGACATGCGAAAAGGGCGCGAGGCCACTGCACGAAGCTCCGTGGGGACATTCCAGACGGCCAAGGCCCCAGCCGGAGGGACATCGTGGCAGCAGCGCTCGGCACAGACCTGACGCCCGCCCCGCTCGCACCGGGACGGCAGCCGTGACGACATGTGGGCCGGCAGCCGCGGTAACACGTGGACCGGCAGCCGCGGTAACACGTGGGGCGGCAGCCGCGGACACCCATGGAGCCAAGCCGTGGCCGCACATGGGCTGGGAGTCGCCCACAGCCCCCTGTCAGACACTCATCGGCACCGGGATGCGCACGCAGCAGTCGAAAGTCAGGAGGGAGAGGCGATCCCTGTTGAACCCAGCCAGACGAAGGCACTGGCCAGGGCGGCAGGGAGGTCGCCGTCACGCAAACTGTTCCTCCGCGCAGAAATGAATTCCTCTACAAATCTTCCATAGGTCATAAATAACTCCAGCGTGAAGGCAACTGAATTCAGAGCATTCTGTTCGTATTTCTGAGACGAAAATATCGCTGACGCCGATAACGTTTAACAAGCAGAAACCGCGCCAAACAGCATTGTTACATACACCTCTGGTACGGTTACTGATTTCACACGAAAGCACTGACATACATGTCATACTGACTGGCATGTCTGCTTTTGCACCTGCTCAGGTCAAACCATACCATACACTTGACATTCATTTCCGAGGTGGGTGCCAGCCAGCAGTTCCATTCTCCAAACGCACGCGCCGACGGCCGCCCGAGCCATCAGCACTCGGTAGCTGCATTTGATGCTGAGCTCTGTTGGCAGCGGTTCCGGTTTACGAGCGCGGATTTAAACAGGGCTTTACCCTCTCCGGTCAGTGAAGGCTGCTCCCGCCCCCGCGGCGTGGGACCAACCAGCGTGACACGTCTCCAAACAGGTTAGCGCCCCTCGGAGCGATGGGCTGCACAGCCACGCTGGCACACAGGCTCCTAGTGGCAAATGCTCCCGCCCCCGCGGCGTGGGACCAACCAGCGTGACACGTCTCCAAACAGGTTAGCGCCCCTCGGAGCGATGGGCTGCACAGCCACGCTGGCACGCAGGCTCCTAGTGGCAAATGCTCCCGCCCCCGCGGCGTGGGACCAACCAGCGTGACACGTCTCCAAACAGGTTAGCGCCCCTCGGAGCGATGGGCTGCACAGCCACGCTGGCACGCAGGCTCCTAGTGGCAAATGCCACCCGGCTGTCGCCTGTGACATCAATTCTGATATCGTGTAGAACATGGAGCATTAAACCTCGACCAGCTTTGCAACATGTTACCAACAAAAAGTGTGCACGACAATGTAACACAAGATAAGTGCAACTAGTGTAAATGATGTTGCCGAACAAATGGCATTTATGATGCATTGAGGTACGGTTGAACCTTTGGCGACCCACTCACAAAGTAGAATCGTCATCTTTGTGTGTAATACAATCAATAAAAAACTTGATCAAACAAAGCTTAAATTGCGTATGACTAAGGATGAATTAACTACCGTACACACAACAAGTTGTTTTGATATCCGCACTTTGAAAATAGCCACCAAACAGTCGTAAGATTGCGCAGCTTACAATAAGCAAGAGAACACAACCACAGTTAGGATTTCCTATCCCATCCTGCATCATTCCAAACGGCCAGAATGGCCATCATGTCTTTTGGCCTCCCAAAACACTTTCGAAACAATGCATGAACTGCATCATCACGTAGGGAAAATGAAACGGGCCAAAGCAAAAAAGAAAACAACACAAACTTGGGAATAATAAAATAACCTCTATTTATGACCGATTATCTATACCTTTCTCTGGAGCCATTTCAGCTACTTGCTTAATTCAATCATGCTTATCACAAGCACACTTAAAAGTGCAATGCTGTTCAAAACATGCAAGCCACAAGCCAGGTGGTGGGTTTGGACAATGGTTTAACGCAGGCGGGGCCCAGGTCGGTCTGCAAAGATGTTTAGCGCCGGTTAAGCTTTTACGTCGACTCTCACAGTATGTTAAGGGGTGTCGTGCAGGACCACAAGCACAGTGGAAAAATTGGACAGAGGCAGCGGAAAAGGGTGAATGGTTCAAAGGCATTCATATGCCTCCACTCGCTTTGGTGTCCTGGAGAACACAGCAGCTTGCACATCTCTCAGACGTACGCAAATTATCTTAAGAGATCCGGATCGTTGTCAAAGGAGATTATCACAAGATATTTACTTAAGGCTATTTTTGCGATCTCATGTCTGAATATGAGACATTTGAACATAAATCCGAAGACAACTCACTTCCAGAGGGACTTATACATTTACCAAAAGCATTTATCCCGATCCACAAGCCGGATGGCCGGGTTTGACATGGACATACATAGGCTGCAGCTGGATTGCTTTACTTAGGGTCGTCCTAGGTAAAATAAAAAAGGTAGAATGATGTGGCAAAAGACGAAACTGAAGACAAGGACTAAAGCTGTTAGCTTTTGACGCACTTTTCGAATTATCTTCGATCGTCCTCAAACTACATCTGAGAGCACAATACAGTTGTCAAATCCAAGGAATGCGTCAAATCTGGGAGAACAATGCCCCCCCCCCCCCCCACCGAGCTGGATCCGCCAGTGCATCACCCCACCCCATCATCTCCCACTAGAGCCACACCATCCCGTCCCGGTTACAGCTCCATCGGCGGCTCTCGCCCGCATCATCGCCGGCCGGTCACGCGCTGACCTTTCCCGTATACTCGGCCGGGGCTCAGAGGTCATTTGGCCGCGCCCGACCGAGCCCGATGGCCACACTGGCGCTGATCCGACTGTTCGCACCAAGCGCCGACCAGGTCGGTCCAGCCCGGCAACGACCCGCCGGTCCAGCTCCGGGGAGCGGCCCAGAGCACCAGCTAACACCGAGCGCCGACCAGGTCGCTCCAGCCCGGCAACGACCCGCCGGTCGAGATCCGGGGAACGGCCCAAAGCACCAGCTAACACCGCTACGAGCTGGGACAATTCGGACTTGCGCCAATAGCGTGGGGTAGAATAGAAGTACCCTTCCTAGTAGGAGTTCCGTCGAGTAGGAGTTCCGGCAGCTTTCGGTAGTTAGGACGCCGCATCAAGCGATGCCTGTTGCCAAGGCATGGCAATAACATTTATATCCGGCAATTGCAGTTTCCACATAAGATGTAATACGAGCAGTGAACATGTGCCCGAAACATGCATTATGATAGATTCCTTGGCGACAGGCCAATAGCGCGGATCGTGCCACTGCATTAGTATCGACGCTCATTTAAGGAGCGAGCTTAGCTGTCCACATTCGCCTCAGCAAGAATCTATTAGCTACCTACCGACATAGGCGGATCCTGGGGGGGGGGGGGGGGCACGGGGCCATGACCCCCCAAAACCTCTTAGAGTATGTTTTGCCCCCCCCCCCAAAGAAAAACATTTCCAGAACTTCATAAAAGTTTCGTCTACTAACCGCCTGTTTTAACTTTAACTGTTTTAAGTGTTTGGTTTTAACTTCTGTTTAAGATTCAAAAGCATGTCGGTGTTTTTTTTTTGGTTTTGAATGGTGTCCTTACTAGGTACTCGCGAGAGGCACCATGCACTGGACCTCGGATCCCACAACAGCCAGCTGGCGACGAACGGTTGCCCCCCGCCCACAAAAAACAACAATTCCAGGCTAGATCTGCCCCCGCCTACCGAGCAGCCCACTCGGTTTTTCCTCTGTCTCAGCGGAGCATGTCGTCCTCAGTGTTTGCCGTACGAACTATTTTACGCTCGCTAAGAATGTCTCGACCTGTTGTTACATGATGCTGGGCAACACGCAGACACGGATGTTGCCCGGCAACACGACACCACCGCGACTCGCTAAGATTCATGCCACTGCTTTCAATATCTTCCAGATCTTCCAGATCTTAAAAAGCGATGGCGAACTTGCGTTCATTCACCTTTGAGATATGGGCCCTGTGGGCGAAGAAACTGACCATTAAGGCTCCAGAGTTGAGTCGCGAAACAAGGAGTCGTCTTCACATATCTGAGGTTAGCGGCCGCGCCGAGCGTGTTCTTCGCAGCCACGCGGCGCCAGTAACGTCAGAGGACATCGGGCAGCGCCGCCGGTATCGTGTCTCGCCGGGCTCTGACGGTGGACGCACGGGCAGCGACGGCCCGGCCAGCACGCGCTCGGGCGAACGGCAGAAAACGATAGAAACACTCGTGTGACGACGTGGGAAAACAAAGTCCAGCCTTCCTGTTTGCATCTGGTCATCAAAGAAGCACGAGCGCAGCGATTGTTCCACACCAGGCGAAATCATAGCGATATAGTAGCAGTCGCCACTCCGGTTTGCACATCTCGCGCCAGAGAGAAAATAAACCGGGATGGCTACAGAAAAAGCCAACTGCCAGAGCCAGGCAAGCCGTCTGTCAGCCCCGTCTCCGCCCCTACACGCCGTGAACGAGGCGCGCCGCGAGGCAGTGAGGGGAGTGGCCGGCCCCGAACGGTCCCTCGGCGGGCGGCAGTTCCATTAGCGCGGGGCGGGCCGGCCGCTCGCCCCCGACAGCCCGCTGACCGGGCTGGACTTCGCCGAATGTGCCGACGCCTCGCAAGCCCCGGCCGTCTTCCGGCGGCTATCCCGGCACTCCCAGCGGCCGACCGAGCCCCGGTCGGGCCGACGAGAGGTCGGGCGTGGCGCCCCGCATTCTCGTGCAGTGGCAATATCTCAATAAACGTCGACCGGGCGGTGTGGTGCGGCGCACCGTAAGGCCGCCCGCCGGCCGTGAACGCCCGCCAAAATGAGCCATCGCGGTCCGGGCGGGCCTCAACAGGCGCGCTCCGACAGCGCAGCTCGAGAAGACGATATCCGCCGGCCGCTTCCTCCGCCTAATGGCGGCCAGAGCGGGCCGGACGAGCCGCCATCGACGCCGCCGGCGGCCCGGCCGGCGCCGGAAGCCCCCCTCTTCCGTCGGCCACTGCCGGGTCATCAGGACACGCTCGGCAGAGCATTAACAAACGGCGAGGAGGTCGTTACCGGCACGGATTTCGTCCGCGCGGCCGGCCTCCCCGGCCGGACGGCAGTAATGCCACGGCCGACCGCAGCGGCACAACAGGCGCCGCGCCGGCCGCCGGCGGCGACCGTCATCAGCGGCCGACCCCAGCAGGCAGCGGCCGGCGGGAGCTGGCGACGACTGTCCGCCGACGGGGGGACGGCCGCCGACCGAGACGAGGAGCCTGGCCTGGAAGAGGGCAGGGATTGTCCCTGATCGGTCCCGGAGAGGTTTTTCGGCTGGACATAGCCGGCGCACGCCGCACCACGACAAGCTGCGGTCTTGGTCCCAAATAGGGCGGAGACATTGTGGATATCGCCGGCGCCCGCCGCACCACAACAGGCTGCGGTGTAACGGTCCCGTCTGCAGCTCCTGCGCCGCGGACCGGCAGCAGAGCTAGTGTCCGGAGACGGTGAACATCCGCCGGCATCGGTCTCACATCCGGAGGGCACTCAGGGGGGGGGGGGGGGGGGGGCTGTCCCCTGCCGTCGCCAAGACTGTCCACTGCGAGGGAGGACATCTGGGAACATTCAGTGGGACGGCCCCCTGCCTCTGGGACTCTCCCGGGTGAGGAGGACACTCGGAGGGTGATTCAGCACGCGTATCCACTGTCCTCGGACTCTCGAGTCCGACGGATGCCTGGAGGTCGCTGAGAGGGGAGCCTGCCGTCACTGTCCTCGGACTCTGGAGTCTGACGGATGCCTGGAGGTCGCTGAGAGGGGAGCCTGCCGTTCTAAGGATCCACCAAGACGACGGAGGACGTCTGGAGGTCACTCGGCGGGGCTGCCGGGCCGCGCTGGAGCGCCCTTTGCCGAGGCGCCGGCGCACCGCTGCCGGCCGACATGTCGGAGCTGCTCTATTAGCGCGCCGTGAGTGACAGTCGTATGGAAATCACGTCCCGCCCGGCACCAATATGGAGAACACGGGCGCGGCGGCGGCTGGCCGCGCTCGATACACCGTCGGCAAGACGGGCAATCAGGCTGCACGACGAGTGGGGCCCCGG
>NW_023597054.1:11463178-11492326 GCF_011947565.3 Pollicipes pollicipes
GCCACCGACGTGACGGCAATCGGGACGGGCGCCGCCGGCTGACCTGTGCGCCGCGCCAGGCCAGATGGTTCGGCCGGCCAAGCCGTCCGATCGCCGACGGGATCCAGCACCGGAACAGTGCGCCGCCGCCGGCCGCCGGCCGCCGGCCCGGGCCTGGCAAACACGCCCGTCCCACCCACAAACACCACTCGTATCGCGTCACAGCCGCAGCGGCACATGGCACCAGGCTGGGCCCGAGCCGGCCCGGCAGATGGGCCGTCGGCGCTCTGGCCCGATCTAGTCTGTTCCGTTCTCGTCCCGATCGGGCACATGGCACCAGGCTGGGCCCAAGCCGGCCCGGCAGATGGCCGTCGGCACTCTGGCCCGATCTCGCCCGCTGGGAAAACAGCGGGCCCCGCGGCAGCGGCGCCACTGGGCCGGCTCGCTCGCGCGCCTGGAGCACGGTCCAGCGGGCTGCCGATCTACCGTCGGCCGTCGCCCGGGCCGGAAAACAGACGAATTTAATCAAAACTTCGCTCAGACGGTGAAAGAGATCGGCCGGCCGAAGAATTAACAGTCGTGCCCTATGCATCGCGATGAGATCGATTCGCGGTGAGCAGTGGCAGCTGTGGCGACAGAGCCGGACTGTTCGCATAGAGCATCAGGCGGCGGCGAGCCCTCCACTTGCGCCAGAGATCGGGCCAGAAATTGATGCATGCATCTGCCGCGACACTGTTCCCTTGACACGCCAAGGATCACTAAACGGCACAGTGATGTATGCTGATATTGTGATGAACAATCCACCACCATTACAGCCCAGGGAAACGTAACGGAGGCAAGCATCCATGTAAATCCGCCTCCAGAGGCAAACATGTGACGGGAGAGCGACATCGGTATGTGACTAGGCTGCATGACTTTTTGCAGTTGACGCGCCCTAAAACTCTAGTTGATGAACCGGAGCCGAAGTCTCGCCGGCCCGCGCAGCCGGGCGTGCGACCCGTGACGTCAGCCGCGGGGCCGGCCACCATGAATGGCGCAGGGGCGCGTGTTTTGCTCCGAGGGCCCGCTCCCCCAACCGGCTCGGGCGGGAGCGGGCCGGGCGCCGGTGGAGCGCCTTTGTGCCGCCAGCCGGCCGCGGCGCTCTCCCCAGGCAAAAAGCGGCCCAGAGCGGCGCACCGGTCGGACGCCACGCACCCGCACCGTCCGCCACACTCACGAACCCCGGTCGTCACGCCGTGCCCCGTGACCCCGTCCGTACGTCCACCCGCCACGGGTGTTAGTTGTCCACTGTTGTCTGATGACCGTCTGCCGCGGCGCTGCCCAAATGGGCCAGACCTCTCCGGCCGACGGGCGGTTGCGCTCCGCCTCACCTGGGTCGTGCGCCAGCCCGAGCGGCCCTCTCGGCCGCCGGTCGCGGTCGACCGCGCTGGATGGAGCGCACGCCGGCGGCGGCGGCGCGCGTCTTGCACGGCGGCGAGAGTGCTCCGGCGCCAATATCGACCACACACTGCAGACGGCGGCCGCGCGCGCTCACACTGGCAAACAGGCCGGCCGGGACAGGGCGGACGGCGCGTCCGGCTGGCGGGCGGGCGCTCACTTCTGTCGGCGCCGGGCCGAGCCGCGCGCCGAGGGGACGCCGCCCGGCCGAAGGCCATCTGCCGGCCGGCAAAAACCCTCCACCTGGCGGCGCCGCCGGCAGTTGACGGGCGGCACAGGGGGCGGCGCGGCCCGGAACCCGACCCCTGCGGCGCCGCCCCCCCGCCGCGCGTGCTGTGCAGGGCGCGGGTAGGCGGTCGCGGGCCGCCGCGACCAGGCTGGCCGGCCGGCCGTGCGCCGTATCGCGCAGAGCCAGGCGACGGGGCGGCTTATCGCCGCCGAGCCAGGCAACCGGCTTTGGAGCGCCGCCGCCGACTGTGCGGCCACTGCTCGCCGCCAGCGCCGCTCGACGCCACGGCCAGCCCGCGAACCGACTACCGGGTCAGCCCGGTCACTCGACGCCGATCCCAGACCGGCACCGTCCCTGCGCGCCCCAGACTAAGCTCACTCCGTGAGTGGCCGCACCGCCCTCTTAGGGCTTCTGCCCAGGCCCCCGCTCCCAACACGCACTCCACGCCAGGCGACGCCGAACCCCGGCCAGGGTCATCGCCGGGGCTTCGCGCGACCCCGCGGTTCAATCCGTCGTCCAGGTCAGACGGCCACGACGACACGGCCGCCGGCGCTCTCGCACGTGAATTAACGCCGATGAGATGCAGATGGGACGCAATGCCGGAACAGGATGGACCCGGCAATTCCGACAGCCCGCGCCGCGGGGCGGAGACCTCGGTCGAGGAACTTGTGCGCGAGAAATGCCTACGCCAACGGAAGAGAACTAAGCCAAAACTGGTTGCGCGCCGAAAGTGCCGGGATGTCTTAACTTCTGCGGAAATTGAAGATCACTAGCCCCCGATACCCATATTCAGCGTATTTCAGAGCAGTGCAATCCGGCCAGAATAACACAGGAAGTCAACGTGCACAGTAGGTCATCCTCGGTTTACTGCAACCGGAGACTGAATAACTATCCCGGCTGCAGACAGCCCACTTGCTGACAGCGCATGCCGTTAAGAGAAGCAGTCTCGGCATCACAGCGGTTCGCCGCCCCGCACATCTGTTCCCGACCGCCTACAGTTCGATGAACGCAAGGCACGCCGAGCCTTTTTGTTCGCTTTCGTGATGATCGTACGAGACGCGCAACACGCAATCGGACGGTGCGCGCCCCGACACGCCTCGAGTGAAGAAGACTGGGCAGATTTAGGTGAGCTGCGTCTTTCCCCACATCTGCCCTAGGCGGACAACGCACAATGTTTTACATTTGCCCAAGCCAAACTCACAAAATGTTCTAGATCTTCCCTAGCCACACACCGCAAACTGTCCTGCATCCGCCCTAGCCATACACCGCAAAATATCCCACATCTGCCCTAGCCAGACGCCGCCACATGTTTGTTGCTTATTACCTCTCAGCTGCAGCGGTGCGGACAGAAATACTACGTGTATTCCGGATGAAACCTTCAACTCAGAGCTTTTCCGGGAAACCGTATCCAACCGTATCCACTCAACTTGTAATTTTTAGCGGCGTAGCTTATCACATGATTGTGTGCTTTAAGCACAAAATCGAGAGTCGAGCAGACACAAACACACAATGGCATGAAACGAATGCTATACGTAGACGTCATGCAAACGTATAAACAATGTTGTATATGAATGTTATACACACACAAGCATCACAGTCATTTCGTAGTTACATTTCATAACCGCCATCATCTTACTCGTGGCGTCGCTCTTAAACGAAATAAGTTTGTATCGCACTCTTCTCAATACACATAACTCAACGGAGCCAACAAGCAGCAAGACAAAATGACCTGCTGTTGAAGCCTTGCAAGAGTGCTGCTGCACTGCGTGCAAGCGCAAAGGCAATACGCAGGCGCTGATCATCCCGGGCCGCGTCGCCTGCCACTCAGGAACGGTGCCGAGAGTCGAAGCTGCGTTATAGGGCATTATACTTGCTAAATTTCGCAGGAGAAATCATGCTGCTTACGCCTTGCCTATTAGCCACATACTCATCCCAACACCAGCAATGAACAGTTTGCCCCACGTAATTTTCAGTGCAATGCACCGGTCACCTGGTCTGCGAAGCATGCCGACAAGAAACCATCCCTGTGACCCATGGGCGCTACCCGACCATTTTAACCCGCAGCCGGCCAGAGCTCAGAGCTTTCGTCGGTGCTCCACAGGTCGTCGAGGAGAACATCCAGGCCTGCTGCGGCCGGGGAGACTCAGCCAGCCGTGCGGCTGTCGACTCCGGCCCGACCCAGTCCGGTCCGACGGAGCTACGACACGCGCCAGCCGGCCCACTCGGCGACCTGGCGCGGCCGACCGTCGCGGTTGCTTCATCCCGGCTAACTGTGGCACCCGCGGCGACGTCGCCCCGTAGCTTAAGACAATGGGCCGTTAGGCGGACGAGGTGGGGGTGGACCCTGCAGATAGCTATGAAATGTCAGCGACAAAAGATCGCCCGAATGGTTCCGAGTCCTCACACTACACATGAGGCGTGAAAGACGGGCTGAACGGTACGAGGGGCCCGCGGGATAGAGCAGCGATATGGCCAGGCCCTGCGGGACGACGGAAGCAGCGGTAAGGGCTCTGCCGTCCGGTACCGGGACCAGAGCGAGGACCGCCCGGCCAGTGTCGGCTGCACCCTGCCGACAGACCGACAGACAGGTAGCCGGCCGGGCGGCCGGCGAGCGGCCCGCGGCGGCGGCCGCGCTATTGTCCTATCACGGCTGCAGTGAGTTGACGGCTACAGCCGCGGCGGGACAATAACCCGGCCGCCGTCAGGACGCGGGCCGCCGGATAGCGGGTCACGCACGCCCCGCGGCGCCGGAAGCCGCGCCGCCGCACCGGGCGTCACCCGGCCGGCGCCGGAGCCGTGCGCCGCACGCGCCGCGGACGAGCCGGGCCCCGGGCCGGCGTATCGCGGAGAGCAGCACACGTCACGGACCCAGTCCAGCTGACGCGGGGCGCACCACCCACGCGGAGCACCTGGACCGGCCCTGCCAGCGATCGGCGCGACGGCGGGCCGGACCGCGGTCCGGTGCCGCGGCGTACCGACCTGACGGCGGACAGGCGTAAGCAGCGGAGACCAGCTGGTAGGGCGAGACCATCAGCAGCGGGCCCTGCTGCTGCTGGAGGCGGCGGGCCCGGCCCGGGCGCGCACGGCGCGGATGATGCCTCAGCATCGCACTGCCCTCGGTAACAATTCACAAATGCCCGCGTCGCGTGCGCGCAGCAGAGCCAGCTCCAGTGGAGTAGCCATCCCGCCGCCACTAGCGAACTCCCATTGGTCGACCCGACTACTGGTTCAAGGTCATCGCCTGCGGGCGGCATGGTGGCGCACTGATCACGTGACATGTCTGGTCAGGGGCGGGCAGGGGAAAATTTCATGGCACGCTTTTCTGATGAAAGGGGAATAATAAAAATAAAATTAGAGTTAGAATTAATTAACAAAAACAGAGGCACCGGCAGCAACGCCAGACTGATTGGTTATGCACATAACGAAAGCATTGTTAGTTGGGTCGCAGATAACTTGAACACAAAAGACCCCAAACCACACTCAGGATTCCACTTTGGATTCAGCTATCAAACGTTAACGACAGCTTACGAGACCCCTTTCTTCAAAGGCAGGAGTTAGGTTGGCACAATATGGTCAGGGGTAGGCAAAAGAAATCACCAAACCTGTCGCAAATTTTGTCAAAACGAGGGTCTCTCCCCCGATTTGGCCCAATTCTTAGGAGCCAGGATGTGACTCCCACCTACCTGTTAAGTGGGAAAACACTCCCATTCAGAAGCGAATGCAGGCACATTCACAGAGCTAAGGTACACTTTTCGTCGTCATGTGCCCCATCGGTGCTTCTCGACGAGGCCTATCTCCTGCTTCGCCAATGACGAGGTAGGCGGGTAAATCATCTCAATCTAAACTGCGTCGCCGCCGCGACGCATAACAGCGCATATTCGCTCTTCAAGACGAAAGTGCGGCTGATGTTCCACAAAAACTTCGCCGCAAGATCAAGGTAGAACAAACACTAGCAAAGTCGAGTCCACGTACCGACTCTGTTGGATGACCTCGGTCAGCTGACATTTTTCGCGCAACAATTTTGTTAATAACCAGCCTACAGAAAATCGCATCTTAATTTGTGAGTTCTGATTGCATGAACGTGAAAACTAGACAGATGTGCGAGAATTCACGCCTCTTAAACCGTTCTTCAATGACAAGCTGTGATGTCGGATTGGAAAATTTTAACCTTGGAACCAAACAGATGCTGATAAACATACCAATACCCGGGAAGCTGAGTGAATTCCAGAACGCTTAACAGTGGGCTACTACGTAGTTTCTAACCATATATCTCATTACAGGAAATGCTCCACATTTGAAGGCATTGAGGTAAGCCTCAGCTATGACTGAAAAAGCTCGCTTGTAACCATTGGTATTCTTTTGAGTGCATGAGACTGCTCTAGGCTTTTCGTATTTTCTAAAGGCCAAAACTCCACGAGTTAATAAATGCGCTCCTCAATACGTTATAGTTTGATTACGTCATTAAAAGTTAATATGACGTCACGGTTAATGCCAGATTGTCCGTGTCAAAATTGCCAGTTTAGTGGGCGGGCTGACTAACTTGCACTTAAACGCAGGACCAGCGCCACATATTTTGTGTTGGGGGAGGGGGATGTTCAAGGGGGCCTCCTGGACAAAACTGTGCCTCCTCGCATGGCGGTCCCCTGATAAGTGTCGAATTGAAGGGGGAGAAGCACCGAGGGCATATGCCTTTTATTAAATTCTTACATGTATCACATCCAAATAAAGAAATATTGACGATTAGAAAATCCAGAATGGGGTACATTTGGTTATTGTGCATAACAGTCCCGCTACCCCAAGACAGGGACTCCTGATACAAACAGGGGCCTCCAATCCAGCACAGGATACTTCCGATTCACGAAGGGACCTCCAAATCTATCCAGGGGCACCGTTATCCAAAAACAGGGCATCCTGATCCATGAAAGTCGGTCAAAATACAGCCATTTAATGCATGAAAGTGGCATCCTGTTCCCGAAATGAGGCCTCCTGAATGCATAAGGTGCCTCTTAACCCAGAAAAGTAGGCTCCTAGTTCGTAACGAAGACCTTCCGGGCCAGCAAATGGGTCTTCTCAACTTGACATTGGGCTTACTTGTCTAGAGGATTTGCTACCTTGTTTATGAAAGTGACTTCATGACCTAGAAAACGGGGCTCCTGATGAAGAAAAAGGTCTTCGGAGCCCGATCGATTACTCTCTAGCTCAGTTATGGGGGTCTCATCAATCCGAATTTGATTCTGTAAATAGAATTTGACCCTGAAGACCTAAGGTCCGACATAGTTTGGTGAAAAATACCTACCCAGTTTTCCTTCACAACCCCACATCAATCGCAATTGCGAGCAAACTTGGTCTTGGGCTCAACTGTTCGCTGAGCGTTTCTGACAAAAACGTGATGCGATCCAATTTACATCACAAAAAAGTAGATCGATGGGGCTTGCAACTTTAGTCTTGGCACACAATGGTGAGTAAATGTGCGAATATCCTGAATTTATGCTGCCAGTAGTTGCACCACCACATGAGCACGACAGCCCCACCCTTTCATTTCAAATGGAGACAGACATATGATTTTGCCTTCTCGAAAGTTCAAAAAGTTCCGTTATGCGACAAGGGCCCGTGAGGACCGAGAATAAATTATATTGCATCAAGAGGAGGACCAACACATGCGACAATCTCTGTTCCGTCGGAAGCCTTATGACGGCCAATATCAGGTCGCATTAGTCGACAGCAGGCCCGGATGATCCAAAGGAAACAATCCCATAAAAACACAGGAAGCCCTCCAGTCTGAGCAAGGCCCCGATTCCAAAGGCCTGAAACCTCATAAACTGAGAAGAGGTTATATTTAATTACATATACCTAGCAAATACTTCTGAAAAAGTGAGCGAAATTGAAGGATTTTTTCTTGGTGGTTAGATGAGGGCTGGGGTAGATGGGGGCTGGAGCAAGCTACTGAAACAATTTTTTTTTAAAAATAGAAAATGTAACGAATAAGCACGGTGAGGCCTCAGGATTCTCCTAAGGCGCCACCACATTTGCTTAAGAGTTTTTGCTCTCGACATGCTTGCTCTCCCTTGGAAAGAGTTGGTGGTTTCGTCTCTGGCGGCTGCGCATGCCTTTTTGGTTGTACACATTATTGTTATAAAACAAGGTCTGCGGTTGTTATACGGCTTTGCGTCTATGTAACCATGAACTAAACACACTGGAAATGTGTCCGGTCTCCAATACACATCTTCGTCGGCACTAGACACATGCTATTTAACTTCTTCCAATATCCAAAGTAATCAAGAACAAGGAGTGTCCCGGCAGACGCGCAAAGATGAAAACATCAAAGGCTAGTGGCTACACAGAGAGTTGGATTCATCATTCATCACCCGGCTCACAGATATCTCTGCACCATGCAGTATTGATAACACTCGAACTCCACTACAATACCACTTAACGATGCAAGGCAAGTGGGAAAATGTGCATAAATGTCCCGAAAGTCATAGCTGCACTACATGCGCCAAAACGGCATCAGTCCCAACATAATGGCGCAATAATCGTCATTTTGTTGTAATGTAGCTGTCTGGGTAAATTACACAGAAAATAACTTGATAGTGCCGATGCTGCAAACGTAAGAATATGTACCGATTAAATAATACTACCACACATCAGAATTTCACTTACACGTTTGATTGAGGAAGCGAACAATCACAATTTTCAAGCTATAACCGGTGCGTTGAGTGCTATCTTACAGGTACAAACTAGCGCAATTAGGGAATGGCATCCGGGCGATCTGGTAATCAGACGCTGGTCCGATTTAAACCAGTTAGTGGTGCATTAATTTGATGAAGCATGCGGTGTTGTTTGACAGGATCTACTCACTCATCTAAAAATTCCGGTTTGAGGTGGCTCAATGCGCAACTTTTCGCTCCTTTAGGTATTTGCACCTGGCCCGCCTTTTTAAGTGCGCATGGGGGCTATTTCAGGGTAAGTTAGAATGCCGGATTTTGACAAGAGTGTGCTATTATTCCTAATTGGGCACCGACCGTCCAGAATGTCATTGGGATGTCACATCGACACTGACGTCCGTCATGCTTGTTGTGTGTTACGTGCAGCCCACAGTGCTGCTCTACCCGGCGATACCATTCAGTAAATGTATGTTCAAGGCTTATCAGGGTGTCTCAGAGCATCTTAGGGTCGATATTAGCACTGCAAACTCCATATTGTAGATGAATTAAGAGCGTGCACAGGGAATCATCTGCCCTTGATGTCGGCATCTGATTCAGCCAGAAAGGTGACATTACCCCCGCTCATCACTGAACCAGTGCCGGTGTGCAGCTATGGCGTTCACGCGCACAGTTTCACAGCATGAGCTGGGTGGGGTTAAACAGGGAGAAGATGCCCAAACCCACCTTCAAAATAGCCGACAAATAGGCTTCTCCCCCAATTAGGCCCACTTTCGTCTCCAGGAACGCCTTTCTTGGGGGGGGGGGGGGCTGAAACCCCGAACTGAATTTGAAACTACACCTCTGACGTGCTAACAGTGTTGACCTTTTCATTTCAGCGCGGAAGTACCCATGAAATGAGAGAACTGCTTCGTTGCAGTATGAAATTGGTGGGCTATTGTTGACTTGTTCATAATTGTACAAAATGTGTGGTGCTTTAAAATTATCAGTATAATTTTACCTCTCAACGTCCAAAAATTTGGATATTCATACATGACAGGAAGGAAGCCGAGCAGGTTTGCGTCGATTTTCAGTCCACCAAATTGATGGCCCCCGATTGTGATACCTATTGACCAGTCATACAGAAAGTGCAGTCAGTCCCGTATATCGGTTCCATTTGCCTGTAAAGGGCGCGTCGCAGGCCATAAGCGTGAGCTCGGACCCCAATCCGAGCTCTGAACACTCGAAGCGAGCATGCACGTGGCGATGCATGCACTCGATGAGCATGGCGAGCATGCCCATCGAGCACGTACACGTTGATGGCACGGTGCATCATAACAGGTTTTCATCCGAGGCTGTGTTTGATACTTAGTATCACCGTATATCGTATATTGCAGCTATTTGGAGTATCATGGTTTGAACGACTGCCTCTAACGCAGTATGGGCGATATAACTCACCGTTTCCGTGGCAGACATTTAAATGACCTGCAGCGTGCCGTAAATCCACAGTAAAAGCACCCCTGGGATTCCCTGAGCTACTGACCACGTGCGAGCGAGCCAGCAGCGGCCTCGGGAGGGGGGAGGGGAGGAGGGGACAGAACACACACGGCAGACGAGCACAGCGGCGGGGGAGGGGGGCATCCCGGCGGCCGTGCGTGCGCGTCACCGACGCCCGGGATGGGGACCGCGTGCGGCGGCGGCGGCGGCGGCGGCGGCGGCGGCGCGGCCCCGGTGGGCCAGCTGGCACGGCCAGCGGCGGCAGCGCGGCCGGCCTGGCTTCAGCGCCGCGCGGCGCCGCCGTCCTGGCGACAGCCGCGTCCGAGCGCGTCGGTCGCCGGTGGCTGGGCGCAGCGGCCGGTGACCGCGGCCCCGTCCCTGCCAGGCCAAACAGGGCACCTGACGCACGGGCCGCGGCCAGCGCACGCGCGGCCCGCGCCGCCGCCCGTGCGGCGCCAGCCAGCGTGCGCGCTCGACACACACACACACACACACACACACACACACACCACACACACACACACACACACACACACACACACACACACACACACACGCACGCACGCACGCACGCACGCACGCACGCACGCACGCACGCACGCACGCACGCACGCACGCACACACACACACACACACACAACCAGGGTCGAGCGGGAACGGACAGGCCAGGTGGAGGTGAGCGTGCGACGTGCCAACACGTCGTCAGGAGGCGCGTGCCTCAGGCCCATGGCCATCCGCCGTGGCGGTGCTCCAGTTCGACTGGATACGAGCGGTGTTCCAGTTCGAGTGAACACAAGACGCTGTGAGGGGAGCGAGATAATACACTAGCATTATACGGGCCGATTCATGAGAACACTAAGCCGTTACATAAAAACGTGGAACACGTCGATCTTTTTCAAGGGAGTTAACCGCCGTGTGGTCCATAGCTTGCATGACGTCACAGCGAGGCAAACATCGGACGGCACCGCGGGGCGACGGCCAGGCTGCTCGCGGAAACATGAACAAGGCGGCGACGCCTGGCAAGTAATGGGTCGAACATGGGCCGAGACAACTGCGCGCCGCACGTTTCCACGCTGCCGCCTTCGCAAAACGAACTGAATCAGATCGCCCGCCAGAAACGGTCCGAAGCCGCAGCGGTATGTCAGCATGACTGGTCCGGCGCGATCCAGCCCTCTGGCTCGGTCGCACCGTCAGCCATACCGAGCCTGAACGCCGCCAACTCGTGACGATCCGGACCAACTTCCGCCGGCCTTGATCGGGCTTACGGTAGGGCTTGTTTGCCATATGTCATTCCTCTATTGTGCGAATGAGCGCGGTCCATCGTCGACGAAAGAAAATCAGCTCAGACCACCCGCGAAAAAAAACGGCACGTAACATAGATTGTGGTGTAGCATTGGACCCCTTCATCTTGTTTCCTAATGCACTACGCACAGCCTGTCATTCCACGTCGTTACATGAAGCACCACATGCAGGGCATTAGCACGCCAGGCAATGGCCGGGGTCGAGGAGGTTTGTGGCGCCGTCCCTCCTAAAAAGCCGGACGACCTGTGCTGCGTCCGCCGGCCGCCCCGTGGGCGGCACTAATCAACCGTGAGGCGCCGCCCCACACGGGTAATGGAGCAGTACGCCGAACGTCGCAGCACAGGAAGAGGGGTGTGGGGGAGGGGGGGGGGGGGAGAGGGCGGCGCCCGCCGGCCGCGGACAGCCACCGCGCCGGGACCGTGGCATGCCCTGGCCCAACGCCGGCGCGGGCAGCGCCGAGGCTGACCCGCGCGCCGTACGTCCAGCGCCGCAGCCCGCGACGGGCGCTCGCCGCGCGTCTAAATCCGGTCACGGCGAGGTGTTGGCCGGCGGGATGTGCGGCCGGTGCGCCGCCGGACCATTTACGGCCCAATAAGGCCCAGCCAGCGTGCGCGACAGGGCCGCGTGGGCGGTCGCCACGGCTCCCCGGAGACAGCTCTCGGGCAGGGCGACGGCCGGCCGCACTATTCCGGGCGCGGCCAGCGGCGGCCGGGGTCGAGCCGCGCCCGGCCGCGTGACCGTGGCCAACCCTTCCGGCGCATCGGCCACCACCTGGCCACCACGCGCCACCTGCGCGCATTAGCATGTGGCCGCCGCCGCCCTTTGTCTGCCGGGTGCTCCTCCCCGGCACGCCCCTCATCCTCCACCCCGCGCGCGTCAAGCCTACCGCACCCACCAGACAGAGGTTGCGCAGAGATCGGAGGACATAGGACCCGCAGAGGACAGACGTCCCGCAGTCAGCCCAAACTCCGCTCACATTTTTTTCTCGCGTGCTCCGCTGTCCTCGGACTGATCGCTTGACCTTGTCCTCGGCGTGGGCGGCATAGAGCACACAAACGCGGCGTCAATCAGACGGCGCCCAGCTCCATATACGGTGCGGCGCGCACCGGCGATCCCCAAGCCGCCGCTCTCTCCGTCCGCCGGCCGGGCCCGGCCCGCCGACTCGCACAGAGGCGCCGGGCCGACCGGCAGTGTCACACCAGCACGCTACCGAGCCGGCCTCTGGCGACCCCAGCCGCCGCCGGCCGCCCATCCGTCCCCGACTCATTACTGGTCACTGATGCGCGTGTTCACAACACGGCCCGCGCTCAATAATGCATCGGCGGCGTGGCGGCGGCCGGACGTGCGAGCCGGCCCCCCGGTGCTCAGACCGGGAGGAGACCACGCGCCGAGGGCCGGCGGGACAGCGGACATAACGTCACACGGCCTGGCCGGGCACGTGCCACGTGGGCCGCACCGCCCGCCCGCTGGTTTGTTGGTCGCTTTACGACACGTCCGTCAGCTTTGACTATGAGCGTCGGGTTCACAGGCAGTTGCAAAAATAGCCACTGTACAATGCACGCCACGGAGCACAGCCCCACGTGGCTTCCCGTGTGAAGGGCCGCGCGAAACTTAAAGCATGTCTGCCCGGCGCGGTCCCGAGTGGAGAGCGCCGGTCGGTGGGCCGACGGGGGCGGGCGCGCCAGCCCGGCCATGGCACGGCACTACACAGCACGGTGAGGTACGTTACATTATATTAAGCTACGGCACGGCACGGCACGGCCCGGCCCGGCCCGGCCCGGCACGGCACGGCACGGCACGGCACGGCACGGCACGGCACGGCACGGCACGGCACGGTGCGGGTGGGTGGGTGGGAGGAGCGGGCCACGGTGTTTTGACACCGCCGAGGGGCGGTCGAGTGCCGCTCTCAGCGGAAGCGCGCCGCCCTGCTGGCGCCGGAAGCGGGGCGGCCCGCGTAGGGGACTGGGGCGACGGGACAGGATTCGGCTGTCGCGCGCAGACCGGCGGAGACAGGTCACTGGGCACCGAACAGAAGGGCGCAAATCAAACCTTCCAGTCTTGATAAATCATGCACAAATATTTATGACTGCTTAGGTTTAAGCGAGAGACGTTCATTTAACTTCGAGCAAGGCACATTTCTCCTCACGACGGATTAGACTGAAATCACACGATACACAAATGTCCGTGCAAGTAAGTTGGTTTGCCGTCTCTGGTCGTCATCGAGCCCACCGATGGACAACCAGAGGTCATCACATATTTCTAAGGCCTTGCAAAGCTAGTCCAACTACCTAATCACCATCTCAAGAGCTATCATGTTGATAGCATCTAGATCAGTGCAAGTCAGTGCAAAGCCATCAGTTGGTGCACTCTTCCTTCTCATGTGTAGTTCGAAACTGCCATTACAATGCTTTTTACTTCTTCTTTGGAACAGCACAAATTCGACAGTCTAGATACTTTCATCCTTGTTGTCTACACAACTCACTGGTATTGGCCATACAAAGTTATGCTTAGATGCCACTGACGTGACATTTTATACACACCATACGTATGGGTATAAAATCAAAGAGACGACAAAATACAGATTGCACTTAACGTGGCACTAGCAGGTTAATGGCGGATCAGCTTTACAGCACAGCGGGTTTTTGCAGGCTGGATCCCTAACTGGTCGACCGGGCTGAGTGCTGGCATTGTGGAAAAAGTTGTGTCTCTGAAAGACTCCCCTTAAGAAAAGCCTGTCCGTCAGATGCGATGTCCGAGTGCCGCTCCTCCTCCGAGTGCCGCGGGCTCCTCCGAATGCCGCTCCTCCTCCGAGTGCCGCGGGCTTCCCCGAGTGACGCGGGGTCCTCCGAGTGCCGCGGGATCCTCCGAGTGCCGCTCCTCCTCCGAGTGCCGCGGGCTCCTCCGAATGCCGCTCCTCCTCCGAGTGCCGCGGGCTCCCCCGAGTGCCGCTCCTCCTCCGAGTGCCGCGGGCTCCTCCGAGTGCCACTCCCCCTCCGAGTGCCGCGGGCTCCTCCGAGTGCCGCGGGCTCCTCCGAGTGCCGCTCCTCCGCATGCGCTGTCACGGACGGAGTGCGCGCCACAACACGAGGCGCGCGCCCCCACACCAGCGCGCCCGGGGCCAGCACCAGACCGCGCTGTCACCTCCGGGTGAGCGCCGGCCACGCTAATGGGCTTGTCCGTCCATTCATCAGTCGATGAATAATCCACCGGCTATTATGACAGGTGGACGTCACTGGGTAGTGGCCACTAACGGGACACGACAGACGGCATCCGGCCAGAATAGCGTATGCCGCCGGCTGCTTGGACCGGGCAAGGGCAAGGACGAAAAACGCATGGATCCAGAACAATCGTCCGTTCTTCTAGGCTTCACAGCAAGTCAATCGTCAAGTCTACGACATCTGTTCGTTTTACGATATGAAAGCAGGCTTTGAATCATGCTCGCCTTGCCGCCACTGTGAAAATACGGCCCACAGCTGAGCGTGAAATCCGAGGCGATGGCAGTTCGAGCAAGCGTCGGACGGACCCAGTACGCGCTCTCTAGCGCGACAGTCAGCTGACCAAAGTACGCGCCCTCCAGCGTCACAGCATCGGATGGGCCTAGTACGCACCCTCCAGCGCCACAGAGTCGGCTGACCCCAGAAGGCGCCTTTCAGCGCCACAGCGTCGACTGGGCATAGTATGTGCCCCCCAGCGGCACAGAGTCGGCTGACCCCAGAACGCGCCTTCCAGCGCCACAGCGTCGACTGGGCCTAGTACGCGCCCTTCAGCGCCACAGAGTCGGCTGACCCCAGAACGCGCCTTTCAGCGCCACAGCGTCGACGGGGCCTAGTACGCGCCCTCCAGCGCCACAGCAGAGATCCTGCCGGCGCGGGGGTCGACCCACACCGACCACTGTTCGAAATATAGCGCCGGGCGGCGGAAGCTCAGCAAGACGTGAACGGCTGACGCATAGCGAACGGAATCGTACAGGCTTTTACATGACGCGGCGAGACGGGCTTTGTATCGCATCACATGTCACTACTAGATCAGTGCGCCGTCCCAGCAGTTATCTCACTAGACAGCCGCATCCCCGCGCACGTTAGGAAAACCACGGGGAGGAAGGACGCCCCGCGCCGTCATGTGTTGATGCAATGGCCAAGCGACCAGCAGGCACCGCCAAAGGATGTGGTACAAAGCAGTCATCGGCCCAAGCGTCCGGTGGAATGAATTGCGCATGCTCTCAACCTTTCGCCGGCGGAAAGGAATCCAGGACAGGCTGCCATGCTCAGGTCGTGTTTCGTCGGAACGCTCGGCGCCTCGGTCGCCATACCGGCTGAACAGACTCCCCTGGCTGAACAGAGGAGCCAGAGGATCATTTCCCAGGCGTCGCAGCGGATGACGTTGCCTCACTGGACGAAAAAGCAATCACCTGAGCGGCGACCCTCGCTGAAAATGTCGAGCGCACACCGTGCGTCCTCCAGCGTGCCGTCGCCAGGCCCCATGTCTGTCAGCACGTGCCCGACTGGCCTGCTGTTGTCTACGTGGCACCGCAGCAGCTGACCGCTGCTGGAATGCGGCGCACCGCCTGAGAGGCTTCCCGGCCGCCCACCACCCTTCCTCCGTCGCCGTGTCCAGCTTGGGAAGAAACTTCCCCGGCAGCCCACTACCCTCCCTAACCCTTCGCGTCCAGCTGGTGAGGGAGGCTCCTCGGCGGCCCACCACCCTTCCTCCCCGGCTGGGGAGGTAGGCTGCTCTTCGTTTTAGAAGACCAGGTTTAAGCCCCATATTATTTCCGCTACCATCGCGCGATCAATACCATATCGTCCGGTATCAGAAAACCCGCATATTTCAAGAGGCATCTGCAAGTAAAATAAAACATAAAACAAACTTGACGGGAGCGGCAGTTTGCATCTCGCTTCCACCAGCGTCTGGCGAGGAGGGCGGGGGCAGGCCCTAGCTCTCTTCCCACGTCGTGATCTAGCCGGGACACAGAGGGGACGGCTCAACCTCTCTCCCCCGTAGTGTGATCTGGCCGGGACATAGAGGGGACAGTTCGACCTCTCCCCCGTGGCGTGTCCTGGCCGGGACACAGAGAGGACGATCCGACCCCTCCCCCGTAGTGTGACCTAGCCGGGACACAGAGGGGACGGTCCGGCCTCTCCCCCGTGGCGTGACCTAGCCGGGACACAGAGGGGACGCTCTGGCCCCTCTCCGGTAGTGTGACCTAGCCGGGACACAGAGGGAACGGCCCGACCTCTCCCCCGTGGTGTGACCTAGCCGGGACACAGAGGGAACGGCTCGACCTCTCCCCCGTGGCGTGGTCTGGCCGGGACACAGAGGGAACGGCTCGACCTCTCCCCGTGGCGTGGCCTGGCCGGGACACAGAGGGGGCGGCTCGACCTCTCCCCCGTGGTGTGACCTAGCCGGGACACAGAGGGAACGGCTCGACCTCTCCCCGTGGCGTGACCTGGCCGGGACACAGAGGGGACGGTTTGACCTCTCTCCCGACGGCGTAACCTAGCCGGGACGCAGAGGCGACCGTGCGAGCTCCCCCCCCCCCCCCCAGTTTGGCTCAGCTCAGACGTGGGCAGCAGACCGGCTGCGACAGCATCCACCGGGAAGAAATCCCGCATCAAGAGCGCGCTAGGGTTGTCGTGTTTTATTCATGAAGGAGAGAGATTCAGCGTGTTTTGAACGGTCGCTGGGGAATGTCGTCCATTCCATGATCATATTTATAATGATACATTATATGGGATAAAGGGCGTTGGACGTCTGGCCTCGAAAAGCCGGGCTTAGGAACAACGCAGCAATATTTTCAACTGCATATGAAAAAGTGTTAAAGCTTGAAATCAGTTGTCCAAAACACACAGACACAGCTAGCTATACTTTCGCGAGATATGACAGGTATTTTCCGGTGTCTAATCAAACACTGCTGCACAGCGCCAACATGTACATCCGACGCGTACCATGCACGGATGAAAGAAGAGGAAAGCGGGGCTGTCACGGGGATGTGCAGCAACACGGCCTCCGCTGGCAGCGAGGGCCACCAGCAGCGCCGATCCCTCTCCACCGCACGCCACCCAGCCTTCCTCCGACGCCACGGGCCCCGACCGGGGCAGGCGTCGGCGTCTGTCGGCCATGCCGAGCCGTCTCGCGACCCACCGCCAACTGCGGCCCGCTCCAACCCAGCGGGCAGCGGGCGTCGGCGTCTGTTGGCCATGCCGAGCCATCTCGCGGCCCACCGCCGACTGCGACCCGCTCCAACCCAGCGGGCGGCGGGCGTCGGCGTCTGTCGGCCATGCCGAGCCGTCTCGCGACCCGCTCCAACCCAGCGGGCTGATGCGTGAGCCGACGAGCCGGCCAAACTTGCAGCCAAGTTTCGTCATCTGGCCGGCGGCAGGCGGTATTTACTACAGGGCCCGGTTGTCCGGCCTCGGCGCCCGGTGCTGCCCCGATGGCAAACAAGTCGGCTGGTCCGGCTGTCACCGGCGGCAGCCTGACGTCTGACGCCGGCCCGTGATGGAACTTCAAGCCGACAACAGCCAGCCAATGCCGACTCAGCTGCGCTGCTCAATGCAAACAGTTAATGAAGTGTCATGTCTGGTAGGTTCAGTCATAGCCTCTATCTCGTACCTAGTAGTAATCTGAGGTTGTAGTAATCTAATATTAGTTCCGTGCTGTACAATTGATTACCGCGGTGGCAGCGTATGTGGATTATACCTAGCCTTATGAAGTCGCATTGCTTCCGTAAACCAAAGCCACCACAAACAATGGTTGGTTAGGGACGAAACAAAACTTTTAAGCGGGGGCGTGTTGGTGGCGTGCGAGCTACGCTGTCCACGAACGGTTAGCAAAAAACAACAACAAACAAATAAGCCACAGTGTCCGATGATACTACAGATAGTACGCAGGATTTTATGGGGGGAGGGGGGGGGGGGAGGAGGGGAGGAGGAGGGGGGGGGGGGGCTTGAGGCACAACACATAAATTTTGCACTGAAAACTGGTATTTTTGTGTGGCGTAAAACAACATCGCATACTCTCCATTTTCATATTTTTACGCAACTATCTGGCATTCTAACGCAACATTAAGTCGCATGCATATTAAACGTGTGCTATAGTTTCGGTAAGGGGGAAGGGGGGGGGGACACGTGTTCCCAACGCCTATTATGAGCGTAATGATAGATAGTGCGGGCGACAGTGCTCACTAAAGCCGTCACAGCAGCGGATAACACAAGGCGGACCACTGCCACCGACGACAGGCACCCAGGCGGCACCGGAGCAGCGCCACAGCCCGTTGAAGCCCGACCAGACGAGAGGGAGCGTCGTCCGAGCCAGCCGCGTCGCGCCAAAGTGACGAAGCGACGGGAGACAGCCGGCGGCGGCGCCTCTGGGACGCCGTCATCGGTCGCTGAACCCGTGCAGCACAGGAGTGACCGCGCCCGCCACCCCTGCGGCGGAGGCGGGAGGAGGCGGGGCGCGGCCAGGACCGACGCCCCAGCTCCGTCGACCGCTTGCTCATCGATAAGGCAAACAGTCACACCACATCAAACAGCAAACCGACAGCCGGCGCCAGCAGCGGTGCCGTCTGCGGAGAAACGACAGCGGTCGGCGACCGCCGCCGCCGCCGCCGCTGGGTGCAGAGCACGTCACCGAGCCGACCGCAGCCGGGTTCAGAGCACGGCACCGAGCCGACCACAGCCGGGCCCAGAGCAGCCGACCACAGCCGGGCTCAGAGCACGGCACCGAGCCGACCGCAGCCGGGATTAGAGCACGGCACCGTGCCGACCGCAGCCGGGCTCAGAGCACGGCACCGAGCCGACCGCAGCCGGGATTAGAGCACGGCACCGGGCCGACCGCAGCCGGGATTAGAGCACGGCACCGAGCCGACCGCAGCCGGGATTAGAGCACGGCACCGAGCCGACCGCAGCCGGACTCAGAGCACGGCACCGGGCCGACCGCAGCCGGGCTCAGAGCACGGCACCGAGCCGACCGCAGCCGGGATTAGAGCACGGCACCGAGCCGACCGCAGCCGGGCTCAGAGCACGGCACCGGGCCGACCGCAGCCGGGATTAGAGCACGGCACCGGGCCGACCGCAGCCGGACTCAGAGCACGGCACCGGGCCGACCGCAGCCGGACTCAGAGCACGGCACCGAGCCGACCGCAGCCGGGATTAGAGCACGGCACCGAGCCGACCGCAGCCGGGATTAGAGCACGGCACCGGGCCGACCGCAGCCGGACTCAAGGATGGGGGGCCCACGTGCGGACGGACGGGCGCCTGCAGGCGTGTGTTTACGGCATACCTCCAGCGCAGGGCCACCTATTTTCCGAAAACATCCAGCAGGATTGGACCTGGAACGCGCGGGGGAATTTCACGTCCGTAAATATAGCTTCGGGGAGTGTGTGTTGGAAGTACAGTCGTGATGGCACCAGCAGGAGTAAACACCAGCGAGACACTGGAAACATTGCACAGGGACTTGAGTCATACAGAGTGGTCACCCCTGGCGCAAAGGAATGCTGTTTGTTGCAGCTTACAATAAACGCCAAGCAGCAACAGAAGTACTCATATGGAACAGTGCATTACACCACTTCAAGGTATTTGGAACTGTGGTGGCCAGATTGCAACTGATCGTGACTTATTACGCACCGTAATTACTTTGCGTTGCTAGGCGTCACCGTTCATTCAGAGGGTCCTACGCCTGGTCTGGGCGCGCCATCTGTGCAATGTCTTCGGACGGATCTGTTTGCCGAGCGTGCGCTTCATCAGCTTTACGCACCATCATGTAGCCTAGCAATTATGTTAAGACGATACGTACACGGATCTCTGGGGACGCAACCAACGTAACAACTTAAACTTTTGGGTGAACCAGAAAATCCTGGCATCATTCGCGCAACCACGGCACGTTCTCATCCAATTCCGCGACACTGAGTTGGGCACGTGGGATGTCGATTTGTATTCTTTTTAAATAGCCCTGCCTCCCCCCCCCCCACACATCTCCAAAAAACTTGGGACGGTGTGTTACAAAAAAAACGCGGGAAATGCTGACTTTTACACAAATTCTATCGTATCTGCTCTGGATATAACTGGATAGCCACAACTATGGTGCTCATATTGGGAACTTCTTAATAAACGACGCACAAATTAAAAATAAACTTCCGTTTGCAAAAACCAGGCTAAATCCGTACACAAACACATATTTTGGCGGTCCAGGTCGACAGGCTCTTGGCCTAACCCCTCCATTAACCATTTACAAAGGGGCCGACCCTGATGTCCTCTCACATCAAGCATGTAATTCCGAGGCAGAACATGACTTCACCCCGCAACCAGTGAGCAGGACGCCCGATCACCCGAAGCGTCCGAACCTCGATACCGCCGCAAGTCACCACACATCCGGGCTGCGTAAACATCGCGGAAAAAAGAGATGGCGTAAATATTAGCGCGGCACCGTTGCCCGGACGCTGCGTTGCCCAGGCGACAGGCTTCGGTGGGCGGCGCGCGCGGACATGCATCGCGGCCGACCCCAGTCCAGGCTCACTCCGCGCCGGCCGGCACGGCGTGGGACGCGGCTGTTCATCACATTGACGGTGCTCAGCTGGAGCCCCGTCGAGTGCACGACTGGAGCACCGCCGAGTGCTCGACTGGAGCACGCGAGGCATGAATGCCCGGCCCGCGACCGACCCTGACGTGCACACGCCCGCCATGAGCGCCGTGTCCGGCAGCGAGTCGGAGGCCGGCCGGGCGGCGGACAGGGCGCCGTCGCCCCGGTGGGAGCCAAGGCAACTGGCCAGCGGCCGGCCGAGACCGTCCGCCACGTCTGCCCGGCGTCCGTCGTCAGCGGAGCCAACGGCGACGACAGCGGGCCGCGGCCCGCCCGGATCAGTCGGCAGGCGCGCCTCGAATTACCCCGCCCGGCGCCGACGACGTCACCTACCTCTGCTGGTGGGCGGGCCGGGTACGGCGCCGCGCCGCGAGCTCTCGCTGGCCGGGACGGAGCGCGCGCGGGCTCGCCGGCGCCTCGTCTCGCCTCGCTCCGACTGCGTCACCAACCCACTGCCCTGGCGCCGCGCGAGCACGCCTCCGGCCGCCAGAGCCGCGAGTCGATCACTGAGCAGCGCGCGCGCGCGCGCCGCCGCCGCCGCCGATGCCGACGACGTCGTCAGCGGCTCCCCCTGCTGACGAGCCGGGACGCGAGGTGGGCACGGCATCGACCGACGCCGGCCCGGCGCGCGCCGCCGGGATGGTGCGCGGCGCCGTGCGCGGCTCTACTTTCCAGCGGCGGTCTGGAGGAGGAATCGATCAGCGCCGGGCGCAGATTCCAGCCGACCACACGCGCCGGAGAAGCGCCGGGCCGAGGGCGGCCGCGGAGGTCGAGTCACGGCTGGGACTGATGACGACTGACGCTGGGGGTCTGATGGGACTCATCAGCGGGGACTGATGACGACTGACGCTGGGGGTCTGATGGGACTCATCAGCTGGGACTGATGACGACTGACGCTGGGGGTCTGATGGGACTCATCAGCTGGGACTGATGACGACTGACGCTGGGGGTCTGATGACGACCACCCGTCCTGCCCCGCACTGGACCGAGCCCCTCCCGACTTGAGAGCCGCCGGATGTGAAGCGCGCGCAGACCGGATCACCGAGCCGGTGAGCCTTCACCCGATGATGGAGAAGTCAACGACGGAAGGTACGAAGCCGGACATGGCCACACAATGTGTACATGAGTGTCGCGCCAGGAATGCGTTGGAGACAACATGACAATAGATAAAACATGTCTAAGAAAGATAAAGCCAGGAAAACGACCATGTAACAAAGCTGGCGATCGTCGCAACGCTGAGACGCCAGCGCAGACGCCGTCCTTTGGAACCACCCATGAACGTAGTCATCAACATGGCATAGCTTTGCCTCGGGACGAGCGTATCCAGCCTAGCAATGGGGTGGTGATCAGGTGTCAAATAATTATAATGTCAGCTAAATAAAGCGAACGTTTGCTACCCAAACCGATCCGACATAAAATAACTACATGCCATGGTTGAGAGTAGAGACACTGACGATGTGATTAATTGTGATCATCAATTAGGATCACAGCCAGGGAGATACCACGGCAATACAAAAAAAAAACAACTGAGAAAAGGTAAACCAGCACAACGGCCGTGTAACAAACCTGACAGGAGTCAAAGGACACGAGTATAAATGATAGCTCTGATATTATTTTTATTATGTTAACATTAGTTTCAGAATTAAAACACCAGAAAACAAAGTACATGAATTATGGTTTTAGGAGAATGGAATTCTGTCGGTGCAACTCAAACATGGCCAATGTCTAGCCAGCGCTAGGTTTTCTTTTTGCTAAGAGTGCATATGTCTGTCTATCTGCCCGCCCCCTTTTGCATTGCGTCGTGCCCGGGTAGAGCAGCGGGCCGTTAAACGGTGAAATTTGAACACGACACGCGGGCCACGAGGCGGTTTTTCCACAGGCAGCTCGCGAACCGCTGTGGTCCGGTGTTCGTGTGTGGCACGTGACGAATGGGCCGTTTTAAGCCCTTTGGTTTTGCACGGGCGGCCTGAAAATGAGAGCGACAAGGCAGACGAGCAGCTGTTCGAAACCTTGGCCACAGCTCGATAATCAGTGGCCGGGGCGACAACAAATTGGCACGTCTCGGTAGAAAACTGAACGGAGCATCGCATGGTGCCAAATCTGCGGTCGCACGTGCCACGTCCACAGGAGCGGCCAAAAGGAATTAACTCTATTTCAATGGTTTTTAACGATTTGTGCGACAACTAGGTGCGACAACTAGCCAGAGCGGTGGCAGGCGCGCGTTCAATTTCACAACGTCGACCCACGTACCGTCTGCAATTCATGTGGGCAACACCACTTTGTGCGACACACTATTGCGCTAGTAATCGTCGGGAAAGCCGGGACCGCCGGCATTGTTAACGGCGCCGCATGCAACACGTTGCCATCGTAACCGTAGTCAGGGTCGCGGCGGATCGCCATCGTAACTGTAGTCAGGGTCGCGGCGGAACTTACATCACTTCGCGCACCGATTCATCGTCTACATTAACCAACAATGTGTTTTGCATTATGTATTGTCATAACAGACACCAAATTTATGTACAGAGCTGCAACTGCACATTTTCGCGTCATGATATGCTACCGGTCAATCGCGCAGTTGCCGCCGGTGAGTCTGTTTAAGGAGTACCATGTACGCTCGTAATCAGCATGTACTTTGAGCTGACACAAAGTTTGACAAATGTGGTGCCCATAATCGCTGACCGACGCCCAGCACGAGTGTCGGATAACTGAAGCGATGTGAGCAGCTTTCACAGCTCTGGCCAGTCACTGGCAAAGGCCGACCGGAACACGTGGCGTACATTACCGCCAACCTGGTAACGAAAAGCAACGGCGCCATCGCGCGGCGTCGCAATGCTGCCGTCACCGCGGAGGCCGGCCCCTATAACACGGGATCGTCTCCGGCTTGCCCCCCCCCCCCCCCCCCGGGTCGGTTCATAGTCGGGCTGTGCAGCGGCCCTGACCGGTGAGCCAGTCAAGACCGAAGGGCTGGCTGTGGAAGGGGCGGGAGAGAAGTCTGAGGCAGCCGAGCGGTTCCGGCCCATCGGCCGACGACGGAGGCTGAGGGCAGCTGGGGCGAGGACCAGCGGGGAGGGCAGCTATGCGCACCAAAGGCGAGAAACACCGTCACCGGCGCAGCGTTCTCAGCGGCCGCCGCGTCTGCCGGTGAGAGGGCCAGGGAGACGGGCGGACCGCGACACCGAGCCGCGCTGAGTCACCGCCTGGCCGTCAGCAAGCCTGCTCAATGGTCAGAGGCTCAGCCATATCGAGAACGAGCTCGCAGCCTCGGCCCAAGGTAAATTTACTTGACCGACATATCAACGATCGGTGATGTTTACGGCCCGGAGGTCTGTCAGAGGAGCCAAATGCAGCCGCCGGTGATCGATCAGTGCCACAAACTAATTCAACTCTGCATTCGGAATCTAATCGAATTCCAGAAAAAATCCAGAACTTCATCTGCAACAGCAGATGAGAATGTGCATGCAGCACCCGGAGCAGCTACGCCGCTGTGAACCACCAGACCCACACATCCCCCCTCCAAGTCATAAAACTGACAGTACTTTTCCGTTCCTTCAGACATGTTACACCCAGTTACAGATGACATTTAATGTCGAAATTGGGGAGTATATAAGATTAAAAAAAAAATATATATATATATGTATGTATGTATGTATATATATATATATATATATATATATATATAACACATTCGATAGGGTGGTATATCCACACTTCAATATTCGACTTAGTGATGAGATATGACTATGCCTGAAGTTATGCATTAACACGCGCCCGGATGCCCTTCGCTCGGGTGGGGGTCAATTTGACCCGGCTGAGATCTCGGGAACTAAGGAAGCTAGAGATACCAAATTTACAGGGTGTCTTGACCTGCACGTGAACTCACTTAGGTCAAGGTTTGAGCTTCCTACGTCATGGCATTCAGGTCAAATACAGTCAAACAAGGTCAAATTCCAGGTTGGTCTCTGAAGTGCCCCCAAGAACCTAGGCAACTGTTTCTAAGCAAAAGGTCAAAAGCCCATTTGAGGCCAGTGACCTTGTTTGACCTTTTGAAGGGCATGGTGACTAAAATCACACAAGACTGCTCTGAGTTTTGCATTTGAACAAGCGACAAAGATTGCGCTAGGCAGTATGTTTCTAAAAGCAAAATGCCGACCCGTGTCATCTTAGGTCAATAGCCTTTTCTGGCCTCCAAGAAGTCAGTGGAAGATGTATAATGCGGTTCCTGCTGTTAATAAACTCGAAATGAGCACCACAAACTATCCCATACAGCAAGCCCTAGAGTAATAAATCAGGCTGGTTGGGGCCTTGGCCTGACCTTCATACCTGGCCTTAGGTCAAAGTACTTTACTCATCCAATATTTGTGGTGCCTAAGAAAGCATCTCAGAGATGTATGGCTTCGTCAAGCACTCCGCTATTGTATCAAGTTGGACAATTACTTAGAATTTGCCTTCGCTGAGACCATGGCCTGACTTTGATCTGCCATAGACCAGCGACCTTAGAAGGTACATCTTAATTTTTGATGTTACACCATCCGCTATTCCATTGACTACAGCTATGCAAAATTTGGCGCGGCTGCGCGCGCCGTTCGGAAACCATTCTGGAAAAACCTTCGGTGGAGGGGGGGGGGGGTTAATTTGACCCCCTCCCACCCAAGCGCGTGTTGAGTAGGTAAACTGGCAAGTAAAGCTCAAACACAGACCATGATGGCTTCTAGCATGCCATTAGCACATCGTCTTGCCTGAAGCAATGCATCTTAAGCTATAAATAAGCCTCCAATAGAGCTGTGCTCCGGCCCCGATCAGATACCTGAAATATTAATTTCGGGACAACAGTTTAGCTTACGTGATGCTTATCGCCCACAGTAACCATTCGCCTGCGGGATTCCAGTGCGGCTGTATCCGCTTGGGCTGCACATCTCAGGCTGGTTGACGACAGGATATCACTTGAACGAAACGCAGGTCTTAAGCCCGCCTTCTCGCGAGAGCAAACCGACGGCGGTCCACCGAGAGACGACATCTCAGGCTGGTTGACGACAGGATATCACTTGAACGAAACGCAGGTCTTAAGCCCGCCTTCTCGCGAGAGCAAACCGACGGCGGTCCACCGAGAGACGACATCTCAGGCTGGTTGACGACAGGATATCACTTGAACGAAACGCAGGTCTTAAGCCCGCCTTCTCGCGAGAGCAAACCGACGGCGGTCCACCGAGAGACGCGGTTGCATGGAAATTTCCCCCAAATCCCAAATTCTTATGAAAAATCATGATGCTTTCAAGGCCTACGGCCAGTTTAGGGACCCTCTAATGCTCTTGGATTCATTTATGTTCTTAGCGTCCTAGTGCGCTCAAACCTGAGTGATTGTCTCGGAAACCTTTGGCATCCTCAAATCCCCTGACAATTTCAGATCATACGCCTCCCCTGGGCTCTTGCCTTCAACAAGATCCCTTCACTGCAGAGAGATAATTTCGGCACTGCGTTGCCGATTGCCAGAACAATGCCGGCAATACTGGAGCAATAACTGAGCTGGCAATGCGGGGGCCTTCCCGGTACCAGCCACTACAAACTACCAGGAAATACTCGGCTTGTGTTGAGTGCATTGCAAGCCGGCATCAACGCCGGCACCTTGCTGGATGTAGGACGGCACACATGGGCTCACGACGCCAGGCTTCAGGTACCTTTACCCTTAATTCCCGCATTCACTAACTTGACATAACCTACTAATGACCGTCCAGGGATCCCTCGCTATCTTTAGGCTCGTTGGCCTCTGCACCATATCGAGTCGTGTGTGCATCGCCGAAGCGCACAAATGCTCGAATGAGCAGGCGTAGCCTGGAGTCTGCAGCTCGCCACAACCAACATGTGCTGCTCAGGATAAGCATCACATCCCATCCATGCCAAATAAGTACCACTTTTAAAAATGTACATTTGTATAGAGCACATGCTTACCCAGTATGAAACAGCATGGTGGCGTGAAGTCCAACCACCTCTATTGCCTTCAGAGGGAATTCGAGTGATTCCACCCTGTCTGTGTGATCAGCGTTTGTTCGGTAGTCCCCATGCGGGTCGCTCGCCCGTACCGACTGCGCTGAGCGCGCCCCTGCGCGAGGCTCGCTCCCAGTGTCCTGTGTATGAAGTCTGTGAGTGGTCGGACGGCCCCCGGCCTCAGCCGCCCGGGCAGACCAACGCCGCCGGTATTTACGACGTACAAATATTGCGTACGAGACACCCATTTCATCTGTTCTGCCGAGGCCCTAAACTTTGAACTGCGCGGTACAACTCAGCGAGAAAGTTAATAGCTTCTGCAGTGTGTTATCAACGTCACAAGCAGTTCATATTGGAGATTAAGTTTCTGCCGAACACTGGCCGTCTAGCACTGACCTCGCCTGGTAACACATGCTTGCAAGGCAAACGCGGCTTCCAGCCTCCATTTTTGTTGCAGATAAACCTGGCCATATCAGCCCAACGCCTCACCTGGGCTGACCAGACGGCTGGCGAGGGCCTGGACCGGGCTAGGCTGGCGTAGGCCTGGGATGGGCTGGGTTGGCGTGGGCCCAATCATCAATTGCAGGGAGTCAAGACGAAATTGATGACCGCAACATTGACTGTTTGTGGCGTGATGTATTTGTGGAAGCTATTAAGTCTTCTACTGAGTTGCACAAACACAGCTTAAATAATGGAGTATCGATGACAACGGAGGCGAAAATGAGTTCATCCGGACATCTGAACAAATATCGATACCCTACATGTCGACAGGCAAAATATGGAACCCGCTATACAAAATATCGACACTGAAAAATATTAACAGACAAAGCACCGATTCCGCTGTGTTAGCACGCAAAATATCGACACCACAACATGGCATCACAAAAATATCGACACCACAACACGGTATCACAAAATATCAACATCGCAACATGATATCACACAATATCGATATACTAAGACAATATGACATAACAAAATATCAACGAGATTAACATCGACACACTCAATATATTCAGGAACAGGTTTGAGATGGAGAGCAAAAAAGTTGTTTTGATTAATTTTGTTCTGGGTCAGTTAGGCGTGAATTGGCTAAGAGGAGTTAAAAAAGGGAGTTATAACTGTCCCATCCGGACCAAGGCAAATGGCGAAAAACGCTCTCGGCAAGCTGAGGGTGTTACATCCAATACTGCTCATTCAGTTATTCCGAGTGCCGCTTTTATTGGTGCATTTCCGTCAGATGCGTCGTCATTGAAGCTTTACGACGCACTCAGCTGCTGAGGCTATATGACGTCACCTCCCTTTCAGCCCGGCAGAAAAGACGACACCGCGGGGAATCGAACCCGCACCTCTGGTTTCACAGACGCGCAGTGGTTAATGCAGATGCGTTAACCACTTCGTTGCCGCATCCTCTTTGTCAGATACGTGGAATGTCGCATGCAGAGATCTGGTATGACGCCAACAGAGGCCAATATCCTCCCACGGGCCCTGATATGACGGTTCACTGATAGGTGCCGCCCCTTGGAGCGTACGTTCATAGCGCCACTCTTTACCGGTTGCCGCACCTAGCAGGACCAGTTGCCGCATTTTGGAACCCCTGTACTCGAGTGGCAGAGGCAAAGGGATTTCTCTGCTTCGTCTTTGTCAACCCCAGAGGAACAATGCTGATGAGACTCGTCGCACAGTGCAGAGTTGCGCAGGTCGATGCGCGTACAGTTCAAGACCAGTTCTTACCACGTACGTTGAATTTGGTGTGTTCGATTATTTTCACCTTATTACGATTAGTACACTAAGAGTTTTCAATATTACATCCTCAGATATATCAGCGTTTTAGTAACCGCATCTGCAACGTTTTTCATTTTTGATCGTTTCGGACGTTTTTTCTTTATCGGCGCTTGTGCCCCACAAAAATGCAATGAATTATTTGCGCTATTGATATTCGGTAGGTCGATACTTTGCGTCTCATATTCTACGATACCCATATTTTGCGAATCAAAATTTTTAACTGTCGATACCCCACGTGCCCATATTTGACGCTCAACATTTAGCGCGCTTTTAATGTGTTCATATTGTTTATATTTGGTCCGTTTGTTTGTGTGTGGTGTGGTGTGTGTGGTGTGGTGTGGTGTGTGTGGTGTGGTGTGCGTGTGTGTGCGTGTGCGTGTGCGTGTGGTGTGTGTGCGTGTGAGGTGAGTGTGCGTGTGGTGTGCGTGTGCGTGTGGTGTGGTGTGGTGGTGTGGTGTGCGTGTGTGTGTGTGTGTGTGTGTGTGTGTGTGTGTGTGTGTGTGTGTGTGTGTGTGTGTGTGTGTGTGTGTGTGTGTGTGTGTGTGTGTGTGTGTGTGTGTGTGTGTGTGTGTGTGTGTGTGTTCGTCGTCAAGGCTAACCGTAGCTGGGCCGGGCTACCTGACCATCGGGGTAGCTGCAGCCAAACCGAACCAACTATCCGAATGACGGACCACTCGGTAGCGCCGTTGATCAATAAGCGTGAAGATGTAGGTAGGAGGTCAT
>NW_023597054.1:11492426-11516607 GCF_011947565.3 Pollicipes pollicipes
GACGCAGGGGACAGCATCACACATGGTACACGGAGGCAGTGTCATGTCCAGCAGGCCCTCCTGGCGACGCAGGGGACAGCATCACACATGGTACACGGAGGCAGTGTCATGTCCAGGAGGCCCTCCTGGCGACGCAGGGGACAGCATCACACATGGTACACGGAGGCAGTGTCATGTCCAACAGCAGGCCCCTCCTGGCGACGCAGGGACAAGCATCACACATGTATACGGAGGCAGTGTCATGTCCAGCAGGCCCTCCGAGAGAACGATATTTCACATAGACAACCTCATAGAGAGTCCGGCAATATGTTGGACACCTGTCATCAGCCCTTAAATCCACGGTTCTTTTTCGCCAGGCCACGGGAAGAGCAGACGGATACAACCAAGTTCCATGGGAAGCCCGTTTGAAACGGATGTGGAGTCCCGCGAAATCGGCAACACCCTCTCCACTTCGCAGAACTCCTGCAACACGTAATTGCAGGTGGTGATGCGGTACCACCACAACACCGGGGGTGCGGGCAACGATGTCGGTTTGTCGCCTGAGACGTTCACGTCAGGCCAGCGCTGGAGAGCGGCAGGCAGCATCCAGTCTGATCCCGGGCCGGACCCTCAACCTAGGATAGCCTGTCAACCGGCTGGAGAGGTATGGCAGATATTGGTTCGCCCACCGAGCTCATTCTGACGCTGGGGTGTCAAGATCCTTCAGTCCAGGCATCTACCTGGCACGTGCGGAGTGCGACTGTGCGGGGGTACGACCTCACCACCCATGTCCTACACCAACACCCTAGTACTGCCACGATATCGTTCAAGTTCTGTAATTCTGCATCAGTAGTGGCCTGGTACTGATGGTGTAGCTCACAGTTCTTCCCAGGTACTGGCCTGGTACTAACCTGGCACTAGTATCGCCCGTGACAGCGGCGTCCTTCCCGAGCGCTGACGGCGCCCTGCCTGGGTACCGCCCTGGTAACGGCCACGCGTTGACCTGTTACCGATGATGTACTCTCCTGGGACAGGGCCGTTAGCGGGCTGGTGACGCTGGTTCTGCTCTAGCTCTGCCCTGACACTGCACGGTCAGCCGGCTGGTGACGCTGGTGCTACTCTGGTACTGAGCAGCCAGTCGGCTGGTGATGCCGGTTCTGCTCTGGCTCTGCCCTGACACTGCACCGTCAGCCGGCTGGTGACGCTGGTGCTGCTCTGGTACTGGGCAGCCAGTCGGCTGGTGACGCTGGCTCTGCCTTGACCCTGACCTGGCACTGGCGCTGAATCGTCAGTCGGCTGCTAACGCTGGTTCTGCCCTGGCACTAACCTGGTACTGGGCCGTTAGCCGGCTGGTGACGCTAGTGACGGCGGCGTACTCGTTGTCGGCGCGCCTTGACACGGTCAGCTGCAGTCCGCTGATGACGCCGGCCTCTAGCGCCGACACGGCCACGCGGTCGGCGGCCACGCGGAACTCCCGGCTGGCCACCTCAGCCCCGGTGATGGGTGACAACAGCTGCCGACAAGACCCAGTATGGTTCAGGACGGGACCCAAGGGTGACAGTTCTCTCACAGAGATTAGAGAGACCAAGCAAAGACGCCAGACTGGCCCCCAACTCGCTGGCAAGGGAGGCAAGAGGGTCGCTTGAGGCATCAGTGCTCTTAACCGGACACACGTCGGTCGGTTACCCAAGGAACAGCTCAGAGGAGTCCCTCCGTGGACCTCAGGGCGCGTTGCTCCACTGTGACTATAAAACCACTGCGCGTCTTCCAAACCACTGCCGACTTCCATTCGAGCACAATCCAACAATCCACCAAGTGCCTCCGGCAACTCGCAGAGTTAGTTGAGCACAAAACCGCGGAAACCCGCTTACAAGCCACTGAGCACGCTCTTAAGTCGGCGAGGTTTCCATATGCCTACTCGGGCTAATCGCCGTCCCCATCGGCCTAGAAGGGCGACCAGCACGGGAGGTCAACTGACGGGGAGGGGCTGCTTTGGGTCACGCGGCCGGAGGCGCCAGATCGGCGGGCGCCGCTGATGTGGGGCTCCCGTCGATGTCGGGAGCGGAGACGCTTGATTCGGCAAGCTGTGGCAGCTGCTGCCTCCCAGCAGCCGTGTCAGGGGCACTTCGTCGCAGTTTGACAAAAGTGATGACGTCAAACGACGATTTCCGAAAACGCCTCGATCTTTGCTTTTCCTGAGCCGACGCCGCGGCGCTGCAAGCCTGCAAGAATTTATCTGAAATCCACTTACAGATACCCTGAAGTCAGCCGGTCACATCCCGTTCGGCTGATCTCCATCCGTCCAGTAAATCAGGCTTAAGTAAATTACCTGTCGTAAATCTGTGAAGCCTGCCCATCCACTCCCTTTAAGTGCCTTTTGGGAACTCATTGACTTACAAGGACTTTTGCATGGACTCACGATCTACTCTGTGACTGCAGGCCTGAGATCAATAATACAAGCCTTCAACTCCGGCCATAGCGTCGCTATCAGCTGCTGTCTGGCCAGTTCAGACATACCGGATTCTCACGAATCCCGCCGGTGACAGCCCGACGTGTACCTCTGACGTGCCGCCGTGGGCTTAGCTCCCAACAACAGGAAAACTGGCACGGATCTGCGATCATGAATGAGCCGAGGGAAGACGCGGCAGAGGCACCGTGACCCTGGAGCGGACGCTGCACACTTTGCCAGTCCTCAGGAATGTTTGCCACGACATGCACTACAAGCGTAACCCTGAGTTTGGAGGCGCTAGGAACGCGGCCGGTGGACGGCGCCGGCCTCTGTCCGTCAGCACGGCGCCGCCTGGAGACCTGCCAGCCACGGCCCGGCTCTGGCTCCGGCTCCGGCTCCGCACTCACGACTGCTGCTCCTCTGCCGGGACCGTCCCGCGGGACCGCACGGGATGGGCGAGACGACGCCAGAGAGGGGAGGTGAGGGGACGCGGCGGCCATGTCGCAAATGTGTTATAGATTGGCGGGGTTCACCTACCCACCATCCATTGCAACGTTTCCACTCATTGCGGTTATTGATACCCACCCGATATTGGAGCTATTGCGATGTGAAATATACGCAACGAGTGTGCTGTATTAAAAAACAACAACAAAGCGCGACGCTTAACACTTAAAAGGAACGTGCTCGCGACAACAGAGATGGCACTGCCCGCAACGTTCGCGGATGTCCCGCGCAGAACATCCGTCCGTCTACCGACCCGGCGGCCTCTCGGCGGGAGCCTGGCTTCAGACAGGACCTGCGCCGGCTCTCTGTGCCCCGCCGCACCGCTGGCCACTCGGATAGACGGGCAGAGAGAGCGCGCCGAGTGCCGCCGCTGCGACAGAAGCGCAAAAACCGCTGCAGCATTGCGTCGGCGGCCGCTGCGGGGGTGAAGGTGGGGGTGGGGCGGGCCAGCTGCCTGTCCGGCGCGCTAGGCCGGTCAGAGTCGTGCTGGTGCAGACGTGTTTGCCCGACGTCAACAGGGCCGATCACAGGCACGTGACCGGCAACATGATCCGCCAGTCGGGGCTGACTAGCCGGCTCACTCAGCGCTCAACTATCCGAAACACGCGAAACATTGTTTGAGTAATGTCGGAGCCTACGGATGGCCTCCGCGGACCGCTAGAGCCGGATCAGCGCCGCCATAGACCCCGTTCTGGACAGGAAGCTTGCGACACACGCCCGTCCGCTGCGGTGGCCCGTTCTCTGCGCCATCCGCCGCATCTGCAGAACAATACCGGCGCACGGAGTGGGCGGCGCGGCGCGCAGGTCGGGTGGGCTCGGCGCCGCCCGTCGCAGGCGGCCGCCGCCTCCCAGGGCGCTCCGGCTCATAACCGGCTAACCCACACCGGCTGTCCCCGGCGTATGTGGCGCGATCAATCGCGATCAATCCTCGCCGCCGGCTGTCGTGCGCCGACCGGTGCGTCGGCCGCGCAGAGCGGGGCCGGGCCGGCTCGCGCTGACCTTTTCCGCGGCAAGCGCCGTCCGAGCCGCTGCCCGGCACCGGCCACTCTCCGGCGTCCGGTTCAATCAGCGCCCGACGATTAATGACGCGGCCACGCGCCGCGGCCAATCAACTGGCGACGATTAATGGCGCACCGGGTGACTTTGCCTTCTGGCCTGAGGACGCCGCTAAGCGCAAAAGAGGAGCTCCGACCCGCCCACTTCCTGTCTCCGACCTCCCCCCCCCCTCCCCGCTCCCCCCGCATTTGGAGCCTGGCAGGTCTGGCACCGAAGCGGACGCCGGGCGTTTGTCCACGCCTGCCATGTGGTCCATGTCCGCTGCGCGAGCCGGCCCACACACGGCCGCCGGCGCAGACAGGGCGTCCGCTGTCTGCCGACACGGCGACCACCGCGGTCTGGCCGGCGACGGCACCGCGTCAGCATCCGAGGCCTGGGGGGGGGGGGAGGGGGCCTGGAGCCAGCCTGGTGAGGCTGGCCGGCGGCGCCTGTGCAGTCCGTGCCTCCCGCCCACAGGTGTATTTGACGGCAGCGGGCCGTGTATTTGCGGAACGGAAGTTTACGGCGATGCAGAGCAGATTAGCCGGCCGCCATTTCCGCAGATGAACTGCCCTGCGCCGCGCCGACCAAAACACGGAACCTGTGACCGGCGGTCTCATGGAGACCGCGACAGACGGTCCCAGGGAGACTGTGACAGGCTGTCCCTAGGAGAGCTGTGACAGGTTGTCCCCAGCTGCCTGTGACAGGCTGTCCCCAGGGAGACTGTGACCAGCGGTTCCAGGGAGACTGTGACCAGCGGTCCTGAGGAGACTGTCGCGGACTATCCAAAGGAGACTGTTGCAAACTATCCAAAGGAGACTGTGACAGACGCTTTCAGGGAGACTGTGGCAGACGGTCCCGAGCAGGCTGTGACAAATGGTCCCAAGGAGACTATGTCAGGTTGCCCTAGGGAGACTGTGACAGGCTGTCCAGGGGAGATTGTGACAGACGGTCCCAAGGGAGACTGTGACAGCGGTCCCGGGGAGACTGTGACAGGCGGGTCCCAATGAGGCTGTGACAGGCCGCCCATGACAGACTGTGACAGGGCGCCCCAGACGGACTGTGACAGGGCGCCCCAGACCGACAGACTGTGACAGGCCGCCCCAGACAGACTGTGACAGGCCACCCCAGACAGACCGTGACAGGCCGCCTCAGACAGACTGTGACAAGGCGCCCCAGACAGAACTGTGACAGGGCGCCCCAGGCAGAACCGTGAATGACGATCTCCAGGTGGCCTTACCTTCGAGCCATGGACTGCGCCGCCCGCGGTAAACGGAGGCAACGTTTGTTGGTTTTCACACCACGAGCGTGCAGGCTCGTGGAGCTTATCTGGGAACCTGCTGAAAGCCTCAGCTGCCTGGCAACCTCAATAATAAGCTCCAAAAGGCTTTCGAAGAATTGAACTGGTTTCCGTCCAATGGGAGTGTGGGTTTTTCAAGCAACCACGCGATAGCTTTCACACATGCATGCAATTACAGGGAGCGCCTGGGTGAACTGGCAACCGGCTGCAAAATACGGTGAATGGCTTTCATCACCAGCAGATGTACACATCATACGCGGTAACCCAAGCCAGGTCGATGGCGTTTCATTTGGAGAGTGTGGCTAGTGCTTCCTGAGCCGCAGCACAGCGCCGGTTCGCCATTACAAGGACCGGCTGAGCCTTCTCCATGCCCGGCTAAGCTCCCCGCAGGCCAGGCGCGCAGAGCCGGGCGCTAAAAAACAGATGCGTCCTCCGTCGGCCGTCGGCGGTGGAGGCCGCCGATTCCGCCTGAACGCCGCCCCGACAGAAGAACAGGTCAGATCGACTTTCGTTCTCTCACTTACAGGGCAGGTCGGTGCCAGGGTCGGTGCCACCCATGGGTGTAAATGTGTGTTTGTTTTTTTTTGTCCTAAATCCACCACATGATTTCATATACAGCACACATTTACATCACAGCGTGGGAGTTGAACACATCCAGAGCTATAAATCCTGCTCCCAAAGACCCGAAATGCTTCTAAGTTTACGTCTGTTCACACATGCCATGTCACAACCAACGGGCGTAAATATACATTTGTCGTTGTTTTTCTGTTAACAGTAGGAGCAACCAATATCCTTTCTCTTCCCTCGTCACAGAAACGTTTACCGTATATTTCCTACCCAAATGTTTAGAAAACAGACTGTTTCCAAAATACCGTTTTGTGCCCCTCCCTCTCATCCTGAATCACCCTCCCCCCCCCCCCCCCTCCCCGTCCTTCCGTCACCAGGACGATGTTCCATTCATAGTTCGACCTGAGGGATGGCTCAGACCCCCTCGCAGTTTCACTTGAGAAGCAATTTAGACCGTCGTCTCTAACCACGAGAAGAGCAGCTTAGGCCGACTGATTCCCCGTCAGGGGAATACGAGCGACTAAACCCGTCCCTTCCCAACAGCTCAGACCCGCCACTCCTCAGCGGTGGAACAGCTCAGGCCCGCCACTGCTCAGCGGTGGAACAGCTCAGGCCCGCCACTCCCCCCCCCCCCCCCCCCCCTCCCCCGGCAGTGGAGCTGCTCACAGGGCAGCCGAGGCCGCGGTCCGTGGCCTCGGTCGGACACAGGCCGTTTACACGGCGACCGACCCGGGACGGTGGCCGCCTGCCAGGGGACCGGCAGCTGCCAGCTCCGCCGCGGCCGCCGCGCCAGCCGGGGTCACGGCACTGCGCCACGGGCCACGACAGAGCGGGCGGTGCGCCGAGGCACGTACACCCGGCCGGGACAGGGTGGGCGCTACACCGGAACACAGGCCAACCGCAGCGCCATCTAGCGCACCTGTACCGAGCCGAAGCACCTTTGAGGAAGGGGATTAGTGCCCACAGCAGAGGCGTCAGCAATTACTGCCATTGTTACCGTAAAAAAGAAACGAAACAACGCTGAACGCATGATGTGCTGGACAGGTGTCCCGAGGAATTAACTCTACAAATAATTCCACGGAACGTTGTAATGAACTAATGCGGCGCGAGTACATGGTATGCGTACATTACGCAGCTTGTGATTATCGTCTCTGATCTTACTTCAGCTGCAGAAAGTCATCGTTAGCACAGATGAGCACCACAGCGACCCAAGCCGGCAGGTGTCGCGCTGTTCTTATGCATCTGTGACCGGATCATGCCCAACAGCGTAGGAATTGATCGATTAGCTGTTCAAGCGCATGGCCAAGGAATCAGTGCGGAGATCCGTGTGCACGGACACGGGGCAGTCTGGTGCTTATGCGGTGCTCTTTAGACGACATCCCTTCGCTTCCAACAGATCAGATCATCCAACGGCGTTACTTTATATGCTTCTGGGGGACTGAACGCTCCTCCTCCCAATCCTCCTCTGTGTGCTCCCCTGAGCCCGAATGCTGAGCCAAGGAAATGCAAAAAATGTGATAGGGGCGGCCGTGGGCGGTAAAGGTACCGGTCGGCGGTAAATCTTCCACCTGATTGCATCACAAAAATAGTGAAAAAGAATAGACACATTTTGTGTGGCGTGTTCCAGAGTGTAAGTAATATTGGCCTGGTGTTAATTGATTTTAGCGAAGAGCCCTGAACATGAACGCTTACCTGATTGATAAGGTCGTTTAACCAATGTATACCTCTTCACAAACTAAATGTCCATTGTGTTCTGCAAACTTCCAACTCATAATACCAAAGTATCAGGAGTGCATGATCTTTCTTGCTGTCATGGACTTCAAACTCATATAAAAGCGCTGACCGCGCTGTTTTTTAAGACGGGTTTTCTGTTGACCCGTCTGGTCACGAGCCTTTACCTACCGTGCCCTTTTAGATGAAGGTACTTCCAGACAGTGCACATGATGCGTTTCTCATAGCTTCTCCGCCGAAGATGTACCATGTGTACATGTTCACAAAGCTGTATTTTCACATGGGCTCGAATTGGAAAGTCGTTTTTCTTTAAAGCAATCCTTAATCAGTTTTATTTTTTGTTGTAAATCTTAGTCAGCATGACAGCATGACAGCAAATTCAAGAGGTCGAAATTCGAGGAGAATTCAGGTCCTGGGGACAGGCCAGCTCAACCTTATCGACTAAGCTTTTGATCGACTTTAGAAAGCGACAACCTGATATCATCTTTATTCCGCCCAGAGAAAAGAAGCTCCGTTTGGTAGACGCGGAACAAAGCTCCAAAGATAAACAGACGCAAGCGCACATTTCGTGATCGTACTTTCCGTGCAGCACAATCACTCAGGCTGTCTTGTCAGTCACTGTCAGTTCAGTCAGTTTTGCAGCCACGTGGCCTTGTTGAGAACGGAGCTTTAAGAATACTTAAGCTGGACCCATATCACATGCCACATAATGCCGCCGGTTGCAAGAAACCATCGAGAGCATGCAATCAATCTGCCCGGACTCGATTTAACGCTGCTGGGAAAATGTTCAGGAAGTAAGCCCTGAGATACCGCGACGTCGCAGTCATCCGGGCGCGCGGTCATGGCGATTCACACAAACCGCTGAGTGTCAGCCCACGCCTTCTGGAGACCAAGCGATTCGCACAAGCAGCGGCTAACTGCGTGACCCTGCAGCCCTCGATGTGGAAAGTGCCTCTCTGATGCCCACACAGAGTGGGGGGAGGGGCGTCCAGGGGGTGCCGGTGGAGAGGAGGCAATAGATGCGCGCTGGTGGATGGGCACTGGTCGACGAACGCCGTGGGGGGGGGGGAGAGGGATGGAAGAGGAGCGGTAGAAGAGCGGCGGCGGGTCGCTGACGGTGGAAGTGGCTGATGACCGGCTGATGGGAGAGCAGCGGTGGATGACCGACTGATGGAAGGACAGCGTTGGATGAGCGGCGGTGGGTCAGTGGCGGGCGAGGTGGCTGGTGGCCGACTGATAGACGAGCAGCAGCGGATGGGCGGCGGCTGAGCGTGAAAGACTGCTGCAGGAAGAGCGGTGAGAGCGATGGGAGAGCGGTGCAGGACTAATGGAAGAGCAGCGGCGGCGGATGAGTGTCAGACGGTGCGGAGCTGGAGCACGCCCCGGCAAACAGATGGCGTTTGTCGGCAGCGGCCGCGCCGAACAACGCCACTGGCCATCCGGCCGCCCAAAGCCCATCGCCGGCCAAATGGAGACGCATAACTTATCGGGCCGCCGCGGCGCTGCGCTGAAGCCCGGGGCCCGCGGGGACGGGGCTCTGATTGGCCCGCTCGCCCTGGCGCCACCCACTGTCAGCACTGGCAAACGCACGGCTGTCCACCGCACCCTTCACGGTCGCCAGCTCCGGAACAGGGCACGCTCAGAGCCTCCGTCCGAGGGGCGACTGGCCTGTCCGCGGCCCCCTTTACGGTCGCCAGGCTCCGGGACAAGGCACGCTCAGAGCCTCCGTCCGGGGGGCGACTGGCCTGTCCGCGGCCCCCTTTGCGGTCGCCAGCTCCGGGACAGGGCACGCTCAGAGCCTCCGTCCGAGGGGCGACTGGCCTGTCCGCGGCCCCCTTTACGGTCGCCAGCTCCGGGACAGGGCACGCTCAGAGCCTCCGTCCGAGGGGCGACTGGCCTGTCCGCGGCCCCTTCGCGGTCGCCAGCTCCGGGACAGTGGCACGTTCAAGACCTCCATGTGAGACGGGCGTCTGCCTTGCCAGTGGACCCCGTCTGCCCCGGACAGGGTGTGCTCCGGATCGGTGTAGGAGGGGGGCAGACATGTTTTCCACAGAGCAGTAATGAATAACGTAACAAATGGTCATCTTTCCGCTGGACGCACCCAGCAAGTTTGCACGCCTCGTGTGCAGGCGAATTGATTAGTCTCAGTGCCAGTGCTAGGCATCCTCTTGCAGTGGTTGAAGGTGCGCCTGAACCATTCTCATTGCTGAAGAAAACTGTATAAGCCTTATCATGTTTGCACGTTCCGAAAGGCCTCTAGGGTCACCCTTGTCGTGAATGAAGTGGTCCTTTCCACTACCTGCCAAAACGGAAGCAATTCGAAGCCATGCCGGCAGCACGGAATCACCTGAACTTTGGTGCGTCCCTGGGCCTTGCCCACCAGCAGGTTGCCTCGGAGCGTGGCAAACTGAGGGTCAGCGACCCGGAGATGACCTCTGACCAGGTCAGTGACGCGCAGCGACGTCTTCCTTCCTGCCACATACGAGACGCGGCCGGAGTTGTCATCTCGGGAGACGAACTTGGCGTACACCTGAAGAGGGAAGTCGAGCGTGAATCTCCTGCTGCATAATGAAACGACCTGCAGGACAATGGTGGCTGTACCTGCTGACAAAGAAAGCGTGCCTTTTCGCGTGACTGCTAGACATCTCACTGCATGCAACTCCCATTCACTTGTCCGAACGAAAAAAGAGAAACTCTAGACAAGAACAATAGGAACATTTCCGTGCTCGTAAGCCGGAACATTTCACATCCGACTACAGACCAGAACGCATGGATTTAGAAGAGCTCACCCGCTAGACAAATTCAAAATCCACAACCACGCGATCGGCCGGTGCAACGGTCCAATCCACCGGCTCTCATCCCGATTCTGGGCACGGCAACACGCCTTGATTGCATCCTTTGCGTGATTCATCACCGGCGTCACCGTCCGCCGCCCGCACGGTGACCATTGGCTGAATCTGTTCCGGCTTCAGAGAGAAATATGGCGTACGATCACATCAGAGTTGGCGCGCTGACGACAAACCCCGGCGAGATTGGCAACGCGTGCCAGCCGAGTGCCCGACGTGCGCCGCTCCCCCGCCTCACCTCGATCTCGGTCTGCTGGTAGCGCAGCTCGCAGATCTGTCCACCGCCGCCGCTCTGGTACGTCTCCGTGACCGCGAACAGACTGCCGGGTCAGAGAGTGTCAGCGCCGCCGGGCACGCGGCGCCCACGGGTCGTCGCCAACCGGTACGGGTCGACTGGCGTCGGAAGGCGTCCCCAGACGGTGCCGGCTGGACCGACTGATGACGGGACAGGACCGGACAGGCCGCCGGCCAGCACGACCTAGCTCACTGCCCGCTGAGTAGGATGCATGTATTTACATAAGGATAGTGGCTTGCTGGCATTGCCTGGACACTTGGAACGGTGGCCGCTCTCCACACACGGCACCGTGTACGTTTTTGCATCATGCCTATAATACTCCGGGAAAAACCGACTAAAATACGTACTTCAACACGAAAAACATAATTTGGCAGCGACGAAGGTTGATCTCAGACGTGACGAAGTTATGAGGAGGTCGTAAGTATCGTCTTCTTTGAGTTCGTCTGCTCGCTATACCAATGTCAGTACTCCGTCAGGCACATCCCGGGCGCTCTCAGAGGTGCATCTGGGTAAAACTTCATTACTCGTAGGACGAAGAGTGAGCGCCGAGCTAGCTCCAAAGTCCCATCAGCGTGCTTCTTTAAAATAGAAACTAATTTTCTTTACGGCAGCCGTCCGTGGAGAGCGTCGCGGGCGCCATCCTCCCGCCCAAATCTCATTCCGGAAACAGGAGCCGTTTTTAGGCGCCTCCAATACGGCCACGGCGCGGGGCGTCGCCGCGGCTCCCAAGTGGCCATCGGGATTCCGGCTAGGGTTACGCGCCGGGTGCTCCGGTCCGCGGCGGAATAGCAAGCGAGCTGGCGGCCGCGGGGCGGGGGCGGGCTCGGGAGCAGCGTGGCGGCACGGGCGCCGCGTCGCCCGGGGCCCGTCAGCGACACGCTCTGTGCCCGGCGCGACGACCGTGGAGCCAGCATGGCGCGCTGGCCGTAATGGCCGCGAAATGGGCGATGGTCTGGCCGACGGTAATACGTCATTTTGTATTTCGTAAGGCAGCAACCCTGACTGGCTTCGACTATAAACGTCTGACCTTACATAAAGACAAGGCAACGAGAGCGCCGGCTTGCTCGAAGCCTCTCTGACCGGACAGCAGGCCACCGTCTCCGCTGCCACAGTTCGTCTAACTCATCTCCGCTCCGGCGAATCAGCGCACCCCATCCGTTACGCACCTGCCCAGGTCGTTGGGGTGTTTGTTGGTCTCGGGCAGGCGCACCTCCCAGCCGCGGATCTGGCTGAGCTTCGGATCCGGGATCTCGATGTCCAGCGGCTCCTCCGGCACCCAGACGCGGAAACTGAAACACGTCACGGCGTCAAAGCGCACGGCGCAGAGCAGTGCCCACTCGTCTGTAGGCAAGCCGTTGCAACCCAGCACAGACGCGAGTGGGCGTCCGCATGGTTCACACCGACACAGGCCACAGGGCCACAGCAAGCATCATGGTAATCGCAGATATGCCTGGTTCGCAACACAAAAAGCATCGGCGGGAACTTCAATAGCTGGGAAAGATACATACAGGAATAGCACGAGCGGCATTAGCATGGCCTGATCTGTCTGCCAGCTGATCTGTCAGCCGGACGTCACCACGGCCATCAGACCATCTTCTGAGCGGCCGCTTTTGGATCATAGAAACTGGTCCGGGCAAAACGGTGCGGATCAGGAGGTTATGCTGCTTGCATGGGATCAGGCATACACGATTCTATTCCGCGCGACTGGCATGACCACACAAAGGAACTGGCTGTTCTCGGCGTGGGGATGGAGCTGGCATAGAGACTGCAGTCATCTGACTTCAGATTAACGGGACTATCAGTCATGCTACGTCCCAGGACATAATGGCTTCATTGCGTCGCAACGACTGCGACTGAGTTAACTTCCAGATGTCTATGTGCGGTCACGCGTGATGCCATTGCCAGTGACGTCAGTGCGGCGTTCCCGAGCGTTACGCTGTTATGCCAGTAGCCCATTTGTCACCCGCGTAACGGAAGCAGAATTGTTTACGGATGGCATAACTTTTGGAATTATCGTCCTAGCCTGGTGTGTTGATATCCACACAAGGTCTTGGCAATTACATGGAAATTATCCGGATTGTGACGCTTACATGGCTGAAAGACAGGCGCTGTACAGAGCTTTGCCCAGTCTCACATAACACCTGACGACGGCCAGAGAACTGACTGGCCGAAACGTTGCAAACGCGGTAACACATCACACGAAGACGAGAGACCGAACGCCAATTCCGTCCCTTATAGTAGCACGTCGTCTCAATCCTTCTGTAAACGTGTAAAATATTTAATGGAAATGTTAATCCTTTTCCATTTTAGGACGAAGCGCGAGAAAAGCAAACAAACAGCAGCGCAGCTCATTCTTGGGCAACGGCTGTTGCTTGTTATTCAGTTGCGTTTTTTTTTTTACCCCGACGCCACCTAAGTTCATCATAATATAAGCAACCCGCTTCCCAACACATTGTCGTGTTTTCTGCTGTCGCTACCGTTGACTTATGACTGCGCTACCAAAAGAACATGGTCGATCAGCTTTACCCCACATCTATCAGTGCCATCTTCGGTAGCTCTCAGGAAAATAGGCTGCATTGTATGCGCTGGACGAGTTAGAGTACGCAGCATAACAGTACGCCTCTTGGTCACCCAAAATACACGTCAAGCAATTCCTTTTGATTAGATATCGCACAAAAGGCTGATAAAGACTGCAAACAGTAATAACTTACTCTAAACGTGGCAGAGACGGTAAATCTTAAAGGAACCTAACCAATCAGTTTGCACGGACAAACGCGCTGGTTTCGGGCGCAACGGCGAAGCCTTAGAGTTGACGGCATGACGGCCAATACAGCTTATCTTTAGTCCCGCAGCCCTTGGTCCTCGTTTCCGCTAGATTACAATGTTGTAGATAGCGTATTCCAATTGAAATAGTATAGCGTAACCTTTCGCACAACTTATGATGGGACCAATTTGGTCACGCAGTCTAGTGAACAAATACTTTAGCGATCTTTGCGGTCGGATGTGGTAAAATCAAAGCATAACGTGTTAAAGAAAATGTGTTCTCTGAAAGAGGTCAGTGGGACTTCCGTCGAAGCATTTCTTCAAAACATTTCCATCACACAACACACATTCCACAGCGCCAATATCAGCTACTGACGTAGGGTATGGGGAAAACTGGCCATGCAGTCTGGTTGCGTGTTGCAGCAGTTCGATTTCAGCTTCAAAGGTGGCGTTCTTCCTTTAACTCACGCAACACGCAGCCGCCCGAGTGACCATCGGGTCATCAAAACTAATCTCCGTTACCGTCGTCCCTCCGAACCGGTGTGGCGACGCCGCTGCTCACCTCGCCGAGCCGTGGTAGGAGCCGTAGTTGACGATGACGGTGGCGTTCTGGCTGCCGCGCGCCTCCGAGCCATCCAGGTAGACGGACGTGCACGAAGATGACACCTGCGGGCACGCCGTCGCCACCGTCAGCGGGACAGCGCCGGGGGACTGGCTGCGCTGCGCGACACGCACCGAAAGATGACACCTGCGGACACGCCGTCGCCACCGTCAGCGGGACAGCGCCGGGGGACTGGCTGCGCTGCGCGACACGCACCGGAAGATGACACCTGCGGACACGCCGTCGCCACCGTCAGCGAGACAGCGCCGGGGGACTGGCTGCGCTGCGCGACACGCACCGCAAGCCCGGCCGCTGGGCGCCGCGCCGGCGGAGAATGCAGACGAGCGAACCGACGGCGCGATGAATAACGCACGACCGGCGGTCATTAGTGGAGTAGACGCGCACATCGACCGCGCGGCCGGAGCGGCCGGAGCGGCCGGAGCGTGGTGCCCTGCAGTCGTCTGCGGGGCGCGCCGACCGCCGGCCGGCACGTCAGTGCTGACCGCCGGTCAGCGCCCGCCAGCGTCGGTCCGCTAGCACCGACCGCTAGCCGGCCCACCAGCGCCGACCGCCGGCCGGCCCGCAAGCGCCGACCGACGGCCGGTCCGTCAGCGCCGACCGACGGCCAGCGTTCGCCAGCGTAGGTCCGCCGGCACTGACCGTCGGCCGGTCCGCCGGCACCGACCGTCGGCCGGCCCGTCAGCGCCGATCGCCGGCCGGCCCGCCAGCGCCGACCGCCGGCCGGCTCCCGTCAACCCCGCAGCGCCAGCAGCCGGTCCCCGCGGTGCCCGGGCCGGTGCAGCCGCGCGGCACCGGCGTGCCGCTCCGCTGCGCGTACCCCACGCTCGTCATTCACGCCGCGCGCCGCGTGGCGCAGCGGCGCTCGCGGTCGGCGCGTCGTGTTTTGCCGGCGGCGGCTGACCCGGCGCCGGCCGGGCCTCAGCTGGTTTTGGCTGCAGTGCGGCAGCCAGCCGGCCCGCCGGGGCCCGTGTCGGCCTCAATGGCGGGCGGCGCGACACGTGGTGGCCCGATGCGCCCGCGGCGGCGCCGCTTAGACCCGCAGCTGGATCGAATCGGAACACGTTGCGCGGACCGCCCCCGGTCTGGCCGGTGGGAGCATCAGCCGCACTTTATGCTCTCTTGTAAAGGTAATTGTGACTAATATCAACAATTTTAGTGGCGGGCTTATTTCACCGAACCCGTTGCACGGCAAAATGGCCTATTTGTTGAGTCTGCATCAAGACCACGGCGGCCTCCCGTTGCGTTATTCGTTGCACCTTGAACGAAAATCCCTCAATGTTGACAGAGCTCTTAAAATCGCCATTCGTGACACGCTCTAATCCTGGCAGCGTACATCAAAGCAGACGCCACCCGTGACTTTCTGTATCCTGTAGACGCATCACGATCAGGGACTACCACCTGTCGACAGCCATGTTAACCTGATCGGGGACTACCACCTGCCGACAGCCATGTTCACCTGATCAGGGACTACCACCTGTCGACAGCCATGTTCACCTGATCAGGGACTACCACCTGTCGACAGCCATGTTAACCTGTCTGTGTCGCACACAATATGGCGCATCTGTTGAAAGTGGCACAGCATCTGTCCTTCTCCTCGAAGTCGTCACCTGTTCCGATGCAAACGGACTCCTGGCACTCGCCGTCCGCTGGTGTTTTGGCAAAAATTGACAACCGATCCGTCGTCTGCTCTTTACAACTTGTCTTGGATCGCTCAACATTTTCCTCACGGCTGGCCCAGCAGATGCGGCAGACGACACCAAATCTAACTGTGTCGAATCCTCTTGCATGTTCACATACAACTTCATGGTGTTATTTCAAGCCACGTAGCATGATTTTCCCTCACGGCTCAAATCAGGTCACGTGAGGTTATCGGGCTATTTGTTTGGCCATCGACATAAATTCGCTCTCAAATTGCCACGGGAAAGGGTATACGACACGGTGATGTGATTCTAACCCATACCAGCGAGCTGCGCTATAATTAAAGTGCAGTACTTCTGGTAGAAAAGCTAACGGTTTCAGTTCAGAGTCGTTACACATTGCTCTTCCGTTTGGTTGACATTTCTGTGTCATTCAATACTAGAGTAACCCAACTTATTGTTAGGAAAACTTGTAAATATTGCCCAACCACTTTGTTAGTTGGCAATGCGTTTCCTCGGCCGGGCTTTGCGGGCACTGTGGCCAAAACACCGGAGGGAGTTAAAACTTGAAGCCCTACGCCGTGGCTGGAAAGACTTGAGCACTCAAGACTCATGACTGGCTCAAGTCCGGAGAGCATCGTTACGCTGAACAAAAAGGAGGGAGACGAGATACTTCTAACTCCCCACATCCTTCCCAAGACCCCGCGGATTTCCACCCAACTCGTCGTCCGCCCGTCGCGCCGTTCCTATCCTGACAGTCTCCCAGTCTGCCGTGTCGAGCTGGCCGAGTCCGTCGGTTACTTCGGGGAGGCTGGGGGAGGCCTCCCTGCCGCTTCCTGCGAGACAGGCGCCGCTCGCTCTGCAGCGCACCACGCCGCCGCCAGGCACGTCCTCTGGGCAGGTAATGCTACCGCCGGCGCGCGGAAATCCCATCCAGTCACGCACCGTGGGGGGACGGATGGCATCCCGCACAGCCAATCAGAAGTAACGGAGCGCTGCCCACAGACGAAGCTTAGCAAGCCACGGGCCTCGTTCGCCGCGGACCAGAGCTGGAGGTATCGTCGAAAACCGGCAGTAAGGCTCCCACATATGCTACCCGGCGAGAGGTCTTTATTACAAATATGATTTTTGTGTGTTTGTGAAAGGTGCTATTTATACCTGGTCGAAACGATAGTCGGAGGCATTACATGAAAGTTGTTTGCTTTTTGTGACAGTTATTGTGCCAAGGCCTTCGAGTGTTCCAAACTTTCGCGCGGCAAAATTCGTCACGATTTCCTACACTTATCGCAGGTGGGTGGTACAAAGTTCCGCGGCTAGCGGGGGAAGGACACAGCAAGAGCTCTCACAGAATCCAAAAGATCAGGCGAAAGAGAATTATACGACGCACCAACTCAAGCGTGACTTCAAATATCAGGCAAATAAGATAACTTCAGTGTCGTGCTCGTTTCATGTAGTTCGCTATAGGTCGTCCACGGCACCTTCATGTTCACCAATTCGGAACAGTTACAAAATGCCAAGCTAAGGCTCAAGAATTAAACATCACTGCACGGCCGCTTAGCAAAACTCCCTTCCACGTATGTAGTTTAATAACATTCGGCAAGCTATTACACTTGTCACTGTAAATCATTTTTTGTTAAAAAACTTTTATTGTCACGCGCACCGCAGCCGCCTACATGCCTGGATGACCGCATGGATCCCAAGAAGCCTGGCTCATGCCCCTACTGACGTCATCCGAACGGTGGCTTCTGCCTCCTGTTTTTCTGGCATTAGTAAATACCCATCGTTGACAACTAGCTCTCCAATACAGGCCGTTAGCAATGCAGGACCAAAATGTCGTACCTCTGGTTGGCGCGACCGCCGCCGGTGCCAAACCACGGCAAATACGAACCAGGGCATACTGTACATGTGAAACTTCAAGCTTCGAGGCTTCGAGAGCCAGTGAATTCACCTCATGCACAGAGGTGACTCGAGAGCCAGTGAATCCACCTCATGCACAGAGGTGGCAAATCATGACGCGCAGTTACGTGGACCGTCGGAAGCGTCCGCCACCACATGTCTTTAGGTTCCTGGAAGTCATACCTATAAGTTCCGGAAAGTTCTGTCATCTAGCATTCTCTGAAAGGATTATGCGGAGTACAGCATTCATAGAGCCATGCGTCCGCCTGCGTCCAAGAACCGGAGTCTGAGTCCGAGTTCTGGTCTCTTGAGCGTGGGTCTGAGTACCGGATCTACCCTCGTGAAATAACGGGGTCCGAGCCCGTATCTGATTACTTTCGCTGGCAATGTCTTGGCACGATTTTACGGAGGATGGTAAGACAAGTGCGTTGCTGCTATATACATCAAATGACTCAACCCGTAAGAGGGTCGGTTCGTATTCGCCAAGTTGAGATGCAGTCACGGGGTTTTTATGCAGCTGCTTTCGTCTACATTTGTTGGTATTTCCTGATCTCAGCCAGTCGGCAGAGTCAGCAAAGTTCACTCGGCCTGGTGATATTCGCCCGGCCCGTAACACGGCTTCCAATCAGAGAGCGTTACTATTTGTGATGGGTCGAGCAATGACAAAACGGCCCAGTCTTTAGTTTACACCTACGGAATTTACTCACAACACTGCAGGCCTGGAATCGATGCCATTTTCAGGTGACTTAAACTTGCACTGACTTCAAATGGTTTCCACGACTGCATTATTCTCTTACAGTTAAACATAACTGATATTTATGATCACATGTGCATTTCGTGCCGGTTGATCTAACAATCATTTACCGTTTTGCACATTAGGCACTTTGACGGTCGGCCTTTGGCCCCGTGGTTCAGTCGGATCCCGGGGTAACCGAGATTCTCCCTCTTGAGGCAATTGGCTTCCAACATCGCCGCGGAACATCGCCTATCACACACCGGCTGTGAACCACGATTTTCCCTGACTAATTGTCACATGGCTACATTTGCCACATGGCCTAAACCAGTTTCGGCACGCACCGTCTAGCTCAAACAAAGGAGCCGCCAATTTCAGCCAATTACAGTAAAAAGGTGTGTAGCGCTGTGCTCTCCCACGCCATGAGGTTTTAATCATGGACTGGGCTTCAGACGGAACCTATGAGCAAGAAGTGTCGACAGAGGCGACGCGCAGGACGACAGACCTTACGTCACACCGTATTCTGGTCAGAATGCAGGATGCCAAAAACAAAACGGTTTGGCACCGCAGAAATATGTAAAAAAGACGACCGAAAAACACACCCGGACTACGACTGCCGCCAGTCGAAACGTGAAAAAGACGACCGAAAAACACAGGCGGTTTGCGACTGCCGCCAGTCGAAACGCGAAAACCAGACGCGAAACTTGGGTGACGTCCTAGTTGTCGGAGGTCGGCAGGCCGTACGACATGAACAGTAGCCTGCAGAGCAAACATTGGTGGGACCCTAAGCCACCGCTCGTCAGCTGCAAGATATTCGGTTCTTGCATGCAGTGCTTTTAACTGGCAACTTAGTGCGTGTGCATTGCTGGGACTGCGTCCACCAAAAAAGTCCTCAACTTGTTTTCAGAACAAGCAGAAAACGTTATTCCATGCACCAGTTCTGACGCTAAGGAAGCGCCAGCAACCTTAATATTGTTAATAGTGAGCTCTGCTTTCGACGTAACGTTATGAACGGATACGCTATCATAAATCTGAGCACCACTACGGCGTGTTTGCCCCCAGATGGTACTGTCATAGCCAAAGCATTGTACGATTGTTGCACCATAAAAGGCAAAGTCCTGGAAAACAGGAAAGAGCGCAAATAAATCAGGAGAACGCGTCACAACGATCTTTTAAACTATGCAATCCAAGGCACGATTTTTCGGTTGGCTCTGTCCACGTGCAGGGCACGTCGCTGTTGGCGTTACCTGTCGACTGCACCCACCTTGAGCACGCTCTCGTCGGTGGACTTGCAGGAGGACTTGAGCGTGACGTCAGCTACGTCTCCCGACTGCGTGACCATGAAGACCCGCAGCGGCTCAGTGACCTGCGCCCCGGTCAGCATGGCCGTGTTTACCAGGTCCGTGGTCTGGAACAGAGCGTGACCCGCTGAGCGCGTGCTCAGGCGGGACGCGGGCCTGATGGTCGCAAGCCTGGTTGAGGCGCGTCCCGGCCGCCCCGTCTCATTAGGCGGGCGAGCCGCCGTCGCTAGCAGCAGCAGAACGGGGTAGTTGGAATTGGAACTGCTAAAGTTCAGAGCATGACGGAGTGGAGGAAAAATAACCAACTGCCGGAACAATACGCAATTTAGCTCGGAGTCCAAAGTTTAGCACTCCTCAGCGGCAAACCGAAGCGGTTACAACCGGCGGGGTCCGGCCGCCGTGCCGCGGCGGCCGGACCTGGCGTGCTGCCCGGCCGCACGCCACGTCTTGCGGCGTGTCAGCCAGCGCGCGCGCGCGCACGAGCGCGCAGACATACCTTGGCCATGGGCAGTACGATCTGCGTGTCGTCCTTCTGTAGGTTAAGCTGGGTGATAATCTTGCGGCGTGTCTTGCGCCGCGCCTCCTTGGGCTCGTCGCCAGCCGACAAGGCGGCCGGCAGGTACTGGATCCGCCATATGACCTTGCCGCCCTCACGCAGCTCCGGATGCTCGTCCACTTGCAGCATCAGCGTAAACACCTCGTACGCCCTGCGGAAGAGGTGGCGAAAGGGCGTTGTTACAAATGGTTGGCTTGTGCCGTTCGGCGCTCTATAAAGGCCCAGAAACATTCTTGCAGACGCAGGTTTTTACGTCAAAATCTATGATTACGAGAAAGCACGAATAATGTATAATTATTTCTGTCAGACCCTGGCAGCCGCATTTGCCTTTCTCAGCGGCACTGCATCCGTGCTATTGTTAACAGTTCTGAACGGGCACAGGCAGAGGCATGCAGCATTGAGCCTATCTCACACTTCATCTCGAATGCTGCTCCACCGCACGCCGCTGTGAATACGTGATGTCATCCATCGGTCGGCCCGCTTCGCGACCGGCGCGGCGCCGGCCTGGACGCCCCAGCGGGGTCGGTGCGGCGCCCAGCGAGCAGCGGCTTCACAAAAACGCCGCCTCAGCAGCTCGGCCCGGATTACGACCGTTCAGAGGCGGCGCGACCGATCAAGATTGAGCGATCGCGCCCGGCCGCGCCGGGCGTCCCGCCGCGCCGCGCTGCCGCCGCGCCGCGGCCAGCACGGCGTACCCGTGCGCCGCGCGCACGTGCTGAATCGATGGCGACGCGGGCGCCTGCCGTATCGCCGCCGCCGCCGCCGCCGGGTGCGCTGAATGCGAGGCCCGCTTGGGGAGCGAGTGGACGCTCCAGCTCGAGTGCATGAGTGAACCACAACAATGGCGCGGCTTCATAGCCCGGACACAGTGGTTTATTTCGTGTGGGCACGGCGGGCCGGAGTGTTTCATCCCTTTGTGCGTGGCGTTTGGCGGGGAGCGAACGGGACAGACGGCCGCCCGATTCATCACGCCGCACAAACAACGAGTGCACCGGCTCCATCCGGCCGCCGGCTCCGCCACCGCCGCACACGACGACAAAGCCGGCGCAGCAAGCCTCCGATTGTTATCGCGCGTCTGCTGTGTACGTATAGCTCCACTGGGGCGAGGGTGAGAGCGGCAGGCAGAGCCCAAGCCCGAGCCTAGCGCGCCTATTTGCTTCGTCTTTCGATATGGCGCGCGAGCGCAGCGCATGATCGTAAAACCGCGCCAAAGGGCGCCTCCCGGGCAGAGGCACATCAAGCGGTAATCCAGCGTCTGTCAGCATCCCCACCGACACCGGCGGCCCGGCCTCCTCAGCTTCTAGTACCCATGTGCGGCCAGCCGACGACAGGCCGCCACTGACAGTACAATGGTTAGCGTGCATGGAGCCGTCGGCTGTGATTATGATGGGAGGGGCTGACTGTCGGCAGTGGTTATGATGGTTCGCGATGACTGCCAGCAGTGGTTATGCTTGGAGGCGATAATTATCAGCAGTGGTTATGATGTGAGGCGATAAATGTCGGTAGTGGTTATGATGGGAGGTGGGCAGCGGTTATGGCGGGAGGCGATGACTACCAGCAGTGGTTATGATGGGAGGTGATGACTGTCAGCGAGGGTTATGACGGGAGGTGAGGACTGTTGACAATGGTTATGATATGGGGCGCTGGCTGTCGGCAGTGTTATGATGGGATGGGATGACTGTTGGCAGTGGTTATGATGGAAGGGAAGGACCGTTGACAGTGGTTACGATAGAAAGCACTGACTGTCGGCAATAGTTGTGACAGAAGGCACCATCTGCCGGCAGTGGTTATGATAGCAGGCGATGACCGCAAGCAGTCGTTATGATAGCAGGTACTGACCGTCGGCAGCGATTATGATGGGAGGTGCGGACTTTCGGCAGTGATTATAATGGAAGGCACTGGCTGTCGACAGTGGTTATGGAGGGGGGTACTAACCGTCGACAGTGGTTATGGAAGGAGGTTCTGATTGTCAGTGGTGGTTGTGGTGACCGTACAGACCCGCCGGTGTGGTAATTGGTGGAAGGTTGTGGTTGTGATGGGAGGTACCGACCTGTCAGCCGCCCTTTTTGGAAGTTAGATACCGACTATCCGGTGGTAGTTTGGCAGGAGATGGTGATGGCATTGGGTGGTACTGTGCTGATCCTGAGCAATGACCTGTCAGCGGTGGTTACGCTCCGGGCTGGTGACCGTGGTGGCAGGCTTCTGCCGTGCCTGACCCGTCAGCAGCAGTTACACTTCGAGCTGGCGACCGTGTTGGCAGGTTCTGCCGTGACTGACCCGTCAGCAGCAGTCACACTCCGAGCTGGTGACCATGTCGGCAGGTTCTGCCGTGACTGACCCGTCAGCGGTGGTTACGCTCCAGGCTGGTGACCGCGTCACTGCCGGGCACTGACCCGTCGGCGGTAGCTGCGTCGCCGGTGGGCAGCGGCGGTGGCGGCCCCTGCCGCCCGCTGCCGGAGGCCGTGACGGTGACGGCGCCGCGCCGCTTGCTCGACGTCACGCTGATGTTCCAGCGGTCGGAGGCCAGTTCGGCGCCCACCACCTGCAGGCCCTGCCGCACGCGCGCTCTGCAACACGGCGGTGGTCGTTAGACACGCGTGTGCGTGTCGCCTTCCCTCCTGCGGCTCTGGCTCGGGCACTGCGGCCGGGCGCAGAGGCGGGCACAGGCGGGCAAAGGGGCGGGACAAGATGCGGCCAGTGAACAGGGATTTCAACCGAGCGGATACAGATGAAATGAAGATGGGAAGAAGAGTGGAAAGAGAGAGGGAGGGAGAAAAGAGAGAGAGAGAGAGAGAGAGAGAGATAGAGAGAGAGAGAGAGAGAGAGACGGAGCAAGCGAGGAGTGACAAAATGAAATAAATAGAATAATATAAAATGGAGAAAAATAGAGAAATGAGATGAAAGAAAAAGAGAGGAAATGAGAAAGCGAGAAGAAAAAAGGGAGGAAGAGAAAGACAGAGGGGAGAGTAAGGGAGAGGGAGAGGGAGAGGAAGCGAGAGAGAGGGAGAGGGAGAAGACAAAAAGAGTGACCCCTCGGGAAGACGTCGATTAGATCAAGGGAAAAAGTAAAGGAGGATACTGCGTGCAATCGTTTCCACAGGAGTTGAGCCGAGCTTAAACACGTAACTGGTACCAGGCGCTTGATAAGGTCGCACGAATAGAACAAGTTTTTGCGTGCCGACTATCGCACCCCTCTGCAGGCTAATTAGGCGATTCCCAGCGACAGATTAGACAGACGTTACGCAGAATGAGGCAGCGTTGTGTAAAGGTGCAGCTGAGTGGCAAGAACGTGTTATCTTTCCGATGACCTACTTTGCAAACGATATGACGAAGCATAAGTGGATTGAGTAATGTTGAACGTCACGTTTCACTTGCTGATAAGACATAATCACCCACCATTCTCCCCGAATAATTACCCGCCCACCAGCTTCAACAGAGCAATTCTGAGCCGAGGAGGCACCGGTTCAGATGGCGTCACACCTTGTTACCGGATGAAGCTGCTCTGTCATGGCGTGTGAAGCTAGGATAACGAAGAGTGGCTTCAGGTCAGATCGACCATCACTAGGTGAGAAGCAGTGACATGATTGTGCTTGAGAACATAGATGGGACTGGGCGGACTTCGCTACGGCTTATAGTCCAGGTAAACATACTTACCTGATAAGCATTGTTTCGCTAGCATGCATGTCACTTGGTGAGCCAATAACTATGTATTTTTGCCTCGGGCTTCTTTAGTTGAATTAATATGTGTATCACCAACCAACGGACGTTATTCATCAATGTGTGCTGGCCGGTGAAATGTAGTCACTGCTATCATAGCGCCGTTAATGTAGCGTAATAAGTCAAAAGAGCATAGACTTATTTCTTCCTGAGGAGAACCGCCCATCACCAAATCTCGACTAATTTGCCAACATCTTGGGCCAGAAATGGTTGACGATCTCCATGCGTCGCAGCAGTGTGCTTCTGGTAT
>NW_023597054.1:11517607-11536327 GCF_011947565.3 Pollicipes pollicipes
CCGGCCTTACGAACGTCCTCCAGGACCTGCCGGCACGCGGCGGATGGACGATGAGGTCGGGAAAGGCTGGCTTGGTGAGTCCGGCGCATTCGGTTATGCAGGGTTAGCAGGAAGTGCCGAGGCGGGTACTGGCTGCTAACTCTCACTTAACCTTCTCATTTGTATTTACCTCGACCACTTAACCACCATACAGCGATGGCAGACTGTCTGGTAATGATGAAAATTGTGATAGCTGCGTGTGGTATTTTTGTTTACAAAAGCTTGATAACCAAGTTTAATATATGCAACGTGATGAACCGATATCATACGAGATGTGCATCGAGAACAGCCATGTGCATATTTTGGCGTGCCGCCAGCATTACAGCTTCTCGCCACATGTAACAGTTTCCGCGAAGCTCGCTCTTTGATACGTCTCCTCTCCTAACGAAACCGATCACCAGTCGCTCTCCGGCCCCCATAGCTTCAGTGTCCTGCCGACCTTGCTGCTCCCCGGTCCGCACACGCACCTGCTGTAGGCCGTGTCGCCTCGTGCCGCCCTCGTACAGCTCCGGTCGGTCCAGCAGGTGGGACGCGTCATTCTGAATGCCCTCGGCCAGCAGCTGGCCGGCGAACTGCACCTCCACGTGGGCGTAGGTGGTGGTTAGCGCTTCCCGCCGCGGCCCCCGGCATTGCTCGTCCGTCTCCAGGGTGATCTGCGGCCGCCAGGGAGGGGTGGTTCAGACAGCGATCCTATCTGCGGCCGCCAGGGAGGGGTGGTTCAGACAGCGATCCCATCTGCGGCCGCCCAGGGAGGGGTGGTTCAGACAGCGATCACATCTCCGGCCGCCCAGGGAGGGGTGGTTAAGACAGCGATCCCATCTGCGGCCGCCCAGGGAGGGGTGGTTCAGACAGCGATCACATCTGCGGCCGCCCAGGGAGGGGTGGTTCAGACAGTGATCCCATCTGTGGCCGCCCAGGGAGGGTGGTTCAGACAGCGATCACATCTGCGGCCGCCCAGGGAGGGGTGGTCCAGACAGCGATCACATCTGCAGCCGCCCAGGGAGGGGTGGTTCAGACAGCGGTCACATCTGCGGCCGCCAGGGAGGGGTGGTTCAGACAGCGATCACACCAGAGGTGGCGCTCGCGCCGCTCGCCAGTTCGGATTAGGCATGTCCGGTAGCTTAACATCTCCGACTACATCAGTGGTGGTAGAATTTTAACGGTTGTATGGCACAAGAAAACTTGGAGCGATACGAACAGACTCAAAATACACGCAACAAATCTCTGCTTGACCTCAAGATCACGTCAAAATATGGGAGCACCGATTTTAACGCTTATGCCTAGAAAATTGACGCACCGGGTGAATCTCAAAGTCTGCCCTGTACCGATCATCATGAAGTGAAGTTCGTGGTCTTATTGTTCCTCCCTAACCTCGAGACAACATTAAAATACGGGAGGGTTATTCTTCGTTCCTTGTATGTGTTACGAATACTTGTAGGGGATGAGCGTGAAAAGCTATCTCATCTGGATCACCTGCGTCAATTACAGTGTTCACGGCACCTGATGATTCAAGGTCACACAAAGACCTAGAAGGAAGACCAACTCTCAGGGCGCCGATTTTGGGTCCGGAAAGTGTTTCTGCAGTGCATTATATCAAACCAGATTCCGAAACATCAGGATCATAGCGTGACTTGAAATGAGGCCACCCACTGTAGATCCTCTCAAACTGGATTCCAGGGTTGTCAAGGTCGTATCATTGATGGGTCCCAGTCTGGGACGCGGATTTTACATACATGAGTACGCTTTGAAATTTGTCGTGTCCGGTGAACATAAAAGCACGAGGAGGTCAGTTGACAGTCGGGAGGGAGAGCCGGTCGGGAGGGAGGGAGGGCCTATCGCCTCCTTTCTCCCCCTTGTCAGTCCGCGTCATGAAAACGACATATCAAGGCGAGGGTTAAATGTCGACCACCACTGATATCGCCACCAACCTGGCGGACATAGGTAAAGCCAACGCTAACCGACCAGCGTGGGTGTGGAAGTTGGCATCAAAGGATTTAGAGAGTGGCAGACAATCGCCAGGACCAGTTCGGCCATGGTCCGTTAACGATCTGTGTGGGCTGAAGCATGTGGAGCGGCGGCGGCGTCGGGGCAGACCCCAGCTCTTGTTCTTTGGACGTGACGTAAGAGAGTTCCAAATATAACACTCCCACAGCACAATCACCGGTGAGGTGACTTCATAAACAGCCGATAACAGTAACCGCGCGGAGACACGGCTTCCCGCATTTGACACAACCGGGCCCTGTGGCCGCTTGACACGTAGAGGTAGTCTGAGGCAGGGAGGTGGCCCTAGGCCAGGTCGACCCTGACGCGGCCCTGCTGCTCACCCTGAGCAGTTTGCCCTTGCCCGGTCCGATGGCGAGCACGCGCGGCTGCTGACTGGACTGAGGCGCCAGCGCCACCACGCGCGGCGCCAGCGTCTCCACGTCCAGGTAGTAGGCGGAGGCATCGACGGCCGAGAGAGGCGTGCGCGTACCGTCGCTGAAGAGCAGCGTCATGTCCAGCAGGCCCTCCTGGCGACGCAGGGGACAGCATCACACATGGTACACGGAGGCAGTGTCATGTCCAGCAGGCCCTCCTGGCGACGCAGGGGACAGCATCACACATGGTACACGGAGGCAGTGTCATGTCCAGCAGGCCCTCCTGGCGACGCAGGGGACAGCATCACACATGGTACACGGAGGCAGTGTCATGTCCAGCAGGCCCTCCTGGCGACGCAGGGGACAGCATCACACATGGTATACGGAGGCAGTGTCATGTCCAGCAGGCCCTCCGATGAGACGATATTTCACATAGACAACCTCATAGAGAGTCCGGCAATATGTTGGACACCTGTCATCAGCCACTTAAATCCACGGTTCTTTTTCGCCAGGCCACGGGAAGAGCAGACGGATACACCAAGTTCCATGGGAAGCCCGGTTGAACGGATGTGGAGTCCCGCGAAATCGGCAACACCCTCGCACTTCGCAGAACTCCTGCAACACGTAATTGCAGGTGGTGATGCGGTACCACCACAGACACCGGGGGCGCGGGCAACGATGTCGGTTTGTCGCCTGAGAGCGTTCACGTCAGGCCAGCGCTGGAGAGCGGCAGGCAGCATCCAGTCTGATCCCGGGCCGGACCCTCAACCTAGGATAGCCTGTCAACCGGCTGGAGAGGTATGGCAGATATTGGTTCGCCCACCGAGCTCATTCTGACGCTGGGGTGTCAAGATCCTTCAGTCCAGGCATCTACCTGGCACGTGCGGGGTGCGACTGTGCGGGGGTGCGACCTCACCACCCATGTCCTACACCAACACCCTAGTACTGCCACGATATCGTTCAAGTTCTGTAATTCTGCATCAGTAGTGGCCTGGTACTGATGGTGTAGCTCACAGTTCTTCCCAGGTACTGGCCTGGTACTAACCTGGCACTAGTATCGCCCGTGACAGCGGCGTCCTTCCCGAGCGCTGACGGCGCCCTGCCTGGGTACCGTCCTGGTAACGGCCACGCGTTGACCTGTTACCGATGATGTACTCTCCTGGGACAGGGCCGTTAGCGGGCTGGTGACGCTGGTTCTGCTCTAGCTCTGCCCTGACACTGCACGGTCAGCTGGCTGGTGACGCTGGTGCTACTCTGGTACTGGGCAGCCAGTCGGCTGGTGACGCCGGTTCTGCTCTGGCTCTGCCCTAACACTGCACCGTCAGCCGGCTGGTGACGCTGGTGCTGCTCTGGTACTGGGCAGCCAGTCGGCTGGTGACGCTGGCTCTGCCTTGACCCTGACCTGGTACTGGCGCTGAATCGTCAGTCGGCTGCTAACGCTGGTTCTGCCCTGGCACAAACCTGGTACTGGGCCGTTAGCCGGCTGGTGACGCTAGTGACGGCGGCGTACTCGTTGTCGGCGCGCCTTGACACGGTCAGCTGCAGTCCGCTGATGACGCCGGCCTCTAGCGCCGACACGGCCACGCGGTCGGCGGCCACGCGGAACTCCCGGCTGGCCACCTCAGCCCCGGTGATGGGTGACAACAGCTGCCGACAAGACCCGGCATGGTTCAGGACGGGACTCAAGGGTGACAGTTCTCTCACGGAGATTGGAGAGACCATGCAAAGACGCCAGACTGGCCCCCAACTCGCTGGCAAGGGAGGCATGAGGGTCGCTTGAGGCATCAGTGCTCTTAACCGGACACACGTCGGTCGGTTACCCAAGGAACAGCTCAGAGGAGTCCCTCCGTGGACCTCAGGGCGCGTTACTCCACTGTGACTATAAAACCACTGCGCGTCTTCCAAACCACTGCCGACTTCCATTCGAGCACAATCCAACAATCCACCAAGTGCCTCCGGCAATGCGCAGAGTTAGTTACCACAAAACCGCGGAAACCCGCCTACAAGCCACTGAGCACGCTCTTAAGTCGGCGAGGTTTCCATATGCCTACTCGGGCTAATCGCCGTCCCCATCGGCCTAGAAGGGCGACCAGCACGGGAGGTCAACTGACGGGGAGGGGCTGCTTTGGGTCACGCGGCCGGAGGCGCCAGATCGGCGGGCGCCGCTGATGTGGGGCTCCCGTCGATGTCGGGAGCGGAGACGCTTGATTCGGCAAGCTGTGGCAGCTGCTGCCTCCCAGCAGCCGTGTCAGGGGCACTTCGTCGCAGTTTGACAAAAGTGATGACGTCAAACGACGATTTCCGAAAACGCCTCGATCTTTGCTTTTCCTGAGCCGACGCCGCGGCGCTGCAAGCCTGCAAGAATTTATCTGAAATCCACTTACAGATACCCTGAAGTCAGCCGGTCACATCCCGTTCGGCTGATCTCCATCCGTCCAGTAAATCAGGCTTAAGTAAATTACCTGTCGTAAATCTGTGAAGCCTGCCCATCCACTCCCTTTAAGTGCCTTTTGGGAACTCATTGACTTACAAGGACTTTTGCATGGACTCACGATCTACTCTGTGACTGCAGGCCTGAGATCAATAATACAAGCCTTCAACTCCGGCCATAGCGTCGCTATCAGCTGCTGTCTGGCCAGTTCAGACATACCGGATTCTCACGAATCCCGCCGGTGACAGCCCGACGTGTACCTCTGACGTGCCGCCGTGGGCTTAGCTCCCAACAACAGGAAAACTGGCACGGATCTGCGATCATGAATGAGCCGAGGGAAGACGCGGCAGAGGCACCGTGACCCTGGAGCGGACGCTGCACACTTTGCCAGTCCTCAGGAATGTTTGCCACGACATGCACTACAAGCGTAACCCTGAGTTTGGAGGCGCTAGGAACGCGGCCGGTGGACGGCGCCGGCCTCCGTCCGTCAGCACGGCGCCGCCTGGAGACCTGCCAGCCACGGCCCGGCTCCGGCTCCGGCTCCGGCTCCGCACGCACGACTGCTGCTCCTCTGCCGGGACCGTCCCGCGGGACCGCACGGGATGGGCGAGACGACGCCAGAGAGGGGAGGTGAGGGGACGCGGCGGCCATGTCGCAAATGTGTTATAGATTGGCGGGGTTCACCTACCCACCATCCATTGCAACGTTTCCACTCATTGCGGTTATTGATACCCACCCGATATTGGAGCTACTACGATGTGAAATATACGCAACGAGTGTGCTGTATTAAAAAACAACAACAAAGCGCGACGCTTAACACTTAAAAGGAACGTGCTCGCGACAACAGAGATGGCACTGCCCGCAACGTTCGCGGATGTCCCGCGCAGAACATCCGTCCGTCTACCGACCCGGCGGCCTCTCGGCGGGAGCCTGGCTTCAGACAGGACCTGCGCCGGCTCTCTGTGCCCCGCCGCACCGCTGGCCACTCGGATAGACGGGCAGAGAGAGCGCGCCGAGTGCCGCCGCTGCGACAGAAGCGCAAAAACCGCTGCAGCATTGCGTCGGCGGCCGCTGCGGGGGTGAAGGTGGGGGTGGGGCGGGCCAGCTGCCTGTCCGGCGCGCTAGGCCGGTCAGAGTCGTGCTGGTGCAGACGTGTTTGCCCGACGTCAACAGGGCCGATCACAGGCACGTGACCGGCAACATGATCCGCCAGTCGGGGCTGACTAGCCGGCTCACTCAGCGCTCAACTATCCGAAACACGCGAAACATTGTTTGAGTAATGTCGGAGCCTACGGATGGCCTCCGCGGACCGCTAGAGCCGGATCAGCGCCGCCATAGACCCCGTTCTGGACAGGAAGCTTGCGACACACGCCCGTCCGCTGCGGTGGCCCGTTCTCTGCGCCATCCGCCGCATCTGCAGAACAATACCGGCGCACGGAGTGGGCGGCGCGGCGCGCAGGTCGGGTGGGCTCGGCGCCGCCCGTCGCAGGCGGCCGCCGCCTCCCAGGGCGCTCCGGCTCATAACCGGCTAACCCACACCGGCTGTCCCCGGCGTATGTGGCGCGATCAATCGCGATCAATCCTCGCCGCCGGCTGTCGTGCGCCGACCGGTGCGTCGGCCGCGCAGAGCGGGGCCGGGCCGGCTCGCGCTGACCTTTTCCGCGGCAGGCGCCGTCCGAGCCGCTGCCCGGCACCGGCCACTCTCCGGCGTCCGGTTCAATCAGCGCGCGACGATTAATGACGCGGCCACGCGCCGCGGCCAATCAACTGGCGACGATTAATGGCGCACCGGGTGACTTTGCCTTCTGGCCTGAGGACGCCGCTAAGCGCAAAAGAGGAGCTCCGACCCGCCCACTTCCTGTCTCCGACCTCCCCCCCCCTCCCCGCTCCCCCCGCATTTGGAGCCTGGCAGGTCTGGCACCGAAGCGGACGCCGGGCGTTTGTCCACGCCTGCCATGTGGTCCATGTCCGCTGCGCGAGCCGGCCCACACACGGCCGCCGGCGCAGACAGGGCGTCCGCTGTCTGCCGACACGGCGACCACCGCGGTCTGGCCGGCGACGGCACCGCGTCAGCATCCGAGGCCTGGGGGGGGGGGGGAGGGGGCCTGGAGCCAGCCTGGTGAGGCTGGCCGGCGGCGCCTGTGCAGTCCGTGCCTCCCGCCCACAGGTGTATTTGACGGCAGCGGGCCGTGTATTTGCGGAACGGAAGTTTACGGCGATGCAGAGCAGATTAGCCGGCCGCCATTTCCGCAGATGACCTGCCCTGCGCCGCGCCGACCAAAACACGGAACCTGTGACCGACGGTCCCATGGAGACCGCGACAGACGGTCCCAGGGAGACTGTGACAAGCTGTCCCTAGGAGAGTGTGACAGGTTGTCCCCAGCTGACTGTGACAGGCTGTCCCCAGGGAGACTGTGACCAGCGGTTCCAGGGAGACTGTGACCAGCGGTCCTGAGGAGACTGTCGCCGACTATCCAAAGGAGACTGTTGCAAACTATCCAAAGGAGACTGTGACAGACGCTTTCAGGGAGACTGTGGCAGACGGTCCCGAGCAGGCTGTGACAAATGGTCCCAAGGAGACTATGTCAGGTTGCCCTAGGGAGACTGTGACAGGCTGTCCAGGGGAGATTGTGACAGACGGTCCCAAGGGAGACTGTGACAGCGGTCCCGGGGAGACTGTGACAGGCGGTCCCAATGAGGCTGTGACAGGCCGCCCATGACAGACTGTGACAGGGCGCCCCAGACGGACTGTGACAGGGCGCCCCAGACAGACTGTGACAGGCCGCCCCAGACAGACTGTGACAGGCCGCCTCAGACAGATTGTGACAGTCCGCCTCAGACAGACTGTGACAGGCCGCCCCAGACAGACTGTGACAGGGCGCCCCAGACTGCGACAGGCCGCCCCAGACAGACTGTGAAAGGCCACCCCAGACAGACCGTGACAGGCCGCCTCAGACAGACTGTGACAGGGCGCCCCAGACAGACTGTGACAGGGCGCCCCAGGCAGACCGTGAATGACGATCTCCAGGTGGCCTTACCTTCGAGCCATGGACTGCGCCGCCGCGGTAAACGGAGGCAACGTTTGTTGGTTTTCACACCACGAGCGTGCAGGCTCGTGGAGCTTATCTGGGAACCTGCTGAAAGCCTCAGCTGCCTGGCAACCTCAATAATAAGCTCCAAAAGGCTTTCGAAGAAGTTGAACTGGTTTCCGTCCAATGGGAGTGTGGGTTTTTCAAGCAACCACGCGATAGCTTTCACACATGCATGCAATTACAGGGAGCGCCTGGGTGAACTGCACCGGCTGCAAAATACGGTGAAATGGCTTTCATCACCAGCAGATGTACACATCATAACGCGGTAACCCAAGCCAGGTCGATGGCGTTTCATTTGGAGAGTGTGGCTAGTGCTTCCTGAGCCGCAGCACAGCGCCGGTTCGCCATTACAAGGACCGGCTGAGCCTTCTCCATGCCCGGCTAAGCTCCCCGCAGGCCAGGCGCGCAGAGCCGGGCGCTAAAAAACAGATGCGTCCTCCGTCGGCCGTCGGCGGTGGAGGCCGCCGATTCCGCCTGAACGCCGCCCCGACAGAAGAACAGGTCAGATCGACTTTCGTTCTCTCACTTACAGGGCAGGTCGGTGCCAGGGTCGGTGCCACCCATGGGTGTAAATGTGTGTTGTTTTTTTTGTCCTAAATCCACCACATGATTTCATATACAGCACACATTTACATCACAGCGTGGGAGTTGAACACATCCAGAGCTATAAATCCTGCTCCCAAAGACCCGAAATGCTTCTAAGTTTACGTCTGTTCACACATGCCATGTCACAACCAACGGGCGTAAATATACATTTGTCGTTGTTTTTCTGTTAACAGTAGGAGCAACCAATATCCTTTCTCTTCCCTCGTCACAGAAACGTTTACCGTATATTTCCTACCCAAATGTTTAGAAAACAGACTGTTTCCAAAATACTGTTTTGTGCTCCTCCCTCTCATCCTGAATCACCCTCCCCCCCCCTCCCCCCCCCCGTCCTTCCATCACCAGGACGATGTTCCATTCATAGTTCGACCTGAGGGATGGCTCAGACCCCCTCGCAGTTTCACTTGAGAAGCAATTTAGACCGTCGTCTCTAACCACGAGAAGAGCAGCTTAGGCCGACTGATTCCCCGTCAGGGGAATACGAGCGACTAAACCCGTCCCTTCCCAACAGCTCAGACCCGCCACTCCTCAGCGGTGGAACAGCTCAGGCCCGCCACTGCTCAGCGGTGGAACAGCTCAGGCCCGCCACTCCCCCCCCCCCCCCCCCCTCCCCCGGCAGTGGAGCTGCTCACAGGGCAGCCGAGGCCGCGGTCCGTGGCCTCGGTCGGACACAGGCCGTTTACACGGCGGCCGACCCGGGACGGTGGCCGCCTGCCAGGGGACCGGCAGCTGCCAGCTCCGCCGCGGCCGCCGCGCCAGCCGGGGTCACGGCACTGCGCCACGGGCCACGACAGAGCGGGCGGTGCGCCGAGGCACGTACACCCGGCCGGGACAGGGTGGGCGCTACACCGGAACACAGGCCAACCGCAGCGCCATCTAGCGCACCTGTACCGAGCCGAAGCACCTTTGAGGAAGGGGATTAGTGCCCACAGCAGAGGCGTCAGCAATTACTGCCATTGTTACCGTAAAAAAGAAACGAAACAACGCTGAACGCATGATGTGCTGGACAGGTGTCCCGAGGAATTAACTCTACAAATAATTCCACGGAACGTTGTAATGAACTAATGCGGCGCGAGTACATGGTATGCGTACATTACGCAGCTTGTGATTATCGTCTCTGATCTTACTTCAGCTGCAGAAAGTCATCGTTAGCACAGATGAGCACCACAGCGACCCAAGCCGGCAGGTGTCGCGCTGTTCTTATGCATCTGTGACCGGATCATGCCCAACAGCGTAGGAATTGATCGATTAGCTGTTCAAGCGCATGGCCAAGGAATCAGTGCGGAGATCCGTGTGCACGGACACGGGGCAGTCTGGTGCTTATACGGTGCTCTTTAGACGACATCCCTTCGCTTCCAACAGATCAGATCATCCAACGGCGTTACTTTATATGCTTCTGGGGGACTGAACGCTCCTCCTCCCAATCCTCCTCTGTGTGCTCCCCTGAGCCCGAATGCTGAGCCAAGGAAATGCAAAAAATGTGATAGGGGCGGCCGTGGGCGGTAAAGGTACCGGTCGGCGGTAAATCTTCCACCTGATTGCATCACAAAAATAGTGAAAAAGAATAGACACATTTTGTGTGGCGTGTTCCAGAGTGTAAGTAATATTGGCCTGGTGTTAATTGATTTTAGCGAAGAGCCCTGAACATGAACGCTTACCTGATTGATAAGGTCGTTTAACCAATGTATACCTCTTCACAAACTAAATGTCCATTGTGTTCTGCAAACTTCCAACTCATAATACCAAAGTATCAGGAGTGCATGATCTTTCTTGCTGTCATGGACTTCAAACTCATATAAAAGCGCTGACCGCGCTGTTTTTTAAGACGGGTTTTCTGTTGACCCGTCTGGTCACGAGCCTTTACCTACCGTGCCCTTTTAGATGAAGGTACTTCCAGACAGTGCACATGATGCGTTTCTCATAGCTTCTCCGCCGAAGATGTACCATGTGTACATGTTCACAAAGCTGTATTTTCACATGGGCTCGAATTGGAAAGTCGTTTTTCTTTAAAGCAATCCTTAATCAGTTTTATTTTTTGTTGTAAATCTTAGTCAGCATGACAGCATGACAGCAAATTCAAGAGGTCGAAATTCGAGGAGAATTCAGGTCCTGGGGACAGGCCAGCTCAACCTTATCGACTAAGCTTTTGATCGACTTTAGAAAGCGACAACCTGATATCATCTTTATTCCGCCCAGAGAAAAGAAGCTCCGTTTGGTAGACGCGGAACAAAGCTCCAAAGATAAACAGACGCAAGCGCACATTTCGTGATCGTACTTTCCGTGCAGCACAATCACTCAGGCTGTCTTGTCAGTCACTGTCAGTTCAGTCAGTTTTGCAGCCACGTGGCCTTGTTGAGAACGGAGCTTTAAGAATACTTAAGCTGGACCCATATCACATGCCACATAATGCCGCCGGTTGCAAGAAACCATCGAGAGCATGCAATCAATCTGCCCGGACTCGATTTAACGCTGCTGGGAAAATGTTCAGGAAGTAAGCCCTGAGATACCGCGACGTCGCAGTCATCCGGGCGCGCGGTCATGGCGATTCACACAAACCGCTGAGTGTCAGCCCACGCCTTCTGGAGACCAAGCGATTCGCACAAGCAGCGGCTAACTGCGTGACCCTGCAGCCCTCGATGTGGAAAGTGCCTCTCTGATGCCCACACAGAGTGGGGGGAGGGGCGTCCAGGGGGTGCCGGTGGAGAGGAGGCAATAGATGCGCGCTGGTGGATGGGCACTGGTCGACGAACGCCGTGGGGGGGGGGGGGGGAGAGGGATGGAAGAGGAGCGGTAGAAGAGCGGCGGCGGGTCGCTGACGGTGGAAGTGGCTGATGACCGGCTGATGGGAGAGCAGCGGTGGATGACCGACTGATGGAAGGGCAGCGTTGGATGAGCGGCGGTGGGTCAGTGGCGGGCGAGGTGGCTGGTGGCCGACTGATAGACGAGCAGCAGCGGATGGGCGGCGGCTGAGCGTGAAAGACTGCTGCAGGAAGAGCGGTGAGAGCGATGGGAGAGCGGTGCAGGACTAATGGAAGAGCAGCGGCGGCGGATGAGTGTCAGACGGTGCGGAGCTGGAGCACGCCCCGGCAAACAGATGGCGTTTGTCGGCAGCGGCCGCGCCGAACAACGCCACTGGCCATCCGGCCGCCCAAAGCCCATCGCCGGCCAAATGGAGACGCATAACTTATCGGGCCGCCGCGGCGCTGCGCTGAAGCCCGGGGCCCGCGGGGACGGGGCTCTGATTGGCCCGCTCGCCCTGGCGCCACCCACTGTCAGCACTGGCAAACGCACGGCTGTCCACCGCACCCTTCACGGTCGCCAGCTCCGGAACAGGGCACGCTCAGAGCCTCCGTCCGAGGGGCGACTGGCCTGTCCGCGGCCCCCTTTACGGTCGCCAGCTCCGGGACAAGGCACGCTCAGAGCCTCCGTCCGGGGGGCGACTGGCCTGTCCGCGGCCCCCTTTGCGGTCGCCAGCTCCGGGACAGGGCACGCTCAGAGCCTCCGTCCGAGGGGCGACTGGCCTGTCCGCGGCCCCCTTTACGGTCGCCAGCTCCGGGACAGGGCACGCTCAGAGCCTCCGTCCGAGGGGCGACTGGCCTGTCCGCGGCCCCTTCGCGGTCGCCAGCTCCGGGACAGTGGCACGTTCAAGACCTCCATGTGAGACGGGCGTCTGCCTTGCCAGTGGACCCCGTCTGCCCCGGACAGGGTGTGCTCCGGATCGGTGTAGGAGGGGGGCAGACATGTTTTCCACAGAGCAGTAATGAATAACGTAACAAATGGTCATCTTTCCGCTGGACGCACCCAGCAAGTTTGCACGCCTCGTGTGCAGGCGAATTGATTAGTCTCAGTGCCAGTGCTAGGCATCCTCTTGCAGTGGTTGAAGGTGCGCCTGAACCATTCTCATTGCTGAAGAAAACTGTATAAGCCTTATCATGTTTGCACGTTCCGAAAGGCCTCTAGGGTCACCCTTGTCGTGAATGAAGTGGTCCTTTCCACTACCTGCCAAAACGGAAGCAATTCGAAGCCATGCCGGCAGCACGGAATCACCTGAACTTTGGTGCGTCCCTGGGCCTTGCCCACCAGCAGGTTGCCTCGGAGCGTGGCAAACTGAGGGTCAGCGACCCGGAGATGACCTCTGACCAGGTCAGTGACGCGCAGCGACGTCTTCCTTCCTGCCACATACGAGACGCGGCCGGAGTTGTCATCTCGGGAGACGAACTTGGCGTACACCTGAAGAGGGAAGTCGAGCGTGAATCTCCTGCTGCATAATGAAACGACCTGCAGGACAATGGTGGCTGTACCTGCTGACAAAGAAAGCGTGCCTTTTCGCGTGACTGCTAGACATCTCACTGCATGCAACTCCCATTCACTTGTCCGAACGAAAAAAGAGAAACTCTAGACAAGAACAATAGGAACATTTCCGTGCTCGTAAGCCGGAACATTTCACATCCGACTACAGACCAGAACGCATGGATTTAGAAGAGCTCACCCGCTAGACAAATTCAAAATCCACAACCACGCGATCGGCCGGTGCAACGGTCCAATCCACCGGCTCTCATCCCGATTCTGGGCACGGCAACACGCCTTGATTGCATCCTTTGCGTGATTCATCACCGGCGTCACCGTCCGCCGCCCGCACGGTGACCATTGGCTGAATCTGTTCCGGCTTCAGAGAGAAATATGGCGTACGATCACATCAGAGTTGGCGCGCTGACGACAAACCCCGGCGAGATTGGCAACGCGTGCCAGCCGAGTGCCCGACGTGCGCCGCTCCCCCGCCTCACCTCGATCTCGGTCTGCTGGTAGCGCAGCTCGCAGATCTGTCCACCGCCGCCGCTCTGGTACGTCTCCGTGACCGCGAACAGACTGCCGGGTCAGAGAGTGTCAGCGCCACCGGGCACGCGGCGCCCACGGGTCGTCGCCAACCGGTACGGGTCGACTGGCGTCGGAAGGCGTCCCCAGACGGTGCCGGCTGGACCGACTGATGACGGGACAGGACCGGACAGGCCGCCGGCCAGCACGACCTAGCTCACTGCCCGCTGAGTAGGATGCATGTATTTACATAAGGATAGTGGCTTGCTGGCATTGCCTGGACACTTGGAACGGTGGCCGCTCTCCACACACGGCACCGTGTACGTTTTTGCATCATGCCTATAATACTCCGGGAAAAACCGACTAAAACTACGTACTTCAACACGAAAAACATAATTTGGCAGCGACGAAGGTTGATCTCAGACGTGACGAAGTTATGAGGAGGTCGTAAGTATCGTCTTCTTTGAGTTCGTCTGCTCGCTATACCAATGTCAGTACTCCGTCAGGCACATCCCGGGCGCTCTCAGAGGTGCATCTGGGTAAAACTTCATTACTCGTAGGACGAAGAGTGAGCGCCGAGCTAGCTCCAAAGTCCCATCAGCGTGCTTCTTTAAAATAGAAACTAATTTTCTTTACGGCAGCCGTCCGTGGAGAGCGTCGCGGGCGCCATCCTCCCGCCCAAATCTCATTCCGGAAACAGGAGCCGTTTTTAGGCGCCTCCAATACGGCCACGGCGCGGGGCGTCGCCGCGGCTCCCAAGTGGCCATCGGGATTCCGGCTAGGGTTACGCGCCGGGTGCTCCGGTCCGCGGCGGAATAGCAAGCGAGCTGGCGGCCGCGGGGCGGGGGCGGGCTCGGGAGCAGCGTGGCGGCACGGGCGCCGCGTCGCCCGGGGCCCGTCAGCGACACGCTCTGTGCCCGGCGCGACGACCGTGGAGCCAGCATGGCGCGCTGGCCGTAATGGCCGCGAAATGGGCGATGGTCTGGCCGACGGTAATACGTCATTTTGTATTTCGTAAGGCAGCAACCCTGACTGGCTTCGACTATAAACGTCTGACCTTACATAAAGACAAGGCAACGAGAGCGCCGGCTTGCTCGAAGCCTCTCTGACCGGACAGCAGGCCACCGTCTCCGCTGCCACAGTTCGTCTAACTCATCTCCGCTCCGGCGAATCAGCGCACCCCATCCGTTACGCACCTGCCCAGGTCGTTGGGGTGTTTGTTGGTCTCGGGCAGGCGCACCTCCCAGCCGCGGATCTGGCTGAGCTTCGGATCCGGGATCTCGATGTCCAGCGGCTCCTCCGGCACCCAGACGCGGAAACTGAAACACGTCACGGCGTCAAAGCGCACGGCGCAGAGCAGTGCCCACTCGTCTGTAGGCAAGCCGTTGCAACCCAGCACAGACGCGAGTGGGCGTCCGCATGGTTCACACCGACACAGGCCACAGGGCCACAGCAAGCATCATGGTAATCGCAGATATGCCTGGTTCGCAACACAAAAAGCATCGGCGGGAACTTCAATAGCTGGGAAAGATACATACAGGAATAGCACGAGCGGCATTAGCATGGCCTGATCTGTCTGCCAGCTGATCTGTCAGCCGGACGTCACCACGGCCATCAGACCATCTTCTGAGCGGCCGCTTTTGGATCATAGAAACTGGTCCGGGCAAAACGGTGCGGATCAGGAGGTTATGCTGCTTGCATGGGATCAGGCATACACGATTCTATTCCGCGCGACTGGCATGACCACACAAAGGAACTGGCTGTTCTCGGCGTGGGGATGGAGCTGGCATAGAGACTGCAGTCATCTGACTTCAGATTAACGGGACTATCAGTCATGCTACGTCCCAGGACATAATGGCTTCATTGCGTCGCAACGACTGCGACTGAGTTAACTTCCAGATGTCTATGTGCGGTCACGCGTGATGCCATTGCCAGTGACGTCAGTGCGGCGTTCCCGAGCGTTACGCTGTTATGCCAGTAGCCCATTTGTCACCCGCGTAACGGAAGCAGAATTGTTTACGGATGGCATAACTTTTGGAATTATCGTCCCTAGCCTGGTGTGTTGATATCCACACAAGGTCTTGGCAATTACATGGAAATTATCCGGATTGTGACGCTTACATGGCTGAAAGACAGGCGCTGTACAGAGCTTTGCCCAGTCTCACATAACACCTGACGACGGCCAGAGAACTGACTGGCCGAAACGTTGCAAACGCGGTAACACATCACACGAAGACGAGAGACCGAACGCCAATTCCGTCCCTTATAGTAGCACGTCGTCTCAATCCTTCTGTAAACGTGTAAAATATTTAATGGAAATGTTAATCCTTTTCCATTTTAGGACGAAGCGCGAGAAAAGCAAACAAACAGCAGCGCAGCTCATTCTTGGGCAACGGCTGTTGCTTGTTATTCAGTTGCGTTTTTTTTTTTTACCCCCGACGCCACCTAAGTTCATCATAATATAAGCAACCCGCTTCCCAACACATTGTCGTGTTTTCTGCTGTCGCTACCGTTGACTTATGACTGCGCTACCAAAAGAACATGGTCGATCAGCTTTACCCCACATCTATCAGTGCCATCTTCAGGTAGCTCTCAGGAAAATAGGCTGCATTGTATGCGCTGGACGAGTTAGAGTACGCAGCATAACAGTACGCCTCTTGGTCACCCAAAATACACGTCAAGCAATTCCTTTTGATTAGATATCGCACAAAAGGCTGATAAAGACTGCAAACAGTAATAACTTACTCTAAACGTGGCAGAGACGGTAAATCTTAAAGGAACCTAACCAATCAGTTTGCACGGACAAACGCGCTGGTTTCGGGCGCAACGGCGAAGCCTTAGAGTTGACGGCATGACGGCCAATACAGCTTATCTTTAGTCCCGCAGCCCTTGGTCCTCGTTTCCGCTAGATTACAATGTTGTAGATAGCGTATTCCAATTGAAATAGTATAGCGTAACCTTTCGCACAACTTATGATGGGACCAATTTGGTCACGCAGTCTAGTGAACAAATACTTTAGCGATCTTTGCGGTCGGATGTGGTAAAATCAAAGCATAACGTGTTAAAGAAAATGTGTTCTCTGAAAGAGGTCAGTGGGACTTCCGTCGAAGCATTTCTTCAAAACATTTCCATCACACAACACACATTCCACAGCGCCAATATCAGCTACTGACGTAGGGTATGGGGAAAACTGGCCATGCAGTCTGGTTGCGTGTTGCAGCAGTTCGATTTCAGCTTCAAAGGTGGCGTTCTTCCTTTAACTCACGCAACACGCAGCCGCCCGAGTGACCATCGGGTCATCAAAACTAATCTCCGTTACCGTCGTCCCTCCGAACCGGTGTGGCGACGCCGCTGCTCACCTCGCCGAGCCGTGGTAGGAGCCGTAGTTGACGATGACGGTGGCGTTCTGGCTGCCGCGCGCCTCCGAGCCATCCAGGTAGACGGACGTGCACGAAGATGACACCTGCGGGCACGCCGTCGCCACCGTCAGCGGGACAGCGCCGGGGGACTGGCTGCGCTGCGCGACACGCACCGAAAGATGACACCTGCGGACACGCCGTCGCCACCGTCAGCGGGACAGCGCCGGGGGACTGGCTGCGCTGCGCGACACGCACCGGAAGATGACACCTGCGGACACGCCGTCGCCACCGTCAGCGAGACAGCGCCGGGGGACTGGCTGCGCTGCGCGACACGCACCGCAAGCCCGGCCGCTGGGCGCCGCGCCGGCGGAGAATGCAGACGAGCGAACCGACGGCGCGATGAATAACGCACGACCGGCGGTCATTAGTGGAGTAGACGCGCACATCGACCGCGCGGCCGGAGCGGCCGGAGCGGCCGGAGCGTGGTGCCCTGCAGTCGTCTGCGGGGCGCGCCGACCGCCGGCCGGCACGTCAGTGCTGACCGCCGGTCAGCGCCCGCCAGCGTCGGTCCGCTAGCACCGACCGCTAGCCGGCCCACCAGCGCCGACCGCCGGCCGGCCCGCAAGCGCCGACCGACGGCCGGTCCGTCAGCGCCGACCGACGGCCAGCGTTCGCCAGCGTAGGTCCGCCGGCACTGACCGTCGGCCGGTCCGCCGGCACCGACCGTCGGCCGGCCCGTCAGCGCCGATCGCCGGCCGGCCCGCCAGCGCCGACCGCCGGCCGGCTCCCGTCAACCCCGCAGCGCCAGCAGCCGGTCCCCGCGGTGCCCGGGCCGGTGCAGCCGCGCGGCACCGGCGTGCCGCTCCGCTGCGCGTACCCCACGCTCGTCATTCACGCCGCGCGCCGCGTGGCGCAGCGGCGCTCGCGGTCGGCGCGTCGTGTTTTGCCGGCGGCGGCTGACCCGGCGCCGGCCGGGCCTCAGCTGGTTTTGGCTGCAGTGCGGCAGCCAGCCGGCCCGCCGGGGCTCGTGTCGGCCTCAATGGCGGGCGGCGCGACACGTGGTGGCCCGATGCGCCCGCGGCGGCGCCGCTTAGACCCGCAGCTGGATCGAATCGGAACACGTTGCGCGGACCGCCCCCGGTCTGGCCGGTGGGAGCAATCAGCCGCACTTTATGCTCTCTTGTAAAGGTAATTGTGACTAATATCAACAATTTTAGTGGCGGCTTATTTCACCGAACCCGTTGCACGGCAAAATGGCCTATTTGTTGAGTCTGCATCAAGACCACGGCGGCCTCCCGTTGCGTTATTCGTTGCACCTTGAACGAAAATCCCTCAATGTTGACAGAGCTCTTAAAATCGCCATTCGTGACACGCTCTAATCCTGGCAGCGTACATCAAAGCAGACGCCACCCGTGACTTCTGTATCCTGTAGACGCATCACGATCAGGGACTACCACCTGTCGACAGCCATGTTAACCTGATCGGGGACTACCACCTGCCGACAGCCATGTTCACCTGATCAGGGACTACCACCTGTCGACAGCCATGTTCACCTGATCAGGGACTACCACCTGTCGACAGCCATGTTAACCTGTCTGTGTCGCACACAATATGGCGCATCTGTTGAAAGTGGCACAGCATCTGTCCTTCTCCTCGAAGTCGTCACCTGTTCCGATGCAAACGGACTCCTGGCACTCGCCGTCCGCTGGTGTTTTGGCAAAAATTGACAACCGATCCGTCGTCTGCTCTTTACAACTTGTCTTGGATCGCTCAACATTTTCCTCACGGCTGGCCCAGCAGATGCGGCAGACGACACCAAATCTAACTGTGTCGAATCCTCTTGCATGTTCACATACAACTTCATGGTGTTATTTCAAGCCACGTAGCATGATTTTCCCTCACGGCTCAAATCAGTCACGTGAGGTTATCGGGCTATTTGTTTGGCCATCGACATAAATTCGCTCTCAAATTGCCACGGGAAAGGGTATACGACACGGTGATGTGATTCTAACCCATACCAGCGAGCT
>NW_023597054.1:11537327-11550701 GCF_011947565.3 Pollicipes pollicipes
TCAGTGTTTTTCTGACATTGGTGGAGGCTGGATACCAAAGAATTACCGAATCTGAAATGCACCAATCATATAGTCCCGCTTTTGGTGAGTAGTATGATCATGAGAGTCCTTTTTTCTCAAGGCTTTTACCATGCTAAGGGATTTGAGACCGTCCTGATAGCTCATCTTGTTAGAGCACCTGCCCTCCAATTCATCCAAGGGTGGGTGCGAGTCGTCTGAGAGTCTCGCCATTTGCCCCTCGCTGGACTGGACCGCGGCCGGCCGCAGCTACCACGCAAAAGGTCAGGTGAGGTCGGAGGGCAGGATGGACCGCGTCGGTAGTTGTGTCACGTTAAGCTTTCAGGGGTAAATTTCGCCGTTAGCCTGGAATTTCATGACCGGATGATGCAGGTCAACGCCCACCCAACGGGTACTGATGAGTGATCGCAGAAGACCATCGAATGAAGTGGTTCCGACTGAATCTAAAGCGAGAAAAGGACATGTTTCAGATCATGAAGATTCCCGCTCAACTGACTTAACAAGCGTTTTGGGATAAAAATGGGACTATATCGCATTGTTTACCTTTATGTTATTCATCATATTCTTGACCTTCTTTTATGCACAAATTTAGCAATGCCTGATTACCTAGACGTAATGCTACAGACCAGGAATACTTTCAACTCCGGGTATTAAACGACCCGAGTAATACGTGCACCAGACCCCCGGGGGTAAACAGACAGCTAACCGGCCTAATGGGCCGACTAACACGTCATGCCTGTCGGACCAATACTCCCCTAACACGTGTACCTGAGGCCCCGGGGGTAAACAGACAGGTAACCGGCCTAATGGGCCGACCAACACGTCATGCCTGTAGTACCAATACTTCACCCTAACACGTGTACCTGAGGCCACCGGGGGTAACACCTACCCTATGGGCCAGCTAACACGGTCATGCCTGTCGGACCAATCCTCCCGTATACACGTGTACCTTGCCCTGGGGACCAATACTCCACTAACACGTCATGCCTGTCGGACCAATACTCCCCTAACACGTGTACCTGAGGCCCCGGGGGTAAACAGACAGGCAACCGGCGTAATGGGCCAACTAGCACGTCATGCCTGTAGTACCAATACTCCCCTAACACGTGTACCTGAGGCCACGGGGGTAAACACACAGGTAACCGGCCTAATGGGCCGACCAACACGTCATGCCTGTAGTACCAATACTCCCCTAACACGTGTACCTGAGGCCCCGGGGGTAAACAGACAGATAACCGGCGTAATGGGCCAACTAACACGTCATGCCTGTAGTATCAATACTCCCCTAACACGTGTACCTCAGGCCACGGGGGTAAACAGACAGGTAACCGGCCTAATGGGCCGACCAACACGTCATGCCTGTAGTACCAATACTCCCCTAACACGTGTACCTGAGGCCCCGGGGGTAAACAACAGCTAACCGGCCCAACAGACCGACGAACTCGTCACGCCTGTCCTACCAACGCTCTCCTTTTCACTGGAGGCGGAGCTCTGACGCCGACTCTCCGTTTGTCTTGACCTCTGCCCGCTTTTTTAGGTGGGTGTCATGAGGGGTACGTATAGGTGCGCCCATACCAGCCACCGTATGGTATATAGATACGTCCTTCACAAATAAGCTTACTAAAACTAAACTAAGTTAGTCCGCACGGTCTGAATCTGCTTGAATTTCCGATGGGACTCGCACTGAATAAATGATGTACCCTACCTGAGCAGGTGTAATACGGTGGCGCACCGCCAGGTATTGCTACAGTAGCTTAACAGCTGAATAAGGCGTGTATTATGGGGAGCGGGGCAGGGGCGGCGCTTGTTACAGTGTAGCGCCAATGGGCTCACAAATATACCCTATACATATATCTCGAATATTATGTGGCAAAACAGTGGGGCTCCGATTTTCGGATATTCACGTATGTGGATGATGCGGTACATTTGCGATAATTCGTGGTACATGTCTGATAGTGAGTGACGAATTTCTGTCTGAAGAAAGCACGGCATTGCTTACGAAGACGAAACGGCTGCCACTTCCCTGGGCTGCGCACAGGTGACTGCCCTGTGGCGAGAACTTATTTTTTGCTTAACACGCACATCATCCGCCCAATTTGAGAGCGGGAATCGTAAGTAGCACGGTAGCACCCCGGCAATTTGTATGAATTAGTAACACTCGGCTTCGTGTAGTCCTTTATTTTTTCTGCAACTGTAAATGATGTCACTGGTTCTGACGCAAGCCTTGGTTTGACAAAAAAATATTTGCACGGCTGCAGTAAGCCGGCAATCGTTCCTGTCATTAAACAATGTCAGTCTAATGGCCAAAAGGCCGCAACATCCGGCACGCCCTGTCACGAGCCTTCATGCGGGCTATGGTTCCGCTATCTACTCGAGCCTGCGACAGCGCGGCCGACGTATTACGGTTTTCATCGAATAGTGCATGCCAGCAATATTACGGTACACATGCAAACCAGTCACGCAGCTGATCTTTTAACACTGCCCCCTGGCCTTCGCTTCATCCCTCCGCACACGAAATTCCCGCACTTTTCAGGGTAGGGGGAGGGGGGGGGGGGGGCAGCAGTGTAAGCTGGCTCCCAGTTTTTCAGGTTTAATTTGTCTTATGCTGCCTTAAATGCTGCGGGTGCTCCGACAAGAAGACAGGGTGAGACGGTGAATGACCAAAAGGGGCTGCTCCGGTGCCCGATGGTGTGTTGCATTAGACACTTCGGCACGCTTAAAACACGTTAGGGTCATTCGCGACATGAAAGGACGTCAGTGAGCAAGGAGAGACCGTTTAGTTTGCATAGAAATACTCGCAGGTGAGATTTATAAGCATAAAAGCAGGAGCATAACAAATGAAAGCGAAAGTGGGAAAAGGGTGTAGCTCCTGTGGCATAACCAAAATTGAATATCTGAGTCGTCGTGCAGGATGAAATGTCTCCAAAATCTTAAATGCTAGCTCCGATTGGTTCCGGATGGTTGTAATCTAGCATGGCACGCGGTGTCAAACAAGGTCATCTTTTAGAAATGTTAAGTGAGTGATCATCCCAACGAGATGACTGATGCCAAACGTGGATTCACTAGACCCGACCCCAAATTCCAAAATCTCCGTAGATTTAGGTCACTTTATTGTTACGTTCAGATGAAAAGCGTCAACAAGATGTAGCGAATTCGCTGAGATATACATAGGGCTAAAACGAGGCAAGCACAGCTGTGAGGGGGATATCTGGTCAGTTTGTGTGTTGGGGGGGGGGGGGGGATTTACGGAGGTCAGGAATTTTCCCGCTCTTCACATGTTAAAAACCCTTGTGTCAACGGCAAAGGAAAGTGCACACATAAACCCTTTCTAGTGGAGGCCGTTCCAAAAATTCGCGGCTAAGGACAAAAAAACGTGCTGTACTCCGAGAATGGCATCGCTCGAACTTTGGAGGCTTCCACAAAATGGTTGTCTGCCGTGCCGTAGAGAGCATAAATAGCCATTGCGCTGTCGTGCCAAAATGGTGTTCTCATATCTGCTTAGCCTGAAGGACGAGTCAAATCAGACAAGTTCACAGATCCGGCAACATCTGGCACGCCCTATCCGGTTTCATGCCATTCGTCTGAGTACAATTATCGGCTGTCCATTGCTCTGGCCGATGCTTGGCCAAGAAGTTGCGAAATGATGATAGATAAATGCATGATCGACAGTGATTTTTGCAACACTCAAAGTGATGTAAAAGCGCTCTGAGGAATTGTCTGAGCATTCAGTGCCAACGATGCCCATCTCACCTGGGATCCAAAGAAAGCGAAGTCGCACACCTGCATCAAGAAGTCGCTGGTGTAGACCAGTCAAACAAACATGACGATTAGCTTCTGATCAGAGAAGGCGATGGCTTGCACTTTTTCACCGATTTACCTGGAGACTAAACGGAATCCCGTAGGGCACTGCAAATACACATAACTGTCATCGGGTAGTTGCATCGTACTGGAGGAGAGGAAGGACCATATGCTACAGCGTATTCAGCCTGTGGGTCATCTCCAGAGCTGTCGCTATAAGAAATGGTCCCCATTGGTCCTGCGCGCTTACTGGTTTGCCTTTTCACAAATGTCTCGCTGTGGGATCAGCTTTGTAGAATGACAAAAACTTCGTCTCCTGTGAGGAATAAATCCATGGTGAAAAGTGCTGCATGCAAACCGGAAACTGAGAACATTTAAGGAAATCTCACTACAGTTCAGCTCAGAAATAACAGATTCGTGATAGCACTGCAACTCCTAAAAGTTTATCTGCTTTGCCAATGCAAACTTGATGGATGTGAGGCAAATGGCTTTGGCGGTGTCGTGAGGGATATGGCGCAGGAAGTTTTTATGAAAAATGCCCAATGATATTCCCTTCTGTGCGATACAAAGAAGGAAAGAGACGAGGCCAAATACCGTGGAGCGTATGTCATAATCCATATGGCTCATAACGCCAGCCTTAACTCGAATCCAAGATGTCCCTCCGTGGCGGAGGAGGGGGAGGGAGGAAATATTACCTCAGAAGAGGCTTTATGTTCTGTGAGGTCCTCCAGGTGGTACCACGTCCGCTGTATATCTATCTATCCATTTATCGATCTCACCATCTATATATATATATATATATATATATATATATATATATATATACATATATGCACGCAAGTTTTGTCATATGCAATGACAAATATGCATTTAATCAGTTTCTTGCACGTTTGCTCGGCTGTTCGAATGAAAGCCTTCGGTGTTCTCCGTAAGCCATAAACCGGTTCGCCTATAGTCAGTTATATTAGTTTAGGCTAGTTAACGTTTCATGGACATTTGTTCCCCATTTTCAAAGCAATATAAGACAGTCAGATGGAAAACCTTCAAATATGGCGAAATACAAGGCATACATTACGACCCACGCACATCACTTTTCCAGCCAGTTTGACATTATGGTAAGTTCAGTGTATTAAATCACCCTGCTGTCATTGGATGGGACATGTCCAAAGTGATGCCTGACCTGGGCTGTTTGTTTAAGTCGGACATTTTTCTCCAATGAGGTGGGCTTCGAGAACATGTAAACGGTGTTCGTATAAACATTTTTTAGAATCGCTGTGTTTTCAGTTAAGTCAGAGCGTAGGGGCTTTCGATTGTAGGTTTGAGGCATATGCTAGGCTGGCGATACCTCTTGCAGATGCATTAACATGCGCCGTGGTAGAGATGTAGTCATTCTAATATAGGTCGAGTTGCGGAACCAGCGGTCTCCGTGCGAACATTTCAATTTATGCACAATGTAGTTGTGCACTTTAGCTGGTTTTGGTCTACTGTCAGACTGTTTTTGCATTGCAAAGTTGTTAGCTGTCATCCTCTTGTAGTACATGGTGTCTTATTTCAGTGCCTTCGTCAGTCGGTATGGTATTTGTCCTGATAATGTAATGCGAGACTTTTTCGTCCACCTCATATGACGGGGGCATTTGTGTTGAAAAACAAAGTTGATGCACCGGTTTTCTGTCGAATGGTTTTAGGTTTCGCCGATGGAATGTGGATTTAACCTCTTGGTCAATCGTGCTGTTCAAACAGCCGTTATGAACGAGCAATTGCTTGCACTGTTCAAGTTCCTGGTGCGTGATGGACGACCTGGAGCAATGTTTTAGAGTGCGTCGTACAAACAAACGGATGACGGCCGTGCGGTAACGCTCTGGGCGTTCCACTAGCCCTGTTCATACATTTCCCAGCATCAGTAGGTTTACGGTGCGCTTTCGTCACAAAGCATCCGCCACTTGCATCCACATGTTAAGAAATGGTAAACGTTTGTCGACAACCAGTTCAGTTGTGAATCATAATAGCGACCGCCAATGCATAGCAGCCTGCATTTGGCGAAGGTTGGCCTTGTCGGTGAATCTTTTGTCACCGACAAATAATCCACCATATATATATATATATATAGAGAGAGAGAGAGAGAGAGAGAGAGAGAGAGAGAGAGAGAGAGAGAGAGAGAGAGAGAGAGAGAGAGAGAGAGAGAGAGAGAGAGAGAGAGAGAGAGAGAGAGAGAGAGAGAGAGAGAGATAGATAGAGAGAGAGAGAGAGAGAGAGAGGGAGGGAGAGAGATTTATATATATATATATATATATATATATATATATATATATATATCAGGTCTTTAAGGACATGGTTCTCCAGCGTGCGCATTTTCATTTTCGCAGTATCCAAGAGAGATGAGCCCATTGCGACACCATCTACTTAATGGCAGAGGTTTCCGTTCGGGTGCCTCTAGTGGCACCTGCTGATGCTGACAAATGCATGAACGCGGCCAGCGTCAGCCCAGAGAGTCATCACACGACCGTCATCCGTACGTTTTGTACGACACGCTCTAAGATATTGCTCTAGCTGGTCAATAACGCACCACGAATCTGAACGGTGCAATTGCTCGTTTATGCTAGCTACTCGAACAACGCATTTGACCAATATCTTAGATCCACCTTGAATCGACGGAGCCTAAAACTACTCGACAAGAAACCTGCCCATCAACTTTATTATCAAAATCAAATGTTCCCTCCATATGAGGTGGACGAAAAAGTTTTGCACAACATCATCAGGGAAAATATCACACCGAACGACGAAGACGCTGAAATAAGGCTGAACATCGTCAGGGCAAATATCACACCGACTGACGAAGACGCTGCAATAAGGCTTAGCATCTATTACAAGTGTAAGACAACTGGTAGCTTTGTAATGAAAAAGAACCTGAGAGCAGACTGAAACCAGTCAAAGTGCACCAAGGCAGTGTATGAGTTTAATTGTCCGTACGCAGACCGCCGACTCTGCAACTCGGCCTACATTGCAATGCAGGTCGACCAACGGCATCTCTACCACGACGCATGACAATGCACCTGCGGGAGGGAGCACCAGACAAGCAAATGCGCAAAACCCACAATAAAACGCCTACGCGCTGATGTAAGGGAAAACACAGTGAATCTAAAACCATGTCTATACAAACGCCATTGACGAATTATCGAAACCATCCTCATCAGAGAAAGAATGCCTGACGTTAATAAGCAGCTTAAGTGATGCATCACTTTGAGCCTGTTAAGTCATTTAATGACACCAGGGTGGTTCGATGTATTGAACTTGTCATGGTGTCAAACTGGCTGGAAAAGTGTTGTGCGTGTGTTTGTATGTGTTTTAAAATTGTACCTGATATTCGAATGCATACTCTGTGAGCTGATGGTTCACCTTTGATTTGGCGCACTCAAAGGTAAACCGTCTTCTGGACTTAACAAAAAAAACAAAAAATTTAATTTGAACAATCGTGCACAAACGCAAGAGGCTAATTAAATGTACATTGGCCCTTGCATGTTGGAAAACTTGCATGAATTAAAGCAAGCTGCTTAAGCACAACAATATATCTATACGTACACACATGACAGTGCTGTTAAAGATCATGGCGTGCGTACATACAAAAAGCTTTTTCGGCGCTTGCTAAAGGTTTTTGATTACCACCTTCAATTCATCATTAAGGTTAAAAAGTAACTTACTGACGTTTGATATCTATTAGTCGATAAGCATCTGAAGTTTCGGAGTCACACATTACATCATTACATTACATCATTACATCACACATTACATTGCTGTGCACAAGCCCGGACGCTTACACTACCGTTGGTTTTAGTTTTTATTTTTATTTGACTGATCTTTTGCAATCTGTCTTTAATGAGGCTGTGTGCCTGATGAAATAGTTGTTCGGATCACCGTCCTTGTCTGGTGTGTTAGTATGTGAACTAGCGCTGTACATATAACAAACCAGACAAGGACAATAGCCAAGACAATTATTCCATCCGCAATGCTCTTACCTTGACTCATCATTCCGCGAAGCTGTGGTCTTCTCGTTTTCGCTAAGACTCAGTGCTTCCGAGATAAGGATTACGTTTTGAAACGTGATTTTTTGGGGTCCAATACACTTAAACTATGCATAATTTCTATGTTTCACCAATATACACGTTACATCGATGCGTTACAAATAGGCGGCGTTTCAGCAAGGTCGTGATGGTGCTGCACCAGCCAGTGACCTCACAAAGCTTCGTAGCGATAAGCTTCGTGGCAACCTGTTACGATGGGGGCCACGGCTGGCATGCCATGACAATCGTACGGGTGGTGGTGCGTTTGATGTGAACACTACGTATACAGGCGCTGAGGCGGATGCTCTTTGACACCATGACACGTGATGATGAAGTATACGTCTACAGTCAGCGTCTCTTATACAGGGTGGTGTGAATGCCGTTGTAGAATATTCATCTTAACAAAGCCTTGGCACAATGTCAGTAATTGCTTGAAATTCTCAACCCTGGTACTCACTTCGCATGGCCTGCCTGCTGACCGCTATCCCGATGCTGAGAAGGCAAATGACGCACGCACTTTGTACTCTCAAGTCTAAGTACGTGTAAGTACGATTTGGTGAGAAAAAACTCTGCTCCACAGCTCGCCTCCTTCACATCCTGGCAAGCCGTCCCAGTGTAACGGATAGCATATATGTATACGTGCGCGCAGAAAGAAAGCTTTTGATTACAGGGTAATAGTTCGATGGCTTCCATAGGTGGATCACGGTTAAAAGCACTTGCTGAGGAAAGCCTGTTGTGTGTACCGGGACACACCACCCAGCCTATTCCGTTCCAGTTCAACGAGATTTTACCTCATTTATTTAAGACTGCAGAAGGTTTTGCATGCCGCACATTGCAGAGCACGGCCGCCCGAAGCCTGGGTTGGATTCCGTTGGCCAATCGCCAGCAGCACTTTCCCGTCAGTCAGGCCAAGCACCGCGGGCGCCGTGGTACGCAGGCTTACCTGTCGCCGCTGGATAGCGCTTCCAGCATCTTTTCCCAGCCGTCAGAGGCTGATAATTATGTCGTGATAACGAGATAACTTATCCCATTACCGACGCTTCTTAAACTACATTGCCCAGATGGTGAAATAAACGACTGTAGTGCAGCCCTCTGCTCTGGTGCATGTTTTTGACACCCCACCAAATTCTGTGTGGTAATTCTGCGTACATTTTGTAAATCAAATTCTGCGTAACCTTTAGTAGATTCCTGATCTCACTTCGGAACACCCACTCACAAATATTCCTATGCTCAGAATTGATTATTTTCAAGAGAAAGGTAAGTGGTTTGCAGGGTAAAACACATTCTTTCAAAGCTTACAAATACAAATAAAAACGGGATTTAAGTTTTGAAATAAAACGCAAATAAGAACAGGACTTGTCAGAACCGGTCTGAGCATGTCAGCAGCGCTGGGAGCAGTGTAGCTGAGTGTTCTGCGCTTATCTCACTAGCACTAGCACAAGATGACTAGTTCGGAAGGTATAACGGTTAAATTTAATCAGGTACGTCTTTTGTTTTGCATAGGCGTAGTTTGGAACCTAATTTGGTCACAAATGCCAGCGTGCCTCGACCTTCAGTTCCTTGGCTTGACAGTTCAAAAACACGCTTGTCTCACTCCTCTCTGTGGAATCGGCACACGACCACGAGCGATTTGGTCCACCGCAAAAACCACAGACCCGCACTGTCCAAAACGAATGCTCGCGACAGTGCGCGATCCGTCGGCGGACAGTCGAGCACGAGGGGTAGCGACAGTGCGCGATCCGTCGGCGGACAGTCGGGCGTGAGGGGCGCGCCCCGAACGGGACCTGCTGCCGTCACAGTCTGCAGATGTGGTGGAGTGCCGACTCACATCCCGCTTAAGCTGGAGAAGATCCAGTGAACCCTTCTAGACGATCAAGGATGACTGACGCATGACCTGGCACCATGGGTTAAGTCAGTGCCTTGGGCAGGGCAGCGAATCGCCGTGCTGGGTAGTGTAACCGGGCCAGTTGACAGGCTGCGGTGGAGAGGAAGATTGAAGTTCAGATGTATGTAGGCGTTCTGGGGCTGGTAAGTTCGCGTACCGTTAATCAAGGTCCTAACAAACTGCAGCCAACAAATGTCTCAGAGGGTTTCGACGTTCGCTGTGGGAAGATCAATCAGGGAGGGATAAAAGAAAATTGGCACGACGTCGGAACTTTGGCATATAACATTCCAGAAGTAAAGTATGTCTGGAGAGAAGATGCCAACAAGCCTTTAGAGGGTTTCAAAGGCTTTTAACCTGGTTGTATAAGTGGGCAGAAAATTTGTTTGATTTAAGCCATACAATTCATCAGGTTTGCATGTTTTACAACACTGCATACATTACAACAGCATTTGTAATTGCAGGTTTGATGTAGGCTTCAGCAGTTTATCCAACTGGTAAAAAGCTGCTCAAGAAAGCAAAACTAGAATATAATTGCAAAATATATTTGATGTGCATTCGACGTAGTAAGCCAGAATAACTTGCTTTTTTGTAATGAAAACGGCCATTCTTTGCGTTAACCTGTTTCAAAAAGTAATCAAATTGTTAGAAATTGCAAACTCTGCCCATGCGACTGAAATTTTTTCTATTGTGGTAGTGTGCTCAGGGCTTTCGTGGTAAGCCACCGTTACGAACAACTCTAACCGTGAAGCCTGATTTGGATCAATCTTTTGCTAAAGAAGTTGGGCAGAGCCTTTCATGAATTCATCCTCCGGCTACATCTTCTACGTAAAGCGGGCCACCGTAACGTGCTGAATGCATCATAGCCAATGACACACGAACCACAGTTTTCCTCTCAAGGTCGTCGTATTTCCGGCCAGTCTACTCTCATGGGATAAGAAGGCTGACACCCTGCTTTAAGCCGCCCCACGTCGACACGTCACCCCCCCCCCCCCCCCCTCCCTCCTCTCTCTCCCCAGCCCAGACGCGTCGGGCCCGCCCGAGGCAGACGTGTCGTGCTCCGGCCGGCCCGGTCGTCCCTTTCTCCTCAGCCCAGACGCGTCGGGCCCGCTCCGGCAGGCCCGGTCGCGCCCTCCTCCTCAGCCCAGACGCGCCGGGCCCGCCCCGGGCCAGACGCGTTGTGCTCCGGCCGGCCCGGTCGCGCCCTTCTCCCCAGCCCAGACGCGTCGGGCGCGCCCCTGCCGGACGCGTCGTGCCCCGGCCGGCCCGGTCGTCCTGTCCCATGACGTTGCACGTCACGACGACAAACCGCCGAGGAGGAAACTCGCTCCGAATCTCAAGGCACCCCACCACCATTCGTAACAACAGCGGCACGATTGCAGGAGTTAATCTCCACTGCCTGTGGGATCAACGGCCGCCTTACCACGACCCCGTCTTTTCTCCTCGGTTAGAGGAAAACAAAGTGAACAGATAAGGTAGAATTTCCATTTCTCACGTGGCTGAAAATGTCATCTTTTCGGAATATAGCCTAGAAATTGATTTTGAAAGCTTTCGAAAGCATTATTTTACTAGGGTCGCCCTTGCACTCCCGGCACCAGCTGCCTGGTGCTGTGTGCAGCGGCCGACGCAGTTCTGTTTTGCGGAGCCTGCAAGCCCGGCCATCGGTGTTCTCGCTCTTGAGAATGCTAGCGTGTTTCATTGTTAGCTTTACATGCGGATTCTGCCAAATCGTGGGCGTTCATGGGCTGGCCTTTTCTTAATATTTGACCTAAATTCGTTGCACTCTATTGAAAATTATTGAAACTCTTTATCTTGCTCTGGGAAACAGGCTCCGCTGGTAAACCAATAGAGGCACGTTATCGTTCCCGGCGAAGGGCTGACGGGCCATTTCGTCCTAGGGTGGGTCGCCTACAGGCCATCATTCTGGCAACTGGGGGACGTGGTCTCCTGGTCGATCAGGAGGTACGTAGAGGGATCCGTCACATATAGGTCCCTTCCCTGACGCGAGACGCTCTGCGACCCGGTGTTTGGCGCTATATCGGTGTAGGAGCCTTCATTGACACAGCAAGGTCCCTTATCGCCATAGGGGGTCCAATGATTGTCACAGAGACTACATTTCGGCTGAATGGACCGTTAGCTGGAAAGGGATGGAAGCCCCTCGTTCCGTACTGGAGGCCCTAACTGCCAAGGGCGGCCCTTTCATTGTCTCACTCTGGACTCCCATCATAAGCTCCGATATATCTGTCCATTGTCAGAGGCCCTGACCATCGCAAGAGGCCCTCTGGTATGCAGGGTCCAGTTTCTGTCACTGCTCAGCAAATGTTCCGGTGGTTGAATGGGGATCCCCTACCGACACAGGACCCCCTCTTAGGCATCGTGGGCCTCTGGCTGACAAAGGACCCTCATTGTTGTGGGCCCCGACCAATGAAAATCGCGGGCCTCGGCCTAGTCCCACATGCAATATATGGATCATGTGATGCTCCCATTCCCCAACCCAAGGTGCGCATCGAAAAAAGATACTGTGGTAAATGCCATATTATAACGTTGTATTGAATTCGCGTGATATTAACTTCATATTCGCACATCTTTTTATCTAAACAGTGTTTCAAGCTTTCGTAGCCTTTATTACACAAAAGTTTTGACGCATAACTGTTTGCAGATGTTACAGAGCACACATGTTGGAAAAAGCGGAGTAAATGGAATATATTGCTTTCATAGTGGTGAGTAGGGAATCAGATGACATTTATCCCGCAGGGGCAGCTACATCAAATCAAAATGTTTAAGGTTATCACAAAAAATCGGGAAAACTGGTAGTTATGATCAAATCATACGAGTCTGATGTACCAATCAGTGAATGTCCAATGTCCAGGTGGGCTATTCCCTTAAATATGACCAAATGCCAGCCCATTGGGCCCTTCGAACTTCCAATCGGGCCCTTGATCTTTGGTCCTGAGGGGCCCTTCAGACCCCTCTTTGGGCTCCCTTCGTGCCCTCTCGAACGCGGCCCCGGCTGACTCAGAGCCATTTGCCGGCACAGGATCCATGTTGGTCACTGTAGGTCCCGGATCGACAAGAGCCCCTCGTTGTTTCAGTGTCCCAGACTAATGCAAACTGCGGGCTCCAGCATTGCTCCTGCTCGGGAAATGGGCTCCCCAGGGCTCAGATTGACACGAAGTCGACTGGTCGGTACCGGTGTTGCCTGACCGACAGAGAGACCCTCATCGACTCAGGGGGCCCCAACCAGCGCAAAAGGCCCTCTGACTGATGTTTGAGGGCCCGACCCGCAGGGCCAAGACCCCTAATTGGACCTACGGCCAGCCCTCCGGGTTCTCAAATCGCGCCCTTAATTTCGGTCTCGAGAACCCTAGGGGCTTGAGGGGGAGCAAGTGCCCCCCCCCCCCCCTGTACCCAATTGCCTGCGCCACTGCATTGCAATGTTACATGAAAGTTTGGTCCGATCAAACAACCAGTGTAGAAATACTTGATATGTTATACAATATAATTAAAGGATGCCTCCTGCTGCTGCTCACAGTTCACGGCGCCGCCATCATTATTTGCAAACATAATAGCTTCCAGAGCCATAAGATCACTCTGTCCTAGTGATTGTCTCTTTCTCTCTCC
>NW_023597054.1:11551701-11636704 GCF_011947565.3 Pollicipes pollicipes
ATACATTTCCCAGCATCAGTAGGTTTACGGTGCGCTTTCGTCACAAAGCATCCGCCACTTGCATCCACATGTTAAGAAATGGTAAACGTTTGTCGACAACCAGTTCAGTTGTGAATCATAATAGCGACCGCCAATGCATAGCAGCCTGCATTTGGCGAAGGTTGGCCTTGTCGGTGAATCTTTTGTCACCGACAATAATCCACCATATATATATATATATAGGAGAGAGAGAGAGAGAGAGAGAGAGAGAGAGAGAGAGAGAGAGAGAGAGAGAGAGAGAGAGAGAGAGAGAGAGAGGAGGGAGAGAGAGAGAAAGAGAGAGGCGAGAGGAGAGAGAGAGAGAGAAGAGAAGAAACGAAGAGGAGTAGAGCGGAGGAGAGAGGAGAGAGAGGAGAGAGGAGCGAGAGAGGAGAAGAGGAGGAGAGAGAGGAGAGAGAGCGGGAGAGAGAGAGAGAGGAGAAGAGAGAGAGAGAGAGAGAGAGAGGAGATGAGAGAGAGAGAGAGAGATAGAGAGAGAGAGGTGAGAGGAGAGATTTATATATATATATAGATATATATATATATATATATATATATATATATATATATATATATATCAGGTCTTTAAGGACATGGTTCTCCAGCGTGCGCATTTTCATTTTCGCAGTATCCAAGAGAGATGAGCCCCATTGCGACACCATCTACTTAATGGCAGAGGTTCCGTTCGGGTGCCTCTGTGGCACCTGCTGATGCTGACAAATGCATGAACGCGGCCAGCGTCAGCCCAGAGAGTCATCACCACGACCGTCATCCGTACGTTTTGTACGACACGCTCTAAGATATTGCTCTAGCTGGTCAATAACGCACCACGAATCTGAACGGTGCAATTGCTCGTTTATGCTAGCTACTCGGAACAACGCATTTGACCAATATCTTAGATCCACCTTGAATCGACGGAGCCTAAAACTACTCGACAAGAAACCTGCCCATCAACTTTATTATCAAAATCAAATGTTTCCCTCCATATGAGGTGGACCGAAAAAGTTTTTGCACAACATCATCAGGGAAAATATCACACCGAACGACGAAGACGCTGAAATAAGGCTGAACATCGTCAGGGCAAATATCACACCGACTGACGAAGACGCTGCAATAAGGCTTAGCATCTATTACAAGTGTAAGACAACTGGTAGCTTTGTAATGAAAAAGAACCTGAGAGCAGACTGAAACCAGTCAAAGTGCACCAAGGCAGTGTATGAGTTTAATTGTCCGTACGCAGACCGCCGACTCTGCAACTCGGCCTACATTGCAATGCAGGTCGACCAACGGCATCTCTACCACGACGCATGACAATGCACCTGCGGGAGGGAGCACCAGACAAGCAAATGCGCAAAACCCACAATAAAACGCCTACGCGCTGATGTAAGGGAAAACACAGTGAATCTAAAACCATGTCTATACAAACGCCATTGACGAATTATCGAAAACCATCCTCATCAGAGAAAGAATGCCTGACGTTAATAAGCAGCTTAAGTGATGCATCACTTTGAGCCTGTTAAGTCATTTAATGACACCAGGGTGGTTCGATGTATTGAACTTGTCATGGTGTCAAACTGGCTGGAAAGTGTTGTGCGTGTGTTTGTATGTGTTTTAAAATTGTACCTGATATTCGAATGCATACTCTGTGAGCTGATGGTTCACCTTTGATTTGGCGCACTCAAAGGTAAACCGTCTTCTGGACTTAACAAAAAAACAAAAAATTTAATTTGAACAATCGTGCACAAACGCAAGAGGCTAATTAAATGTACATTGGCCCTTGCATGTTGGAAAACTTGCATGAATTAAAGCAAGCTGCCTAAGCACAACAATATATCTATACGTACACACATGACAGTGCTGTTAAAGATCATGGCGTGCGTACATACAAAAAGCTTTTTCGGCGCTTGCTAAAGGTTTTTGATTACCACCTTCAATTCATCATTAAGGTTAAAAAGTAACTTACTGACGTTTGATATCTATTAGTCGATAAGCATCTGAAGTTTCGGAGTCACACATTACATCATTACATTACATCATTACATCACACATTACATTGCTGTGCACAAGCCCGGACGCTTACACTACCGTTGGTTTTAGTTTTTATTTTTATTTGACTGATCTTTTGCAATCTGTCTTTAATGAGGCTGTGTGCCTGATGAAATAGTTGTTCGGATCACCGTCCTTGTCTGGTGTGTTAGTATGTGAACTAGCGCTGTACATATAACAAACCAGACAAGGACAATAGCCAAGACAATTATTCCATCCGCAATGCTCTTACCTTGACTCATCATTCCGCGAAGCTGTGGTCTTCTCGTTTTCGCTAAGACTCAGTGCTTCCGAGATAAGGATTACGTTTTTGAAACGTGATTTTTTGGGGTCCAATACACTTAAACTATGCATAATTTCTATGTTTCACCAATATACACGTTACATCGATGCGTTACAAATAGGCGGCGTTTCAGCAAGGTCGTGATGGTGCTGCACCAGCCAGTGACCTCACAAAGCTTCGTAGCGATAAGCTTCGTGGCAACCTGTTACGATGGGGGCCACGGCTGGCATGCCATGACAATCGTACGGGTGGTGGTGCGTTTGATGTGAACACTACGTATACAGGCGCTGAGGCGGATGCTCTTTGACACCATGACACGTGATGATGAAGTATACGTCTACAGTCAGCGTCTCTTATACAGGGTGGTGTGAATGCCGTTGTAGAATATTCATCTTAACAAAGCCTTGGCACAATGTCAGTAATTGCTTGAAATTCTCAACCCTGGTACTCACTTCGCATGGCCTGCTGCTGACCGCTATCCCGATGCTGAGAAGGCAAATGACGCACGCACTTTGTACTCTCAAGTCTAAGTACGTGTAAGTACGATTTGGTGAGAAAAAACTCTGCTCCACAGCTCGCCTCCTTCACATCCTGGCAAGCCGTCCCAGTTGTAACGGATAGCATATATGTATACGTGCGCGCAGAAAGAAAGCTTTTGATTACAGGGTAATAGTTCGATGGCTTCCATAGGTGGATCACGGTTAAAAGCACTTGCTGAGGAAAGCCTGTTGTGTGTACCGGGACACACCACCCAGCCTATTCCGTTCCAGTTCAACGAGATTTTACCTCATTTATTTAAGACTGCAGAAGGTTTTGCATGCCGCACATTGCAGAGCACGGCCGCCCGAAGCCTGGGTTGGATTCCGTTGGCCAATCGCCAGCAGCACTTTCCCGTCAGTCAGGCCAAGCACCGCGGGCGCCGTGGTACGCAGGCTTACCTGTCGCCGCTGGATAGCGCTTCCAGCATCTTTTCCAGCCGTCAGAGGCTGATAATTATGTCGTGATAACGAGATAACTTATCCCATTACCGACGCTTCTTAAACTACATTGCCCAGATGGTGAAATAAACGACTGTAGTGCAGCCCTCTGCTCTGGTGCATGTTTTTGACACCCCACCAAATTCTGTGTGGTAATTCTGCGTACATTTTGTAAATCAAATTCTGCGTAACCTTTAGTAGATTCCTGATCTCACTTCGGAACACCCACTCACAAATATTCCTATGCTCAGAATTGATTATTTTCAAGAGAAAGGTAAGTGGTTTGCAGGGTAAAACACATTCTTTCAAAGCTTACAAATACAAATAAAAACGGGATTTAAGTTTTGAAATAAAACGCAAATAAGAACAGGACTTGTCAGAACCGGTCTGAGCATGTCAGCAGCGCTGGGAGCAGTGTAGCTGAGTGTTCTGCGCTTATCTCACTAGCACTAGCACAAGATGACTAGTTCGGAAGGTATAACGGTTAAATTTAATCAGGTACGTCTTTTGTTTTGCATAGGCGTAGTTTGGAACCTAATTTGGTCACAAATGCCAGCGTGCCTCGACCTTCAGTTCCTTGGCTTGACAGTTCAAAAACACGCTTGTCTCACTCCTCTCTGTGGAATCGGCACACGACCACGAGCGATTTGGTCCACCGCAAAAACCACAGACCCGCACTGTCCAAAACGAATGCTCGCGACAGTGCGCGATCCGTCGGCGGACAGTCGAGCACGAGGGGTAGCGACAGTGCGCGATCCGTCGGCGGACAGTCGGGCGTGAGGGGCGCGCCCCGAACGGGACCTGCTGCCGTCACAGTCTGCAGATGTGGTGGAGTGCCGACTCACATCCCGCTTAAGCTGGAGAAGATCCAGTGAACCCTTCTAGACGATCAAGGATGACTGACGCATGACCTGGCACCATGGGTTAAGTCAGTGCCTTGGGCAGGGCAGCGAATCGCCGTGCTGGGTAGTGTAACCGGGCCAGTTGACAGGCTGCGGTGGAGAGGAAGATTGAAGTTCAGATGTATGTAGGCGTTCTGGGGCTGGTAAGTTCGCGTACCGTTAATCAAGGTCCTAACAAACTGCAGCCAACAAATGTCTCAGAGGGTTTCGACGTTCGCTGTGGGAAGATCAATCAGGGAGGGATAAAAGAAAATTGGCACGACGTCGGAACTTTGGCATATAACATTCCAGAAGTAAAGTATGTCTGGAGAGAAGATGCCAACAAGCCTTTAGAGGGTTTCAAAGGCTTTTAACCTGGTTGTATAAGTGGGCAGAAAATTTGTTTGATTTAAGCCATACAATTCATCAGGTTTGCATGTTTTACAACACTGCATACATTACAACAGCATTTGTAATTGCAGGTTTGATGTAGGCTTCAGCAGTTTATCCAACTGGTAAAAAGCTGCTCAAGAAAGCAAAACTAGAATATAATTGCAAAATATATTTGATGTGCATTCGACGTAGTAAGCCAGAATAACTTGCTTTTTTGTAATGAAAACGGCCATTCTTTGCGTTAACCTGTTTCAAAAAGTAATCAAATTGTTAGAAATTGCAAACTCTGCCCATGCGACTGAAATTTTTTCTATTGTGGTAGTGTGCTCAGGGCTTTCGTGGTAAGCCACCGTTACGAACAACTCTAACCGTGAAGCCTGATTTGGATCAATCTTTTGCTAAAGAAGTTGGGCAGAGCCTTTCATGAATTCATCCTCCGGCTACATCTTCTACGTAAAGCGGGCCACCGTAACGTGCTGAATGCATCATAGCCAATGACACACGAACCACAGTTTTCCTCTCAAGGTCGTCGTATTTCCGGCCAGTCTACTCTCATGGGATAAGAAGGCTGACACCCTGCTTTAAGCCGCCCCACGTCGACACGTCACCCCCCCCCCCCCCCCTCCCTCCTCTCTCTCCCCAGCCCAGACGCGTCGGGCCCGCCCGAGGCAGACGTGTCGTGCTCCGGCCGGCCCGGTCGTCCCTTTCTCCTCAGCCCAGACGCGTCGGGCCCGCTCCGGCAGGCCCGGTCGCGCCCTCCTCCTCAGCCCAGACGCGCCGGGCCCGCCCCGGGCCAGACGCGTTGTGCTCCGGCCGGCCCGGTCGCGCCCTTCTCCCCAGCCCAGACGCGTCGGGCGCGCCCCTGCCGGACGCGTCGTGCCCCGGCCGGCCCGGTCGTCCTGTCCCATGACGTTGCACGTCACGACGACAAACCGCCGAGGAGGAAACTCGCTCCGAATCTCAAGGCACCCCACCACCATTCGTAACAACAGCGGCACGATTGCAGGAGTTAATCTCCACTGCCTGTGGGATCAACGGCCGCCTTACCACGACCCCGTCTTTTCTCCTCGGTTAGAGGAAAACAAAGTGAACAGATAAGGTAGAATTTCCATTTCTCACGTGGCTGAAAATGTCAATCTTTTCGGAATATAGCCTAGAAATTGATTTTGAAAGCTTTCGAAAGCATTATTTTACTAGGGTCGCCCTTGCACTCCCGGCACCAGCTGCCTGGTGCTGTGTGCAGCGGCCGACGCAGTTCTGTTTTGCGGAGCCTGCAAGCCCGGCCATCGGTGTTCTCGCTCTTGAGAATGCTAGCGTGTTTCATTGTTAGCTTTACATGCGGATTCTGCCAAATCGTGGGCGTTCATGGGCTGGCCTTTTCTTAATATTTGACCTAAATTCGTTGCACTCTATTGAAAATTATTGAAACTCTTTATCTTGCTCTGGGAAACAGGCTCCGCTGGTAAACCAATAGAGGCACGTTATCGTTCCCGGCGAAGGGCTGACGGGCCATTTCGTCCTAGGGTGGGTCGCCTACAGGCCATCATTCTGGCAACTGGGGGACGTGGTCTCCTGGTCGATCAGGAGGTACGTAGAGGGATCCGTCACATATAGGTCCCTTCCCTGACGCGAGACGCTCTGCGACCCGGTGTTTGGCCCTATATCGGTGTAGGAGCCTTCATTGACACAGCAAGGTCCCTTATCGCCATAGGTGGTCCAATGATTGTCACAGAGACTACATTTCGGCTGAATGGACCGTTAGCTGGAAAGGGATGGAAGCCCCTCGTTCCGTACTGGAGGCCCTAACTGCCAAGGGCGGCCCTTTCATTGTCTCACTCTGGACTCCCATCATAAGCTCCGATATATCTGTCCATTGTCAGAGGCCCTGACCATCGCAAGAGGCCCTCTGGCATGCAGGGTCCAGTTTCTGTCACTGCTCAGCAAATGTTCCGGTGGTTGAATGGGGATCCCCTACCGACACAGGACCCCCTCTTAGGCATCGTGGGCCTCTGGCTGACAAAGGACCCTCATTGTCGTGGGCCCCGACCAATGAAAATCGCGGGCCTCGGCCTAGTCCCACATGCAATATATGGATCATGTGATGCTCCCATTCCCCAACCCAAGGTGCGCATCGAAAAAAGATACTGTGGTAAATGCCATATTATAACGTTGTATTGAATTCGCGTGATATTAACTTCATATTCGCACATCTTTTATCTAACAGTGTTTCAAGCTTTCGTAGCCTTTATTACACAAAAGTTTTTGACGCATAACTGTTTGCAGATGTTACAGAGCACACATGTTGGAAAAAGCGGAGTAAATGGAATATATTGCTTTCATAGTGGTGAGTAGGGAATCAGATGACATTTATCCCCGCAGGGGCAGCTACATCAAATCAAAATGTTTAAGGTTATCACAAAAAATCGGAAAACTGGTAGTATGATCAAATCATACGAGTCTGATGTACCAATCAGTGAATGTCCAATGTCCAGGTGGGCTATTCCCTTAAATATGACCAAATGCCAGCCCATTGGGCCCTTCGAACTTCCAATGGGGCCCTTGATCTTTGGTCCTGAGGGACCCTTCAGACCCCTCTTTGGGCTCCCTTCGTGCCCTCTCGAACGCGGCCCCCGGTGACTCAGAGCCATTGCCGGCACAGGATCCATGTTGGTCACTGTAGGTCCCGGATCGACAGAGCCCTCGTTGTTTCAGTGTCCCAGACTAATGCAAATGCGGGCTCCAGCATTGCTCCTGCTCGGGAAATGGGATCCCCAGGGCTCAGATTGACACGAAGTCGCTGGTCGGTACCGGTGTTGCCGACCGACAGAGAGACCCTCATCGACTCAGGGGGCCCCAACCAGCGCAAAAAGGCCCTCTGACTGATGTTTGAGGGCCCGACCCGCAGGGCCAAGACCCCTAATTGGACCTACGGCCAGCCCTCCGGGTTCTCAAATCGCGCCCTTCATTTCGGTCTCGAGAACCCTAGGGGCTTGAGGGGGAGCAAGTGCCCCCCCCCCCCCCCCTGTACCCAATTGCCCTGCGCCACTGCATTGCAATGTTTACATGAAAGTTTGGTCCGATCAAACGACCAGTGTAGTAGAAATACTTTTGATATGTTATACAATATAATTAAAGGATGCCTCCTGCTGCTGCTCACAGTTCACGGCGGCCGCCATCATTATTTGCAAACACAATAGCTTCCAGAGCCATAAGATCACTCTGTCTAGTGATTGTCTCTTTCTCTCTCTCTCTCTCTCTCTCTCTCTCTCTCTCTCTCTCTCTCTCTCTCTCTCTCTCTCTCTCTCTCTCTCTCTCTCTCTCTCTCTCTCTCTCTCTCTCTCTCTCTCTCTCTCTCTCTCTCTCTCTCTCTCTCTCTCTCTCTCTCTCTCTCTCTCTCTCTATCTCTCTCTCCCTCTCCCTCTTTCCTTCTCTCTCTTCTCTCTCTTCTTTATCTCTCTCTCTCTCTCTCTCTCTCTCTCTCTCTCTCTCTCTCTCTCTCTCTCTCTCTCTCTCTCTCTCTCTCTCTCTCTCTCTCTCTCTCTGTCTCTCTCCCCTCTCTCTCGCTTTCTCTGCAGCTCCGATCCAAATGCTGTGCCGCTGGTGTTCCTTTCCGGTCAGTAAACCTATTCGATTTACGGAACGCAAAAACATCAAAAATCTGTGAAATTGCATTGATTTTTTAATTCGGATAAGTGTGTAAGATTTCCCAGCCAACATGTTCCTAAAAACAGGTCAGTGAACCCTCACCGACACCGTCTCGGAGATGTAGTGTGTCTTCTAACACTCCGATGTCGCATCAGATTGAACGATTGCCTTTCAGTTACCCTCTCTGACAGCTATGGCCCGACTTTGACCTGCCATATGTCAGTGACATTTCAAGGCACATATATTTATACACTTACAGATTGTTTATTAGCAAATTTACAGCTAATCATAAGTTGACGCAGCCACGCCCGCTGTTAAAAAAATGTCTTGAAAATATTTGTTGTTGCGTCAACTACCCCCTCTCCTCCCCCTTCCGAGTGCGTGCTAAAGGGAGTGTTCCAGATTTGTATGGGGTTTTGAAATGAAGAAGCCATATTGAAGATCATTCGGTGCAGTTCACAGCCTTACCCTTCTCAAGACGCAAAATCCTCAAGTTTCGTTAAAAGACCGCAACTATGTGCTGGCTATTTCATGCATAGTATTTCAAGGCCTTGACATGCATCTAGGTGTGCATGACACCATAGCAACGTCGTTCAAATCCTGCCATCCCATTGGCTATTGTGCGCTTACTTTGCCATGATGCTTTTGGTGTGCGCGTCAACGTTGGCTTAGATGTTTCGACGGTTCTGTTATTTTTTCTTATCTATGCGATGCTTCCTTGAAATCTTTTCCACACGCTTCCAAGTCAGGCAGTCGGAACCAAATATTAAGATGCAGAAACCACCCACACCCAGCAGCCTAACATTCAAAACCTCTCACCGCGCACACAACGAGCACAAACAACCAAATAAGTCTACCAGACTAGACACGTTTTTCAGACTTTATATTAAGGGTCGCACATAACCGACGATCGTGGGCGGCTTCAGCACGGACGATCGTGGGCGGCTTCAGCGACGGCTATTTCCGTCGGACAAACGTCTTCAAGATCTCCTCATGCATCATTCGCATCCCGATCCCCGAACTCTGTTCCCTTTTCCTCTATGACACTAAATTAACTGTTCCGACATTCTCACCTGAAATTTCATCATTTACCATCGACCTGCCCTTTTGTTCAACACTCACCAACTTGGGACCTGGCATGCTGAATCCATTAACTACCGAACGATTTACGCTGTCAGAACAACGATTGCTTTTTGAAAACCAGCTGAATTGCGAATTTACTGCATACGAGCCTCTATTTTGTGGAAGGGCGGAGAACAATATTTCGTGGGAAGAAAGAGCAAAGCACATTGTCTGCAGCTCCATGGATCTGTATAGGATTCGGCGGACAGGGTTAAGGATAGTATGGAAAACATTTTCTGATTTGAAATATAGTAAAATTTCTTCCGCTGTTTATTTTATCTGTAATATTAATTTTTTCACACCACCTGACGCTGTGAAGCCAACTGGCATTCACCACCGCATCCGTCCTAAGACATTGCATTTCCTATCCGTTTGCACACACCCTCTAACCAAGGTCATGTGTGGCACATCGCGTGCACTGTCGAGCTTGCAGACCCGCCCACCACGGCCGCATATAAAGGCGGAGCAACGCAACCAGTCACCATCAGTCAGCCCGCAAAGCAGCGAAGGTGTGTGGGGGTGACAGCAGTGCGCGACGCTGTCTGGACCAGCCCTGCACGGTTCTCGGGGCGCGTGTTCTGCTGCGACGGCTCCGTAGGGCGGGGGTCGGGTCGGAACAGCGCCCGCCACCATAAACTCCAGCTTGCTCACTGGGCTGTTACAGTGGGGTGTCGTTGAACTCTGCCCAGGGCCCGATGGATGTGTGGCAGCTTACTCATACGTACTGTGCGCAGATGTGGTCGTGGTTACCGGTGGGGTTTTGATGAACATCATAAATCACACGACGAGCGTCATGAGCATATCAATAGCTACCGTAACGGTGTTCCAGCCCAGACATTGCCTCCCGCGACATGCCTTTCTCGTGCAACTGGATAACGTCACGCACCATCGGATGTGAGGCTGACAGTGGATGCCGTGCTTCAGATGCGGCTCATCCCGTGCATCCCGCTCCTGGCGCTTGCCGGAGTGGCCTCAGGAGGATTTCTCGTCGACGGAGGAAGTGGATATTTCGGCCCATATAGCGGTCAAGGAGGCGGACATTTCAGCCAAGGATTGGGATCGTATCTCGGCATGGGAGGCGGATATCTGAGCGGAGGATTGGGATCATATCTCGGCCAAGGAGGAGGATATTTCAGCGGAGGACAAAGATCACATTTCGGCCGAAGAAGAGCAGGCGGCTTCAGCAATGGCTACAGTAAGACTTTGTCCGGCTCTCTATCGTTGAAATTCGGCTCTCACGGTTGTGTGAATTTGCGTTACAATAGAGTCAAGATATTTGTGACAGGGCCCTGATCCGTACGCGGTGTTCTATAGTATGCACGATGGATATTGAAGTTTCGGATGGTGCCCAGAAAATACTGGCGAGTTGCCATTCGGGTCACTCAAACCCTTCTATGCTTTCGCAATACCACCGAAACAGTGAAGACGCAGAACGCAAGGCCAAACCGCGAGTTACCATACAGTGATCATGCTCACTGTGCCCTCTCCTCTCGACAGACAAGTTCGGTCTCTTCTTCTCGTTCCTGGACCCCTATCTGGCGGGCAAGCAGTTCACCTGGCAGGCGGCGAACTTCCAGTGCGCCATCCGAGGACTGCGGTTGGTCTCGCTGGACGACCCGTACAAAAACAAATACGTGTCACGCAAGATCGCAAGATACAGTAAGTCATGACAGTAGCATTCAGGCCTCCAAAATGAATGCAACTATGCCGTTCCATCCCGTCTCCCCCACGTTTAGAACTTAAGTCCAAAATGTGCTGCTACCTTTTAAAACTTTGTTCAACTGAGACGCAATTAGTGCAAGCATTACTATCTCTCGCCACAACCATCCATTGCCAGCCAACCATTCCGTTGCAAAGTTAGGGGATTGTGGTATATCGCGTCCGTCTCGATAGCGTCATGTGGAATATGATGTCGGCAAATGACGGCTGAACGAAAATCAATGCACTGTGCCCGTCATAACGTAACCAATAACATCAAATCAGAAAAAATATCACAATTCGTTCACACCTCTGTCATACACATCCAGTTTAGAGTTTAAGGACGTAGTTTTAAGAAACAAGGTGAAAGGGTGACTGAACTGGTGACTGGTAAGTGGTCAAACCTACCACAAATGCGTCAAAAACGCGTTATTCCCCAGATTTGACCCACACAGATTCCCCAGATTCCCCAGATTTGACCCAGATTTGACCATCTCAAAGTTGGTGGCCAGAGCACCTCCCCAAACACACAAATAAAAATAAATCTACATAAAACACCTATTTCATCCTGTTGTATGCGATGATCAGGATGAAGATCCTGTTTGGTCAAGTGCCGTACCACGCCTGCTTCCGCTGCAGATGTGCGGTACATCTGGACATCGGGCATGAGGAATGGCTACAAGTTCTTCTGGGCCAACGGCCCGACCGGTCAAGTACGGCTTCACCAACTGGTCGTTCACGGGCCGCCTCGGCCTGCCGCAGCCGGACAACTACCAGGGCAACGAGTATTGCTTGGCCGTGCTCAACCACTACTACGGCGACGGCATCGTCTGGCACGACCGTCGCGTGCCACCACAAGAAGTCCTTCGTCTGTGAGCCTGTGAACTACTACTAGAGCTGCACGTGGAGATGCCTAACAAGCCCGGCGTTGCAGCAATCGCTGGCAGCGAGGTGCTATCCGCCGGATCCCAATAATTACAGATATGCTGGTGTTGTGAGTCACGGTCCCCTAACTAGATGACTACCCGCCATTTCATGCCTGAAAAGGAGCTGCCTGACAGGCGCAATGAGACCTAGAGATCTTACCTAGACGACATCCCGGCGCTGTTGAGTCTCGCGATTTTCATGGAATCTTTAGAACGCTGTGTTTTGTGAATAGATATCTACTTAAAATTTTGGAGGAAATGGCCATGCACTGAGAGCACGGTGAATAGGTTGAACCATGCGAAGTGTAGCAAAATCTTACACCGAATAGTATTGATCAATGAAATAATAAAACGATGGCGTTTTCAACAAAGAGTGTCGAACGTGAGCATCCGTAATGCGAGCAACGCAAACTTGCACTCGATTCAACTTCACATGAACAAAATAAACTCTAATTCGTCAAATTACTTGAAAGCTCACTCAAAATCCACATCAAACTTGCCCGTCAAATACTGATTCCAGTCAGTTGTTGATTCAAACAAATGGACACGACTGATTCTGGGTCTGATTCGAATAAAGCGAAATGGGGTAAATCATGACTCAAATCAACAGAATTCGAGTTAAAGGTCATATTTTCAGAACAAGAACATGTAACAACACCGGGGATTTCCAATACCAATAGGAATATCCGATGGCTTAGTGTTAGAAGTTATGGAACCTCTTACATTTATATACTGCTCCGACGCGTTACATGCCCAGTCCATATCATAACCCACCAAGCCCGAGCTTTGTCCATATCATAACCCACCAAGCCCGAGCTTTGTCCATATCATAATCCATCAAGCCCGAGCTTTGCAAAAAAAAAGAAGAATGCCGGGGCCGGGCGGGCGGAAACCGAAGCTGGAGCCGGAGCCGGAGCCGGAGCCGGATCCGGAGCCGGAACAGAAACCGGAGCCGGGGCCGGAGCCAGAGCCGAAGCCGGGGCGGGAGCCGGAGCCGGAGCCGGGCCGGAACCGGAACAGAAACCGAAGCCGGAGACCGAGCCTGGGCCGGGATCAGGACCAGCATAAACCTTTTACAATTTTTAAAAAAATCTAGCTTAAACGCACTGACAGGACCAGTCTGTGTGGGTTCACGCGGGCGACTGGCCAGATTCGCTTCTGCTCTGGAATCATAAGCGCGAAGATGCCGCGTCTGCTGCCACCTCCCGTGCCCAACAGCGCAAAAGGCGTCTTCCTGGCAAGATCAAGATCGGCCTGCTGGCAATGTTCCTGGAAAGGACCGGCTGGAATGCTGCACCGCGCATGGTCAGCCTCTCAGACTCCACACTGAAGTCAGGTATGTCGGCACCCGCCACCAAACACAGGCGTGCGTCACCACCAAGGCGCCGTGCGTGCTTTGATTCATTTACCCTACAGATACTATCGTTAGTAGATACCTGGTCTATACAAAGCACATCGAGAGTTCTCATGAGCTTCAAGATTTCCTGAGACCTCGACCTCCTTCGGCCACCCAGGAAAGCACTCCAGTCGTAACACCACCCGATGCTCTCGCAAAATTGAAACGCTGAGCGTTCGTGGTGTAGGATAAGCGTGGAAGGGGACGTATTACAGACCCCCTATGCCTAGTGTTGTCCCTTAAAATTGCACGTCTTAAGCTATGAGCACTTGGGTTCTACAGCAGTCTCCTCAAGTTTCCAAAATGACTATCGAACCGTCCCAAGCAGGTTCACAAGATTTGAAGGGTCTACGAGCGGTTTGCATATCAGTGCAGATGTTCATGAGCATATGGCATGCTGCTAGTGCAAGGCAACATCAAGTCGCAAACGGGGGTCAGATAAACGCATCTTGCGTTCAATCATACCATTCTTCCGGACCAATTTTGACAAGCAATCCAGTACAACGACTTTTTCAACAAACCCATGATTACTGCCTGCATCATAACGCTTCCACAGGCGGTGCAATTCGAAATCTAATCTATGGCAGGGAGGTCTGGCTTCGAAACCTCGGACGACAGGGTTTGATTTGTTGTCCCTACCGCTGATCACGCTGTTCTGCCCTCTCACAAAATATCTTAGCCCTCGTTGTCTTAACTCCTTTTGCCATTTCAACACATGTGCAAGATATTATCTTTCTCTTCGGAACACGAATCCAACAGGCCTGGCACGTTTTTTTAATGAAAGCACCGAGGGGCGTTAATTCTGATACCCTCTTTGCTACTACCACACTCCTGCTATTGATTTGCCCCGTAAACCTCTGTTAAGGCCAAATCCTTCCCACAATTGTAACAGCACAAAAAGAAAATCACCGGGAAAAGAAGGATAGCAAATGATTCAGGAAAGTATACAGCAGCCTTCTACCTGGTTACCATAGAAACTATGTGATTGGTTGACCCATTGACCCAATCCCTTTCAACCAGTATCTCTGCTATGATCTTGTCAGGCCCAAGAAGTTCAAGTATAATGAATGGCCACCTTGTAAGATGTCGAAGTGCTCACGTGGTGTTTTCAGCTGACGTGGGCGCCCCACCCTCGCCTTAAGAGAAGAATCGATGCTGTTTGGAGGTTGTTAAAAGGACGGAGCCTCTTCGACATGTGGAGTTAACTGAACAGCGATGGTTCGGCAGAGCAGCGGCGTAGCTGGCTGTAATAAGCATGCATTTAATGATATACCGTAAACGTATATTTTATAGCATACGCATGTACTATAAATTCTATGGTGCACATAGCATATTCAATTGCATATCAGTAATATTTTATAACATATCTGATAAGCATAAGTATATGGAAGTGGAGAGCATATAAAGGAGATAACGTTGGATGCCGTATCCGTTTTGGACACCGCGGGAGGCGTTATCGAGTCTTCAACGCACTTTTTATTTTCCATATGCACTGAGCGATGCCATCGTTGCCGGCACCAACCGCACTTCACAATCATGCGCGACACAACCCTGCAGACACGCACGGCACGCACGGCACAGTCCTGCAGACACGCACGGCACGCACGGCTCAACCTCTCGGTGTAGTGTCTGGAGTTACTACCTCCACGGCGCTCACGACCGCCGGTCTTAACATCGCCCTAAAAGCCAGGTGCGAGTGAGGGGTCCGAAGGTACGCAGCTGCATGAATGGCCAGCATGGTCATCTCCAGATGTGGTGGTGTTCAGAGGAAGGCTGAGAGAAGTTATGCTTGACCCAAGTCTGCTGAACTCTGTGATCTCCTGACTTTTCAAGATCAAGGACATTTAAGTTTGGCCGCGCACGCATACGTCCCATTGTAAGCGTATATTAGATGTGCCGACGGGCACCGTGTTGCAATTTTTTACCAAAACACAAGCATACACGAAAAAGGTTAGTTAGTTAGTTTCCGGTCATAGGTTTTTGCAGAGATCAGGTCAGGGGCCACGAAACGAGTACATCCATCGCACTGCTCTCGTGTGGCTGGTGTTGCGCTGTCCCACCAATGCGTTTCGTGGCAACCGTCTTTCATTCAAACCGTCCAGGCCAACCTGATGTAGCGTGCTACGTCAGCTACCTGGAAACCGTCGTCATCAACAGGAAACACCTGAGAAATACGTGGAAATGTCCACCATAGGAAAAGTTCCAGCAGCCCGCTTTTTAGTATCCCGTCACGAGCTTCGTGATTGCAATCTCCGATACTTGGTGATATGACTGGCCCCGCGCAGTCACTGCCACGGCAAAGGGAGGTAGACTGACAAATGTTCACAGAACGAGATCCCGATAGAGAGTCGATCCTTTTCAGGGGCCCGCGGCAGGACCCAGGGCGAGGATGGGGACAAACAGATAATAACTGGCCCAACATACTAAGGTTTTTACCCATAACACAAGGAATTGTTTTGGGCCTCTAGACGACCAAGAATGCTGATGAAACCGAAAATGAATGATTGAGGATGTTTTCGGGCTCATTACGCTATCCAGGGGCTCTAAGCATTTACCGGGGACCCTAGATGTTCACTTTCCGGGGCGCCCCAATCGCTTAGGAGCCTTCTCCCGCCCTTGATTTATTTGTATTTGCTCGCAGGTCCCTGTGCTATTGATCGCTCCGGGCGATCTGCATTTATCTTGGGCTAGTCCCATTAAGTCAGCGAACCGTACACAGTAACAGAAAGCCCCACATGCTGTAAGCGAGCGCCAGCACTTCTGTCACACGTGGTGTCCTGTCCGCTCGCGTATATGATTATGGCTAAATCAATTAAAGTACGCAAGCCCGAGATCTATGCGATGACGCATTTCCTTGATGTTCTAGCGACAGATAGCAGCAGCTGTATGTGTTTCGATGAATGCTAACGCGCCATTCCGAAGATAATTTTAGGCACCAGCCAAGTCGTATATTTCAGTTAAACCCTTGGTTACTAGTACAGAAGCTTTGACAGGTTAGTGGCAAATCTTGAAAAGCTGTGTCCATGTCATCTAGATTCGTGAAGATGACCATTTTGGCACATATAGGGTTGGCATCGCTCTAAAATTTATGTCCTAAGCCATCTCTGAGTGTAATCTGAATCTGATTGCCTTATAGCTCTTCGGTTAATATTTACTTGGAACGTCGTTTCATTCAGGTAGTCTGCATTTTGTTCCAAAATGTGCAATACTTCCTTTTATGAGCTTTCTGGATAGTTGACAAGTTTCATTATGTCGGCGATCTCTGCCGTCGTTAAACTGACTATCAACGTATCAATAATGCCTGGTACAAAGATTAAGATGGCTCGTTTTAACCCACTTAGAAGGTCGAGTTTTACATTGTTGAGCTGTGTGCATATTTGTTTATTTCAGAACTTAGGATAGTGGTTTCACCGTGAGGCTCAACCAGAAAAGACAGAGCAAGTCGATTACGGAGTTTCTATTCACTGAACTAGTAGTGTCGACTAAAACTGTGGACTCCCGACTAAAGAAGCACATTATTCGGGAATGAGTTTCATTAGATTATCCTTTAAGCTCTCGTCTAAAGCCCCAAAGGTTTTTAATTGTTCCCGAGGTGTTCATCTCAGTCACCAAATGAAGGATAGAATCGATATTATAGGAAAGAAAGGCCATCAATTAGTGGTTTTTCGGCATTGTGAGTTGAAAGTTCTTATCTCGAGCTGAAGACCTTGAACAAACTAGGAATGTTTGAAACTAGGAAAACAAACATGTTAAATGAGATTGCAGCGCTAAATAACAATGATAATGAGAACTGTCAAGATAATAATCGCTTTATGTGTATACATGCATACATGCATGCATATACATTTATTTATGTTGGAATGCTTTGTCAGAATCCTTTCTTTTATGCATGTTTGATGAAAAATAACTACTGACCCAGCATTGACGAGCTTTTTGACGCATCGCTCTAGTTTCCGGGCCTTTGGCTTGGTATCGTCGCTTAGATTATAGATGTTTCGCACAAAACCGCTCATATATTCATTGCTCCTTACATTCTAACGTTTCGAGATACTATCTCATTGTCGGAGGAGGCTGAATGGCGCAACAAATAAGTTTTGAGCATTAAAGGATAAAACATTGTGCACTTCTATTGGAAAACCTCTTTTGGTACGGAGAACATAAATGAAGCATAACTAATTGAAGTAAGACAGAATCCTATTTCACTCTGATACGTATAAGAAACACTCATAATGGGATCACTACAAAAACACAATGAGAACACTATTGCCACAATCACGCCAATGGCGCTCACCTCCCACCACCCAATAGTTCAAGGGTTGTGCAGGAATTTGTCTGTCTGTTTAGGGCCGGAGGGAGTTCGTTAATGAATACGCTTTCCCGAATTTGAAGTCGTCTCCCGTCATTGCACGTCCGTAAAATGTCAGTGTTGTCTGTCAGTTGTTGTCGTGTCAATGTCGTGCCGTGCTCGTGTCGCATGTGGTCTAGAGGTGCCCCGTCATGTAAGTCATTGTCAGGCGTCGTGAGAGTATCGTTGTGGTCACACCAATGTAGTGTATGTGACGAAGTTTGCAGCCTTCGGTGTTGCATTTGAATTATTACACTACATTGGTGCATTTTAGTTTGTCGGGTTTGTCTGGGCTGCTTCTCATAAGAAAGCTATATATTTTCTTATTGCGATCATAGATGATGTCTATTTTGTGGTCGGGTTTGCCTTCAACGTGTCGAGAGATAATTTCCCGTAAAGCTTTTGGTCTTGTTTGTGGGCAGATGCCATTTCATTCTGATAGTACAGTTTGACGGTTGGTTGGAAGTCTTGTCCTGGTTTGCTGTCAAAGTGTCTTGTCATACGTCGTTGTATTTCGTTTTCAACATCAGAATTTGAAAAAAAACCGTTATTCCCCAAGATCTGTGTGATTCTGATCAATTCTGGATGTAGTCCTGTCAATCAGAGCAGTGCTTAAATGCTCGCCTAATGAAGGACCTTATGACGCTAATTTTGTAACGTCGAGAACACTCACTGTCAGCATTTAAGCACCGTCCGTTGTTAGTCTGTTTTCGGTATACATTCGTTTTGAATCGTTTTACTTATCCATCGACAGTCAAGTCAAGAAAGGGTATTATGTTTTGCACACTTAGCTGTGTTGTGAATTTTAAACCAGACGGGTCTTCAAAGGTGTTTTTGAGATGTCCTAACTGGTCAATGTCCGCAACTTTCACAAGGATATCGTCTACGTAGCGGCAGTAAATGTCCGGTCTTATGTCGTCATTTTGTAGTGTGTCGGCTTCTACGTGTCCCGTAACAAATTAGCGAGTAGAGGTCCTAGAGGTGAGCCCATCGCAACACCCTCAATTTGGCAATACATTCGGCCATCATATATACAAATTTGACAATGCAATCGGCAATACATACGTTGAAAGATCCTTTCCGCGGGCCTGATGTCGCCTGAAGCGGGGTGTCGCGACGATGCAGTCACCGGTGAAGCAAGATAGAGGGTAAGAGAGGTGGAGGATATTCCATGATTATAATGCGCTTGTCACTGCGGCAGTGGACGACCATCTATTAATGCTTAAATACTTCAGCTCGCAGGCAAAGTGTGGTGTGGTGTATGCCTGTCACTGTGCACATGCAGTTGTTGGTTATTGGGTAATACTAAAAGCACTTTGGTCGAAGACGAAGTGAACTTATGTGAGAATTATCTAATAGTGCAATATGTACTTCGTGAATCGTTCTATTCTGACACTTAGCGGGCCTGCCTAACGCACAGGTTACATGCTTGATACACAAATGACGTCATTGCCTGGGAGTTTGTGTTATTGTGATTCGGTTGGCATTACTGCAATGTAAGTTTATAACCCCAAAAAACGTTGGTTTTTGCTGTTGGAGCATTTTTTATGCTATGTTTTTATGTGCATTTTATGTGTTGCTATCTATCTCCTGTTCCCCCCCCCCCATTTTGCGAGGCCCGTTTTTCCCAAACCAGAGGCATCGTAACCACCCGTCAATCGCAAAAATTCAGACCGAGGCCCATCATGAAGCTAGAGAGTAATGAAACGGGCATAAAAGACACTTTTTATGCCAAGAGGACCGTTGTCTGGATCATGAGGCCAAATGTTGCGTTAAGAACTCCCTCTGCGGTTCTGGAGGCCCATTAAAAACTAACAAAAACCGCTCTGTGTTAAGAGGCACTCTATATGCAGGAGGCCCCATCTCAGGAACAGGGGGCCCCTTTCACGCATCAGATAGCTCCTCATCATGATGCTCTGTTTTCGTAATACCAGGCCCTCTGGCTAGATTTGGAGGTTTCCTTCGCGAATCGGAAACATTCCGGTTGGGATTAGAAGGCCTCTCTTTGCATCCTGAGATTCTGTTTTAGACTACCGAGGCCGTTTTCTAGATCATCAAAAGGCTCAAAGCGTTTTTCTTATTGTCGACATTTATCTACTTGGATATGATGAATGTAACAGCTTGATAGAGAAGCACATGCCCTCGATTCTTCTACCTCTTGAATAAGACACTCCCCAAGAGCCGCCTCCCCCTCCTAACACGCCTGCGAGGAGACCCTGCTTTTTCGAGGAGGTCCCCTTGAAAATTTTGCCCCCCACTCAAAATCCCTGGCAATGCGCCTGGCCAGAGACACATTCCCTCCCTTTTCATCTTTTTTTTTACCCAGCAGGAGAGTTCTGAGAGAGGGATATCATCACCATCGCTTGTACTTGGACGATGTGACTCACGACTTTTGGTTTTCGGAGATGTTTGTCTACTAGAGCCAAAATTACCATTTGGAGCTGATACAACAGGCGGAACTTAATCCGCATGTCCAAAGACAAGACAACTGTCCGAATTCGGACGGTCTTGGTGGTTGATCGCGAAAACAAAATACACGATATATGCACTTTTGTTTTGCTTGACAGTTTGTCGTTTATTACCAATGTGACATCACTAGCGGATTTTAACATGCTATGCAAAGGTTTCCCGTAATATGTGGGCTTTGATAACGAGTTAACAGCGACCGAGTTTCCCCAAAATGCACCACGTCGCCAATTTCGACAAACCAGATTTTGCCCTTTGACGGTAGTATAATTTGTTTTTCCTGTGGCTTGAGTCCAGGTGATGCCGAACTTGATGATGAAAGCGATGCAGATTTTCAAGCACTGATATACTACTCTGAATATCTGAAGACATTCCTCTCAAAAACGGCATCGTTTTCGTCTTCCCGCTGGCCACCGTAAAGTGTAAACCGTGGTCCGTCGCTGCGCCGTCCACGGAGAATGCAACGCCGAGCGTGGGGGTTTTGTTCCAAGACTTGCGAGCGCACATGGTCAAAGCTGTTCTGCACTTTTTAACGACACGGTTCTGAGCAAAGGTTGAATATTCCCAGACGAACACAGGCTGGCCGTGCCAATACAAATTCATACCCCACTTCTATCCGTACTCTACATTCACAAAGTCCCGTATAACCAGAAAACAAATTCGGCGCAGCCCCTTAGTGCTAGCGGCTTAGAAAACGTCCGCTGAACCCTTGCAAAACGGATAGCGCTGGTAGGTTCTCCTGGGAAATCATTTAACACCTGGTTACTTCAGCTTATTGACCTCAAAATGCAAACAGAACTGCATTTTCGGTGGCGTCTCGCTTCTGTTTCAGTTAAAGACGAATATTGTCATACAACGAAGAAAATTGTGCCACAGGAAATCAAGCTGGCTATATTCAGCGACGCTGCTTTTTGCGGGGAGACTTTCACAAGGAGGGAGCCCTCTGTCAACCCCGTGTCCCTCCCCACCTTAACAAGACTGGCTACGCCCCTGCGTAGCCACACATATCACACACACGAGCGCTCAACTTCCTTAAAATTTAGCATTCACCCCATGGACTTTGACTAAAAAGAAGTAACCAAAATGACTATCATCCCCGCCCCGCTTCCCCAAATTAGGAGAACTTCCGCTGATTCCACGCCTATGTGGGAGCCGCCTGGCATCCTGCGCTAAGCACTGATCGTAAATTAGTTTTTTTACGAATTTAAATACCACAGTGTCCCGAGAGTTATAATAAACAAGGAAAGGCCATCTTTTGTTACGAGGCACAAATGTTGCCACGAAAGACTGAGCCGTTGGAGACCGGCGTCAAAACACAGCCAGAACCAGGCTCACACAGGCGCGCGTGTTGCCCACTGCTTGTTTGGAAGGGCTGCGTATTCGTTTTGCCCACTTTGTGTCTCTGTTTGGACGCGCTACCCAAACAGACTGTGCTCAGGGGTGAAGAAAATGTAATTATTGGAGCGCACTGCAACTGCCATGATACACATAGAGGTTCATGAGTTGTGCTATGTGCGTTGTTCTGGCTAAATACAAAGTTATCACAGGTACATCTCTTGCTCTTTTGACGTTAAACACAGCAACGCACATAAACGTCCTAAGAACAGAACATAGGTGGTTCGACACTGACATTGACTGAATAGACAGATAGGGACCGAGCACTGTCGGCCCAGCACACAGGTGCCGATCGAGCACGGCCGGCCTCGCAGACAGGCAGACCGGGCACGCCGAAATGTAAGCAGGCACGGACCGAGCACTGTCGGCCCAGCACACAGGTGCGGACCGAGCACGGCCGGCCTCGCAGACAGGCAGACCAGGCGCGCCGGAATGTAAGCAGGCACGGACCGAGCACAGCCAGCCCCGTAGACAGGTGCAGACCAAGCACGGCGGAATGTAGATGTGCACGGACTGAGCACGGTGTATCTGGCACATTTAGCGCAAAAATCGACAGCAAGCACACAACAGACTCGCCGCGCTCGCCACTCAATCGCAGCACCGGCCGCGGCACGACCATGGGGTATCCCACCTTTCTGTACTTTTCATTTATCTGTTGCGTTGATTTCCTTTAGATCAGGCGCGTACGATTTGATCAGTCGTACCAGTTTTCTCGAAGTCCTTCTGAATAATTCAAAATTTTGATTAGAAGTATCCGCCCCCGCGGGAAAAGCCTTAGTTGTCTCCCAGCTTACCACTAGGAAAGTAATAAATTTCATTTGCCTTGCTTCTCCAACGCGTGTGTTCTGTAACGTTTGCAAGACATTAATGCGTTAAAATATTTGTGTACAAATGTTACGAAAGCTTTTAACACTTTAATAGAAAAACGATGTGCGAATATGAAGCTATGATTCCATGAAATCAACGAAATGTTATACTATGGCTTTGATTTCTCCCCTATGACGTTAACCACGGTGGCTCTTTTCGAGGCGCACTTTGGCTTTGAGAATAGAAGTATCACATGACTCGTCTGACGCACTGGTTTAAGCTTCAACCAATGCACTTCTCTTTAACAGTCCCTTGCCCGCTGGGTCAATCCTTTTTTTTGCCCACAGCAGTTGAGGTGCGCACGGCCATCGTCATGACAGCGGCAGTCTCGACTGCAGTGAAGAAATTTAGTGTTTTTACAAAGCGTTTGCAGGGTCCTTTGGACTCGAAAATAATCAAACTTGACGCCCTTAATATGTCCTGATGGTGCTGCAGTCGCATCGCCCAGTGCTATTATTAGTCTAACTAGTCTCGAGGGTTCCCCATGGTGAATTTTTGAAATATGCTTTATAGGCGGGACACTTTCTTTAAGGCTGCTGCATACCTCATCATACTTGTCGCTATATTTTACGCAATCAGCTCACTGGTCATATCCATCTCCCACATGCAGTTTGTTCGTTATCGGTAAGAATACAGCCCGATGTTGCTGCCGCCCTGTGATGAATAAGTCCATGTACATATTCACTTTTCAGGCTATCGCATTTTAACGATTCGCGGCGTGGGCTTGCAAAGCATAGCATTATGTTTGCCATGCAATTGGACGTAAGGGGTTTTTGATTATATGCACGTACCTCTGACTGATTTTTATCACCTATGTAAATATTTCAATGTTCCTGCTTCCCGTCAGCATTACAGCATCAAAGGACAAGGTACCGGCGTCCAGCGACCCATCGCGCATTGAAGTCTTGGCATCAATGACGTCATGCTAACGTTAAGCGAAGATGAAGCTAAAATCGGCGGACGGTTTACCTCTCCTACACAGCCTTGCAGTTGCCCACGGTTCGCATCGGTAACGTAACGTGACGCAAATTGTTTAACGCAAAGCGAATGTAGCGAAGTTGCACTGGTGGCGACAGACAGGCCTAAGTAGGCTCGCGGCTGTCACCAACTCGTCTTCATAGCACGAAGAACGTTAGTTTAAGGGAAAAGGTAAGAAATGAAAAGGAAAAAGTGCTGGAACAAATAAATGCAAATTAATTGTCAGCTTTTGGTGTGTTGGGTAGTAGGTGCTAGGTAGCAAGCACATCACTTTTGGTATCATGCTAATTTTGTATCGATCAGTTTCCTGCAGGCGCCTAATGTTTTCGTCATGTGAACTCCACATGTTGAGCCAGTTTGAAAAGGTTTGGCAAGTTTTACAAATGCTAATTTTTGGATAGAGATAAAGAACAATTAACCACAACAATGTTTGGACTGGGATAAAGGACAATTGACATGAGGCAGCTCTTAAAAGTACAGGGCAGCCCAGATGAGAGCTTTTGCAACACATGCTTTCCTAAACAGTGGCTGGTGTTTTGGTCACAGATTGTGGCAGGGCTGGTCATAAAACACCATCAATGACAATAGAAGCCATCATTGGTTCCATTTACTACAATTTTTTTTTGCTGTGAATTGGACCCCATTCTAAGCTTTTCACGAAGGCAGTTCACCTCCACTTGAGATTAGAAGTTACTCTTCCACAGATTAAAGGAAGACATTGATGACATATATTCAGATGGCCTAAATCCAGAAAAATAATCCTTTGGGGGTAAATTGTGTGTACCTTTTTAGTGGAGCCCCCAGTAGATTTTGGAAAATGACACCACTGAGTACTGGTGAATGCCTGAGCACTCCTAATTGACAGTGACAGATGCTCTATTGGGTGGTCAAAGTAAGCTTTCATGTGTTGTGTGTGTACTGGATTGCAGAAAACACACTGTGTTGTACATGTCCAGTTAAAGGATGATATTGCAGCAATGATTTCAGGGCATGTATGAGTGTTGTGAGTGTTCCTGAGTGTTGTGAGCCAGTGTGCAGTCACCACCAATTTTAATTTGAAGAGGACTAAAGACTGGAGGACTAAAGACGGTCCCTGCATTTTGGACAAAACTTGAGTGATCTTGAGTGCTTGAGTGCTTGAGTGATCCCATGATACAGGTATGGCACGCCACCAGCACCACAGCCCCACCAGCATCCAGCATCAAGGATGCTGCGATGCTCATTTTACTGCATCACCTCCTGTGACACTCACACTAGGAAGTTATTGTGCTTAATTCCATCTCAAGAAGAGACACAGGCCCATGGGTGCCAGTTTGCAAGACATCCTTCCATTGCACCAAACTCAAAAGTGAAAAACTCAAACTCAAACTCAAAACACATTGGTCTGGGCATGTGAGTATCATGTGCACACATTTGCTCCCAAGTCAGTTCAATATAAAATTGTGCATAATTTCCCCACTGATGTTGGCTTGAAACTATAGAGGCATAGAGGTTGGTTAGGTTAGGTTAAGGTAGGTTAGGTTAGGTTAGGTTAGGGTTAGGTGAGGGTGAGGTGAGGGGAGGTGAGGTGAGGTGAGGTGAGGGTGAGGTAGGGGAGGGTAGAAGAGGGAAGAGGGGATAGAGAGAGAGGAGAGGGAGGAGAGAAGAGAGAGGGAGGAGAGGAGAAAAGGGAGAGAAGGAGAGAAGGTAGAGGGGAGGATAGGAGGTCAGGTTGGGACAGGGGGTGAGGTTGGGTTAGATAGCGAGGGGAGAGAGAGAGAGAGAGAGAGAAGGAGAAGGGAGCAGAGAGAGAGAGAGAGAGAGAGAGAGAGAGAGGAGAGAGGAGAGGGAGAGGGAGAGGGAGAGGGAGAGGGAGAGGGAGAGGGAGGAGAGAGGAGAAAAGAGAGAGGGAGGAGGGGAGAAAGAGGGGAAGGAGGAGAGAGGGAGAGGGAGATAGAGGAAAGAGAGAGAGAGGGAGATAGAGAGAAGGAGGGAGAAGGAGAAGAGAAGAAGAGCGAGACTGGGGAGGTAAGTATAGACCTGGGTAGAGTGCCTGTGTGCCAAACTCTGTACTGCCTATTGACTCCGTAGCCATGGTGATATTGTCTGCAAGTTGCTGCTACACTGCACAGTTAAAGTAAATGTCATTTTCACATTTAGAATAAGGGGATATTTCATGATATATTGTACCAAACACCTGAGTTCTTCACCTGTTAGTAGTTGCAAGATGCACGTCCTATCTGGCTCTGAACAACCAAGTGCACTTGTAGCCAGCTATTATCCAGCAATCATCACTCTCTCATGTGGGAACTCTGTTCAGGCAGACTGTGCCAGTTCTGCAATCAGCCCAGGCTGTGCCCAATGTCCAATTCACATTTGTATTTTTGCTACTTATTTATAACCTTTTAGAAAATTTGTTGTTCATCCCAGGCATGGGCTGACACAGGTAAATAGGTGCCAGGTGACCTTTGTCATCAGTTATATCTGTGAATATGGCCCCCCATCCAGACCTTAACTCAGTGCTTCTGTTTAACACATCCAGTTCCCTTCCCTATACCACTGGGGCATCAATGTTTTGTTGAGACCTGTGTGTTTCATTTTTAGAATTATGCTGTACCACAGACAAAAAAGCTGAGAGGGGCCCAAATCCACTGTGGGGCCACTCATCCACAATATTGGTTGTTCCCTGCAGATTCCCAGTTCCTGCTGCATCACCTAGGGTTTTTTATGATGTACCTGCCGGATCTGGTGCAGTTGAGGGCAACCCTCAAACCCAGTCTGTCTGAGCAGGCTTGCCATGTGAGTTTGTCCTGAAGTGCCATTCCCTGTGTGTCATCAGAGTACGATCGGTCGCCACGGTCGCGTGCGCACCGGCTCTCAATCGCCGCCATGGCCGCCGAGATCGAGCAGCTGGAGCACCTCTCGCTGGTCTCCAAGCTGTGCACTGAGCTCGACAATCACCTGGGTATCAACGACAAAGACCTGGCCGAGTTCATCATCGCGCTGGCTCAGAAGCACACCACGTTCGGCGCCTTCAAGCGGGTGCTGGAGCAGAACGGTGCTGAGTTTCCCGACTCTCTGACGGCCAGCCTGCTGCGCATCATCCAGCTTATGCGGCCAGTCGGCGCCGAGCCGAGCGCTGCCACCGCGGCCACTGCCGCCGCCGAGACTGACGGCGGCCGGTTGGACCCGGGGCACACCCGGCAGGAGGAGCGGCGTGCCCTCGTGCCCGCGCTCGCCCTGAAGAACGACCCCGCCATGAGGACCATGCTGATCGACGAGGTGGGTGAACGGCAGTGTCATTCCTCCCCCCCCCCCACCCCCGCTAGCATGACACGAAGTGGTTTTCGGCCCGCGTGGTGGGTGTCTTTTTCGTGGGCGACCGGCATCTACGTTCGTTTGCGTTAATGGATGTTCGTCTGTTCTGCCTGCCAGCCGGCGGTTACCGCGACAGCCCTGTCCAGTTGGTTGCTCAATATTTACCAGATGGTAAGATTGCCTAATTTGTTCAGGTCATTAGTGAAACAATGTTCTGCGGTTCTCAAAAACAGCTCATTAGTGCTGTTCTCAGTATGCATTCCTGCACATTCACAGATAAAAAAGGAAGACGGGGAAGCCAAAGTCAAGCTGGAGAACGACGCCCTCATTGACGACGCGATGGGCGCGCTCGAGATGCTGGCACCCTCCCGACAAACTGCAGTTAAACCAGAAACCGACAGGCGGCGCCGAAGTCGCAGTCGGAGTCGCGAGAAGCGCCGGCGGCACAGCCGGAGCCGAAGCCGCAGCGGCGACCGCAAGCGCCGGCGCCACCGCAGCCGCTCGCGCTCTCCAGGCCATCGGCGCCACGACGAGTCCCGATCGCGCGACCGGTCTCGGCGCGAGCGGTCTCGCTCGCGAGACCGTTCCCGCCGCGAACGTGACCGACACGACCGGCCTCGCCACGAGCGGTCCCGCTCTCGCGATCGCAGCCGCGAACGACGCCGCAGCCGCGAGCGGCCGGCACTGGACGACGAGCCGGTGGTGGGCAAGGTATACGACGGCAAGGTGGTCAACATAATGAACTTCGGCTGCTTCGTGCAGCTGGAGGGGCTGAAACGCCGCCTGGAGGGCCTGGTGCACATCTCGCAGCTGCGCCGCGAGGGCCGCGTGGCTGACGTGAACGAGGTGGTGTCGCGCGGTCAGGCCGTCAAAGTCAAGGTCCTCTCGTTCACCGGCCAGAAGACGTCGCTGACAATGAAGGAGGTGGATCAGCAGACGGGCGAGGACCTGAACCCCAGCCTGGCCGTACGCGTGGCCGACGACGGCCTGCTGGCGCGCAACCCGGACCGGCCCACCGAGCAGCGCGGCGCGCCGGCCATCGACGACGACGCGCTGAACGCGGTACGGCGCGTGCAGCGGATCTCGTCGCCGGAGCGCTGGGAACTGAAGCAGATGATCGCCGCCAACGTGATCGACAAGTCCGAGTACCCCGAGTTCGACGAGGAGACGGGTGTGCTGCCGCGTGTCGACGAGGACGATGCGGAGGTGGAGATCGAGCTGGTGGAGGACGAGCCGCCGTTCCTTATGGGCCACGGCCGCGCGGCTGCCGACCTCAGCCCGGTACGCATCGTCAAGAACCCGGACGGCTCGCTGGCGCAGGCGGCCATGATGCAGGGCGCGCTCTCCAAGGAGCGGCGCGAGCAGAAGATGGCACAGCGCGACGCCGAGGCGGCGCTGGCGGCGCCACAGGAGCGGCCCAACTGGAATGACCCAATGCCTGAGGTGGACGCGACAGCGCGCGAGGGCGTGGGCGGCCGCGGCGGGCCCAGCGGCTCGCTCGGCCAGGACCTGCCCGAGTGGAAGAAGCATATCACGTCCGGCGCGCGCGGCTCCTACGGCAAGAAGACCAACATGAGTATTATTGAGCAGCGCCAGTCACTGCCCATCTACAAGCTGAAGCAGCAGCTGGTGAAAGCCATCACCGACAACCAGATCCTGATCGTGATCGGCGAGACAGGCTCTGGCAAGACGACGCAGATGACCCAGTACCTGGCCGAGGCCGGCTACACGGTCAAGGGCCGGATCGGCTGCACGCAGCCACGCCGCGTGGCGGCCATGTCGGTGGCCAAGCGCGTGGCCGAGGAATACGGCTGCATGCTCGGCCAGGAGGTCGGCTACACCATCCGCTTCGAGGACTGCACTAGCACGGAAACGGTCATCAAGTACATGACGGAGGGCATGCTGCTGCGAGAGTGTCTCATCGACCCGGACATGTCCACCTACTCATGCATCATGCTAGACGAGGCGCACGAGCGCACTGTGAGCACGGACGTGTTGTTCGGCCTGCTGAAGCAGACCATCAAGCGGCGACCGGACATGAAGCTGGTGGTGACGTCGGCCACGCTCGACGCCGTCAAGTTCTCGCAGTACTTCTTCGAGGCGCCCATCTTCACGATTCCCGGCCGCACGTTCCCGGTGGAGATCCTCTACGCCAAGGAGCCGGAGACGGACTACCTGGACGCGTCGCTCATCACCGTCATGCACATCCACCTGAACGAGCCGCCCGGCGACGTGCTGCTCTTCCTCACCGGTCAGGAGGAGATCGACACGGCGTGCGAGATCCTGTACGAGCGCATGAAGTCGCTGGGGCCGGACGTGCCCGAGCTCATCATCCTGCCGGTGTACTCGTCGCTGCCGTCGGAGATGCAGACACGCATCTTTGACCCGGCGCCGCCCGGCTCACGCAAGGTCGTCATCGCCACGAACATCGCCGAGACGTCGCTCACCATCGACGGCATCTACTACGTGGTGGACCCGGGCTTCGTCAAGCAGAAGGTGTACAACTCGAAGACGGGCATGGACTCGCTGGTGGTTACCCCCATCTCGCAGGCACAGGCTAAGCAGCGCGCCGGCCGCGCCGGCCGCACCGGGCCCGGCAAGGGGTACCGGCTCTACACAGAGCGCGCTTACCGCGACGAGATGCTCACCACCAACGTGCCCGAGATCCAGCGCACCAACCTGGCCGCTGTGGTGCTGCAGCTCAAGGCCATGGGCATCAACGACCTCATCAGCTTCGATTTCATGGACCCGCCACCGATGGAGACGATGGTGATCGCGTTGGAGCAGCTGCACTCGCTGTCGGCGCTGGATGACGAGGGTCTGCTGACCCGGTTCGGCCGGCGCATGGCCGAGTTCCCGCTCGACCCGAACCTCTCCAAGATGCTCATCATGTCCGTGCAGCTGCAATGCTCAGACGAGATCCTCACCATCGTCTCCATGCTGTCCGTGCAGAACGTGTTCTACCGGCCCAAGGACAAGCAACAGCTGGCGGACCAGAAGAAGGCCAAGTTCAACCAGCAGGAGGGCGACCACCTCACGCTGCTCGCCGTCTACAACTCGTGGAAAAACAACAAGTTCAGCAACCCCTGGTGCTACGAGAACTTCGTGCAAATCCGCACGCTGAAGCGGGCCCAGGATGTGCGGAAGCAGCTGATGGGCATCATGGACCGGCACAAGCTGGACGTGGTCAGCTGCGGCAAGAACGTGGCACGCGTCCAGAAGGCCGTCTGCTCCGGGTTCTTCCGCAACGCGGCCAAGAAGGACCCACAGGAGGGATACCGCACGCTGGTCGACTCGCAGAACGTCTACATCCATCCGTCATCGTCGCTGTTCAACCGCCAGCCGGAGTGGGTTATTTACCACGAGCTGGTACAGACAACCAAGGAGTACATGCGTGAGGTCACCACCATTGACCCCAAGTGGCTGGTAGAGTACGCGCCCTCTTTCTTTAAGGTGTCCGACCCAACCAAACTGTCCAAATTCAAGAAGAACCAGCGCCTGGAGCCGCTGTACAACAAGTACGAAGAGGCCAACTCGTGGCGGATATCCCGCGTGCGCCGAAGACGGAATTAGCACGGCCCTGCTCGCGCTCCTCTGCTCCCTATGCGCTTGTGTCATCGCTCGCAGCGCGAGTGTCATCGTGTCATTCATGCTTGTCGTGGCTCGTCGAAGCTAGACGAAAGAATATATTTAATAGGAAATGTCTGTAGTTTGGGTATGTCACCTGTCATGTGACAGAAAGGGAGGAATGGTGACACGTGGATAGATGCGGCATGTCAGTAAAACTAATCTAATGCCGAACATTATGCCCGATGTCTGCACGGATCGGTGGCGGGTAAATGCTTTGTGAAGGCGTGGCTGGTCGCGCGGAGCGTTTTTTGGTATTTCCTCGATGATGATGGATTCAGAGGGCTGTTATCAAACAGCCACATCAGAGCTCTCATGAGCTGATCACGCCGACTGCATCAGGAGCCGAGAGCTAGAGGACGGCCTGAGACCTTTTCAGGCGCTTATTCCATGTGGCGCCCTGGATGCCACAAAAAGTTATGCAAAAGTTGACGGATTTTCTCCTATCCTCCTGCGCAGACCATCGTTGATCATTACCGTCATCTGCGTACTCAAAGGAATCCGATTGCTTGTATTAAACATCGCGCCAGATTGGGCCAGTCTGCGAACAGCAAATCTTTCCTTGACGTGTGTTTATTTTGTTTCTAGAGGTTCTCGGTGAACGATGATGAGGAAATGTCCCTTACATTATTTGTCGCGTATTTCGCTCGTTTCTTGAAAACGGGATCGATGTGTGGCAAAGAAATCACGTGTACATGCGCGTGCGTTGATGAGGAATGTGTGGTACGTGCATAGCTGCACGTCACTATTCCGCGAGCCATGAGCCAGGTAGCCAAAGTTTTTGGTCGGCTAGATTTCCTTGTACGAGTGGCCTAGAACGCGAAATGCATTGGCGTTCACGATGCAGTAGCACATAGGTTCACAGCAGGGAACATGCACGACAGGCGTAGGCGTGGATCCCGGGACATCAAACTCTGCTGGTGATCGGGAGGCCAGGCTGGTGTAGAGCAGGCTGATCGGGTGCAAACAAGAAGTGATGGAAAATACTGGACGCCTCGCCATTCCATGAGGCTCTGTTTACCAAGACCTGAAGTCCCAACAGGCCGAGATGCGGTTTTGTTCCGTTATAGAAACCTAAGACGCTTTGAAAACATGCGCGAAATCTGGTGGGATGTCTTAAGAGAGGGTATGGAACACGAACATAAATGTCAAAGGGGCGGAAGACGTTGGCATTGGCCACGGAAGTGAGGCGACCAATGCCAATGTTGAAGGAGAATCTTTCCACGCATCACCATAGGGCTTAGGTTTGGGTATTCCAAACAAATGAACAACCCTTGACCACCCTCTCCACGCACCTATAGATAGCAATCCCCAAGATCTGCTTAGGAGGCCCCTATATCTGCCTTAGGAAAAGATTAATGGCGCCGGCTCTGCTCTGATATTGTGCACTCGAAGGCCCCATACAGGAACAGGGTACGCCTGGGATCACTATCCTTGTGCAGGACTATCCAGTGGTACCTCAGACGGGAGTCGCCCCCTTTCACTTTTGACCTTGACGCGCGGAATAATTTGACCGCCTCTGGCGTGCTGGCGTTCGGCAGAGCGATACCGCGCGCCTTTCCGTGCGCGGTAGGGCACTGCTAACAAGCTGACATTCTCGTCTGTCATCAATCAGGACGAGTTTCGGCGGCCAACGACCACTGAGCTTCTGGGTACGCCGCGGCGTTCGTGAGGGAGTCATTCCGTCGCCGCGTCCAACGGATTTTCCTTTCGCCACTCATACGGCGGCTAGGCAGCTGCGTTATTGGAGCGCGACTTCATGGCTTCCACGTATCTATTGTACGTTATGCCGGTGGCTCAATTCTTGCCAACAGCACACTGCGTCTTAGACATATGCCAGGTACAGCGGCGAGTTTTGTTCAGGAGTGACGATCGAAGTTTGCTCGACGTGGTTCGCCCGAAACGGGCTGGCACTACTGTGTTGTCGGGCATGAGCTCCCGTGTGGGAGGCGGATGTCTGTAGTCAGCGGCAGTCTGTGTGCACTCAGTCCGTGCGCCTGACTGAGTGCACACGGACTCGGTCAGGTGCCCGGACAGCTCAAGATGGTGTGTTTGATCTGGAGATCCACAGGGCCCCACTCAGTCCGTGCACCTGACTGAGTGCACACAGACTGGGACAGGTGGCCGGACAGCTTACGATGGTATGTTTGATCTGGAGATCCACAGCCCCCCCCCCCCCCCCACACACACACTAAGTCCGTGCACTTGACTGAGCACACACAGACTCGGTCAGGTGCCCGGACAGCTCACGATGGTGTATTTTATCTGGAGGTCCACAGGTCCCCACGCGGACGCCCAGTCGGACACGCGCACAGGGAGGCCTAAGCATTGGCTCCGGCCGGCATGCGGAGCCGGTACCTTCCTATCGGGGACCGGTGTGTGATGAGCCGGTACCTTCCTATCGGGGACCGGTGTGTGATGAGCCGGTACCTTCCTATCGGGGACCGGTGTGTGATGAGCCGGTACCTTCCTATCGGGGACCGGTGTGTGATGAGCCGGTACCTTCCTACCGGGGACCGGTGTGTGATGTATCCCTCTGAGGGCCTTCGTATCGACCAGGAGACTACTGCCCCGTATCGCCAGAATGGCAGCCGCTAGGGTCCCTGGGGTGGGAAGGAATGCTCCCGGCCAGGACAGCTCAGTACTAGAATGTTTACCAACGCGATTTCGGAGTCGATTCTCTGAACGAAAATAGCAAGTAAAGCAACATCTTTAATAGAGCTTATGCCATTACGTCATGGGGTCGCAGTGTCGTACGCGCTAATCCGTCCCATGTATCAACTGAAGATCGTGCAGGTGAGGCCTGCGGCCCAGCATACCTTCCTCGCATATAACAAGAGATTTCATAGCGTCCGCAAGTATTACTGTCCGGTGTGTGGACGTTTTCGCCCGCCTATAACGGCTGCCCGATGAAGGTCTCCGAGGTCAAAACCGCGTAGACTGCGCGCACCAAAACCACATGACGGAAGTGTAACGTGCCGCAATGCCCGGCACGACCGTTCTGCCCCATGACGTCACCTGAACTTTGGCGCGGCCGCTGCCAGCGGTCGCAGGCCATCTTTGGAGGGTGAACAGCGAGCGCCTAAAACGTCTCGAGCCCACTCCTCCACGGGTGGGTGGATTGGAAAGTAGGTGCTTAACTATCTTACTACCTGGGCGGACAACAGAGACAGCCCATGGAGTCTACAACGCAGTCGGGAGTGCTCTGTCAGGGGTGCTCCCTAGACGGCAAGCACACATGCTTGCAATTTTTTTCGCTGACGGATTCTAAAGAGATGATGAACTTCTCCAGGTGAACGGGGTTTGGCCATATCAACACAAATGTATGGCCCTGCTTCGATCTACATCGGCTGTCTACCCACGACCCCTCAATATCTTTGCAAAGCTCCGAGAAAATCCGGTATTATTCCTGACTCTCTATGTTTTATAGAACAGTTTGAGTGAATCATAAAAAGTGAATAAAGTCTGATATTTTCTAGTTCAGGGGTCCTTTAATTCCTGCTTAATTTCACTCTATTTACTTTTAAATACACGCTGAATTCTATATTCCGCTAGGTCTCAACTTCTCTGTCGTTCAAAGAAGTGCAGCATAAAAACTAAAAGAAGAATAACGAACTCTCTGAATGTAGTGGGCTAGATCGGTTGACCATTCCGTCCGAAAAAAGTTCGCCCATTAAAAGAGAAAAACCGAAAGTAAGGTGAACAAAATCCGGGGACTTGCGTTGTGAGGGGGGGGGGGGGGCAGCGAGTTCCAGGGGGCACCACAGTGAAGCTTGACCACTTCCTTGACGAAATCCTGGACCCTCCCCTCACAGGTGCGCAAATGTACGCCCCAGCGCAACACCGTCAAAAGCCGCACCTCTCGTCCGGCCGAGTGCTTCCACCTCGCGTGCACGCCGGTAAGCTTTCCACGCATCTAAAGAAGAGCAGTGCAGCGCAGGTCCCCAAGGTCGGCCGGCCTGCACCCAGAGCCAAAACCGGAACCGCAACCTGCCACATGCAGTTAAACAGAACGGAGTCCGCCACGGCTTCAGTGAGTCGGGCAACTGCTGCACTTCAGCAGTGAAACTATGAAAACCTCGCCGCTCGTCCCACGTTAGAGGACGCTGAGTCTAAAAATAATTTCGCCAGGCACAGCTAAGATCACCTGGAACGGCCGCAGGTGTCACAGCGTGACACAGGACCACAATCGTCTCCAGCCCAGCCCGAGAAGTTATACGCGACTCTTCTCGCTCAGCGGCTGCACAGTGGTCATGTATGCAGCATCCTATAGCGACCAGTCAACACCCGCCACAGCTGCTAATGACGATGCTGAACAAATATGACCCATCGTAGCACGTGTTTTTACACGTAGAGTGGCGTTGGGCTGAACTCTTTTGGGCGGAGTCGGGACCGGCTCAAATGCTTTGGGATCGGATTCAGTTCATGACTCATAGCCGTTCCAATTGTTTTAATTCAGCTCAGTCAGTAGCGCAGGCAGGAGGGGGGGGGGGGGGGAGGGAAACACGGGGCACGTGCCCCCTTAGGTTCCGAGCGGCCAAAGGGCCCTTCTACAAAGATTAAGGGCCCGATTTGAAGGCCCGAAAGGCCCGAAAAGCCAGCCAGAGGTCTCATTCAATGGCCCCGGCCCGCAGGGCCGGACACTCCAATGCCAGCCAGAGGGCCCTACCCACTGATCAGGGGTCCACCGAGTTGATAAGGACTTATATTTCGGTCAGACACCACTAGTAACGCACATTCGGCTTGGTGGCGGCGTGGGTATAAGGGTCCATTTTCCAAGCAGAGACAAAGCCGGAACCAGCGATCTGCTTTGCCCGGGACCCACAGCGCCCAACAGGGGCCCTGTGTTGTCAGGGGGCCGATTGGGGGGGGGGGGGGGGGGGGGCATCAGACACTGCCTCTGGCCGACTCGGCCAGAGACAGCATTTTATGAGGCCCGGAGAGCCTAGAGGGCCCACCGGGTCCGACGACCAAGGCCCCGAATGGAGGGTCTAAAGGTATAAAGGGCTGGTCGGAGTCTTGTTCAGGGACCCTGAGCTGCGAAGACGGACCCTCAAATAACAGTCAGAAGGCCTTTTGCGGCGATCGGGGACCCCCTGAGTCGATATGTGCCTATGTGTCGGTCAGGTACCACCGTACCACATAATCAGCTCCCTGTCGGTATGCGTCTGAGGACCCAATTCCTAATCAGCTACGAAGCTGGGGCCAGTGATTTACGCTGGTCGGAGGTCTTGTATCTGTCAGGGGCCCACAGCGTCTTACAGAGAGTCCTGTGCTCGCATGGGCCCCGAGCCGACCAAGGGTTCAATGAGGCCAAGGTTCGATGAGGCCCAAGGAGGGGCCCGGGTGGCCCGCCAGAACCGAGGATCAGAGGCTCGGTTGGAGGGCATAAAGGCCCAATAGACTGACTGTAGGTCACATAAAAAATCGCAGTCCGTAGGGTCGTGACCTGAAATATCAGTCGGCGATCCTTTTGCACCGTTTGAGGAGCCCGTGCAACAGCGCGGGTGTTTTATTCGGCCAAAGACCACGAACACAGAGCAGCCGGCTCCATTCCGCCTGCGTCCTCGAGACCCATGTCCCAAGCAAGACCGAGGCCGGGGTCCGCGATTTGCAATGTTCGGTGTCCCTGATACAATGGGGGGCTCCTGTAGCAGTTAGGGGCCACAGCGCCGAACAGGAGTCATGTGACAGCGAACGGCCCCGAGCCGGAGCGCTGTTTGAGGGGCCTGAAGAGGTGCCGAAGGTTCTCTTTAGACCAAACGTCAAGGGCCCGATGGGATAGCTAAAGAGTCCGGAGGGCTACCTGCAGATCTCATTAAGGACCCCGCCCATATGGCCGTGATTTCAAATTTCAGTAAGACAGTAGTATTGCCTTATTCCTCGGGACAAAAACAGATGAATATAAATATAGACAGCCAAACAAATGGTTATCAAACTAATCTATATTTCTATTCTCCTGTTTTTTCCCGGGAATAATGCTTATGCTACTGTCCTATCTATGTGGCTAATGTTCCTCGCTAATTCGCTGAAATTCCCTGTTCCTCCCTGAAATTTACGAAGGATGTGAAGCAGCTCATGGCCCAAAGCGACGTTTTTCCTAGCGAGCCGACTCAGCTCGCGGCTCACCCCAAAACGATTGGCTCGCCAGCCAATTCGCAATTCAGCTCGAGTCGAGCCGAAGTCCGATCATACGCGCTAGTTATCCACGGCATCGACATGGCATGGCCCTACCCCATGACTCTGGGCATTCCTGGCGCAAGGTCAAAGGTGTGAGCACACGACACACCCGCAATAACACCATCGGAAAGTAATCGTGGCACTGCACCCGACTCTGCTCGGGATATTCAAGTTAGGGACATTCCCAAAACGTCCAGGTCACGGGTCAGATACACGGCGCAGGTAACCTCTGGTAACATGCTGAGGGCACCCTGACAATACTACGTGCCAACGCACAGCTCCCACGCCTCTGCCGTCCGCTGACGGGCTTGCCAATCTGCGCCGCGCTAGTCGCCATATCGCCAACTGCGCCGCGCTGGCCGCTGCACCGCCCGCTGCGCCGCGCTGGCCGCTACATCGCCAACTGCGTCACGCAGGCCGCTACATAGCCCACTGCGCCGCGCTGGACGTCCGTCAATCTAGCGGCAACCTGATATCACATTGTCAGTTGGATATTCCGGGGCGTCACGAATGCCTACAAATTTGGTGCGCATGACCTACTCGACACGCTGATTCCGAAAATCGCTGTCTTTGGGGTGGAATTTTGCGTAATTTCCGAGTTATACGACGTATAACGCCCCAGTTGGATATTGCGGGGCGTCTCGATTGCCTCCAAAATTGGTGTGCAGGGCCTTTTCAACACGCTGATTCCGAAAATTATTGCCTTTGGGGTGGGGTTTTGCGTAATTTCCGAGTTATTCGACACGTAACACTCCAGTTGGATATTGCGGGCCGTCTCGATTTCCTTCAAATTTGGTGTGCAGGGCCTTCTCAACACGCTAACTCCGAAAATCAGTGTCTTTGGGGTGGGATTTTGCGTAACTTCCGAGTTATACGACTCGGATCACCCCAGTTGGATATTGCGGGGCGTCTTGATTTCCTCCAAACTTTGTGTGCAGGACCTTCTCAAAGCGCTGATTCCGAAAATCACTGTCTGTGCGGTGGGATTTTGCGTAACTTCCGAATTATTCGACGTGTGACACCTGAGTTGCGCTTTGGAATATGTGTCCTGGAATTCGCCTTTGGGCCTATCCGTATCAGTTCAATGGAGAAGGTCAGTTCGCGAGATGCGAGTGATAATCGTGTGAAATGTGATATCATTGACTTGGTGGTATCACCCAGTGGCATCCCACTCAGCTTTGTTTCGTTTCTGACCTTTAAGGTGGTGGAGTAATAGTCCGACGTAGTCACGGCCATTGTTTGTCCTGACCAAAAACTGACAAGATGTCACTGGTGACCAAACCAATCGTGCCTCACCGCTGGAGCCTGAAGATTTGGGTGATGCCACCGTTTGTCTTATCTCCCAAGGACGCTGGTGACGCTGGTGGAGCACCGCATGCTACTTGTGCACGCCATGCCCATGTTGTTGGCTGGCCGGCCACATCAGCCCGCTGCTGCTGACCGTGGTGGAGACGCTGCACTACGCAAGCCTGCCGGACGGCCGTGGCGACACACCGGTGGTCAGGGGGCCCGAGCAGCTGATAGCCGACAGGCCGGCGGCGTCGACACACCGGTGGTCAGCGTGTTGAGAAGGCCCTGCAAACAAATTTGGAGGTCATCGAGACGCCCCACAATATCCAACTGGGTTGCTACGCGGCGTATAACACGGAAAACACGCAAAATCCCACCCCAATGACAGCTATTTTCGGAATCAGCGTGTTGAGAAGGCCCCGGATAACACATTTGAAGGCAACCGAGACGCCACGCAACATCCAACTGGGGTGTTACGCGTCGTATAACTCGAAAATTACGTAAAATCCCACCCTAAAGGCAGTGATTTTCGAAATCAGCGTGTTGAGAAGGCCCCGCACACCAAATTTGGAAGCAATCGAGACGCCCCGCAATATCCATCCGGCAATTGGATATCAATCTGCTGCTAGATTGACGGACGTCCGCGCTGGCCGCTACATCGCCAACTGCGCCGCGCTGGCTGCTACATCGCCAACTGCGCCGCACTGGCCACTACATCGCCTGCTGCGCCGCGCTGGCCGCTACATCGCCCACTGAGCCGCGATGGCCGCTACATCGCCAACTGCGCCGCGCTGACCGCTACATCACCTGCTGCTACCCCCACCACGGTAAGTGCATCTGTTACTGCTGCTACTGCTACTGGTGCTGCTACCACTGCAGTCTTACATTTGATAATACGCGGTGTGGAGCAGCAGACGAAGGTGAAAATCGAGCTGCGGGTAACAGTGGACGTGATTTACTGTGGACCCCAAATCTGTGGAAAGTCGAAAAACGTTGTTGTCACCTGCGCCATCGTTGCAGGACCTACCATGCTATCGGCCCGCACACCATCGTTTTTGTTACCTGCGCCATCGTTGCAGGACCTACCATGCTATCGGCCCGTACACCATCGTTTTTGTCGCCTGCGCCATCGTTGCAGATCGTACCATGCTATTAGCCCGCACACCATCGCAGCGCTCTGTCTCAACGGTAGAAGCAGGCACACCAAATATGTGATATACTCTTCATATTGGAAAAATTTGGCTGACACCTGCTTTGCTACAGAGAGCCGAGAGTGGGCGCAAAATGGCCCCGATGCCGATGCGCCCTTAAAAACCAAATCACCACCACAGCGAGCCGAGAGATTCAAGGGATGTTACAACAAAGTGGTACACCTCATGGTGATAGCCCAGCGACTCAGTGCAATTGACTCTCAAGAAATCTGCGAAGGTTCGACGGTTTCATTCGTTTATTTCGTTGAAAGAGGACAATGGGGCCGACTGATAAAGGCCATAGCGTAGTTAAATCATCTTTGACGTCGAAAGCTGTGCAGTACGGTGTTCTCAAACAAGCATCTCTTAATTACATACCATCTGTTTTACATTTCTAGGCCTTCGAGCTCACCGGCGTTAAACATGCGCCCCTAAAACCATGATTGCTGTCCAAATGTCACGATTCGGGGACATAACTGCTTTGCTAGCAAGCGCACCCGCTCATCACAGCTGAGGAGCCCCTGTCACCTCAGGCAATGTGATGCTCAAGCGCACCTCGTCACCAATTGAGGACAACTTTCCGATCAGTCCACGAGCTGACGTGGTTCGCCATACATGCCTAATGTGACCTATTGACGGGCTTGGCTGTCTGAACATGACCCGGCCCGTGTCGACCCCGTCGGTTTGGTCGTTTATCAGAGCCTCCCATTTTCGGAGGCTCAAGTGAGGCGTGGCACGGTGCGGGGCATTAGGGAAGTGTGCCGCGCCGAGCGTTGGTACCGACATCGCCGCTGAGCTGCCCGGGGATGTGTACTGGGGACACCCAGGGAAACATCACGGCTTCAGCCGGCGCGGCACGGACTGAGAGGACCGCGACAGGTGCCGGTCAGCTGCACTGAAGCACGACAACTGGCCGATCTCGCAAACAATCACCCTCGATCTTTTCCGGGACGAACGGGACTTCCCTAGTGACCATACTCAGCTGTGTGTCCGCGCGATCCAAAGGCCTCTGCTTCTGGTCGCAAGATCCTAGATATCAGTCATGTACAACAAAAGTCCTGAAGTCAATCTGGTTCACCCATTTTTGGCACATTTAAACGCGTAGTTCCCGTGGCCTCGTCCTTGCGTGCCCACGCGCCTTTCGTCGCCCACTTTCCTTTTTGTTAAAAAAGAAGTAGCAATCATGGTCAGTGGGTGAATCATGGTTGTAATCATAATCACAGCCAATAGCCTGGAACGTCGCATTTTATAAGGCAGGGGATTTGCAGTTCAGATATCATCAATGTCAACATCTTCGTCAATTCAGTGAACGACCGGAACGGCATTTCGCTCTTGGTAGTGACGATATTTGTTTTTCAGTTAACTGAAGGGAATGGACGCTAGCTCGCTAGACAAAGTCCCTTCACTGCTCAGGGAGCAGGTGGGACGCCTTCCCGCAGCAGATGAGACCTGCTCCCCTGTTTACCAAATTCATCGGATGCCAGGTCACTTTACAGCAAATGTCGGCGGCCGGAAGCGGAACGGGGCGACCTGACACGAGCATGGTGTGGCTGCGTTCAGCACGTTGTCTGTAAATCAGTCTAGTCTTGCGCGGTGCAGTGGTGCAAACCATTTTTTTAAAAACTCCCTGGACTGGTCCAAACACGTGGTGAGACATCCGGCCACTGCTGACACGGCACGCCATCCGCCGCGAGAGCGTGACCGCCATCGTCGCTCACGGCACGCGGAGCCTCTGTCGGCCAGCCGTTGCCGGTCCCTCAGCGTCCACGTGCCGGCCCTAGCCAGAGTGGGCCCTGCAGAGCGACCCGACCCGACCCGGCCGGACCGGACCGGCCGCGCTCCGCATGACCCGCTCGGCAGTACCGTTGGCGGAGGCGGCGGCTCGGCTGACCCAGCGACGGCGGCGCAGCGTGGCCCGTGTCGGCCGTGACCGGCGTGCTCCGGGAGAGGGCGCCAGCGACCCGACCGGGCGCTGACCTCCTCTCGCGGCGGCGGCCGGCAGTCGGACGGGCGGACGGCACGCGGTCGCAGCCAGCGCCGCGGCGAGCCCGACGCAGGCAGTGCTGCCTGGCGACCTGGTGTCGCCGGTGCGCAGCCCGACGGTGACCCGACCCGACCTGGCTGCGTTGGTACGGCAGGAGGAGCGCGGTCCAGCAGCGCTTCGAGATCAGGCTGTGGTCTGTCCGCTGCGACCGGTTCGAACCGCGACCTCATCTCCCGGAGTACTGAGCTATGATAGCGTCAGAGGCGACCTGACACTGCCACTGTGACCTTGCCCTGTGCCGAACTAGCAGGCCACAGCCGTCGGATGCTGGCTGAACGTTCGAACTTGGCTTGCCTTCGCGCCCAGCCGTGCCCAGCGGCCGTCGGACAGCGGAAGCTGGAACTGAACCATCGACCACGGTGTCATCGAATCGGAGCAGGTCTTCGACAGCCCAGGTCAGTGTGATCCTGGGTGGGCCTCTTGCAGGAAAGACCATGAACCTCCCCCCCCCCCCCCCACACGTGCCAGGGGCGCGGTGCGCATGAACACTGGTGACATGCTGTTGGCGAGATCTGGCGGCGATATCCCACACGCCACCGGTGTGAGCTGCACTGCGCACCGCTCGCCCATCAAGGTGTGGTGACTGTTGTGGTGGCAGCTGAAGTGGCGATCGGGAAGTTATTATCTTGACGTCGGCGAAACACGGGATACGTTTTGACGCAGTTTAATGTCTGGCACGTGTAAAACCAGCACCTGCAATAGATTATCCCGATCGCTACATTTGTAATTGCATGAGCAACGGAATAAGGAGCAAGCAATGTTATATGTGATGGTGTGCCAAGTTTGGCGTTGATACATCGTTTGAACCGAAATGTTACTACCATCTACGGCTAAAAATGGGAAAACCATCGATCCAGTCGCTTACAACCAACTCATGCACTGCTAATCAATCATGAGGTGCATGGATCAATGTCACCGGCCAACATAGACTGCTTACGCCACAGTTCGTGATGTATTCATAACAACTTTGATAGTTGGTTTGAGGTGGGATTTATTCCCGATCTGGTCAACCGTAATCAGTGTATTATTATAATATCCTATCTTTACGCAGTGGGCAACCGAGAGGCCACAGAAACCCTAAGCACGTGGGATTGTGATGTTTTTTTGGCCCGATTAGTGTCCGCATCACAAGAAACCAAACGCTGGGCCTCACAAGACCGAAGAAGAAAAGCACCCCGAGATCCAGGCGAATGGACACCACTCAAACCGGAGATAGGGACACCCTAAACCCAGGTAGAAGAAGAACAGCACCCCGAGATCCAGGCGAATGGACAACACTCAAACCGGAGATAGGGACACCCTATACCCAGGTAGAAGGACTAACCCCACGTAGCGTGGCACGCCCTTACCCTAGACAAAGCTATGCTCCAACTCGCAAGCTTCGAAGGCGAGACGCCAAACCCAGGCAGAGGAGACTAGTCAGGGTCCATGATGAGCACGCGCCTAGCTTTGGTACCTGCAGGAACGCCTCAGTATCTTAGTAGAGGATCACCCCAAGCCGAAGTAAGGAAGTTGGCTACCGTCTACTGATTGGGTCCTCTAACCAATCGGTAGACGTCACCCACACGCGCAAGCACAGGTGGTCCCCAAGACGAAATAGAGTGTAAACTAAACTAAAATACCTGTAAACTGAAGTGGGCCGCTGCTCATAAACGTACACCAGGGAAGGACCGAATCATTATCCTGGATGGCAGTTGGTCCCAAAAAGGGATATATTGTTTCGTAGCTGCCGTGGCCCAAGCTGTCTCGGTATAGAACACATTGTCTGGTATTCGAGGTCGGCTTTGGAATAGATATGACAGGCCATTTTCGGTCGATGGCTGGCGCACCTCGAGTCGCAGTTTTGCGATTCATCAGTGAGATGTAGCCAGTGCTTGTGCCTTCTCCTGGCAGTTTGCTGGACGTCTTCTTCTGTTTCTGTTGCTGAGATCCAATGTCATTCCTTAAAAATGTCCCAAACGAGGAGGTCTATGGTTTATACACTGGAACACATGACCGTTTGCACACCTGCTCAAACCTGCTGCCTCTCCCCGGTTGTCTGCGTTCTCCTCCGTTAGTATCTGTTAGTTTCGCGTTCCTGCGTCCCCGGGTCATCTAGATCTAAATACGATTCCGACTCGTGTTCTAAGTTTTGTTAGCAATTCTACGCTTGACGTTTTTCAAGTGGATCGTATGGTAAAGATGAGTTGGCGGCATTGCAATTTTGCAACAAAAACAAGTCATTAATCTCTTACACATCAAAACCCAGCAATGTATCGAGCGCAAGTTCTGAACAGGTGGATCTATTGTTGCTCAAAACCATATGATCCTTCAGATGCCGGTTGCAAAGTCATTAGTTTTCGGGGTGTGTGACGGCTGGGTCGGGCCACCAAAGCTGAAAATTTCCCTTTTGTTGAAGACGGACTAACCCGGCCTGCAGTCTCGGTGGTAAAAGTCCTTTTTGCTTAACTGGATTGGGTCGGTTCGGATGGGGCTTTCCGCTTGTGAAAACATGGAAAGCGGACAAATTAGCTTCAAAAATATGGGACTGGATTGGACTGGGTGTAGAAGACTCAATGCATTAAACGCCCCTCTGCTTCATCTCGAGGCATCTCTTTTATGCTTAATAGCAAAGAACAAGAGGCATCTTGGCACCAGCCACGGCTGCCCTGCCCTCAAATTTGTCCAAATCCACGTTTTCACAGCGACCATCGTATATCTACGCCTAACACCTAGATCGCATTATCTAGTCTTCTGTCTGTATGTACAATTGCGCGTTCGTTGAAAATGTGGTGTTAATTCACAGCTTTTCAAATAGTTAGTCGACGTTAAAGCTCAGCATGTATTCACATCTTTGCCCTGTCTAAAGAAATTTCTTCCTTCACCATATTAAGAAGTTTAAGAAAGTGTTTTTGCTGTAAAGAATCCCCATAGCAAACAGCAAGTTTTGACGCGCAAAGCTCGCTCTCTTGGCGTTCTATGCGAACCCCTCACCTACACACACACACACACACACACACACACACACACACACACACACACACACACACACACACACACACACACACACACACACACACACACACACACACACACACACACACACACACACACACACACACACACACACACACACACACACACACACACACACACACACACACACACACACACACACACACACACACACACACACACACACACACACACACACACACACACACACACACACACACACACACACACACACACACACACACACACACACACACACACACACACACACACACACACACACACACACACACACACACACACACACACACACACACACACACACACACACACGCAATCAACGAAATCGTGAGCTTCGGGAGACGATTTCAAAATCCATAACACCACTTCGAAGATTCAGGCACTTCCTGATGAAAGTCATTGACACTCGAGTGCATACCATAACAGCGCAATCTTCGTAAATTGTGTGTGTGTTTGTTTTCGTTAAGCTCTAAAACCGATTCGGAAGCAAAGGTTCCAGGTTTTGACCTCACCGGTGTCAGCCATTTCAGGTTGAATCAGGATCAATTGACCAATCCGCGATTCTACAGCCACATCCAGATCAACCAGCCGAGAGTTCTAGCACCATGTACATGAGTGGATATGAATGCAGAATGCATATCTGATCGGCTGCAAACATGCTCACCAAAACACGCCGAATTTTGATGCGTGTCTTGGTCTTGCTTTACAGCGGGATGTGGATAGTCGTTTATCCAGTTGGTCCACTTCCTACGAAAGGCGTATAAATTGAGATGATATCATCTGTGCTCCTCTACCCGTGGCCATTATGCCCATTACCACCAATGGAGGGCCAACTAACCGCATGACGTGACCGACTTCAGACGAATTGCTGCCTATCTAACCCATTGAGGGAGTCAGTTGGCAGAGTGGTCACAGACAACTATGTCGCAATGCCCTTATTACGTTTAAAGCGAGTGTATGCCAAACCATCAAGCCGTCGCGCTGGATGACTTGGACACATTTCGATCCATTACACTGCAGAGCGAACGCAAAGAAACAAACCATTTTTGCCGTTTCCAGAGTTCCATAATTGTGTTCTATATTACCTCAGTTATAATTCACACAACCCTCACACAGTCTGTGGGCTGGATCTCTAGACTTGGCGGTCCTTCCATTTACACAGAAACTACTTGCGAATGATTCAGTTCACCGATAAAACGTGCAGCCTGCGGGAGGCTAGCGTTTCTGCACCGACACCAATGACAGCCATGACTGAAAGACCGCCAGCGAACCTGCGCCCTGTTTGCATTGGATCGGGGACATCAGGGGCGAGGCAATGCCGCGCGGCCGCTGACCTGGAACTCTCGAGCTGGCCGCCAGCCGAGCGGTCGTGCCCGCCCCTGCATGACTGGTGACGCCGATGTTTCCTCCCTCGCCGGGCCCCTGCCCAAATTCGGGACAGCCCACGTCACGGCGCGGCCACCGGTGACCGGTTTCAGCCGCGTCCTCGCCCACCGGCTGCAGCCGGAGACGTGACGTCTGCAGCAGCGCGGTCAACAGAGGCGACTGCCTGGCAGGGGTGCCGGCAGTCGCCTGCGCTGCTCAGCGCCCGGCCGGACATACGGCACCGAACCGGCCGGCGTGGGAGTCTGACCCGGACGGCCGGCCGCCGCCGCGCCTGTCCCGTCCACATTCCACGGGCCGCGCGCGGCGCCAGCGGCCGGAAGCTGGCGGGTCGGGCGGCGTTCTTTCTCCCGTCTGACCCCGGAGGATTAGCCGGCCAATCAGTGATCGTGTCCGCGCGCCGGCGCACGCCACCGCCGCTCTCAGGCAGGCCGGCTAATGAGGGTGGGGCGGGCTGGTCGGCAGCCGGCGGCCTCCGCTGGGCCGGCTGGAACCGTCCGACGAGCCCCGGCACCGGGTCCGGGCGAGCGGCCGCCCTAACGATATCGGCCGGCCGATCGCGCCGCCACCCGTGGCTGGGCGGGCACGGCTCGCTCTGCCTTCAGTAGCTGGTAAAATAAAGCTAGTAAGGACTGGAGCAGCGTGCTGCCAGAGCGCAGAGCGCTGCCAGATCCGAACGGCTCGGATTTGAGCGCTCACGCGATCTCGCGTCATTTGAACGCTCGCGTACTCCCTCGTGTCTCAAACAGCAATCGCTCCACTGTCGTGCCACAACGCGCATATAACTCAAATAGGTTGCATTTACAGAGCAAAGTGTGTATAGCCACTAGGGACGAGGCAAGCGGAGAGGACGGCAGAGGGAGTGACACACTCGCCCGCCTCCAGTAAAGATGTGCATTCGCTTCATTGTGTCGTCTTTGCGCGGAAAGGAGCAGAGCAAAATTGCGTCCTTTCTTATCTCCTCACAGGATTTACCAACATTAATCCCCATGGATCTCACCGACACTGATGATGACTCACGTTGTGACATATATTTTTCCAAACTCCGTTTTCAGTTCCAGTTAATACCCATTGGTATGCTGCTCATGTGTATTTCAAACACTTCTTAATTTATATCCCTTTCAGATGGCAGCCGTAGGAAAACTGAAGGTAACGGAAAGCCGCCACATGAAAGCAACGAACGTTTTGGATCTCATCATGGATACAAACAGCGCCGCGAAGGAGAACTGTGGCCTAGTTCCGGAAAACGCCAACTTTAGAAAAGCCACCTCCGACCCGCGCCCGAGCGCGAACAATCCAAACCGGGACGCCTGTGATCTCGTTAGAGAGACAGGTGGTCTCGCAACCATCTCCTGCGATCTCGCTCCGGAGACAAAGAACTGTGCGACGGCCTCTTCCCATCTCGCCATCGAGATGGAGGCCCTCCAGGCCGCGCTGAAGCAGAAGGATCTGCTCATATCCAGGTGGGACAATCGCGTCGTGCATCAGTGACCGTACGGTATTCGGCGCTCGTTCGGCGCTGTTGACCGTTGGGCCGGCCCGGCCAGCGCCTGCTGACCCGCTGAACCGGAGAGGCGCGGCCCCGCCGGCTGGTTTGACGGCGCCCGGCGGCGGCGCGGCGAGCTCGGCCCGACGGCTGCCGCTGAGAGGCGGCGGACTGGCGCCGATCGGTGACAGCTGGCCGTCTGTCGAGACGGAACAGCCGGCTGGCCGGTAGCACTCGGTCGATCAGCGACAGTCTACCGTTAGCTAACAGTCGTCACTATCAGTAGCAGCGCCCGTAGCTCGGTGCACGACAAAACAAGGCAAGGGTAATCCAAAATGTATTAATGGTCACTACGACGGTGTTATTGTTCGGGTTTTGTGGGGCGATGTGTCAATGGGCAGCGAACGAGAGCACACACATGTCCCAGGTAACTGATAAACTAGTAAGCTTGTTATCGAGTCATCACATAACCTGAGTAAAACAGCATGCCATCAATACGAATGGCATTCACCGATAGTAAAGAATGGCGATGGTGTTACATATCATCCAATCTTCCGTGGCCTTAGCCTTACGCTCAAGGCCCGGTGACAGGCTTGACATTAGGCCGCCACGTTATGGCCCATTGTGGCGGCGGCGGCGGCAGGTGCGGCGGGTGCCCCGCGCCCTATCAGGCCGCGTAATGACCGCGATAACTGCCCGCACTGCAGACGAGCGTCGCACAGCGGCCGCAGCGGCAGCCGTCGCCCCGCTCCCAGGGACGGGTCACCGGCCCGCCGACCCCGCGCGTCACGACGTCACGTGATCACGGTCCCGTCACGAGCACGGCCGGCGGGGTCACATGGCCAGGCCTGAAACTTCCGGGACGAGGAGCGCGCGCCGGAATCGTCGTGGAGAGAAAGCGCCGCTTTCCGGACTTGGGTTTGCATTGACCTGTGGAATTGGCGGGGGTCATGCAATGCTCGCGCCGCGCTTGGATGGTCTTGGTGAAGTCAACTACCAAGCTGGTAGTTGGCGGCGAGCCGACGAACGGCTGTCGGCCTGGCGCCCTCTCCCGTCACAGCCGAATACCCAGCATACTTCCTGCCTCCGATAACTGGCACGGCTCTGTACTGTTCCGTTAGCTAAGTGCATGTAAAAGTTGGGTTGCTCAGTCGCACCATGATTTTCACTGACCAAGCGAAACGCTTCCGATGGACCGTTAAAACGTGACACAGTTATACGTACTTTACTTCCTTGGTTTGCATGAATCATGCATCAAATATGGAAGTAGAACGGCTTATAAGGCAATATAAAACAAACGCGATTAAGTTTTTGTCGCACGACAGGAGTTAGCCTTCAACCGATGTCGTCAAGACGGCATGCGTGATCGACGCACTGACAGCGTGCGGTAGCGGGATGGGAGAGGAAAACAGGAAATATAACGAAGGCGCTATCGCCGCGACATTGTGCGTTCCAGTGTTACATGTTTCGGTGCTTTCGGATTACACCTGGCCTTTACGATGCCAGTGTTTCGAGAGGTGCTTTGGGCATCACCCAAACGTCCGTCGCCGCACATGGTAAACGACCCATCCGTGTGGTGCTGCCAACATGGAAAGAAAGCGGAGAAGCTTTCACGAGGATTTATGGTCCAGTTCCGCCCTTAGAGTCCGGGAAACCCTTTTCCTGGCCCAGTGGTCCTAATACGACTGATACGACTGACGATTTGCAATGCAACAGGTCACGAACAGAGAGCCAGCTGGGGGTCAGCGTCATTCTGGTGAGCAGTACCGGTGCTCTTGTCATAGGCTACGTCATCAGCACACATCAATCTTGTCGACACCTTTGTCAATTGGAATGTACAACACACACAGCGACGAATTAAGAAGCTATCGAAGTAACGGGGGAAAATGTAGGCCACGTCATTTGGTCAGCACCAGGGCGAGTGGACAGGTTCGAACAGAATGAGGACTGCCTAGGCGAGCTAACACAGTGGGCCCGGCTGGGAGCCACATGATTCATGATGAGGCCCCCAGTCATCATCTCGTGCTCTATCGGAGTTTGGCAATATGTAACCTGGTGCCTGCCGCTTGCAGAGTCAATTGTCGGCATCCAGGGATTATAGTCAGTGGTTGGTGTGACTCGTTGCCTGCAGATCACAGAGTCAACTCAGAGTCAACAGCTCACAGTGGTTCACAGAGTCAGTTGTTGGTATACTCCGGTGTGTGTGTGTGTGGGGGGGGGGGGGGGGGCTTACACAGCCAGCTGTTGGGCTCGCCCGGTGCTTCCAGTCCATCTGGCCGACCGTTGTGGACCTGACCCGGTGTTGGCAGCTTGCAGAGCCAGCTGCTGGCGGTGTGCCAGTCTCGCTCCAGCCGGGAGGCGGAGCGCGCGGCTAGAGAGCGAGAGCGCGCTCTGCTGCTGGAGCGATCGGTGCACCTGCAGCAGCAGATCGACAGGAGGCGGGCCCACGTCAAGAACGCCCGCATCACGCTGGAGCAGATCGACACGACCGAGTGAGTGGCCGCGGAGGTCCAGCAGCAGTCCAGCAGCGCTGTCCCACGCTTAAAACGGGATACATGACATCACGAGCACTTACAGCACGCGCCTCGTGCCAACTCGCCGACACTTTACGTGATATCTGGCTGAGTATTTGTTACTCCGTTACACCGCAGAAAAGGAACGCATGAATCACCAGTGTATTACGACGATTCGCGAAGCACAAAAAGCTTAGCTGATTTCGTTATAGATCCCATTACCACGGCCATTCGAGTCGCCTTGTTCCACCCCGATTGCAGTGAGGGAAACCACAGCGCAGCTGGCAGCAAGTATCGAACCGTCACTATCGGAGCTCAGTGGGACCACTCGGACACGTCACCCACGCGGCGTTCAAATTAACTCGCGTCAGGCAAGCTTTCGGAATACGATTCATAATTGATGACGTCACCGGTCGTCGTGCACGCCAAGTTTGGTTAAGCATGATAAAACAAACCACCAAATATGCCAAATACTGTCTTTGGCAACCAAACGTGCGTTGGACGCTCATAAATTACTACATGACACTGCGTCAACGGGCAAAAACACCGGCTGCGGCTGTCTTTCACTGCGCCCATTGCATTTCTGCACCAGCATTTACTGCAACCGACGAACTACTGTTCAGTTTTTCTTGCAATTCCCAAGGCTCCTGCAACTTTCAGACGGAACATTGACGACTGTATCCGCCGGGCGGAGCTGGAGTACCACCTGGAGACCGAGGAGCTCAACATTCTGAACCTGCAGGGGGAGCACATGCGGCTCAAGTCGCGACTGGAGGGGGCCGAAGACAGCGCCGCTTCAGCGCGCCCCATTTCGCTCTCCAGGTGTGTCGTCAGCCCGGTTACGTAGCGGCGCCCCGCAGTGCGCCTTTCTCTCCAATATAAGCGCCGCTTTATTCTGAGGATGGATGAACTCTATCCATTTCTTTAGACGTCGCACGGTTGTTTGATTTGAGTGAGGAATATGATTGTCCTGGCACCAGCACTAACACGTAACTTCGCGTGCTTGCACCATGCCGAGCTTGACGGCCGAATGGTATCGTTTCTTCATAACGCACTCGTTCAGTAACACAAGCCGACTGCTCGGGCTTTCTAGAAACGTTCCGGTGTATTTTATTTTGCTTGACAGTATAGCGAGGTCATCGGCGATCTCCGAATCGCACTCACACGAGCGGAACGCCACAACAGAGCCCGTGGGCGCGGCTGTCGCGCTCATGACGCCGCTGCGCTGTCCGCCAGCTGCCTGCCGAGCCACGGCGAGGTGTCGCTGCACCCGCTGGCGGTGCCGTACGACCCCGGCGCGCCCTGCTTCACGCTGACCCAGCTCGGGCCGGAGACGGGCGTGCAGGTGGAGTGGGCACACGACCACTGCGGCCTGAGGAGCGGCGACAGGTGGGTCAGCTCAAACTGACGGGCGCGCACCGGCGGGCCGCGAGCGGACAGGGATGTGGGCGGGTCGTGTTCAACGCAGGCCGGGGTCGAGTAGTGCGAACCGGTGGGACATGAGCGGGCGAGCTCCGGCTGCAGGGCTGACTAAGAAGTGGCATCGAGTGTTTTATGAGTCGGCACAGTCTTACACACTGCATACCATGAATGAGCAGGGACTGGGGGAAGCACGAGCAGACGTCTGTTACAATGTAACCCGTTCGGGGGCATGACCGCTGTTGCTGCCGGACGGCATCTACTGGCCATGTATACAGCCTTGGAATGAATACATCAGGCACCGCATCGAATCGTAGCAAGTGGAGCGTACCAACCATGCCGTGTTGGTGCAAAGTGAATGCATGTTACACACTGGTGTTGCTATCGAATCGGCGTCGTGGTGTACGACACCTCCAGAACGTGACTGCCATGGCTTGACCACATATTTTCAATGGGATATCGGAATTGAATGACGCTGGCCCGAGATAACCTTAGCGTTATCTGCTCTTCTATATTCGCACGCCCTTTCTCTCACTCTCTCTCCTTACCTCTCTCTCTCTACCTCTCTCGATCTTCCCTCTTTCTCACCGTCCTTTTGTCTGTCTTGCCCTCTCCTCTCTCATGTTTCATTTTTCTTTCTCTGCCTTTCTGACGCACACTCTCTCTCTCTCTCTCCCTCCCTCTCTCTCCCTCCCTTTCTCTCTCCCCTCTTTCTTTTCTCCTCTCCCGCCGTACTGTGTGCCCAGTGTTTACCCTGTCTGCACAGACCATCGCAGGCCAACCGGAACGTCCGTTAACGAACACCGGACTGTCGCACGTCACAAGCTGACGGCATTGTGAGCCGCTCAACAGTCAACAACCCCATCCCACCTCCCCATCCGGCACCATCGTTCTTTCGGTAGATACACAGGCAACGGGCACTAGACAACAGTCAGTCGTCGTTTCCGGCCCTTACTCACTCCGTGTCCAATCACTGAGGCTTTTTATCGGATGCCCCATAAACACCGCCCTGCCCAGCTCCGGAGGGCCGACGCCTGGCGCTGTGCCGCGTGATGCCCGCCTTCCGTGACGAGCCCCCCCCCCCCCCCCTTCCCCGTCGCAGGCTGCTGGAGGTGAACGGTCAGCAAGTGCTGGGCGGCAGCCGACCGGCACTGCTGCAGCTGCTGGCCGAGGCCGGCAGCCCAGTGCAGCTGCTGGCCGTGCGCTGCCGGCCGCCCAGCCTGGCTGGCCGGCGCGGCGCAGCCGCCGCCTTACGACAGGAGCTAGCGCTGCTGGCTGGCCGGCTCGAGCAGAAGACGCGGGAGAACAAGACGCTGCACAGCCAACAAGAGCGCGACCGGCGCCAGGCCGAGGCGTACGCGCGCGAGAACGAGCAGCAGGCGCGCCGCGTTCAGCAGCTGGAGCAGCGAGTGAGGGCGGACAGCGCGATATGTGAAACTTGCAGCGGTGCACAAAAAAAAATTCTGCGTTAGAAATCGGTGCTGACGCCCAGTATTTCTGGCCTGATAAACAGAGCGACACCTGATGTGCAGAAAGCTTAATGATATAAAAGCCAGCACTCAAGTCATAAAGGCAAAAAGGCCTCAGTGCTATGTTATATAATGACTTTCGCCTTTGGACGGCAGAGCATGATGTGGATGCTAGGCAAACTATGTCATAAGTAACTCATGTATAGATACGGGAGGCTATCGAGTAATGTCTACCCCATAGGTTTGTGAGATCTGGTTTGTTATCTGTAAATGACTGATGATATTTTTTGGAACGAGTTAAGCCTGTCAAGTGATGGTCATTAATGTTATCGACTGTGTGTGCCTGATATGCATCAGCCGTTTAAGAGAGCTGCGTCTGTTTGTTTAAGATAGTCAGCTCGTCGTCAAACCGTGACGTGTTTTTTAGGTGCAACAAATGCAAGGAGTTCTCGACAAGATCCGAGGAGTGACCGACGAGAGCCTGAGCTGCGCCCAGGAGTCCACACTGGTCACCGTGAAAGCGGCCGAAGAAGACACCCCTGCGCCCTGCCGGACCCACGAGGGAGCCCTCCACGCGCGCGCCGAGGTTCGCGAGGACTCGCCAGTGTTCGTGCGGGGCCCGCACAAGGCCACCATACCGGTGAACGGCCGCGGTGCGGCACGGAGCGGCGCCGGTGCGGCCCGCTCCGGCGGCGCGGCGCGCGCGGCCAGCCCGGTAGCCTCGGAGTGGCTCGCCCGGCCGAGGCCGCGCTCGTTGCTGCAGCGGCTGCAGCTGTTTGGCGAGAGGCTGGGCGGAGCGGCCACGCTGCAGAAGCCGCGGCCACCGCGCAAGCCGGCCCGGCTCAGCCTGCAGCGCGCCACCAGCCTACAGCATCTGGAGCCGGCGCCGGCGGCGGCGGCAGCGACGGCGACGGCGGCGGCGCGCCGGCCGCCCCGGCCCGCCGTCCAGACCTGGCCATCGATGGACGGCAACCTAGAAGGGGTACGCCAGAGGACGCGCGGCGTCCGGCTGCGCCACCAGATCACCAGCTTGCCGCGGCCCGGTCGGCTGGCCGAGCCGCACGTCAATCCGGTGTTCCTCTGACTTGGGACGTGTGACCTGCGACCTGGACCCTGGACCAAGCATAGGTGACCTGGGACGTGTGACCTGCGACCTGGACCCTGGACCAAGCATAGGTGACCTGGGACGTGTGACCTGCGACCGGGACCCTGGACCAAGCATAGGTGACCTGGGACGTGTGACCTGCGACCGGGACCCTGGACCGGGGACATGCGACCTGGGACGTGAGACTCACGTGAGGATTTTTAGCTAGAACACATGATCTGATTCGAGCTGGCCACGAGCCGGTCCTGGAACTGGCACCTCAGATTAGGAGGACCTGTCCAGTATGGCCTGGGTGAGTCTGTCCGTCTGACAGCGATCCAAAAGGCAGGTGCAGACCGGGTCCCTCATTCCGTTATGTGGGATCTATGGCACATGACCGCAAAATAGCGGGTGAAGTCCGGAACATTTGACCCGCGACCCAGGACTAATGCCCCGATGATATAGTTTGTGACATGCGACTGTGACCTGCGACGTAAAACTAAATTGGTGTGACCTGCTACATATGACATTAAACCTGAAATTGAAATGTGTCATACTGATCTGAAACATGCAAGCTGGAAAAGGCAAAGTCAACTTTCCTAAGAGTTCTCTTGGCATACAGTATGCTACGCGTAAGTGATAATGGCCTATCGTCTGGGTCGCTTGCGCTGGGACCTACGAGCTATAAACTGTGATCACCGTCGCCGAACTATGGATCTCACGCCGCGCTGGGGCGCTGCCGTGAGACGTAAAACTTCGTGTGACGTAGTGTAAAATGCGGCGTGGTGGTCGCTGACGTAGCATAAACGTTGGCAGTTTGGGCGTATGTTCGCACATGACTTTGTGCGGTTCTTGTACTCGGAAAATGATAGGCTCGCGCACTTACACTGTGTATGGGATTATTCATGCTGAAGAACACACGGCAAAGTATCTCCATATATTTGTGAGAGTATCGTGTATCTGCCACTCCTGACGTCATCTCAGCAAGCATGGTGGTCCAATGTTTACTTGGCACTGGAGCACGTGCTACTCAAAAGAGGCGTGCTCATCGTACCTGAAACTGCTGTCTAACCCCGACCTAACGTGCAAATGGAGAATCACGTGTGTTGCCAATATGACCTTCAAATTATTATTGCTGATGCTGGAAATAAAGTGCCTAGCCCTCACAAAACAAAGAATACGGATGTTTCATGTTAGAACTGGAATGCTCTAAGTACAGAAAGAGCCATGATGCAGCGATAGTGATACCACATTTAGTGCTAATGCTCCATTTACTCGAGCCTACCGGAGGCATAGTTACACCCCCTAATTATTTCATTAAACGCTGATTATGTTTGTAACTGTACTTGTTGCCTAAGCAGTAACATAAAGAGTATCGTATTGTTTGTGTGACTATGTAGCATGCATGCTTCATGCGTGGGACAAAATATATGTGTTTCCTCCGAGAGCTTTTTTCTCTGTGCATTTCATGATCGTAAGGAGGCCGCAGTATCTATCGCGTCGGATCGATGTTACCATAGCGCGGAACCAATGATACCAAAGCGACATCACGAGCATGTGTTCATTGCTCTGGAAACAGCACAATTGTTTGAGCGGGCCGTGCACGATAGTCGTAGGTAGGCCTCCGTGAGCCCTCCTGACACAAGGAGCCCGACTGGCGGACCGTGCGCGACAGTCACAGGTAGCCCTCCGTGAGCCCTCCTGACACAAGGAGCCCGACTGGCGGACCGTGCACGACAGTCACAGGTAGGGCTCCGTGAGCCCTCCTGACACAAGAAGCCCGACTGGCGGACCGTGCACGACAGTCACAGGTAGGCCTCCGTGAGCCCTCCTGACGCAAGGAGCCCGACTGGCGAACCGTGCACGACAGTCACAGGTAGCCCTCCGTGAGCCTTCCTGACACAAGGAGCCCAACTGCTGCGTATTCGGACATGTCCGTAAATGGTGCCGATGGTGCCATTCGACAGGCAACCGGTCTTTCCATGACGAAGCCTCGCTTGCAAGACGCATTAATGCCACTCACAAAATGCATTCACTGCACCGCACTGAACCACTGTACAACGCATTGGCCGGGCATAGAGGCAGCCCGGATTTCCATGGGCGTAGAAACAGGGAGGGGAGAAAGGGGGCAATGAGCCCCACTCTTCAAGGGGGAAGGGGACAGCACTATCAACTACTCCCTTACAGGTTCAGATCCAATTTGCGTCTATCTAATTCTTGCACTATCTTGAAAGCGATTTCGATTTACCTGGTTCGCCAGCCATCACACTCAGAGCGCGGTGGACAAACACTGCTTCATGTGGTAAGTGGCAGCATGCACATGTACAGCGAAAGGAGACCTTTGGGGGCAAGATCTGAGCTATTCTGACACCAAATGCTCCGTTTTGTCTTTTTATATGGCCTTGATTCTCCTGCCTGCCTGCTCACAGTTCACCGCGGCATTGATTCATAAAGTGCAATACGGATATGTCATAGGCGTTTGGTGTAGCCCAGCGCGACAGGGAATAAGTAGGCGTTCTTATAATGCCAGTGTTTCATGTAAAACTCACAGGTACTACGTGAGATGTCGCGTGTGCAGGCGTTTCCCGTAGCTAACATTGCCACACTATTTTACCGATCGATGTGTACATTTTTGGGGCAGTTTATGAAAGGTTAGAACATTAGGCGTTTCAAAAAAGGTCTGACTGCACCGGGCATGGATTATGCAATGGAGGCATCTATGTTGTTTGATTATACCGTCAGTATTGCTATTTTACTTTTGCCTTAAATAATTAAAAACTTTACCAGCCCAGTATACGTGAGCCATGTGGCACACTGCCGTTTCAAAAGCACGATTTATTTAGATTACGTCTTCAGGGGGGTTGTGTACGTTCAAGTACGTGCGGCGGCTAGTGCGGTACCACTGCGGCTAACAACGCGATCAAGAATCCATGAGTTCCTGAGACCATTCTGAACGACGGGAGGTATTTCCAAACGGTTTTGGTTTCAGGGAGAGGGGTTTACCAAGTGCGCACATCGGACAGGTACAAAACAGTGCATCACCATGAACGATAAGTGCCATAAAGCGCGTGGAATGCCTAGTCTACATGTTATGATTCAATCACAATGCGGCGCCCTATGACAAAAAGTAGACTGCGGCAAAGTGAGTTTATTGGTCCCACACTAGCAGTTTCGAAGAAGAAGGTTGCTATGTCAGTCATGGACTTTACGTTAAAAAAAGGAAAATGACCGATATAAAGTGCGCAACTCTGCAAACATGAGCGAAAGTCACCGAGCCCGGTCTAATCAAGCGAGTGAATGTAATAAGAGAAGAAATCGCACCCAGTGATTTGGCGTTCACGTCCGGCGGTGGCACTGCCAAGAGGGACTTGCTGACGACATTAAAACTAAATGGCCAGATTATGAAGGTACTGGTCGATACTGGAGGATCAGCGGACGTCATAGCCAGAAAGGACTTCGTAAAACTGGCCAGCATCAAAGCGGTAAAGACGAACCGACGACTGCTGCCGTATGGATCGAGTATTCCGCTGAAGCTGGACAGTCAATCCTTTGTAACAGCTGCAGCCAACGATCGAGAAGTCCAGGGCTCATAGCAACTCACGGGTAAATCTCGCTCCTCAGTGGAATAACGGCAGAGCTACTTGGTCTGGTGCCCAATGGAGGTTGCGTCAATTAAGTGACTGAAAAGGGACCCGCTAAGTTGTCGCTGGAACACGTCCTGAACGAGCACAAGGAACTTTTTGATAACAAACTGGGACGACTGGCGGACATCAAGGCCGGCCTCAGGTTGAAAGAAATGGCAGAGCCAGTGCTCAGGGGAGCGAGACCCGCGCCATATGAGCTGCAAGACGAAGTCGGCAGAGAACTGAAAAAGTGGGAGGACTCAGGGCTCGCTGAAAGGACCGCACCGACTGGGGCACACCTGGGCACACCCCTGGTGATAGTGCCGAAGCCCGGCTGAGGGGTGAGACTGTGTGGTGACTGTAAATTCACGGTTAACTCTCAGCTGAAAGTTCCGCAGCATCCCACGCCATGCTAGGAAAACATTTTGACAAATTGACCGGCATGAAGAAAGTTTGCTAACTGGATCTCAGCACCGCGTATCTACTGATGAGGCTGGACGGGAACAGTCAGCAGCTGACTGTATTGAACACCCCGAAAGGACTTCTAAAAATAAAACACTTATCATATGGTATCTCAGCGTCGCCTGGCATATTCCAGGGCACGATGGAGAATGTGCTGGAAGGCCTCCCTGGTGCGACCTGCTTCTTAGATGACATCTTGGTGGCAGGCTCAACGGATGCCGAAACTCTTGAGTGGCTGAATGAAACCCTAAAGATATTAAATAAATGGAAGTTCGTCTTGAAGAAGTGTGAGCTCATGATGACGCCAGTTCAGTATCTGGAAGTAGAGCGGAGCGGTGAAGGCGTCAAACCAGTGAAGAAAAAAGTGGACCACGTGTTAAATGTACCAAAATCTCAGAACACCAGCGAGCTGAGAAACTTCCTGGGAACAGTAACCTTCTAGGCCAGCTTTATGGCCCACATGTCCAAAGTGGTAGCTTCGCTACATCGATTGCTGAAAAAGGGGCAAAAATGGCAGCGGACGGCAGTCGAAGAAAGTCGCTTCCAGGCTCTTGCTGAAAACATACAAAATGTGCTGAGGGACTGCCCCGGGTGCCAGGCCGGACAGAAAGAGAGACCGGCAGTGTTTTTACACCCCTGGCAACACACACAAATCCCACGGGAGCGCGTCCACCTCGATTTTGCGGAACCTTTCAGAGACTGCCACTATCTAGTAATGGTGGACAGCCCTTCCAAATGGCCAGAACCTGTCACAATGAAGAACATCACCCCAGAAGCGACAATCAGTGGACTGTCAAAGAGATCGTAAGATGGCGTCCAAATGATTCGAAGAATTCAAGATCAAGCTCGGCATCAAGCACATTCGGATTGTACCATATCGTTCTCAGTCCAACGGACTCGCTGAAAGAAGGCCTTCGTAAGCCTTCCGTTTTGTTTTTGTTTTTGTTTTGTTGCCATTATGTGCCTGCTCTTAACGCATTGAAAGCTCTGTATTCTGGCTAAAGCTCTGCACTCTAGGTACAGCTCCGTACTCCGGGTATTATTAGGCTACCAAAGGTCCTACAAGGTTTCAATGCCAGAGAGTTGTCGCAAAATCCCCTAAAAAAAAAACAGTCTATGGAGCGCAGCTTGAGCGACGTGCTTCTTGTGTCCCACCTTTTAACACCGTTTCATTTTCCCCGTCATGCAGACGACTCTGGCTGTTAAGCGTCACAATATATCCGGTCGGGCGATTAAGAGAAAACAACCAAAATGGCCAGCTGCGAGCGTTGCTAGTTGGATTGAGAATCCAAGCTTGAAAACCGCTTGAGCGTGAGCATTTACTTCTTTCCGCCACTGCCAACGTGAGAAAATGAACGTTACTGGCCAATACATTTGTACGCTGAAGTGCTTTGTTAAGTCCAAGGTCAAAAAGTTGCAGCCCCTACTGTTATCAAAACATAAATATCTTAAACATCCTGAAGCCTATCTAAGTGTGTCGTCATTGTCGCCACATCAGTCTTTAAGCGAGGCCATCCAGCCCGGCGAGAGTCCTTGACGGACCCCTGTTTGGCCACTAGCCAGCTCGCATTAAACAAGCTGTGATATCAACGCGTCGGCAGGTTGATCGCATCGGAGTTGCGTACAGTCGATCGTTTGCGAGTGTCCCCTCCCCCGGCTCACTGACAAACAAATCGGCCCCTATGACAAACGGGAACGCTCATAACGCTCATAATGGCCACAGTTCGTGATGTCTGCAAGTTTTATAAACGACACTACTTCTACTGCAAAAACTTACACGCGACACTACTGCTAAACGACAAAACTTATGCTTCAAAACGTATACTCGTCATTACTTTTACAGCAAACATGCAATCATTGCTTATACATGACTTTACTTCTACTGCGAAGACTTATCACGCGACATTAGTGCCCCGCGACAGCACTCATACTTAAAAATTTATAACCGTCATTTCCTCTTCTGTAAAAAACTTATAGTCAGCGTTTATACACGACGTTATTTCCACTGCAAAGACATAAACACGACATTAGTGCTTAAGCAAAGGCTTGTGGTCAATGCTTTGCAGCATAAGCCAATGGTTGGTATATGTTTTCGTAACATATATTTTGCTGTGTGGCACTCATGTCGAAGGCAAGTTTTTGTAGTAGAAGTAATGTTGCACAAGTAAGTAGAGACTGTTAAGTTTTCGCAGTGCATGCAATGATGCGCACCTATTTTTGAAGTACAGATTTTGTCGTGCGGTACCTACTTCGCGATTATATGTAAACACTGTAGGTAATAACGAGCAAAAGTTCTTGTCGTCGTGCATAGGTTGTTGCAGTGGAAGTAATGTCGCGTATAGGCAAACTCTATGAGAGAGAGAGAAGAAGTAAAGTCGCATATAACTGATGTCGTAGTATTCCTGTCGGTAGGAGTTCTTGCCGTAGCAATAATCTCGTGACACATGGTGGAAAGCAAACCCCAACTAGTGATGCTGTCTGGTTGGGCCGGCCGAATAACGACCGAGCAGGCTTCAAACCCATCAGCTCCAAACTTCAAGCTCAGCCTGCACGCATGGAGACGTCACGCACAGCCTACGCAAGCAGGTCAGGCATCTGTGATCGGTGTGCCTGACTGATGGAGCTGGTGCACTATCCCAAATCATTGCAACCAGCTCAGATGCAAATTGTACCGGACACTGCGCAAACAAAACACCACGCTGCGACCGTTTCCGCTGTGAATAACCACGTCACCATAGTAGCTTCCTAACCCGCACCTGTCCTCCACCCGGGGTGCTCCGCGGCTGGCGGGCGTCACTGACACAACTGTCCCCCGCCCGGGGTGCTCCGCGGCCGACGGGCGTCACTGGCGCAGCTGTCCTCCGCCCGGAGTGCTCCGCGGCTGGCGGGCGTCACTGGCGCAGCTGTCCTCCGCCCCGGGTGCTCCGCGGCCGGCGGGCGTCACTGGCGCAGCTGTCCCCCGCCCGGGGTGCTCCGCGGCTGGCGGGCGTCACTGGCGCAGCTGTCCTCCGCCCGAGGTGCTCCGCGGATGGCGGGCGTCACTGGCAGTCAGTGCTGCAACGTGCCGGTCATGCCGCATCCGTTTAACGCTGTCTGTAATTCCGAGACAAAGCGGCGTCGTGTGGGGAGTTGATGAATCTCCGCAGCCACCTTCCACAAAGGTAAGATGCCTAAGGATGTCAGGAATCGGCGATGATGAAGAATGAAGAGATAGCGGGTGCGGAATAGCATGTTGCTGTCGATGTTCATCGCCATCACCCTCAGAAACGCGGCCATCGGTGACGTTGTAAGCCTAACTTTTTAGCGACTTTACGCCATGGGTACACACGTCACAACTCACTACCGCACAGCAGGAGTCCCACTTAACTTCACTTATTAATTTCCCGAGCTAGCAAACAAGTTATCCGTTCAGTATATACGTGCGTGTAAAGTACGCGCGTTTGTACACTTGCAGTTACACGTGCGTTTCACTGCTGCTCCCCTGGTAATCAGCTGAAGCATACGAACCCGCGTTATCAAGGTGAAGATGGCATGAACGCAGACCAGCCCGGCGGCAGCTCCGGTGACCTCCTTCGGCAGTTGGGTTCAGCACGCGCGGACCGGCAGCGCACGGCGGCGGCATGAGGCGAGAGTCCGCGGCGCGGCCGGACCTCGGGCATGCCCAGAGGGCCGGACCGACACCACCTGACCCGGGACAGGTGCGGCGGGCGGGGCAACCGAGGCCAGGAGTGCCGTCTGACTGCACCCAGTCACGGTCCAACAGCTCACGCGTGAGGGTGAGCGACATCTGTATTGGTCTTCATGACTTATTGTGTGGTGGTGTGTTTGTGTGATGGTGCGTCTGTGTGATGGCGTATGTTGTGTGATGATGTTTGTCGTGTGATGATATGTGTGTGGTGATATTTTTGTGGTGATATTTAAGCAATGATGTTTGTGCGATTATGTTTGTGTCGTGTTTGTGTGATGGTGTTTGTGTGGTGGTGTTTTTGCGTTGGATGGTGTATGGTGATGATGGCGATGATAGTGTTTAATGGTGTTTGAAGGTGTTTTGCGCGTTTGTGCCTATGATGCTGATGTTTTGCAAGCTTCTGCTCCACAGCTGAGTTTCCTATGCTGTTCGCTGAAACTGAGTCTGATTCAACGCTGCTATCTAAATATGCGTAATGCACATGTTGCGCATCTGCACTGTTCCTTGGATACGATCGGGTTCCCGTTCAGCCCGCTAAGTTCCTTGGATACGATCGGGTTCCCGTTCAGCCCGCTAAGTTCCTTGGATACGATCGGGTTCCCGTTCAGCCCGCTAAGTTCCTTGGATACGATCGGGTTCCCGTTCAGCCCGCTAAGTTCCTTGGATACGATCGGGTTCCCGTTCAGCCCGCTAAGTTCCTTGGATACGATCGGGTTCCCGTTCAGCCCGCTAAGTTCCTTGGATACGATCGGGTTCCCGTTCAGCCCGCTAAGTTCCTTGGATACGATCGGGTTCCCGTTCAGCCCGCTAAGTCTGTGCGTTTCACATGCCGTTTCCTTGTTTCAAATGAGTGCGGCCTAGGACGCATATCTCATACCGGGAATAAGCTCTCTGTGCTGTTTCTGAGTAAGACGTACATCTGCGTACATCGGCGCGTCCGAGTCGTGCATCTGCGTACATTGGTGCATTTGAGTCGTGCATTTGCGATGCTTCGATACATCTCAATGAACTAATTTTCTTTATTTTTTTAAAATTTGCTCTCGCGCCTCTCTCCGCGCATCTAATACGTACACCCCTGTGCTGTGCCCAGGGTACGCATGCGCTTGCCTGCTGCCCCCCTGGTAACAACGATGAGCATGTCTCCGTGCTGCTCATCAGACCTTGCACGCTTGCCATGCTTACTGCTTTACACATCAGGGACGGTGCTATGGGTTCGGCGTGTCTTTAGATCACTGTATTGGTTATGCCGACAGGCACAACTCACCTTTAGGTTTTCTCTTGGAGTTTTTCGGGATTGGAGCTAAGTTGCAGAAATTACGTTCCCAGAACAGCAGCCGTAAGGCTGGGAAGATTTAATATTTTAAACCACAGCCAGGTGCACTTCAATATGGGATAACAGCTGACAATATCATCGCGAAATAGTATTATGGCGAGCATTAGCCTGATAAATCGTCGCAGTTCTGCGCCATCCATTCTTAACAAATCGTAAACCAATAGCCGGCCCAATTCCGCACCACGTGTAATCTTGAGCTAAATCCCCAAGCGCTAGTGCAGAGGGGGGCGCCTGTTTGTCAGATAGCAGCCTTGAACGACTGATTGACCAACCGCGATCTGGCCTCTGTTTTCCGTGCATGCATTGACCTTCCGCTGTCGACCCATCAGATTTCCGGTCGGCCGGTGCGACAAAACGGACAAGCTCCGAAACGAAAAGACAATAGTCCAGCCATGTTGACGCAAATAATTTTTGCCGTCGTTCTGATCGATGTCGCGAGCTCCTCGAACCAAGGTGTGATCGCTCAGAGTGTCTGCCTTCCCGGATTTGCTTTTATTATTATTTGCCTACATTCTAACACAGCAACACACGCAACTGACCTGCACCTTGCGTCATTTTGATCGTGCATTTCGCTGTGGATAGAGGTGTCATCATTTCGTATCGCCACAATTTCGCAGCGCTGCTTATTTGCACCCCCGTACGCCGGTGCAGCTACCTAGCTGACGGACGGACGGGGGGGGGGGGGGGGGAACAAGTCACACGCTACACCTGCCTATCTTGTTCTAGACCAAGCTCCAAAGCCTCATTTCAGCTGCCTTGTGTGTAGATTTCCATGAAGTCTGCAGGAACGACAGAGCCATGCATCCGCGGGGCGCTGCCTTCAGTGTGGTGTTTTGCAGGCAGTTACACAGAGGCGTGCGGTAACCAGCCGTGTCCGTGGCCGCTGAAGTGCCAGCAGCACGGCGACGTGTACGTCTGTGCGCGCGTGCCACCGCCCACCTGCGCTGCCACCAGCTGCCCGTCCGGATTCGAGTGTGTTCTACAGCAGGCGCTATGCGACTCCCTGCCCTGTAACCCGCGACCCTACTGCGTCAGGTCGAGTGAGTAAATCCGCTCACAGTGCACGCTAGCACACAAACGTTTGGCCTAATGTGATAAGTTTGGGTGTCACGATGCTCCAAACGTAAGGCAAATTTATCGTCTCGTATGTCTCGCGCTGACTGTCACAGAGGACGAGTGGCTTTTGACCGCTAACGGGGGCTAGGTGTGAACTGCACGACTTTCCGCGCACTGATTATGTTAACTTGTTTCCGAATTGAGCGTCACCGCTCTCGACCCGTTTGACATATTTTGTTTTCTGGTTGCGTAAGGCAGTACTTTGCTCAAGAGCAGTTGATGGGACGAATAAATACCCACTTGCTTTGTTGCTCGATGAGAACAGCGTCGTTGTGCCTGTTTATCATCCAAAATCTAAAAATCCAAGAAATCGTCCAATACTCCTAGACAAGAGAGAATCACAATACCCAAGCTCACAAAATCAAAATCACGACATCCAAAGTTCAACATCAAGCGTTCATGACGTCCGAAGGCCGTAGAACAGTGCTAATGGAAAGCAATCAACTGAACGTTGTAATTGCTGGATGTCACGACTATTGGATGTCATGATCTTAGACGTTCAACCTTTGGTGCTATGAACTCTGCCAATGGGCACGTATTTGGACGCATTTGGAATGATATGGGCACTGGATGCTACGCTCATGGGCGTTTTGGCGGTTCTACTCGGCGCCCCGCAGTGCCTGCATGTAATGTCTTTCTTAGATCTCTGTACGGGGTACTTGGAAATGGTCCCGGCTGACGCTGTATGGTTCGGTAAGACACACCAGCGACCCTGGCCGCCGCCATTTGCTGGGCATTGGCAGCCTGTCGCTGTGACCTCTCTGCGTCGTCATCAGCGACCCTGGTCGCCGCCATTTGTTTGTCATTGGCAGAGACGTCGGCTTCGTTAAGTCTCTGTGCCGTGCGAGCCTACGCCGCTCGCCTTCGGTGGTCGGTTGCTGTGAGGAAGCTGTACACATGGATACCTGCCTCGTCATCTAAACGCCGTTGCGTATTTCGTGTATACGCTTCCCCGTTTACGTTTCAAACCTTTGCCATTACGGCATCGTGAGACCTCGCTACATTGTTGCATGTGCATACATGTAATCTGTTCAGAAACGTGATAAATAATGAGCTGCGACATCGCAAGGCCCTCGCTCATTCACACGGCTCGACGGGCCGAGTCATGTCCATGACCAAACCTGTACGCCATGCCCTCGTGATCTGTAGTCCACGCAAGGTGTCACCTTGGCTATTCTGTCCCATCATTTAGTCGCCAATGGCAGCGTCGCCAATCGTCGCTCTAAGCAACGCTTCCGTTGTATTTTCATTTGCCTTTTTGCAATTACTATTTTCAATAGATTTCATTGGCACTGAGTGATATGCCAGTGGAATCGATCGCAAAGAGCTATTGTGAAAATGCAACTGGACCACTGCTTTAATCATTTCTCACGGCTGCATCTACAATCCATACCGTTTTAGTAGTAAATCGTGTCTATAGATTTACTGTTGGCTTCAAACCCTTGTTTCTATAGCCTTGCAGCAGAATGTACAGTTAAAATGCGTGAGCTACTTTCTTTGTGCATCTAGCACAGATAGTGAGCATGCCGAAATAGAAGCATTTAGTTCATTTCAGTCGCGATCTGTAGTGACATGTTTTTCAATCCTCAGATGTTGCTCTGCTCGTCTCCCATCCACTGCCCATCCACGTTGGGCTTTATGGTTATGAAACCCGTAAGCTCTCCCCTCCCTCTTTCACACACTCTATGGCCGTCACTGACGTCGGAGCGGCGTACATTGTGCTTTTAGAACGTCACAAGGGTTGTACCCGCAGCGAGTGCAGATGCCGCCGCCATCGGTGGCGAAATCCGCTCTCTACGATTGCAGAATCTATAAAAGAACTGCATACAACTTCCAGGGTGGCCACGAGACGTTCTCGAAGTACACTTGCTGGACTCCAGGATATCGCTCTCAAGGTGCTAGGAGGCCTAGAAGTGGATTTTGTCAACATTATCATAGACGCTATTGTTTTTGAGAAGTGCGAAAACCCATGGACTCAAGACTTCTCAGGAATCTGGATTAATTTCTGGGGCAAATTCCGGGGGAACGTCTTTCGGTTCGTTATTTGGCAACGAAAGGCATACGTATAGTCTGGTACCCAAAGTCTCCTTCAAAGGACGTGAGTCAATTTATTCGGTCCGGTTGGTTAAGTGTTACTCCAGTTTATTCGGTCCGGCTGGTTAAGTGCTACTCCAGTTTATTCGGTCCGGTTGGTTAAGTGCTACTCAAGTTTATTCGGTCCGGTTGGTTAAGTGTCGCTCCAGTTTATTCGGTCCGGTTGGTTAGGTGTTGCTTTAATTTTTTAGTTTAGTTTAGCGCTTTAGTGGTTTAGTTTAGCGCTTCGAGTGGTCCGTTCTGAAAACACTGAATTAGATGTACCTCAGGATAGCTAGGGCTACCTCGGTTTGCTGCCACGGCTACTCCGGGACTCAAACTTGTGCTCCGGCCTCTCAGATCCCTGCGGAATCTGCATCGCCCCGGACGAGTTCTGCGAGCTGCTGCCGGTTCCGTTCTGCCGCCGTGTTGTCGAGCCGACCTGCGCAAACAAGATCTGCCCGCACGGACAGAAGTGCAGGGAGGAGGCCGTCGCCTGCTTCAGGCCTCCTTGCCCCGTGGACCTGGTCTGCGATTAGAGGCGCCTCCGGGGCTTTAATGCACCATCACCGGAGTCTGGACATCGCGTGGTTGATGTTCGCGGGGACTGGGAGCTGCCCGCGATCAGACATCTGCGTATCGTCTTTTAGCGGCCCGTCAGAGAAGAGATCTGCGGCCTGTGAAAGTGCGCTGTGCATTGTGTGGTGCGTGGTGTGTTGAGCTTGTGCTGCAGTCCTCCGGTTTTAAAGCTCGGATTTTAAAAATGTTGTTTTATGGGCGCGGCAACTGTAGTGAGAGCCTGACCATTAAATATAATGAGTTTCGAAAAAGTCGTATTTATGTTCTGCTGCATCTGAGACCGCTGTCGGGCTTGATTTTTAGGGTTCAGCAAGGTGTTACTTAGGGCCCCAACTTTCGAAAATTATTTGAAACGCTGAGCAGAGGGAAACTGGTCAAACTTATTTCCACTTTTTTGTCTTAGTACTGGGAGGGCTAAGGTGACCCAACAATAGAAAACTGCGCCCCTGGTGTTTATTTCAAGTTGATACCAATGAATGAAAACAAGGTACATTCACCATTTTTTAAAAAAAAACCTCAAACTTTCAGTTGTTTGATACAACCCTGCTACAATGAGATCTTACAAACATCTGCCACACTTTGCAGAATGGAACATGGAGACCACAGGTATGCGAGTTTGACTATATAGCCTTAGTAGCTGAGTGCGCTGTTAAGTCGCAATGACGATGCACATAAAATAACGGCGGTATCTGACTCCGCTTAATTTGGTCTGTTCCGCCATCAATTTGCTTGCATGCGTTTTAACTAAGATAGTATAAATTCGATAACATCGAGCCAAACCAAGACCACAAACACCGAGCCAAACCAAGACCACAAACACCGAGCCAAACCAAGATCACAAACACCGAGCCAAACCAAGGCCACAAACTCCACGGGATGAACTCTTATCAGCTGGCGTTTTTCTAATAGCCATTCTCGAAGCAACTAGTTGATAAAAAGGTACATTCATACAAAAATGTAATTACCGGAATTCATCAGTATAGAATCAAGTACCATGACCCACAGTGAAAATAAGCTTACCATTGCTCAACATGTGCTTGGGGACTGTGTAGATTTGCAGACAATGGATGGCGAACCGATTATCACTTGGCCGACCCACACTAGCGTCACCATTCCTGTTACGCATGTATTTGGTTTCTGACCTACATCTCATCTGTCTGACTTGTCATACAGTCGCTGGATCTGACCACGTCTCGTTTCGATATCAACAAGAAGGGTGACATGTGACAAGGAATGTGACAGGAATTTGCGGGTTTGACAAGCGAGAAGGACATGAGCTTGGCATAGTCAGATTATACAGTTCCATTCTGTTTTTTTTTCAAGTCAGGTGTCTCAGCCGCTTTTGGCTTGCCCATTCGTTACATGTCTGTCAGGGGGCAAAAAAGAAAAAAATGACAAAGAAAACCGTTGCCACTCGGGCAGCTGCGACACTTACATACATTTTTAGGAGATCCTGTTCGTTGGATCTTTGGAATTATAACGGTGCTTCTATTGCTCTAGCAGAGTATTGGAAGATCTGAATGCGGTTGATTAGTGTACCACTCATAACAGACACCTGCGCCTAATAACTGATTATCATTGGCTTTATTAACCGCGGTGCTAAAATATATTTTGACATATGATAGCGCACCAACATGAAAAATAAAAAAAAACAGAAACGATGTAACGAACCTTTTTCGCCATACTCAGTTGCATCTATCTAGGCTAACGCATGCACCTTACCCGTTGGCTGACGACCACAAGTGTTATTCAATTCCATTTGCACTGCTGGGCGGAGGATCTCTTCACGCCACAGCGTGGAATGATTTTAGCGCCGAGTAGATATTTTGATCGTTTGGGTGAGGAATCTCTTGACGCCGAAACATATAATAATTCAAGTATTGGACATTTCAATTATAGTTCTTAGAAGAACAACGGCCAGCATAATAATTCACAACTGATAAGAGTACGGAGATGCTCTGCTTTGTATTGATTCCGTGGTGCTTAACTTCATGCACGGGAAGTAGCACGATTTAGTCTAGAAAGAAATGCGTCTATGCGGCCTGGTGGCTGCATATCATTGAGCCCCAGCCATAGCTTGCTACGTTTTCTGGTCTGCTACAGTTTTTTGGTTTCCAGAAACTAACAATCTCCTTCTTTGTCAGAGCTCCCATGTTTGGCGCGTCAGTTACCGGGCAGCAGTATAGGAGGTGTTTTCGGTAGAGCGGCGGCCAGCTCCAACAACGGCCCCACACGACGCGCCGCCGGGTGGCCGTTTTCTGCGCAGCGTTGCTCACCAGAAATTCTGTTGAAATAACACCCCTCAGTTCCACTTCATTGACATATGAGTGAGAGTGTTGCCATAAGCGTAAGTAGGAATGAACACCTTTGGCAGTTGGTATGATATGAAATAAATGCGTCACTGGAGGTCCACAAGCCAGTTTTTCGCGAATGTGTTCCAATCATGCCACTTTCTGCGCTGTTCGCCGCCCTTCCCGCGAGTATTTCTGGTGCTCCCGCCCACAGTTGACCTTTTAATGACTCATCAGGAATGCCTGACATTTCGGCACAGCCACAGTAAGCAGAGTGTGACGACGAGCAGCCATTGGTGCAGCTATGCTGACGCTGGTAGCCCTCGCCGTGGTTCTGGTCGGCGCCGTGGGTAAGTTTGCTTCGCATTTCTTTCCGCACAGATGCTGTGTTTTACCAAGCGGGGGAAAGGGGTGGGTGTGGTGGGGTGGTGGAAAGACAACTGCAACGGCATGCAAGCACTTACATTTTGCCTCATTTGTCAACTTTGAAATGGCTGCCGCGTCATATCGCCCATCTCTCGTCTGGTCACTGATCGAGATGTACCGGCGGTGCCTGGTTATCGGCCAGGCAAATTCAAACGCGCGTCAATGATGGTAGCTTTCACACGGCATAAATTTGCAGCGTGATTGTGCATATTTGGAACGCGCTGACATTTGGCTCTTGGTTTTGCTCCTGAACGGTCGGGAGGGGCCGTAAACTACACCCACGAGGACCCTGTCCGACTTCCCTAGTCAGGCTGTATTTTTGCAGACGGGTCCACACCCACGGCGCTCTGCGGCACACAGCCGTGTCCTGAGCCGCTCCAGTGCCGTGAAGAGAGAGACGTGTCGGTCTGTGTGCGCGTGCCGGCCCCCACCTGCGCTGACACCAGCTGCCCGGCCGGACAAGAGTGTATTCTGCAACAGGCGTTTTGTGACTCCTCACCCTGCGACCCGAAACCTACTTGCGTCAATAGAAGTGAGTACATTCAATTATCTCACCAAGCAGACAATGATGAATAGTTCATTCACAGTAAACCAGTACTATCATGATTCTTTTCGCAACGCATATGACGAAACCTTTTGACATGAGCCTGGATTTTGAACTGAAACGTGGTCAATGGTTTCACTTAAGCGAGTGCCTACTGATTGGCATGTAAAATGCAAGTAAAATTATGTTGTTACCATTCACCTATTTGTTACCATTTGTTATTTACTATTCATTAAATTGTTACCATTCGCTATTTATTGTGTTTGCGCTGACGAGCCCAACTGCGCGAACTCAATGCATTCCAACGCAATGTGCCTGTTGATCTCCACTGAGCGCACCGCATTGTCCTGCCCTGCTAAGAACGCTGAATTGCTGTGCACACCACCTTCATCCCGACGTCCGTAAATGTTTTGTTCTGTTCTCAGATCCCTGCGGAACCTGCTTTGCTCCGCAGGAGTTCTGCCAGCTGCTGCCATCGCCGATCTGCCGTCTTGTCGTAACCATAACATGCGCCAACAAGATCTGCCCGCCCGGAAAGAAATGCAAGGAGCAAGTCTTTAACTGCTTCAGAGCCCCGTGTCCCCCGATCCCAGAGTGTGTGTAAATGATTCTGTATGTCTAATGGCATCATATGAGATGATGGCTACCCGAAACACGATCGCGCATAGATAAAACACGTGTAAGGTCTCGCTTGGGTACGTATGCTGGGGTCACAGCATTAATATTATTTTTGCGGATCATCTTGGCCTTCTAAGACACCTTAGCCTTCTATCTTATCGGTTCATAATTTACGATGCGATGGTCAGAATCGATTTTGCGTGTGGTTTTGAAACGTTTCATTTTGTTTCACTAAAAAGCTGTTTACATCAGAGACATCTGGTACAAAATGCAAATAACTATGCAATGGTAAGGTGATCACCTAACATGCATAATACGTACGTTTCCAGATAAGTATTTGAAAACTTGGTTGCAATAGCACTGAGCCGGTGCTGATCACGACGGAAACCAGCTTTTAAGCGTAATGGAGGTCATGGAGTAGAAGATTTTGTTCGGTTTCTTGCTTAGTTGGAGCATTGCCACAGTTCTTTATCAACATCAGGATAATTGTGAGCCTCGTGTATTTTTGTTATGCTCAAATGACGCCGTGCTTAATAGGTGTAATAATCCTAAAGGAGTTGTCATGCCATATGCTCTCGTTACTGGTGAACAATTACAGTTTATATTGGGGTGTTCCGCTTCAGGCGTTCTAAAACCCAAAGGAGTAGTTCCGCTGCTTCAATACAGGATGGTCATGAAAAGAATAGTCATCTGATTATTTCACGAAATATCCAGAAAATAAGCAGCATTTCTTAAATGAATGAATCCGAAACTTTGAATGGATGGCTTCTGAGATCAGCGCTCACGTTAAGAAGTGCTTGTGGTGTGAGCACTGACACTTCACACCCGCTCGCGCAACCGCAGGTCGACGACAGAATTTGGTAGCAGAAGTTTAGCTTACCACATCACTCGGCACGGTCCGTCCTGCCCTCTAACGTCAACTGACCTTTAGCGCGTCCGCTGCCGTCGGCCGCGAGTCATACCTGTTGAAGGCAGACAGCGAGCTGTTGTGGCGACTCCATCACACACCGTCACGCGTGGGTGGATCGGAAGGCAGGCGAGCTAACCAGCTGAGTCGCCGGGACGGGATTCACCAAAGCACGCTAATGTCCCATTTCATAATATATATCGAGAAACGAAGCAATTTGGCTGGTCCATAAATGAGTTGTCTACGCTCCATGCATCACGGCTCACCCGAGATGTTCAACACAAAGCATTCACAGCATGATTTTGAAGTGAATATCGTGAGTTGTACTTCGTATTTGGACACACCTCATCGCACCTCTCGTTTAACACGCGCTCGGGTGGGGTGGGGGCGGGGGTAAAATTGACCCCTCTGAAGATTTTTCCAGAATGGTTTCCAAACGGCGCGGCGCAGCCGCGCCAAATTTTTCACAGCTGTAGACAACTGAATAGCAGATCGTTTGACATACAAATTTATACGTGCCTTGTAAATTCACTGGCATATGACAGGTCAAAGTCAGGCCATAGTTTCAACGAAGGCACTTCCTAGGGAATCGTCCAATCTGATGCAATAACGGAGAGTTTGACGGAGCCCTACATCTCTGAGATGCTTTCTTAGGTACCAAAAATATTGAATGAGCAAATCACGTTGACCTAAGGTCAGGTATGAAGGTCAGGCCAAGGCCAAAAACAAACTGATTTATTACTCTAGGGCTTGCTGTATGGGATAGTTTGTGGTGCTCATTTCGAATAGTTTGACAGCAGGAACCGCATTATACGTCTTCCATTAACTTTTAGAGGTCAGAGCAGGTCATTGACCTAAGATGACTCGGGTCAACATTTTGTTTTAGGAACATACTGCCTAGCGTAATCTTTGTCGTTTATTCAAATGGAAAACTCAGAGCAATCTTGTATGATTTTGGTCAAAAGATCAAAAGGTCAAACAAGGTCACTGACCTCAAAGGGGCTTGTGACCTTTTGCCCAGAAACAGTTGCCTAGGTTCTGGGGGCACTTTAGAGGCCAGCCTGGAATTTGACCTTGTTTGACGTTATTTGACCTGAAGGACATGACCTGGGAAGCTCAAACTTTCACCTAAGTCAGTTTACGTACGGGTCAAGACACTCTATAAATTTAGTGTCTCTAGCTTCTTTAGTTCCCGAGATCTTATGGGGGTCAAATTGACCCCCACCCGAGCGAAGGGTATCTAGCCGGCCACCCGGGCGCGTGTTAGAGGGATGGAGTGATCGGTTTCATCCGTGCTGAAAAGCAAAGTCACACCAGCATCACCTATCTATCTTTTCAGTGCACTTATCGAACATTGTAAATGCCACACCATTTCTCATATAAGGCCTTTCAGCGGGTTATTCAGCTGATAGTTGCATTTAAACATACCCCTTTTACACCATAATTAGTACAAACAATGTTCTTGCCTCATGGTGCACTTGCGCCGCTCCATCCAAGTTACCTTATCACTCCTGCATCCCTGATCCTCTAAACACTAAGGTCGCACACACCTTACCATATTTTTGTCATCTGCAGCCACATGGTTCAAGCAAAGCCACCACTTTTGTAGGTTTGCAGGCTGCCGAAATGTATGCTTTGTGTTCCAATGTTTACGGTATTCCTTGCTTGCATTTGTGGTGATACACGACCAATCCAAATTTCACTTTGCAGTTAGTTGAAACACACATTGTATGACATGAAGATAAGGAAAGCGGAGCTGTGCGAGCAGGGGAGTTGTTTCGCAAAAATAGTTGGGAGAGGACAGGTTAACACCAAAAAATTGCGACACGTACAGCCAAAATACACCGACAAATTGGTTGTCCCCCATGACCTGGACCATTTTTTAAGTGTGTGCGGGGGCGGGGAAGGAGAGCTGTGGCTCCCACACTGAATAGGAAACTACAGCCCTGCTCAAGAGGTGATCGCACCTGATACCTGTGCAAGGGTCACGCGGCGAAAGAGTCAGAAAGGAAAGTTAACGTGATAACGGTCATTGTGCATACCAGGATGCAATAAATGCGCATGGTGGAAAATCTGATTTTAGGGAAGCTTACTTTGCTCATATCCCGTGAGAAAACATCCTCTTCTCTCACTGCTCTGAATTGTTGCAATTGCTCATGCTTAAGCTAACACGGGGGCGTGGGCAGTTCTCAGTGATGAGTGGGTTGAAACATTGATTTACGGTGGTGCATGTAAATAATGACCTAAGAAATCCCCAACTTAACAATGGGTTTCCCAACAACCATTTTGGCTAAGCTCTGGCTCTATATGCTTGTTGAAATACACGAATAGATGCTTTCACTCTCGTTGATTGACAGTATATCTGCTACCAAGAAATAATGGCATGTGGTACAAGCAGCTCAAAACCTATCACTCCCAGCTTTTTACCAGTTATATTCTGTGGAGACTGCAGGCACAGCAGGGCATGGTTAAGCGGAGTGTTTCACATTTGAACACAATTTATCCAGCATTAGATATGATGAAGCAAGCTCACTTAAAACCATTGACATACTTTTAGGTAGCAAAACTGCTCTAGACAGCACAATTCCCTGTGTAGTAAATGTTCCCCCCATTGCGTCATGGTTTTATTACGTCATCGTACCTTACACAGCATTGATTGAAAGCCAATTGACGGCCGCGCGCTCACGAGCGCCAGACATGAACGCCCCAACAATTATGTTCTTCTTAGTCTTGATCACCGCATGGGTGATGCAATTACGGGATTTAAATGAAGCTATTATGACGTCATGAATGCTAGGTTGACTTTAAAATACTCTCCCCAAAATACCTTTTCCCATTTCTGCAGACATGTACCTCAGAAACTAGAGCGGCTTAGGTCTTAAAAAGGGCAGCATTGTGATGAGCACCGAAAATATCTATTTGAGACAACGGAGGTAATTACTGTAAGAAAGTAATGCATTAAGTTCAAAACACAATTAATTGCATTACATATATCTCAGCACAGACACAATACAATGGCTAAGATGATTGATTAACTCCCTCTGTTCTTCCATTTCATGACAAGCATGCTAACAGTTGTCCCTTGAGTAGTTTCAATGTATGAAGCAATGATGTTTTCACCTGGAATATAGCGCATTTTGTGTATGCAATGCCTCATCAGCCCAAGACAAGCCGATCGGTAGAATATAGCGAAAACATGATAGCAGACAGCTCCAGATTCAGGTGTTTGTCTTTGATTGCGGTATTTGAAATGAATGGATGATATTGGTAATATGGCGCATAGCCCTACTGGCCCTCCTGACTCATTACCGTCCATCATACACTATCCGATACCGCTTGAGATACACGTACCTACCTTGTTTCGACAACAGTTATAAAACAATGATGCTGCATTCAATGGAAAAATTGCATCTTCGAAGCTCTTAAATCATGCACCTGCACATCCTGTACAGTTCGGTCCCGAAAATCACTCCTTTGGCATCAGTTGCGAAGTGGAATAAAGTCCATCCCTGACCAATGGACTGTGCCATCACTAACACAGAGTTTGGGATTAATACGGTGTTAGGCTCCTATTTCAACAATTACAGTTCAGGCCTCGTATCAATCAGTTCCAAAGGCGGTGCATCCTCTAACTTAAATAACGTATATTATGATTGTCCTGCTAGAAAATATGCGACTGAAATAAAGCTGCAATGCTTGTTTTTAAGCCGCTACATAGCTCACATGGATCTAGGCTGGCCGGATCAGACTATGTTGCAATCAATTTGAACAGGCGCAGCCAAGCGCCACTTGAGAACCCCCTTGCCTTGGGTACGATGTTGTGTTTTGTTTTTCATGGATGGATCAGTAAACTGGTCGCGACAAGAAGTAAAAATCCGTTTGATGCTTAGTCACTGGGCTCGCCTCCCTCCCTCCGCCTCCCTCCTTCCTAAGTAAATCTTGAATGCGTCCCTGAGTCTAGCCCTCGGCCCGATAGGAGGGAGCAGGGGTGGGGTTGGGGGGAGGGGGTGGTGAGGGGTAGCGGTACGCCTTCTCCTTAGGTTTTCTGAGGATATCCTCAGCATGTCATGTGTAATTGCACATACATTTTCAGTATCTCATGGGGCATTGCGCGTGTTGTGTCACAAAACAGGTGTTTCTAGCATTTCTGCTCTTCGAGCAGTAGCGGTTTTTCAGGAGCACCGCACGGTCATCCGCAGCCGGCACGGGCACCTGGTGCTAACCGCCACTGGCTTTGCCTGTCACAAATTCATGTCTGTCCATACACCATTACGAGCCGAGGGACCGTAGGCCGAGGGGGTCTTGGCCAACTCATCGAAAAATTTCGTGTTGAACAGCCTGTTTCGACTGTGACGCTCATGGCAGTTCTTTTTTCGCAGCCACCGTGAAACCGTGAAAGCGTCGATGCCCATGTTTGACACTGTTCAAAAATGACATTCCTTGGACGCTCATTCGTAAACGTTGAGTCTCAAATGGCAAAAGCCTATGCAACAGACGTAATTTTCCGCAAAAAAGCTCTAATTTTTTTGGTTGAGAAATCAATTTGGAACGTCATTTGGTGCAGTTTACAACCCCAGCCATCCTAAGATTTAAAGCCCCTTAACTTCCGCGGTACACGCTCTCAAAGATACGCATGCTGTTTTCTCCGGCTATCTTTACGCCGTTTAGGTACGCCTAAGGCATCGTCGCAGCGTCATCCAAATTTTGCCACCTCATAGACGTGGCGTGCGAGGCCAAGCACACGTTTCAAGCCATTCAAATCCCCCGTCCGTGAGTACTACTTTCAACTCAAGTGGATGTCTATAGGATTTCATTTAAAGTAGAGCAAATTGTGCATATCGTGTTTTGTGCTACATGGTCTTTAAAGTTGTACATGGTTGCCAAGTTAGTACGGAAAAAAGGCTGGTAGTCGATAAGCTAAGGATTGCACCATAACCAAATATGTGAATATAAATTGAATTGTTAAACTGGCGGAAAAATCTGCAAGAACACCACGAGAAACAGCAAAAACAAGAGCACAACAACATTTGTCTCAACAAATACTTCCAGCACCACCATTGCAGCCTTTCAGCGAGTTGAAGTACTACCTGTGCGTACTAGGGTGTCAATCTCGCACGGCTTGTCTTGCAGTACCTCACTGTCATACAAACGTTTCATGCCGCAATCAAACAATGCCTTATTGGGAAGTGTATATACCAAATTCAGAAACTTTTGTCTTGTAGAGCAGTCGTTTCGACGCTTAAGTATATCACTAATCATAAGTGGGTTGATTTTATGATATCTCATGCTTGCATTAATATCTTCAAATCTGGAACATTCCCTTAAAATCAGCCTGGGGGGGGGGGGGGGCTCAGGCACTTCGACAACATATAAAGTAACATCCCTGGATGAGCCTTCTCGTTTGTGTTGGCATTTTCCCCTTTTTACCCCATTTTGATTTGTCGTATATAGCACTTAGGAAACCCCTTGCCTTTCTTCAGAGTGAGGGCCCAGTGGGTAGAACACTAGGGGCGCGTTATATCTCCTGGTCAGCGGGTGAAGGGTCGTTCCATCTCAGACCGGGATGCCTACCCGCTGCCTTTCTGGCGTTACAGGCTATATGTGTAATCAATGAATTGTCCATACAATCATGGACATCGGTCAACTGCCTGACGCCGAAGGCCCCCTGACCCGGAAATTTAGACCTGGATCGACGCAGGGGTCTTTATTGACGCAAAACAGATCCCTTATCGACGCGGATGTCCAATATTACCCGACTCCAGTTCAGCATAACGGACCCCTGGCTGAAATCATATGGAGAGCTCTTCGTACTGAAATGGAATCCCTGACTGGCACACGGCCTTCCGTTGTCTCATTGTGGATTCCCATCGCGAATGATCATATCTACTTTCATTGACAGAGATTCCCAAGGACCAGTGCAAGGCACCGGTGCATTTCAATGGTTCTTTCGAACGTTGCCGACTATAAATATGTTGACGTTTTTTGGTGCTAACATTTGACCGGTTTGTTTTTAATCTCCTATGATACATCGCATCGTATCGTGGCAAAATAGCGCAACTTCCTGCAGTCTGTGGATCATTAAACATGACAGAATAATGCGAAAACACTCTGACAATAGCACAAAACTATGTCAGAGTCAACAACGCATATTCATCGTATAATCAAAAGCGCACATCTTGCAGGTAAAAACCAGAAGATGCTCAAGTAAGCACGGTACGAACGGGGAGCTTTTACAGTGTGACTGGCTGAGTCAGCTGCACCCAACTGAACGTGACATTGCAGTCTCCATTTTTTTCTTCCTTTTACCTGTGAAACAATCGGTAGAAGCCTTCTTGAACATTCATATGATTGTGATTTCCTATTTGCAAGCCCTTCTTGGACTTTGGCCCCAGAATGTTGAGGAGCCAAACACACCTTTGGGGGGGGGGGGGGCAAATCAGACATGGGGGGAGGGCAGTGGCCCAACCAGAAGAATACAATTCGACACCCGTGGAAAACACTGATATTTTTCAGACGAGCAATGACAGAAGATCCCCTCGAATTTGGGGGGGGGGGCATATTCATTAACGAATTCTCTCCAGCCCTAAACAAACAAATTCTTGCGCAACCCTTGAGTTATTGGGTGCTGGGTGGTACAAACTGCAGATGTGATTGTGGCAATGTGTTGTGTCTTTGTAGTGTTTCCATTATGGGTGTACTTTGTACCTATCTTAGTGATAATGGGATTTTGTGTTGCTTCAATTGGCCATGCTTCACTTGCCTTTTGTTTACTACAATATGTTTTTCCGATAGTAATGTACAGTTTTCATTGTTAAAAATCTCTCAACTTATTTATTGTGCCATTTAGACATTTCCGACGACGAGATAGACCCTCAAAACGTAAGAATGTAGATATTGACGAGCATATGAGCGATTTTGCACGCACTATCATATATATAAAACGATAATGCTAAGTAAAAAGCCCGGAAACTCCAACGACTCATAATAAAGCTCGCAAATGCAGAGACAGTAATAATTTATGCATCATTATATATATATATATATATATATATACACAAAAGAGGAGAGGACCAATAATCCTTAGTGTCAACCCCAGCTGAACCCAGATGCCATGAATTTCAATACTTGACCACGGAACTAAATACATTCGGTGGCCCAGACAATTTTCGATTCCGGAGAAAAATTACCTACTTGTACTACGCTGTAAAACTGTCCTGACGCTTTCAATCCTATGTCGTTGTTTAAGGGCACATATTAATATCATGGTGTCTTGATGAATACAGCTCGCCGGTCCAGCAAACCAACTCACCGCAGGCTAACGGCTACACAAAATTTGCGACCCATAATGCTCCACGTAAATAACGCTATTGAATGTTGAATTCTGGAGTGCTGGAGCACCACTCCCATCTGCTTAAAAATGAATATTTTATGCTAACCCTTTACGGCACCAGCTACGACCTATCTACCAAAATCGCAAGGTTTCGTTGGTCATGGTTATACTTCTCGCATACGTGCACGATATGCACTAACCTGGGCCTTCCCTCGAATTCGCAGGAACGCGTCGGGAATATCTCCTGCGTCTCGCTCTGCGAGGATGAGCGGACGTCGGCATGGACAAGCTGCATCCAGGCTTGGGCAGACTTCGAAGATGCGTCGTTCTGTTTCATTTCGCTGGCGATGGTCAACATCCGCTGCTGTTCTCCCTCATCGCAAACAGTCTCGGGTTTCCACTGCGGAGGCCCGATGACCTATCTTCTCTTTGAGATGGGAGCGGCTTGCTCCCTACTTCCTCTCTTCTTGCTGTTACATTGCTGTCCTTAAATTTATCTCAGATCTGTGGGACAAGACTTTAGTGTCAAACCGGTCACTGGATATCTCACAGGCTACCGAAATCTTGGGCGTGATTGCACGATTGCCGAATGCGCATCTTCAGAAGATCTTAGGGGAAGGGGGTTTGCATTGGCCCCTTATTAACGCGAGGGTCATTAAAAGACTGTTCATATGCTCGCTGTGTGGTGAGTTTCTGTCAAATTTCTGAGGACTGCGCACAAACTATTGATGAACACGGAAAGATGGTGTATTTGGTTTCGGAACGTTTCAACACAACACGAGCCGCACTATCATATCCCTGTCTTTCTGTGGACAAATTCGTGACGAACACTTCAATACGTAATCATGTATGAAGTTATACTTCAGTCTGTTGAAGCTGTACAGACGTAGCCACATCGTCAACTAAAATCGTCGCAACCAAATTATGGCGTAACTACTTCGTAGCGACGTCTACTTTCTTGCTGAAATTGCGTCAGCTGATTCTGGAGAGGGCACATAGTGACATCATCGCACGATTTGAAGCGTTATTCGTGTGATGAAGCAATTTCCAGAACAGTGCTGCAATCATTGGTCTTCTACCATCCTGACAGACCTGTGTTTGTTACTAACGCAGTTTCCGGAAGCAATGGAAGCAGCCATGCAGTCCATCAAAATAAAACACATGCACATATAAACACCCAGATACCTCTAACACCTATAAAAAAACTATAAATATCTTATAAGCACCATCAATAAATATCAACACCTAGAAAACAATATGTCGTTGACCAGGGTGATCTTCAAAAGCACGCTGCTATCATATGCCCCAGTCCACAGCGATCGTTTCAGGCTCGGTCAGTTTGATAACATATTCTGTTCCGTGACTATGCCGCAGCGACGTCAGTACAGGGCCGCTCATCTTCCCTCGTGTAACAGGGCTGGGGCGCGTCTCCCGGTGCATTACATTCCTGCAGTCTCCTAGATCAGTATTTCATCGCATCTGATCACAAGCTTCAAGCCATAAAGACACATAGTTTGTCAAGTCAGAGATGTTCAGGATATGACGAGAAAACTGGGGCCGAGGTTACCGGAATATTTTAACGGAGCTTTCCTTTTACCGGTTTTACCTCACACTTGTACAATTACACAAGTAGGTCAACATCAGCACCACTTCCTTGATGGATACACACATATTTTCCTTAATCGCATGATGGGTGCGGAAACCAATAGTAACCTTGGGATACGGGAAAACTTAACTTGGGCCACAGTTTGTCCCAATGAAGTATTGCAATCGTACGCGCATTGCGCAGCATTAAACTGATGATTCGGCGCTAGAATGCCGTTCATTTTGTATTTCTATCAAAGCTGCCATCCAGTAGCAGTTTCATAATAGACTCGCTGGATTCCGTGCCGACGTCATCAGTTTCACAAGGCTGGTCGGCAGGAAACTTCTATTTTTTCAAAGGCTGATTTTGATTTCATGCCTGGCACGCGTCGTTACCCAGCTCGTAGCGCACTGATTGACGGCCGCACTGGCTGCCAAACTGTCGCTCGAGCCTGATGGAACGATTGGAGCGCTGTCCCATCTCCAGAGGCAATACTTCCCTATCGAACAAGAGGCAAAGTAAAAAGGCATCCCTATGATATTTGTCCATCACTATCGTCATCATCCCCGCATGTTTGGGGTACTTTTTGGCCCGCATTCGGCAGGAGCATAGTGCAGGGCGGGTTTACCTGAAAAACATGCGCGGGTCTGGCCTTGCGGTGGCGCCTCGCCACCTGCGAGGCTCAGCCTGCTCGACAGTGAAAGGCAAAGGAGAAGTTGCACTTAGCTCAAGCCGGCCACCGCACCAGGTGCGTGTCACCGACACACAATCACAAAAGAATCTCAAAATTCGCTTAGTCAGGCTGTCTGGCCGCATCACACTCGCCAGTCACGGGTTTGCCCGGACGCTGTGAACCGAGGTGAAACACAGCCGGGCTGCTCCACACAGAATGCCATTGTCTGCGGCTGGCGTAAATGCATTGCAATTTTGAACAAACGCGTGGCAGCATGACGCGTGGGCCTTAGGCAAGCAGAGGCACAAAGCAAACACATGGTAGAATGGCGCGCGGGCCTTAGGAAAGCAGAAGCATCAAACAAACGCGCGGTAGGATGACGCGTGGGCCTGAGCTTAGCAAGGACATGAAACAAGCGCGTGACATGATGACGCATAGGTCTCAGGCTAGCAAGACCATCGTGTATTTTGCGTATGGTGCATAACTGCTAATCTCATTGTCCCTGGTGTGCAAAGGGAGAACGATTATGATCCTTACCCGTGTGCGGTATGTTGTATGCTATGTAATGTATAATGTATATAATGTAATGTAATGTATATATTTTATGTTGTGTGCGGTATGTTAGTCACCCTGCGCAGCTATTGTTCTAAACATCCATCACCTGAATCCTGTGGATGTCACTAGTCTGCAGCTGAGATAGGTCATGATCCGAATTCGTGCGATGATTGATTTATTTAAAAGCGAATTCATTGTTCAGCCGCAAAGACGCCACAGGGTGGGTAATGTGAGCGGCCGTCCACTATGCTGTCATACAGCTGTAAGCGGACACACATGTTTGCCTAATCCGAAATTCTACGTGGGTACTCGGAAAACCATGATATTTCTAGTGTACAAGGCCGGCAGGCAATAATGCAAGAAGAGACTCGATCGTGACTTTTAACTTGCGACCGATAACATATGGCTGAAGTGGGGAGGAGACCCCGACAATGGATATATATGACATGGCCGAGAACAGCCAGCGCTGCAGGAGGCCGCTACTATCAATAACAAGAGGCCTCAACAATGTAAGTGTCTTAGATGAGGCCCAAGGTACGGCAGTACGACCACACCATAGCCGAGAGGGGACTTCACCCTAGTACAGGAGGCGACTTGAGTGTGCAGATCAGGCGAATCAGTTCAGGCTGTGCTACAAGGGAGAGAGTTTTTTTCCAGGCTAACGAGGCGTCCCATTAATTTCCAAAGGGGAAGCTGATATTTCCGAGGAGAAACATGTTCTATAATCAACAAGCTCCACACATTTTCCGCAATGCATGTCGTGAGCGAGGTGATAGCGTAAGGACCGTGTGTGATGGAGAGCCAAGATAAGGCAAGATGTCCCGTCATAAGCAAGACACAACTGAGAAGGCCGAAAAGATCCTGTACTGTGGACGTCTTGGATAGTTGAAGATCATTGCAAGGTAGGTGGTGTTCTTCATAGTGCATAGAGTTATGATACAGCAGGGCGGGAAACCCTCCACGGATTAGCATGGGCCCTTTTATGACCAGGAGTAGGATTCTGTTGCGCCCAAGAGGAACATTTGTGTATGTGATGGGGGCCAATAGCTAATCCAGGAATCGGTCATCCAGGTACATCACACGGTTTATAAAACTCTACTGGCGCTGGCATTGTAGTGAAATCTGAAATCTGTCGCGAGTTTGATCATGTTCACACATTCATTCTCCCCCAAAAGTTTCCTCGGATTACCTAATTAAATGACTTTTATCAGCGTCTCTGGGAAGTGACAGATGACTACACGCAATCAGAGACGACAAGGTGACTTGCACATAGTCCACATCATCGGTGCCTAGGAAATGCTTATAGACGACCACAAAGTCACGCAAATGCTCTGCAAGCACACTATTACGCTATTTACTTGATGGTTATACTTGTATGTTATTTTAGACATCCCATGAAACGCCAACAGGGGATTGGGCGTCTCAAGGAAAGCCTGGCCGAAACAATCAAATCTAAGTTGCATAGTCGTTTTATGTGTGATATTCGTTTGCATGAACAATTGGTTTAATGATGTTCATATAACACTAATACTTCGAATACATCAAGTAGCAATAATTTTCGTCGTGTTCTCATCTCATAGCTATGAGGCTGCAAAATCTGTGAAAAGAACGGAATTACTATCCGCGCTATCTTGTCATGCGTCGATCACGTGGTTCTTGGCCGTTTAAAATTAACGACTCATCTGGAGAAAATCGACGGAATGTCGATACGTCGGAGTATGTGCCAGCAGCTACCGGGGCCCACGGCAGTAATCAGAAGACCATGAGCTTGCGGGAGGCCCTTCGTGAGCAGTCCTTGTTCGGGCAACAAGAGTTCACCAGGTGTGCGTATCGGTCAGAAGTTAAAGAGTGCAGCACCGTGCACAGCGAGTGCTGCAAAACACCTTTAACGTGCTTGTTTAGATGTCCCGATTCCGCGTCCTTCATCGCTGTCAACATGCAGACTGCATGAACGCTTAAAGAAGAGTGTTGTTAGTACTCACAAGGCGTGAACGTCTTCCATAATTGTCTCTTAGTGTTTCTTGTGTTGATCCATGGTTTAAGTAGCCTTTCCGAGAAAATATTGGCCATATTTTACTTCAGCTCGGACAGCTTGTAGAGACAACTGTTGGAGACTGACGGTTCATCCAGGTCGACAGGCAATTTGCATGCGACTGTGCGGGGAAGCTTTTACGTGTCAGCCAATGCTTTGATGCGGCCATGCTATGCAGCAGTGGAGAGCCGTCCACCTGCATCCACCTGACATATGTCAGGTCAAACAACCAGCCACCTCTGGGACTCTAGCCCGGGTACCTGTCACCCACGTCTGGGGTGGGGTGCCTGAACCACTTGACAACGGCTATGGAAGCTGATATTAGGTGTCGCATGTATGCCCCAAAGGGTGCGTAGCAACTGAAGAACCTAAAATGGATGGAAACATTATGATCAGCGCATGAAGACTTCGTGCCGCTAATTGTATCCTTCGAAGCGAAAGGACAAGAAACATATTGATCATTCAATGGAATAGCACGCCTAGCACGTCTGCACAAAACGTGTTGCTTCGGATAATTGCTGTTTTATTTGGAGCGACCTGTGAGGCTACAATATTCCTTGCCACTTCCTTGCCATTTCTAAGCACAACCCAGCCTTGCCACTTCTAAGCACAGCCCAGTACTGTGACGCATGCTCCGTCAGTTGGAACGTCCCAAATCACGTCCAACAGTTTCCTATCGGTTTCACCAGTATCATGCTCGTGCGCGCCAGTCATCGCTGTAAGGACATGTCGCCAAGGCTGATTCCACGGACTGCATGCTTCGCCCTTTCCAACAAGGAAAGCATGCCACCAGCATTGGGGGAGGAAGGGAGGGGGGGGGGGGGGCTCGCCGTTGGGGCTTGGAGAGCATTCCATTGTTTGATGACGATATCGAGGAAATGTTGCACGCCATACACCTTTGGGCGGCAGGCCGGCGCTGCCGGCGCGGGACCAGCGCCTATAAAGGCAGGAGCGGGCGACGCCACTCCAGTCGCGCAGCCATGGTCTGGCTGCCATCTGTATGCGTGCTTCTATGCGGGGCGACTGCGAGTGCTCTTTCCACACGTAAGCTGCTGGCGCGGACATCAGGTGGTGTTGAGTGTGATACTCAGCGCGTGGACGCGCGACATGTGCGGTAGAGCGGCGGTGTGCGAGGAGAACATGATCCTCGTTGTGGTGTGAGAACGCGCGCGCAAAGCCATTTCCGCCGTAGAAATGGTCATGCACAGCAAAGATGATCATAGTCATTCCACCAGCACCAGCAGTCATCATCGTCATACCAATGGGCATAGCAACTGCAGAAATCGGTGCTGCATGTATATCGGTATATTCCTACTCATGCGGGAACAGGCTGTCTTTATATGTCGTAATGTAACTTGAACCAAGCTGTGCCGGGCATGTCTTTGGAGCGCGCGTTGATAACCTTACCTGTCATTTCTGATGTACTCATCATGTTCACTTGCATATCAATGCAGCCCAAATCTACGCGAATTTACCGTAGTGTTTTGTGCTTCATTATAGACTCCAACGTAACGCTACTCGAATCCACAAATGTTCCAACCGCATAAACCACTCTGTGTGGCAAATACCTCCCTCTGAGGACGTCCCTGGTCGGCTTCATCTCTGACCTATGCATCCACTGTCTTCGGCGACTGCGCCGCCGTCGCCTCCGCTGCGTCCGCCACAGCGTCCCGCGTGTCTGAGTCACCTGCGCCTTCTCGCCAGGAGGGTCCCGCACCTTCTGCGCCGACCCAGT
>NW_023597054.1:11636804-11662490 GCF_011947565.3 Pollicipes pollicipes
TCCAGGGACGCGGGAAGACCATGGCGTCGGCCATGTCGCCGCCAGGTCACCGTTCCATGTCACGCCAGTGACCGACGCAGATGGTCGACCGCTGATGCTCCTGAGCGGCGCATGTGGTGTCGTGTTGGAGAAGGGGCATTCTAGGGAGACGCGAGGGGCTCAAGAGTGCTTTGTTCGACCTTTTTTGCATCACATGACGCATGCATTACATTACATCACAATGGTCGCCTTTTTATTAAGAGGAAGTTCCCTCCGTCTCTTTTGCTTTCTCACCAGCCTGGTTTTTCGCAGTACGTTTCACGTCAAATGCGAGTTTCCGAAGTGGAAATTGTCAAACGAGAAAGTGGCTTGTGATATAATGTCAGCAATCAGCGCTGTAACATTTGCGGACACCCCATTTATTTGGCCCTGCTACCTTTTGCTTTTTGTCCCTTTTCCTCATCCTCAGACGTTTATTAAACAAATGGACGCGACTGATTATTAATAGCTGGAAAGAAAGGTTGCCTTTTCTCCATGCTTCCCGACCATGCAGCACAGTATCAAGATATTGCCGTCCCTTGCGACCACTTTCGTTTGGGCACTGTCACAACCTGCAAAGGTAGTGACGCGACGAGATGGAGAGGGGGGTGAAAGATACTCAATGCTTTCATGTCTTGTCTGATTACCGAACGGTGATAATGCACGCAATTAGTTTAAAACATTGTGCACATAACTCACTCTTGGTTGCCATTAATTGCTCTAAGACGGTGTGTACAGTGACGGGTGATGTGTGCAGTGTGGACTAGTGTAAGTAGGACTGGTGTGCAGTGTGGACTGGTGTGTGCGCACGAACTGTGTTGGTGCAGGGTGGACTGGTGTGTGCAGTGCGAACTGGTGTGTACAGTGTGGACTGGTGTGTGCGGTGCGAACTGGTTGTGCATGCGGACTGGTGTGTGCAGTGTGGACTGGTGTGTACAGTGCGAACTGGTGTGTACAGTGTGGACTGGTTGTGCAGTGCGAACTGGTGTGTGCAGTGTGGACTGGTGCGTGCAGTGTGGACTGGTGTGGTGCAGTGCGGACTGGTGTGTACAGTGAGGACTGGTGTGTGCAGTGTGGACTGGTGTGTGCAGTACGGACTGGTGTGTGAAGTAAGGACTGGTGTGTGCAGTGCGGGTTGGTGTGTGAGTAAGGACTGGTGTGTGCAGTGTGGACTGCTGTGTGAAGTAAGGACTGGTGTGTGCAGTGCGGACTGGTGTGCGCAGTCCGGGCTGCCGTGCCCGTGAATGACTTGTGTGGGCGTGATGACACGTATTTGCAGATGTGATTCATGTGTACTGTGTACGGGTACGACGGTACGTACAGCAGCGGCTCGGGTATGCAATGAGAACGTGTGCGTGTAATGATATCCGGTAGATACGATGGTGGGTGTATTTATTAGTAAGGCCCGGTGTATGCAGTAACTCCCGATAAATTTCAGTGAGACATGGCGTACGCAGTAAGTTCTAATGCACATGCGCTGAGGACTGGTGAAGCCTCTTACCTGCACGATATCTGTATATACAGCATCTCCGGTATATACAATAAATCCGGTGGGTACAGTAAGGTCCGGTGTGTACAGCGCCCGTCCAGCACAAACGGTGATAGCTGATGTGTGCAGCATGGCAAGACTATACAGCGAGGTCTGTGTATCCAGCAAGGCCGTTTTACATGCCCAGCAGATGGTGTCGGTGTGTGTCCAGCAGCCCACTTTGAGCAGGGTGCCACCGTATGCACCTCAGGGTGCGCTTTGTCCAGTGAGTCCTGATATAAGCGGTAACGCCTGGGTGCACGATTGAGCACGCTGCCTGAGGGGCGACGCCCGGTGCAGGTGACACCCTGCTAACGCAGTGGCGCCTGTGTGACCTGGAGTGCGTGCCTTCACAGTGATGCCCGGTGTGCACGCCAGGACGCGGGATGATGTGAAGCTGCTGCAGAGCGAGCTGCAGGCGAGCCAGCACCAGCTGGAGATGGAGCGGCTGGCGCACGGGCGCGCCGACCACCAGCTGGACTGGACTCGAGCCCAGCTGGCTGAGCGGCAGACGGCGCTGGAGGAGGGCCGCACCGCGCGCGCACCTCCATCAGTCCATCAGGTCAACCAGCCGGACACCAGAGCCGGTCGCTGTCACATAGTGGCGCAGGCAGGGGAGGCAGCACAGGGACACGTGCCTCTTCTTGGGCCTACATTGTCCTACGGGCCATTTAGGACACGATTTAGATTATGGCATCGGCCAATTAAATGCATTGTAAATAATGTAAGGGCCGATTTAAGGGCTTGTTCTGGGCCTGATTTAAGGGCCCAGGGCGTTGGCCAAAGAACGTATTAAGGGTTCCGGTCCGCAGGGCCGGGCCCTAAAATGCCAGTCTAAGGCCCTTTGCGCCGATTGGGGCTCTCCTGAGTCGATAAAGCCCTCTTTGGTAATCAGGCACCACCAGCACCAAATTATCGGCTGCGTGTCGGCTTAGGCCTGCGGGCCTATTTATTTCTCATGCAGGAATAAGGCCGGAACCCGCGAATCACAATGGTCGGGCTCCTGAGTCAATGAGGGGCGCCCTGTGCTGGCCAGCAGCCCACAGTGCCTAGCAGGGATCCTTTATTGGTAATGGTCCCCGAGTCCGTCAGGCGAAGTGGTCGAGGGCGCCCGAAGAGGGCCCCAAGTGTCCCTCAGGACCAGCGATCAATTGCCCAATTTTATGGTGGAAGGGCCCAAAAGGCCTAAAGGTCACATTAAGGATACCGGCTCTATGAGCTGAGCTTCAAATGCCAGCCAGAGGGCCTCTTGCACCGAATGGGGACACGCTGAGACAATGCCGGCTTCTATTTCGGCCAAAGACCACCACCACCGAACAGTTGGCTCCGTGTCCGTGTGAACGCTGGGAGCCCACTGCCCAGGGCCGGAGCCCGCACTTTGCACTGCTCGGGGCCCCTGAAACACGAGGGACCCCTGTGTCGTTTCGGGGCCCGTAGTGGCTAACGGGTTCCTGCCTCGGAAAGGGATCCGAGTCGGCCAGAGAAGTATTCGCTGAACCGGTAGAGGGACGGGACCCCGAATGTCAGAGAGGCTAATGCGTTGGTCGTGGCCCTCTAACAAAGAAAGGATAGATGTAAACCTATGGCGAGAGTCCACAACAAGATAACGGGAGGGCCCTGCGTTAGTGACTGGTTCCAGTATGGCGAGAGTCCACAATAAGATAGCGGGAGGGCCCTGCGTTAGTGACGGGTCCCAGTACCGAACGAGGGGCCTCCACCCTGTTTACCTATGGCGAGAGTCCACAATAAGATAGCGGGAGGGCCCCGCGTTAGTGACGGGTCCCAGTATGGCGAGAGTCCACAATAAGATAACGGGAGGGCCCTGCGTTAGTGACGGGTCCCAGTACCGAACGAGGGGCCTCCACCCTGTTTACCTGTGGCGAGAGTCCACAATAAGATAACGGGAGGGCCCCTGCGTTAGTGACGGGTCCCAGCACCGAACGAGGGGCCTCCACCCTGTTCAGGCAAGGAGCCGTCAATCCGACCTGGAGTCTCTTGGTCAATTAATTGCGACCTCTTATGAATATACTTCAAACAATTAAATATCTTATTGCGTCAATAAGGGTACCTGCGTCGACCTGGGGTCAAATGCCCGGGTCGGAGGGCTACGGCGTCAGGCAGGGGCCAATGATTGATGTATCCCTCTATGGACTTCCATATCGACCAGGGGACCGCCGCCCCTCCCGTGGCCAAAATGACAGCTGGCAGTCACTCCACGCTGGGACAGGATGGTACTGCAGCCCGACCGGGATCGGTAATATCCCCCGCGTGTTCTTTCTACCCTATGGGGGACCCCCTTGACTGGAAAAGGTTAGGGGTCTCATAGGCTTTCAATCGAGTGACCGAAAGGAAGTTTGAATGATAAAAGATTTACCCTTGCTCTGCCTGAAGATTGTCCATCCTTTTCCAGAATCGACTAGTGTAGCAAATGACCGTAAACAGTTTTGAGTCTGCGCGCTCGCAACATTAGGGGCGAGAACAACCTATTGCCGGGTTTGCAGTTTCAGTACAACCGAGCGGCATTGGCCGGCTGCAGTTCAAACCAGGCGGCGGGGTTGTCGGGGCGCGCGGGGACGACCGTCTGGAAATAATGCCACCGAAGGAAGGCTTTCAAAATCAATTTGTGCTCTTTAAAGCTTTGAATGGGGCATATATTTTACTTGCATGTTGTTGAGAGCATACTCTGAATGGTTTAGGCAGTTGCAGCAACACGAAAAATAAGCGTATAGCTTTACTCCTTCAGTTCCGACGCCAGATTCTAGCCCTAGTTCGGTCGGTTTGGTGCTAAAACGCTAATCGTTTCTAATACCAATCTAGAAATCGTGTTGGCAAAGCATACGCCTGGGCTACCTTTTAAACGACCAGGAATTTATTTCCTAAGCGTTTACAAGAGCATTTTTGACATGCATCATCATTCTTGTCCGCTCACTGGCCGCTGTCTAGTGTTGGCCACGGGGCCGACGCGCACAGTCGAGTGAGACTGCAACGACGGGCGTCGGGATTTTAATTTCGAAGACTTGCGAGCGCGCGTATTCAAAACCATGTTTAACAGCGTACTTACTTGTCGTGTTGAATGAAATTGGAAAATTCCCAGCCCGAATATGGGATGGTTTTGTTGATACCAATTTTTGTCCGCGTTTCGATCTACAGCCTACGTTTACGGGTCTTCAATATCTGTAGCACCCATACAAATTTAGCAAGGCCTCTGAGTGCTATTGGCTTAGAAAGGGTTCACTGAAACATCGTCAAATGAAGTGCGGTGGTAGCTTTTTCCATGCATCCATTTCATGCTCAGTGTATCAGTTAACTGACTCCAAATTCAAATGCAATGATATCTTTTGGTAGCCTTCGGGCGTATGGTCTAGTTAAAGGACACGAAATAAACACAAAGAAGAAAATTGTGGCCCATCGAAATCAGATGGGCCAAATAGGGTTATTTTTGCACGGGGTCCATTCACCATAAGGAGGTCGTTTGGTTATTCTGTACCCCCCCCCCCCCTCCCCCCCCTTCCGTTAGCAAGACTGGCTGCGCCCTGATGTCACAGGTAAAACCTGCTAGTCTAGGAGTATGTTCTGGGTGCTAATCCAACAGCTCGGGACACCATATGCCGTTGTGAAGTCGTGAAAATCTGTGGAGCTTGTGTTGCGCTTCACGCAGGGACGGGCACTGGCCGTGCTGCCTCCTCTATCCCATACCAGATCTCACAAAACGCTGCGAGCTCAGGTCAAGAACACCGGCCATCGTTTATCACGTCTTTACCATTTCAAAGCATTCATAATGTGTGAGGGCAATATCAGATGCGTTGCGGTATGAAGTACATTCTATTCCGAGTAGCATTGGGTGAACGATCGAATTTGTTCGCAGGCGAATTTGGTGCCGCTTATTTGACTTTTTGTTGCTTTGCTGGCACAAATAAGGTCTGCGGCTGACATTCCATTAAAACTAAATTACTTCCACCGATCTGTTTTCTCGGCTTTGCCCAACAGCACGTGGTCTGAAATGAGCTGGAAATTTTGTTTTCTGTGATCTCATCTACTATTTCATTGGCTTCATAAGTTGCGTCAACTGAAACATGACATAAAAACGATATCCTTTGCATTCGATTATAAGATACCTGCATAAAATAAAACTTCATATATGCACATGAAACGTCATGTAAGCTCCATGCTACCACCACGCACGATCCTCATCAAGTCTGGACAGAGTGCCTTTTCATGTCTGAAGCCACGTAGTCTGATGGACATGGCATTTCGTTTGATTATGCGCGGCGAGTTCAGTTGATTATTGAATAACAGCAGTCTGAATTGGTTTGGCACCGTTGCTGAATGCCACTGTGCCACCGTGTTACTGCTCTAACGTATGCCGGAACTCATTTACTGTATTGAGACGTGTAAACGCATTAACGCCTGGTGAACTGAACGCTCACTTTCTGTACCGCACTTGACTTGGTTAGAATCCGTCGCCAGACGAGGTCCGTGGTGGACCCCAACTCCCCAGGGCTGTCTTTCCAGAATCTCGTCATATTGTCAATGGACGGCGCTGTCAACATGGGCATATATATACGTACATGGCGCATCCTTTGCACAGGTTTTGGGGAGTATCAATTCTGGCAAGTCATGTCGCTGAGCTATGGCGTCATTCCTAAAGACTTCCATCTCGTTTTTAACGATAAAGTCGGTTTCGCCATTCGGCAGCAGTAAATTATGTCTTTGGACGTTTGGGTACGACATCAAGCTGATATCGGCATAGGTCATCACTGTAGGTCAATAGCCTAAGCCACATCAATAGAGAAGTAAATACCCAAAGACACTGGCTGGTCTTGACTGACTTTTTTCAAGTGGTCTTAGATCAATTTTTTGATACTTGTTTGCCCACGACATATTTGAGCCGCTATTTTGCTGAAAAATCCCGTTCTCTGCTTCTTAAAGCTATCATTTGTCTGCTTTTTTCACTGTCGTGGTTGGCCTAACCTTCAAGTCACGGGCTTATCTGATTGTATCAAACCAAACACAATTAGATTCTATAGTTGCTAGGCCATTGGCGGTTTTTATTCTGTGGCTGCATTTTGGGGCAGGATGGCGAAGAGTGCCTACCGCCTCGCTCGATGCGCTGTTTGCGAAAGCCGTCGCCCAGCGAGGCACAACGCAGGCCGCAATGATCGACTAGCTCCAAATAATTCCTTATGCGTTGACTTTTCCCTGCATGAGCGTAATGCCCATTTCCGCGGCGCCTGTCCGTTGTGCCGTGCCGGCGCGCCACCGGCGCGCTCTGCTCCGTATCGCCGTGCTCCGCCGCACCGACACCCCCGTGGGAGGGCGACGCGATTCGGCGGGCGCCTCCGGCAGCGCGGGAGTGGTCGATGACGGTCCCGGGGGGCTTCGGGGACCTCAGCCGGGACGGAATCGGGCCGGACCGCGCCTCATCAGAGCCGCCGGCGAGCCGCTCGCGCGCAGAAGTGACGGCTCGACGCCACTTGCCAGGCGCGCACGGAGGTCGGGTGGGAAGTCAGGAGCGCGATGCGCGCGGGGTGGGAACTATGCGAAAACGCCAGGTGTAATTACAGGCCCGTGAATAGCCGGCGTGCCAGAGTGACTGCCTGCTGCCAAATAAGAGCGACGCAAAAAGAGACGGACAGGCGTTACCTCACCAAAAGTCTCATAGGCTCCATTTCAACCGATCTTTTGATGACTGCCGAGCCCTGTATGGCCCCTTAAATTGATGGCGTGCGCGCGGACGGCCCTATTCCCGCACGTACGCGCAGACGCAGCAAATAAGCCTGTCACACGTACGTGCGTCACGAAAGACGTCTGCTATGGTCAAAGCGAATGTAACAACTTGATGGTGATCTTCGCCCCTGGTACAAGCATTATATCAACGTGATAGCGCCGGCACTTCTCTGCGTACTGCACCGAGCAGATCATACCGTGTAGACGGGAGTTCCGTGTGTTACAGTGTGTCTTTGATTTTGATCGGTGATGACGAAATTGTGCGCGGGCTGTGTATCGTCATTGTATGTTACCGTGTTAATTTAGAGCAGGGCTGCGTCCAGTTGTGCTGGGACCAGCGCAGGCGGGTTGCAAGGTGGAACCATTCGATGCGGGCATCAGGTCATCATTGCGGATGCCTATAGCATGTTGCAGCGATGGCTCGTGGTTCGGAAGTCGTTACGCCCGCCGACGCCGAGACCCGGACTAAACGGACAACGCTGGATGGCCCTATGCAAAGCACTGCCGCATTTACCACAAACGCGGTCGTCGGTATCAAGATTCATGTCATGCGGCTCAACGGGTGGATCATGACGGCACTTCCGGAAATAGCAGGGACCATCGCGTGGAAGGAGCAGATTGGTGACTCGGAACAAGCTCACTAAGACGTTGGCGTGGTAGCCGCGCGACGCAGCGCCAGTGCGGCAAGCTAGTGCATTGTCTCATGCTGTTGCCGATCTATGTGATGCATGAGGGCTTTCATTCACACGCAACTCCTTTCTTTGTCGCCATTCCTTGCTCTGCAGACCCCACGCGGCGCGAGATGAAGGCATTGGAGCGAACATAGTGTCAGATGTTTTCGATATCAGATCACGATGTCATTTATCCGCATGCTCGAGGCCATTGTGATGGAGGTGAAAGTTTGGAGATCCTTTGATTGGAATAGATCAAATAATCGCTGTTAAACGTGACAAGGATCTGTTGCGTCTTAAAACGGCAATAACAATTTATCACCCTTGGAGACAGTTTTCGGGCGGGACAAGTATTTGTGGCATTGGGGTGATGGTACAACACAGAGATCAGTTGAGAAGAAACTTGTCTACATCCGCAGGGCTAGTCAATTCTGAGCTTGGCTCAGATGGGCTTTGATCTGAAGTTTAAAGGGAGGAGAAACAATCATGACACGGTCCTGTTGAGTGGTTTGATCGAGACCATATCTTCGCGCGCATTCTAGATCGTCGGGCACGCCGCGGATAGTCGATACGGATGCCCTGTTTACCTGTTGACTCGAATAGACGACTGGGAGGATACCAATTCTATCGAGAGCTAGAGCATGCAATTATCATTCATATGCTTCATTACTTCCCTTGAAAGCACGATTTCGCCCAGGCCCTCAAGCCTGTTTGGCCCTTTTAACTAGGTCACTAAGCTGCTCCCAGAGCGATTTCGTGATACGCTAGCGTAAGCTGACTTGATAACATAGCCCTTGATAACATAGCCCTTGATAACATAGCCCATCTGCTTAGTATTCCGAGCTCCTGGGGAAATCTTTGGATATTAGGAGCAGGCTTACATAGCAAGCTCCGTTTAGTGCCCTTTTAACCTACCTTCTTCAATGTTTACCAATTTTCAACCTACTCCGTTCAGTCCCAGCTTTACCTTGCTCATCCTGCTTTTTGGCTTTGCATTCGAAAGCCTGTATATTCACACATTTTGGTGGCTGTTACTGTACCCGTCATGATTAGGAAAATAGTATCATGGGTTAAAGATACCCTGTAAGATAGCTTATAAGAATGAGTGGAATGGTTTGGAAACCTGGGTGAGGAATGCCAGTCCTTGAATAATCTGTTCTCCGCGGAGCTCGACGGTGGCTGCGTCTTTCCCTGACCAACGAAATGTAATTTGCCATTTTGTTGTTTTGAAATACAAATGCTGATAATCCGTCTCAAAATGCAATATTTTGTCGTGAGGATGTCCATCGCCTAAAAAAGACGAATGACTGTGAGTTATAGCGCCGCAGTGTATCCATCTTTGTGGAGTGAAGCGCTGCCATAACATTTGTAGAAGAATACTGATACACTTGGTCTTCTGGTTCGATGGGCCACACCTAAAATTTTCCCCGGTTCGCCTTGCGCAGCGCAGCCATAGTGAGTGTTTTGCATTTGCATAGGGCATTTGAGCTGAAGTAGCCAACTTGAAGATCATTCGATGCAGTTCACAGCTCTGCCCTTCTCAAGACCGAGACCCTTCTGGTGTCTGTGCTACACGCCCGTGAACATGTGCAGACGATGTCGAGGAGACTATTTCAAGGTCACCCAGGCAGCCATGATGGCGTCATAATGCCATTCAAATCTTGCGTTTTCAATTAGTCATGCAGCGAGCAGGGCCAAGAAAAATGCAATTGCTGAGCCATCCATATCTAGTGTTTGTGAGCACGATTTCGAGATAAAATGACCGTCCAGCTGGTTTTCAAAAATGGTGTACACGGTGCGGTGACGTAATCAAGTAATGGCGTACTGACAAGCATATTTACTATAAAGAGAAGGTGTTGTCTGCAGCAGTCCTTTCCACTAAAAATTCGTCATTAGTTATAAGTGAGCTTACTTCATCCTATCTGATGCTTGCTTCAACATATTCCAATGCGGAACCTTTCGCTTAACATCCGAAGGCGATACAAAGCATACATATAAATACGTTCATCCACTGCCCAATGAAACAATACCATGCATATATATGTGGGATCAAAAATTGTGCGTGAGTGGTATGTACAGACACAAACACAGAGTCCGTGGTGAGACAGGGAAATCACGAGAGCCATATAAATGGCTGTGCTTTTTTGCATTCAGTCCCTGATTGGTAATGTAGTAATGCTTTTACGATTTCAGTTTCCAAAATACGTTCAGTAATGCTGCTGGTAAACAGTGCTCTATCCCAGCTCGATTAATATAGGCTCGCATGATGCCAGCAGAAATCTGCAGCCTCCGAGGCCCATTTCAACTTTAGTAGCGTGAAGGGAACAATCATAGTTGAATCCTGAGCCCAGCCGTTCCCTAACCACTAAGCCCAGCCATTGAGAGCATCTATAGTACCCGTAGTAACAAACTTTTCTAAAATGAGTTACAGATGTCCGAGATCCACGAAGAACTCTGGGCTGTACTGGGAAGCTTGCACAGAGGGTAGATGTGTGAGTTACATCCATGGAGACGAATATTGCTGGCTACAACTCGCGGTGAGGTGCATACAGCATCGCTCCGCTAAAACGGCATCGTTCGGGACTGCTCTGAGCATGCCTAACTGGGTTCACCGGCAGCTATCTCCAACTCTCACGGGTCATAGACACGGCAAGTCAGAAGCCTGCGAAGTTCATGGGTGCCTGCTGGTCCATGGAGAGGCCACAATGTCTCTGATGAGAAAACCTGTAGAACTAATCTGGTAAAGAATTCCTTCATTTTAGCCCACGTAAAAGGAGGACCCTTGACAAATTGTTGCAGTAAAAGTGTCATTACGAGACGCTTAGAGGAAGCCGGCGCCGCCGCCCTCCACGGCCAGCGGTCGATCGCGCGATCACTTCGCCGCCACCCAGTGGAGCAGGTTCGCGCCCCTCGTCGTCCGTGCCACCTCGCTCCGTCCCGTCCCTCGTGCCGTCCCGGCCTCGTCCTGTCCATCGTGCCGTGCCACCTCGACCCCGTCCCATCCCTCGTGCCGTGCCAACTCGGTCCCATCACGTCCCTTGTGCCGTCCCGGTCCCGTCCTGTCCATTGTGCCATGCCACCCCCGGTCCCGTCCCGTCCCTCCTCCCTTGCGGTCCCGGCTCCGTCCCTTCCCTCGTCCCGTGCGGTCCCGGCCTCGTCCCGTCCTTCGTCCCGTGCCGTCCCGACTTCGCGCTCGGGACCGGCCTCAGCGCAGGTGGCCGTGGAGACGGGACCAGTGGTGCCCCTCTGTAATCCTGCTAGAAAGCCCCACCTGTCCGGGCTGCCATCGTGCGGACCTTTCATTGACGTGGGCGCGGGACTTCGCACGGAACATTGCTGATCGCACACCGCAGGCGCTGGGCGTTGTGTCTCTGGATGCTGCCCTGAGCTGGGGCTTGACCTTTAGATCAGCGAGGGAAGTCCGGGATGAAAGCAGGGACGTATATCACAGCTGATGCAGCCGGTGATCAAAGTTTGCAGGAGTTCGGTGGTCCCGAAGGATGCCGTGAAGCAACTGGCTGGTATCGCGACGTTGACGGATTCTGAAGACGCGGTTCAGTCTGAAGACGCAGTTCAGTCGTCAGATGTGCACCACCTGTGGAAACTTGGGCCCAATCAGTGTAGTGCGCTTTCTAGAACCGGTCCGGGAAGTTATGCCTTTTTTATCTTGTCTTGCGCGTGGAGGATAATAAGAGTTTTGTCCATGCGCTTCGACGCTTTCTGAAGAATGCCACGTGAGTCCATGATGGTGTCTGAGAATTGTTGGTGCTGCGTCCGTCCGCCAGTGGTTTGGTATCCTGCTTGCATCACAGTCGCAGACAATCTCAGCTTGTTTAGGTTGACAGGAAACTGGTAAGGGTGAAATAGAACGCTTCGTGACTGGACATGGCGTGAGTTGGTCATCCAGAGCGGTCTAGGGCGGACGGTTCTGGCGGAATTAGGCGTTGTGCGTTGGCACATCTTTTTACACGTCACCACTTTACCATTCACCAACCCGCTGAATCATTTTTTACGCGGTTATTTGGCCGGCCGCCATTTGGCACGCCATCTTTCCGTCTGCTCCGATCGCTTGGTTTGTTATAGAGCGTGTGCAGTGGTTTGAATCGCTTCAGGCGCTCATTATTGGCGCTTGATCAGGATATTCTGCAGCCGGTGGCGGGTGCGCTATGGGCCGACTGACGTCAGGGTGCAGGACAGACCGTGCCGAACATGGCGGCACGTTTAACTTTCGCCGCAGGATTCTGCCGCTCACCGGACAATTTTAAGATCGGATGGTGGAGGCAGCGCTGATAACAAGTCCTGATTAGCGTGGGCGCTGCTCCAAGAAATCCATACAGTAAAAAGGTTAAGACTGAATCTGTAAAAAGTCGACTTCCGTTCACTACGCTATCTGAGAGTTTGCACCCAGCGTTCAGCACCGAATCGCAATTTATTTTTGAGACATATGCACATATATTCACGTCGTAATTCCGACTCTGGAGCTCGCGCGTTCGCATTCCGTGACCACAACTTATCTGTCGAATTACTGCGACATCCATTTGATCTTTTAGTGAATTACACGCGCATTCCATGGGCGGATGACAGTGTCGCTGCACTGTGCTGCCACAGTCTGGTTGTGCTGGCAGGCCTGCACAGCGCCGTTAGTTGTGGTCAGGTCACGGAAAGGTCTGCCAGATAGCGTCCGGGGGCCGCAGGCCATCAGGCGCTAACGGCTGGTCATTGCCACCGCTCCCAGTAACGACCCCTTCGAAGTGACTCACCGCGCGGACGGCAGCGCGCGCTGACTTCATCCTAACAACCGAGCAGTGGTGAATGGAGGCCATTGGACTGGAAACACCAGCGGCGTCCTGTCACGCGGTGAAGAAGCGTTAGTTGGCCGAGCTGGGTGATCTGAGTTCCAGTCAGGTGGCACAAGGGACGGTGCGATGATGCAACGCCAGCTCACGCGACGGACGCAAAGTCGGGCGCGTCGCTCGGCGGAGAAGGGCTGCCAAATCAGTTATGTGACATACCAGAATGGTTGAAGGTCTCATGCAATGGGCACGCATGATATTTCGGATATTTTGCAGACCACTAGACTTCCCTGGTCGCCTAAAGCCACCAGCCTTCGCGTCGGTTGTGCAGGAGACGGAGATGGCCTGCCTCCAGCCGGCGACGGCGAACGGGGTCGCGGGCCAACGTTCTACTAACCTTGCCACGCAGCCCCCCCCCCCCCCCCCCACGTGATGGATGTGGCCGACTGGGTGCCACATGTGAATGACAAGCGGGCGCGGTCAGTGGACTCGTCGGCTGCGAGCTGAAACGATGCGAGCCGTGGCGAGACAGTGACCTCGCTAGAGTTCGCCTGATGGCTGTAATTCTGGCCGGATTAGACACATGGTAGCACCTCGCCGGCAGCCAACCCTGAAAGCATTCGCTCAATGCCAACCAAAACTAGCCCCCCTCGCACGCTGGATGTTGCGTGCCAGGTTGCTGGGCGTGAGCCCAGTGCTGCTGAGGTCCGCCCTACACTGCACGGCCGCTCCCCTGGCCTCGTCCATGCCGCGTCGGACAGCCTTCCGGCCCATACCAATCTCGGCCTGTTTTATGGACGCAGTTAATTGATTACCGTTTGGTTCGCTTCCAATAAACTGCCAGCACAAAGGCGGATGACGGGGCGCTTTTTATGACCCAGTTTTAGCAGCCGGGCAGCACCTGAGTCACTCGTCAAGTGGTGCGATTCCAACGCGCCGGTTTATCAAAAACAACAGCGTCTGACAGCCTGGCGGTGCATAACTCTGATCCCCCAAAAGAAAACACCGCTTGCTGTGATTCCGGCGAGCTCAGACGGTCAGCTGACGGTGCCTCTTTGATTCTTCGCAGACGGAAGCTGCTGGTGGAGCTGACCCAGACCCGCCACCTGCTGGTGACCGCTGTGGTGTCGTGTCAAGGAGCTGGAGGTCACGGCGGGTCAGGTGCCGGCCCTGGAGAAACGCGTCTACGAGCTAGAGACGTTGCTGAAGCGCAGGTCAGTGCTGGCGCGCCCGCCAACACCATCACGTCTGACTGTGGAGGATTCAGACAGTCCGCCATGGTCTCGGAGAGCACAGACGACAAAGCCCCTCAGCAGTATTTGTTTTCTGGAGCGAGTAACCAGGAAGGACTCTTGCGAGCAACGAGAGATGGTGTTTCTGTCTGGCGAAGGTTTATAAATCGTATGATGATTAATTAGTGTTATTTTCATGTGCTGCAATATGTCCTTACTTCCACCATAGACTTTCTTCTGTTTGAAACAACATTGCAGGTTAGCTATGCAAAGTCAACACAGCCAAGAACTCACAGCGTTAGAGGTCTGATCAAAAGATCACTGGCAGGCATATTTGTATCGGCCAACATCATATAACGAAGTAGACCCGGGCGTTGAGTTGTTCGGGTCATCTCATGCGACATGAATCTTTTTATAGCGCTAATAGTGTGGCAATATTACCAGAATCCACTGAAGTCCAGGCACCGCTTGTGCCCACCGCTGCGCTGTCGTAATACCCAACACCATTGTGCATTCATTGAAACATTAAGAAACAGAGCATCCGAACTATCCAAGCTCTGATGAATAAACTAGTCCGAAGCCGGCAGCGGGCCTGAAGAGCAAGCTTACACAGTTACCAGGACCTTTCCGCTGTGGTACCCGGATGCGTGGCGTGGTCACCCGCCCACCCGCCGCAGTCCGCGGCCTTCAGCGGCCTGGTGTGCTCGGCTTCCTCTCAACTGCCGCGGTTAGCGTGCTCGGCTGCCTCTTGACTGCCGCGGTCACAGCCAGTCGGGGAACTCTGTCAGCCGCCCCCAACAGAGTGCATCGCCTCCCCACAGACGGCAGGATATTGCCGCGCCCGAGTCGAGAAGTTCGGCGCCGTAGACATCGAGCCTGCCCGACTCATGACCGATGGATGGGCGGCAAACGCCGTACCGAGCGCGGCTCTGGATTATTGAAGCTGGCCCAGATGGCAGGTTCCGGGGTCAATACCAGACGCTGGCAGCGGTGGCGCCGGCCTGCAACGGCTCCAGGTGGAGCTCCAGAAGGCCAATATTGGACCGTGGGCTGAATCATACGGATGCCAACATCTGGCGACGCAGTCGTCCTCTCGCCAACAATGAGCAGCCGAGCTGCAGCCGACGCTGTCAGAGTACTGGCCACGTGGGGTCTAATGGCACCGAACGGCAGCACGTCGACCTGCGCGGGGCGTTGGGCCCAACTACACCTACTAAGAAGCGTGATCAGAGGCAATGCGCGCTCGCTGCCGCATCGTCGTGAAGCTCGTACTGTGCTGACAGCAGTGACGTGCGCAAATAATCTACCCTGCGCTCACTTCGATTGGGGCCACCTGGCTAAAAACAACCCTCAAGCCCCGCCACGGCCAGCACAGACGTCCGATGACGGGCGGCATCCTCCGAACCCTCAAACACGATATTCCGGTGAGATGATCTCGAGAGAGTCGGTTACGCTGAACCACCGGTGGGCGGTTTACATCGGGTCCAGTCTGCAACACTAGTGATGGGGGCTGTCGTCCGATCAACATGAAGCAGAAGCGGTATGGCGACAGCCCACACAGCGCTACCCGCAACATCCCCGTCGCGGGTCATTTGGCTGGCCTCCTGCAGTGATTCCTCAGGAAGCTTCGAGCGCCCAAACGCAATAGGTTGAAACTAGACGCTGACGTGCATAGAGCCGGATCTGCAGCTGACCGCGATCTTTGCTTTAGGGCTCATCCAGGGGTGTTTGCCCAGTTGAATGATTCGTTTAGCTCTGCATGCTTCTACACGCTGATCGTGCAGCTATGGAACCCAAGTCTAGCGAAACCGTGTCACCATGCCTATTTGCTCTGCGCTTGGCTGCGGCCAGGACTTGGATATGGCAATGCGCTCTAAATAAGCACTGCACGTGCAGGTTAAATGCTTCTTCCTCACGCCTTTTAACAATTTCGGTGAGAAGAGCTGACCGGCCACTGGACTGCACGGGTCACGGTGCTACCACATTGCACGGATTCTTAAATTATCCTTAACTTGCATTGTTCACAATTAATGGAGAGCTTTGGTTTCTTAAGGATATTGACCATAAAACATGCAAATGGATAGCTCACATTGACTCTACAATAACGGTATCGTTAGGCTTCTGGGCGAAATCGTCCCATTTTAGTTCAAGACTGGCAGTAAAGCTTAAACATCCTCCTGGATAGAACCCCAGCACTACATCCATCAGCCGAATAGCTGGACGGGACTCGCGTCCCTTGAATGCTGCAGTTCACCACCACCTCTGCGAGGGGCTGATGGGAGGCTCTCGGCCTTTCTGTCGAAGGAGGCCAGCGTGATTATGTGCTCAGGTCTGGCTCCCCTCACGGTCGTATGTTTTTGGTAATACCCTGAGGCTCTCAGAGGCGGTCACGCTTGATCCCAGTAAGAGGAATTTGCTCATCATCGCAAATCAAAGTTCAATTTTACCTCTCCCAGGGCTGTGTGAATTGTGTGTGGTGATGAACAGAATTAAAAAGATTGGGCTTTCTAAAACGGGTTCCAATTCTGTGTTTCCTGCGACGAGGAGAGTTAAAAATTCAGTTCTTTCAATCATAGCTAATCCAGCGCACCTGAACTACTGCCACTTCCCGGCTTTGTCTTCGGCCGTAAAGCTTTCGAGCCAGGGCACCGTCATAATGAAGTGCCCATCACCCAGGTAGTCCTTGCCTTCCAATGGGCCCGTTTTAGGACCAAAACTTTCCGGACTTTTGCAGCGTAAGAAGAGAACTCTGGCAAGATAAAAGTTGCCATGCCAGTGACGGGAGGCCTTTTTTGACGGACCGTTTAGTGTATCACATTTGTTGTGTAGCTTACGACCATACGAGCGAGGGCCTGACGGCTCGACTGAATGTACCGCCCCACCTGCTATCCATTCGGTTGACTGAGAAACAGCCCGGATGTCAGGGAGGTGGTTCGGAGGAACAGGAATATATAAGAACCCTTGCCTAGCGAAAATGAACGAAACATCCAATGCTCTAGGAATACCACTTGTCATGCAACGCCACGTGTTGGAGTTCGAAGTTCAAAACCTGTAACGGAAGTTTGGAAAGTTTTATGCCGGGCCGTATCCACAGGTCTGGCAGCCAGCCACGCGCACTCTCCCACGTGGACAGCGGCCTCTACTCAACCTCGGAGAGCGAGCACGAGGAGACTCGACCCCACAACCCAGGCACGGAGACCAGCTCGGGTGAGAACCCAGGCACGGAGGCCAGCTCAGGTGAGAACCGGGGGCCAATCACGCTGGCCGGAGCAGCTCCGGCACTCACATGCAGACGGCGGTGGGATCTGGCCGACGTCCTCATTTGAGGACGCTGACCGGTGCGCCCACGCGTGGGCAAGTGTGCCGTCGCTGCGGAGCAGTTGTCTGTACGCCGCTCTAGCGTCGCAGCGACTGGCAGGCCTGATTACTGCGCGGCGTACTGTAATTCGGCACCCACTTAAACTGAAGTCTCACTTCGACTCGACCCTCACCTGAAATTTTCCAGACAAGAAGAGGAAGCTTTTACAATTGGCGGCATTGTCGTGGTCTTGCAATGCACGATCAAAATACCCAGCTCTAACCTTTGATGAATGGTTCTTGGATACGATAGAGGTAGGGTGGTGTGATGTCACCTCGTTCTTTCCATGGAACACCAGAGTCAATGCTCATTTTCCCAAAAGATCGGGCCTCTTACGCTGCCCCTGCTCGCTGCTTCCGCCGTCCTCGGCTCTATTGAGCTAACGGGATAGCACAACATTATTCCACGGCCTAGACCACCTGGGCAGCGGAATCACTATCATCTGCACACACGGCGTCCTCTGCTTAACGAGGACTCCATAGGTAAAGTCACTTGAACAGTTAATGTGAACATACCTCACAAAGAAATATGTTGACGGCACTCGAACTGGACAGCTGTTTGCACTTCGGGTTAGAAGTGGTCTTTGACATATGCGCTCACATCTGACAAGTCTGTTCATGCGTACAAACGTGTCACAGAGTTTGTAAATGTAGGTGGCATTTGATGTGTTAGATGTGGCAATTCCAGTTAGGGATATGTGTAAACGCATCCATAGTGTGTACCGGACTGATTTCAAGGGGTGACATTCGGCATCCACTAATCAATTCATCGGTCGGTTAATCAACGCATAAACCGAATATGTTGCCAAAAAATCAGTCGAGATTAATTACTATGGTGTACATAGCGGATGTTAAAATCGACGATGAAATGCACAAACATTACCAATAGGACTGACGAAAATACAACAGGTAAATGAATAACATAGCAAGCCACGTAAAGCCCGGAGCTTAATGCAGAAAATTTCCTCAGCCTACAGACATCTCAAGGACCCAACCACAACAAACCAAGGCATGCAACCAACTGAATAGCTCATTCCAGCGAATTCAACCAACCAACAGTGCCAAGTATCCAACGAGATGACCAGCTTGAGATTCCAATTGACCATATAAACTCGAGTGTTCCAGAAAATCAACTATTCAACCCAGATAAATTCACGGATTGGCTAAACCTATGAGCACATGAAATGGTTAACGAGTTGGGGTGGGCACATATTCTGGGAAAATTACGAGCACGGTAACTGAACAGCACGGGAGAATTACGAGCACGGTTACTGAGCAGCATGCGTGACAGCTGTTATACGCGGCAGACGACACGATACGTAAGTGTCGGCTGCTGATGATGCCAGGGTACTGAGCTCCGGCCGCCTGATCAATGGTCCACACGAGACAATGTGAAAACCGTCGTTGCGTTGTACTATACGATGCATTTTTAATGATGTATGCGCCAGCTCCTGTAGTGCAGTGCAGAGCTGTCACTTTCGAGCCCGCGGGTCTGCAATGTCCGGGTTTAAACAGCTCGCAGGGCTGTGAACAAGACGCTCACGAAATTACATGGCCATGATGGCTGAATTCGTTATGACTGTCAAATCGATTTTGGTCAAACGTCACCGTTCAGACCATGCGTCTGAGCATACCGTGCCAAATCCTTGACTGAGAACTTTTCATGGGGCTAAGCCCATACAATGCGGAGCGATCCACCCATTTCCTCTCCACGTGTGGCCGGGCATGTCTGTTTGCCTGCAGACGGAAGTGGCGGACCCGTCTGGCAGACGCCTCAGTCCCGAGCTAACGCCACCTGAATGGACCAAGTTCACCGACGCCCACGCCGGGCATCGAGCTACGACCAATCAAAAGAAGTGCCGTGGCTAATTTACTGTCGAACTTTGCGGCAGACGACATTGGCCGAACCACTGCTGGAACGGGAGCCGAAACCGAAGCCGGAGTCGGAGTCGAAGCCAGAGCCGCGACCGAAACCGATCCGGGGAGTGCCGCCGCGGCGGAGGCTGACGGCCGCACCCCACCCGGACATGACCGGATGACGTCATCACCGGTCGCGGTCGCCGATGACGTCACCGACCCTGCACGCTCGCCGCTCAGGTGACTGGCGCCGCGACGATTGCCCAGCGTATCTCACTGCACAGCCGCCAGGGTCAGCTTCTACCTTTTCTACCTCACTTAACCGCGGTGAAGGTAACCAGCTCACCCCCGGTACTATTAAGGCACCAAGCCTTTAGATGCCATGAGTACGGCTGTGGGTGATAAGGGAAATAAATGCTTCTTGCGTGGCCTTGATATACCATTTTTGCAACAGAGACGTAGGAAGCCCATCCCAAACATCTGCAGCGGGAAACGTTCGCGATCGGCCAAAAAAAAACTGACTAAGAGCGTTGTTCCACCTGTTTGGTTGCTCAAATGTACACAGTACTAGGCCGTATGGTTAGATATTCCAACGGCTTTGGTGGGGTATCTATTACCAATATTTGTCGGTACTCACATACTGAACCATTGGCGCTAATGTCTGATATGCCTGAAAAAGGCATGTCAAGTTTAATTTCTTTCCTATAACGTCCCAATACCTATAATGGTATAAGCGTTGGGACGCGGTGTGTTCGGCGGATTGATCTGCTGAACATCAGTCCTACTCGCTTTCGCTGAGAAAACTGATAAGCGTTCAAACAAAGAGAATACACCAATGATGGATGTGGAGATCAATGCCAAGAAAACCGATTCCCACTGCCAGAAATTTGGCATTGGGTCTATGGCGGAGAATCGAGACAAAATAATCCAAGTTCTTCGCTAACATTGCTAAACTGCTAAACATTGCTAAACTGGGCCCTTGGCCGCGGTGATAATTGCTAATGGAAATCCGCAATTTGACGTAAACCAGGCTGGCTCTCAGAGAGTTCTCTGTTAAAAATGATGCTGACCGGACCGCGTGTCGTGTGTTTATCTCTCAGGCTTTCACCGATCAAAATAGCAATACACTTTGGACGTTATACGAGCAAACCTCAGAAACTCCACACTGTCATGATGTGCGAATTCGCGCACAGCTCCAGTCTCAACTAGCAAAATAAGTTGTGCTATTCTTGGTGCATAACATCTAGTTGTAAATGCGCTGAAAGTGACAATAACGCGAGTACTAACAAAGTTTCCAAGTCCCCAGTAGTAAACATATTTTTGTTTTGCTTCGTAGTGTGACAACTTGTGTACACCTGAAATGCTTTTGAAAAGCTGTTGATTTCCCGTGTGGTCTCGTACCGGGACCTCAGAGCAGCTGTCAATTGTTAGCCCAACTTGGGGCAGTCAAAGCTTATCGAGATTTCAAAAAGAAATTCTCACTGAACAGTGCTGGATCGCGGCAAAACAGAACCAACACTCGGTGCACTGGTGAGAGGAACGCGTGGGGCGCAGGCTGGATGTCTGGAACTGCAAGGTTTTACTGACTGTAACTTCGTAACAATCACAGTGTTTGTTACGGGGTAGCATTTTACACGTAATTCTGAACAAACATTTTAGTTCACATCTGCGTGAGCGATCGGATGAATACTACTCTGGCTCTCACCGGAGCCCTTTAGAGCCAATCGTCCTCTCGCTGATAGACTGAGACTGTGCGCGCTTTCCACACAGCAACCCAATCAGGCAGCTATCTCACGCGCAAAGTTATGCAAGGTTTCCCACGGGTATACTAAGTACGGCTGCAAATAAATTCGTAAATTCGACCGCGTGGGTGGCACAGGTACGTAATGGCTGCTCCCATTGGCTGCTCTCGGAGCTCCTGCGCTAGCACTGCTGGTCAGTGGCAGCTGGTGCGGATGTCATCTAAAGAAATGGCGTTGTTTATAGAAAAAAACTTGCTGAAGACCACTAAACATCACCCCACGTCTGGAGTTATCATCACGCCGAGGAGAGCTCACTCCGCTAGCACGCGTATGACTTATCATTAGGTATTTAAACAGATTTGAAAGTGTCCTCCTTGCTATGAGTTCTCCAAAAATGCTCGTTACAGTGCCCTTTACACGGGGAGAATGTCGCTATTTGGTGGCTTATGCATTTTATTTGTTGACGGTTGCCACTGGGCCCACCTCACGGTTGTCACGCGTTGACCCACCTCAGAAACTCTCACAACAAAATACGTGCTTAAACATCGCCAGCTTGTCAGACAGAATGTCTGAAAGCAAATCAAGTTATTTCTTAAACCTCCCTTAAACAAATAAACCTGTCTTCTGGCAGAGGTTTATCAGAGGTCTTCACTGAGAGGAAGCCTCTCAGAGATCCTCCTCTGACTTGGTGGATTTCATCAGGAGTCCTCCTACCCTGACGGGGAGTCCCTCAGATGCCCTCCGCTCCTGGCCGGGCGAGAGTCCACCCCTTCTAACAGGGAGTTCCTCAGATGCCCTCCGCTCCTGGCCGGGCGAGAGTCCACCCCTTCTAACAGGGAGTCCCTCAGATGCCCTCCGCTCCTGGTCGGGCGAGAGATCCACCTCCTCTAACAGGGAGTCCCTCAGGTGCCCTCCGCTCCTAGCCGGACGAGAGGTTCACCTCTTCTAACAGAGAGGTCGGCAGAGGTCCTCTCATGACGGAGCTCCTCTTCGGTGCTCCTATCACGACGGAGCTCCTTTTCTCTTGGCAGAGAGTCAGCGGAGACGCCGACGCGAGCTGCCTCTTCGTCTGCCACGGAGGAGGAGCACGACGCTCTCATCCGGCTGGAGGAGCAAGTGCAGTGGCTGCGTCAGCAGTTCCTGGACGCCGAACAGGAGTGGGAGCAGGTGCTTGAGGCGGTGGGGGCGGAGCAACAGTTTAGGCAGTTTGTCTGGAGTGGCAGACAAAATATAGGCTCGTCTTTGGTCTTTTCCCTCGCTGCCAATCGGTGTGGAAGTTGTTTGCTGCACGTAAACGTGCTCCATCCATTCCCTGCCTACACCAGTTCCTGCACACTGCCTAACCCGGTTCAGACATTTCTGGACCCAAATCACACGTATCCCTGGCAGAGAAGCCTGCCTCTGGCGATTGCTCATGGGCCCTAACTATCTCTGGTTGCTGCTCAGGGCTTCTGACTGCCTGTGGTATCACGTCAGCAGTGCTGACTTTCCGTTGTCTTCCAGCAATACCGGCAATCTTTTCCTCAGCAGCACCCGGCAGGCTTAAATCAACTCAGCAATGCTGAGTATTGCCGATGTCTCCTCAGGAGCGCCGCCAGCTAATGCAGGAGGTCACGCAGCGACAAGAGGACTGCCAGCTGATGGCCAGCGATATTCAGCACCTGGAGCAGGAGCAGCAGCCGCTCCTGCTTCTTCAGGAGCGGGCCAACAGTGTGCTGGACGTCTTACGGAATCTTCGACACGTGGTGAGGGCGCGCCTAAATCAGTCTCCGTCCATCAGATTATCAATGCATTTTTCTCCGGGGCTTTGTTCATCTCGAAACATTTTTACTTCTGAATTTGCCAGTGCCATTTCATTTTTAGCGCGGCGGACACGCTCGGGAGACCAGACTTCGAATTGACATGGCAATCACCAAAGTTTGTCAAAGCTGATGCTGGCAACGATTTTATTACTACTTATATAACTGGACAAATTTCGACGCTGTTTTGTGGCGTCTACGCAAGCAGTTCTTCACGTCCCCATTTCGGAGTGATGACACCCAAACGCACAATAAATTGAACATCGATTTCCTTATCGTAGATAGCAGCCTTCTGTCGCAAAATCGTTGTCGACCTCGCCGACATCCAAGAGGCTCCCGAGCCGTGACGTCAGCCGGTGTCGTCGGCCGCTGACATCACGCTCATACCCATCAGATTCCTCAGCCATGACGTCGGCCACTGATGTCATGTTCATACCCATCAGATTCCTCAGCCATGACGTCGGCCACTGATGTCATGTTCATACCCATCACACTCCTCAGCCATGACGTCGGCCATTGACGTCATGATCGCACCCATCATATTCTTCAGTCATGACACCGGCCACTGATGTCATGATCATACCTATCAAACTCCTCAGCCGTGACGCCAGCCGGTGACGTCGGCCACCGACATTATGTTCATACCCATTAAACTCCTCAGCCGTGACGTCGTCCATTGACGTCATGTTCATACCCATCAGGCTGCTCAGCCGTAACGTCAGCCGGCGACGTCGGCCACTGATGTCATGATCATTTTCATCAGACTCCGCAGCCATGACATCGGCCGCTGACGTCATGTACACACCCATCAAACTCCTCAGCCGTGGTGTCAGCCGGCGACGTCGGCCACTGATGTCATGATCATTTTCATCAGACTCCGCAGCCATGACATCGGCCACTGACGTCATGCTCATACCCATCAGGCTCCTAAGCCATGACGTCGTCCACTGACGTCATGCTCACACCCATCAGGTTTCTAAGCCGTGACGTCGTCCACTGACGTCATGCTCACACCCATCAGGTTTCTAAGCCGTGACGTCGTCCACTGACGTCATGTACACACCCATCAGGTTTCTAAGCCATGACGTCGTCCACTGACGTCATGCTCACACCCATCAGGTTTCTAAGCCGTGACGTCGGCCGCTGACGTCATGTACACACCCATCAAACTCCTCAGCCGTGGTGTCAGCCGGCGGCGTCGGCCACTGACGTCATGCTCATACCCATCAGACTCGTCAGTCGTAACATCGGCCGCAAACGTCATGTTCATACCCGACTGACTCCACAGCCGTGGCGGCAGCCGGTGTCGTCGGCCACTGACATCATGCCCATACCCGATAGACTCCTCAGCCGTGACGTCGGCTGCTGTCTTCTCCCAGTGACGGCACACCGACAGTCCTCAGACCTCCCATCTGTGACGTCGTTCTGTGTTCTCTGCCAGTGGCGTCATGCTCCTCCCGTTTCAGAACATTTCGACTCGCGCGCTGGGCCGCCTGGTGTACGACGCCCTGGAGCGGTGTCAGGAGACGGACGGCGGCCAGGCGGCCTTCCGGTTCCTAAACGCCCTGCACCGGGCCGCCTCGGGCTACGAGCGTCTGAGCACCGAGAGCCTGATCCAGCTGGCGCTGGAGGGTCTGGGCCCCGACCGGAGCCGGTGGAGGAGCGCAGCTGAGCAGCGCCGGGGTCTCGCGGGTCGGGGGTCACTCTGGGCACACGGGTCACACATTCAGGTTTTGGGCGTGGGAACGCGGCGGCGAGCGCCAGAGTCGCCGTAGGCCTCGGCTAACGGTTTTGCTGGTGAGAGGCCTTGGGATTGAAGCTGGCAGCAGGCTCCCTTGTACCATTGCGAAGGCACTTGAGCTTGTCGAAGAGCTGTCGGAAAGGCTAGCCTGTATGGGTTCATGTGGTGGGTGGACGCGGAGCACTTCCCACGCGGTCCATTCACCTGGAAGTCGTCTTAGCCGTGACCAGGAGCGAGATGACTTGGTCGGTCTCGGATGCATGTCCAGACAGCACCAAACGGCGCCCTTATTTTCTTACATGTGGCGGTATTTTTCTACAGCTTGCATCCCCGAGGCTTCTCGCGCTGAAGTTTGTTGTTAACTTGGCGATGGAGCTCAGGCTTTAATCACGTGTAACGCTCCAGTCGAATCGCTGTGTTTACGAGCATTCACTGTGCACGATGTTTTGCGACTATAACTTCGTAGGATTACGTTCATGTTACTGTAAGCTGAACGTCATCCCGAGTTGTCAACTGGACCCGTCAAGCTTGAAGGTTGCACTAGAGCACGCTTACTAAATGTTCGTGTTGTTTATCCATCGTCCCACTGCGATGATGCGAAAATAAGTGCTGCAACTGCGCAGTCAATAAACAATTTTCCTGTCCTAGATTTCATGCACGATTTGACGTTCCATAAGTGTCCAGCAGTGTCACGATCATAAGAAAATTCTGGAGAGCTGGACGTGGAGAATTCTCCAGCTAACTCCGCCGCAAGCGCATTGAGTGAGAAGGATTCCAAAGCGGCGAGTAATGGACATTTGGAGACGGCGCCGTCGTATCGTGAAATGGCTAGTCCTGGTGTTGAGACCTCCACTTTTCGGAGGATTCAAGCGCTAATGAAGCGGGCCAGCCGGACACAAAAATGGTGAGTGGGCAGCATTGGTAACAGCGATGATAAATCATGAAGTGCTCAGCTCTGGCTTAGTGGCTTACAGTCAACGAACAGTGTGTAGAATAGCCTATCTTCATCAGTGGGGTAATTGCTTCAACATGAGAAGAGAAACGAATTGAATTCAGACTTATTTGTCTGAAATCGATCCATGGCGAGCATGTCAAAACAGTTGTTTGCGACTGCACATGTCGCTTAAACCATCCGCGTTACGTTGTGTTGAGATCCATAGTAGTGATAGCGTGGTTTGTTTTGATTGGTTCATTAGTCTGTTTGTACTCGCTGCATGTGCA
>NW_023597054.1:11663490-11693490 GCF_011947565.3 Pollicipes pollicipes
TCTGTCAAAAGTGTGCTTCACGGTGTGCGTCCGGGCACGTGCGCTCGGTCTCAGTGTGTCCGCCCGTTCGCGTTTTCAAGAACTGAGACCAGGTCTTGTTAACCAGAGCCCGGCCGCACGGGGTGCGAGAATATGCCGTCTTCATATCATTAAGCGATGTTCACACTGCTCGACTCTAGGCTCCAGTAATCCACCGTAAAGAGACCAGGTCAATCACTACAAATGTAGGATCTTATCGACTGAAGTGCCAGGCCTGCCCGGACGGTAGGTAAGCATTTCTCATCGACCATTGTCAACCGAACCGCAACGCTTTGGGATGCATACCGGTGTTATACATTAGTGTCACGTATTACTAAAATATTGCCATGCTCATTTCCAGCCTTCTGCTCCGTCTCTGCAATGTCACAAACATATCCTCTGACAGACTTGGATACGTGCGATGAAAATAGGTCCTTTTGAGTCAGCACAACTATATATGATGTATTTCATGCATATATATATATATATATATATATATATATATATATATAATATATATATATGGTTTATAACACCGATAGAAGCAAAATGTTTCAAGGGCTGTCGCTGCAAAATATTTCATTATTCCCGTTAGGAATTTCACTCGTGCTGGTTACGCAACTCGTCACTGCCGAGTTCAAGCTACATGTCTGTATGTTACCAATAATTAACTTAACCAGCTTTGCTCAGAACGTTCGTTTGCACAACTGCTCCAACCTGTGGTCTGAATGGTTTGTTTATCCCCGCCTGCAGCCTCTGTTCCGAAATAAAGAGCGGTACTTTTGTTCAAAAACAAGGCGCTCCGCACGCACGCCAGATCGGCGAGCGGCTGCTTGATAACTCTCACGAAAGGCGGACTGCATTGATCGACCGATTGACATGATTTTCAAACCGCTCTGTTCGCTTAGGCTTTGCTATAATTTCTATAAGACCGCATAACCTATAGAAAGAAGAGAACTGCGCACCCCGCGTCGTGTAAGGTGCGTGGCTGGAATTAATAGGCATTGGAATATTACTAAAGTAAAATGGTGAGCCGTAATCTGCAAAAGTCACCAACATGTACGTTACTTTATTATATCACTCAGAAAAAACAGGAACACATCCCATAATGTCTACAGTTAAGACAGTTCTGTTAGCCTTGTTCCTCGTAAAGTAACAAGGAGAAAGCAGAGAAAGATGCATTGATATTTCGTTACATGTCTTATCGAAACGAAAATGAGTAGTAAATTTAAAATTGCCTATGGAATCCGCTTCATTTTTCATTTTTTGTTGTACAACAGAATTTCTTTAAAAGCTGTGGTTAACTGTTGAAGGAAAACATGAAAAATCGAGTGGGATCGGCAGACAAATTTGAATTTATTATTCGTATGCGTTTTGATAAAGACAATTTCCGAAATATTGATATATCTGTCTCTCCTTTTTACCTGGCTATTTCATGAAGAAAAAGGCTACCAGCTCTGTCTCATGGCTACTGTATGCGGAATGTTCCTCGCAAGTACACTCACAACTTATGTTAGATAGTGTACGTTGAACTCCTTGTAGTGAGCTTTAATGTTTTGGGCTTAAACATTTCCATTATGGAAGTGCAACTAAGCGATATTCGCTTATCAGTAAGTCTGTGTTTAGACCAAAAATTTTCAGCTGGTTCACTGCAAAAAGAACCATCACGGCAACAAGGAAGACACGAACTGAAAAAATATTATTTTGTCATTTTGTGCATACTCAACTCATCATCGTTTATTGGCCGGTCAGGGTCAAGTCTCTATAAGGAAGCAGTAGGCATTTGTATGATACCTTACGAACATCAGCCACCGGCTTGGTTAAATGTTAATACATCATTTTACGTAGTAATGCATGCACATGAAATCTTTCCCTCCATCGATGTGACTTTGAAGGGAAACAATACCCATCATAGCCAAAAGCCGCCAAGACACGGGCCATATATCAGCGCATGTTGGCTCTTCGCAGGCTAAAGTGAAACACTAACGTGCCTCGAGATGCCAAGGTAGCGCGACATTATCGCTCAATGCATTTCTGAAGAAACTCAAATTATTTCGAGAAGGTTGTGGTCTCCAAACCAAAGCATAGGCGTCAATGAATTCAAATCCCGTAATAAATCCAAACGCCAAACGTAAGAGTGTCGGCCGTTGGAAGCTGAGAACCACTGACAACGTGACCATCGAGCGCCCACCCCTGCCTCAATCCGTTCCGCGTCCCCGCTCCTGAAAGTCCGCATAGAGCAGCCCATTGTCCCGATTAAGTGACTGGCGGGAAGGCGATCAGCTTCCGAGCGCAGCCAGCGGACGGCCAGAATCCGACCACTTCCACGCCTTTGTGGGTTCGGTGAGATGAGGAAACCTTATCTCACCACTCTTGATCTATGACCCTAAATACCATTTCGTCCCTATAAGCGGTAGGCACCACAATGTGGGTGCCCAAATGATCTGGTTCAAAAGGAAGTTGAGAGCTGTAATAAATCATCAGTGACAACGCGCACTAGAGGTTTTCAAGGAAAGTGTCTTCTTGACCTCAAAATTCACAACTGTTATTGAGCGCACTTTATCGCACTGTCGTTTAAGAGCGCAGACTGCGACAGTAGTCATTTCAGGGTTCGGTAGGAAAGGCGCCCTATTCTTTGTTAAGGAGAACGCAGCGCACGGGCATACACCCCTTTTACGGAGTGCTGACATCGGCATTGACCATGCTAGCATTTAGGGACCGCGGCGCAACCGGCATTGAACCCCGGTCCCCGACGTGGGAGTTGGACGCATTAACCACTCGGCTGCTACGCCCCCGACCGTGGCGTTCTCTGCAAATAGAAAGCATGTGTCACAACTCAGCCTCCCTCCCCTCCTGCTATCTCTGCGTTTTACAGCACCGCTTGGCCTGCAGCGCCAGTAATACTACCGCGCTCTCCACTAACAACCTGCGTGTGAGTTCCGCATTGTGTCCGCGACAAAGCGCGAAGTAGTTTCTCAGGGTCGCTGTGCTACATGATCGTTCTTCTTGAGAACGTTGTTGCGTGGCCAGCGTTGTAGCATTCAGAACGGTACGCAGAGTCACCGGTGATGCATTACAATTGTTGTACCAAGTCGGTAGATTTCAGCTTGGATCGATCTTGCGAAGAGTTTTCATCATGACCAGGATTCTTCTAGTTGGATGTGGTCCTCCAGCTGACGTGCTTTTCTGTTCTTGATAATAATGTCCCGCAGCACTCTCTTATGCTTTAAGGACGTCGAAATGGTGTGAAATAGGAAAAACGCGTGCGGGCTGCCAGGCTTGTTGGTTGTCAACCAATGGTAAGCAGATTTTGGCTATCTGTCTTATAATTTGTCTTTCCAATACAGCGTCGGTGTTATCTATCCTTAGCGAGGATTTCTGCAATTCACTGTGGCTCTCGTCGCATCATCTTCAGGAGCAGTGATTCAACGTCCGATGCATGAAGTCGCGGACAGCGCATTTTTGTAGCGTCCCGGACACTCGCTACGTCCGCTCGGGCAGTGTCCGGTGTTTGTCGACCTTCCGCGCACTTGACCCAGGAAGTTTTCAGCGGACGCATCCACGTCAACATCTGGAAATGGTATTTTACTGTTGACACTCTCCTCTGAGGTGAACTTCAGCACGGAAGCTTTCTCAAGCTTGCTCTTTGGAAGTTGAAGCTGGCTCTCATCACTTATGTCCACAAAGATGTCATCCACATAACGGCACTGCGTGAATGAATTGCTGGAGGGCTTTCTCCTCTTTGAAACACATTTAGCTTAGTGCATACAGGTTCGAGAGGGCGACCCTGCTGCCGCTCCGCCTGCTTAGTAAGGCCGAGTGCGCTCATGACATCTGAACGAAGCGCTCTTAGGACCCGCACTCAAATTTCGGACAGTGTTTTCCTTGGGACAAGCGGGGAGCTGACCTGGATGGATCATGGATGAGGGTGTAATCGAGGACGACCTGGATGGCATCGTCGATCAGCACGTTGGTGTAGAGGCTCTGTGCGTTAAGCCAAGCACGCATACCTTTTCTCTCTTGTTGCTGCGTGGCTAGCCGAAACTATTCGTTAGACTTTTGACACATTTTGGAGAAACGTGCGGTGATACAAGAGCGTTGAGAGTCTTAGCCAAAGCGGAGGAAAGTGCAGGCACTTGAGAAATAATTGGCCTGATTGAGTTTTCTGGCTTATGTGCTTTGTTGCTTTGTTAACCTAACCTGGACCAAACTCTTCAGATATACGTTTGAATATGACTTCCCAATTTCTGCATTGGTAGCACCAACAAGCCCGTTAGTTTGTTCTGCTGGCTGATGGGACTCCTGCTGGTCTCTGGAATTTCCACGCATCTCGTGAAATGTCATAAACCGGTAGAAACCCTTGTGGAATGTCTCAATGTTTCGATCCAGGACTACAAGCACAGGACATGTCGGCATGGCTATGCCGACATTCCTGCTGTCCTTCAAGCCTCATGCAGATTGTCCTCGGTGTTATTATTGGGCACCTCGTGCTGCCCATGTGCTTTATACTCTCATCTTGCGGGCTGCTCTTGCACGTCAGGCTTCACGTTAATCTTGCCTTTGTGAGGGTCGTGTATCTTCTTATTTCAAACTTCGATTTCACCCGTATTCCTGCTGACATCATTTCGTGTAGTGCTGGCAGTTCAAACCCGATTTATACAAGCCTTTGCCGGCTGGGCGTGAGCTAAGAGATGACAAATTCTACGAATGTGTTTCCCTGCTTTTTAGGTTAGCATGTCCGCCCACTGAGCGTATAAAGTTTTTTGAGCTCTGAATTTACCTTAACGGTGATCGGCACATATGAGACTGATGAGAGCCATTGAAATCCTTTAAACGTTCATGTATTAACTAACTGCGGGCACGCTGTAACGCCAATAAGCACATATTCGAGATGCCTCCTCTTTAAAAACAAAGTGACCGTTCTCGTGAGGTGCGTTGAGCATTTTATGAAACCATCGATGGCTTTCGGCTGCTGCCGCCGTTTGTGCCGGAGCTGTAGTGAAAAAAATCTAAGGGCAGGAGGGACAAACTCCTCCCGGCAAATGATGAATCATTGCTTCACATACTCAAATCAAGACAGCTGGCGTGTAAGGTCTGCATGCCCATCAGCTCGAACATGACGTGTATCGATTACGGGATCCCACTGCCATCACTAAACGCTCGCTGACTCCGCGTAACTGCCAGGATCTTACAGGGCACTACAAACACTGCGTCTACAGCGCACTGAATGAGTTGAGCACGTTTGGACCAAGCCCCGATTGTGTCAAGAGTACGTGCATGAGCCGTGTGGTATAGTCACCTCTCTTAGCGTTAGCCCGCATCAGATGCCACCCGGTTCCGTCCACTAGGCGCCACCCATTGTAACCTGCTGAGTGGCAGGATTCAGGAAAGAATAGCGCTAACACGAGAGTGCTGTTTATTATTTCATCTAGATGTCCCAATACCGAAACATAGCTAACTCCCAGTGCGCGCCACAGATCGAAATTTCTCAAAACGACACAAAGAAGCATTCTTCGTCTACGGCGCTGAAAATGCGCAATGATCCGAACGCAAAAAGCAAACACATGCGTTGGTAATGTAAAACATAGGTAACCGTGGGAGGAACTATATACAACTAAATACCTTTACAAGCTAGGTATAGCCCACAGTTGGTATGAACTCTGGAAGATAGGATCGCCGGTGCATATCGGAAATGTTTCACAAGGTAATACCGACTTACGCATGCGACTACAAAACTTATAGGACATACCAAGCCGGCGCAATCAATCCGCCTGAACCCATTCCGTTAGTTGTCGCATTCCACGCTCCCGGCATCACGCGTCACACACAGGTGTGACGTCACACCCTTTGACAATATCGTACAGCAATGACAAGTTGAGTTCGGTTAGTCACAACATCGCTGCAGCGTCCGTTAGACCACGGTAACGGCACGCGTCCCATCACACGCCCCCGGGAACCGGCAGCGCCACAGCCCATCGAGTTCGCAAACCTGTCTCGTCCACCCGTCTTGTCACACGCACGTCGCATTCCGTACCATCGGCCTTCTTTGACTGGACCCGTCCCTCCCAAGTCCCCCCAGCCACCGCCGTCGACCCATCACCTCACGCAGACCGACCGCGGCGGCACGCTTGGATGCCACTATCTTGCACCGGACGCCGGCACGTGTACTCACTCGCACGCGGCCACCGCCCTGCGGTCGACGTCGCCGTCCGGCGGCTCGCGGCAGCCCTAGTACCAACCACACTTTACTCGGTCGGGCGCCCCTCGCAGCTGCGTCGTTCGGACGTGCCGGAGCGCGCGGTGACGTCCGCCGGGACACGGCGAGTAGGGCCATCAGACGGCCGGCGCGAGACCCCGCGGGCCGGCGGCGACTCCGCGCCGATTGGACGCCCCGGCGGCGGCCAGTGCCGGCGCCGGGCGCGCGCAAGGTCACGCGGGTCGACGGCTCGCCCGCGCGGCCGACGACGATCTTCTCACGACCCGGCTGGACTCATGCGACGCTGCGGGTGGGTAAGGGCGCGTGCCGTCTCGCACTGGTGGTCTGTTGAGCTGCTCTGGCCAAGGCGGACCCGGACACCGCCAACAAACTCTGGGACGCTCTGAAAGGAATCGTGACTGTTATATTACCGTGTCGTATTGAAGCACACGTTACTAACATCCAAACATGTAATTCTGTATGGATATCCTGTAGTCGCGAGTCGTCCATGTATTTGGACGGCAGGCCATGGAAAAAATCGACGTTATGCAAGCAAGTTTTTGCGCGGGGCAATGCACATGCGGGAAATAATCTGATCAGGCCAGGGCAACTTGGCCGATGGATGGACAGGAACAATTTATTCTCCTGGTGATTCCCTCTGCCACACATCAATGACGCGTACCTCCCTGTCCTTCGATGGTGTCCGGCACAGCTTCGGGCCGCGCGGCTCTCAGGAAGACTCCCGCCTCGGCAGCCTGATTCTGCGCCGCACCTTGATATATACCTACGGGTGAGACGGTGGGCCGCGGCCTCATTCATCACAGCGTGACGGGCCGGCCGCGCCGACCCGGCTCCCAGCAACAGCTTCCGGGGCCTCCCAACCGGCCGCCCTTGAGCGCTTGAGCAACAGCTTGTTACCTGGCACATCTCCAAATCCGCAGGCGTCGTTTCACACCGCGTAAAAATATACATGCGACTGCGCCCGGCACCCATGTCCGAGTCACTCAGCGAGGTCGACAGCGCGCACCCCCACGGGCCGGACGTATCGACCCCGCTCAACAGCGCCGCCGCAACAGGCGACGGTGCCCGCACCAGCGCTGCGGCCCGCCGTCCGCACGCGGCCGCCGCCCGCGGCCGGGCACGGGCGCGCCGGCTCATAGCATGTAGTAAGGCCAGTACGCGACGTTGAAGCACAGGAAGCCGATCGGGAAGATGATCCGGGAGATCTCGTCGATCTTCTGCGCCTGCTTCTTGGATTCCGTCTTCTGGAGTTCGTGGAAGAGCAGGTGGCGGGTGGTGCTTCGTCTTGCTCTGGAAGCGGGTCGTCCACGTGAGAGGGAGGCGTGCGGCCAGCGTGGCATATGGATGCATGCCGCATTCCGACACTGGGCGAACTGCTGGCCAGATGACATGCGAATGCCGCGGGCGATTGACGTCGACCTTGGGACATTTTTGCAACCCACGCTGACGGCGGGTGCCGCACAGCAGCTGTCCGCAGCAGATGTGGTGCAATGCGCGCCTCCGCTCGCGGTCACTGACCTTGACATTGGTCCAGTTGTTCTCGTCGTGCAGGTCTTGGTGCTCGTGCTCCCTGGAGATGGCGTTCTGGAACTCCTGAAGCGTCGGGCGCTTCCTCCAGAGATAGTTGACCAGGGTGAACTCAAGCAGAGCAGCGAAAATGAAGCCCGTGCACACACCCATCCATATGTCTATGGCCTGCGGACGCAATTATTCACACTCAACATGACAAAATCGTAAAGGAGCAGAAAAAAGAATACCAAGAAAATGCCCCGTTTCCTTCTCTTTGCATGCATACCAGACAACACCGATAACAAAATAGTTGCATCGAAATGCGAAATCTGTGCTGATGGATGCACACCATATAACTCTGTTTCCTTCCCTTTTCATGCATAGCAGCCAACATCGATGACAAAATGGTTTGATCTAAACGCAAAATCCGCGCTGATGGATGCAAACCACATAGCAGTCATCGGAGCCGCGTCGGAAGTGGTTTACTCGTTTCTTTCCTATCATGTCCAGGCCTGATATGTGGCCCATGTATACTGGCAATTTGATCAAGGCCTGCTGCCTGACACACGATGTGTGCTGCTGCCAGTTCCAGGACCGGCTCAATACGGCAGATTTTATCATGATCAGCGTCTCACCACCGGCTGTCTCGCATGCTGTCGCGCCATTCCTCGTCTCTGCGCTTATACGGCCGACTCAGCACTAACACGAGAGTGTTGTGACGATGGTAGTGAACCAGTATCACCACATCGGCCGCCGATGTTCGAGACCATCCCCACTGTACTACACCCTGGCACTATGAACACCGCAAAATCAAACCGCATCGCTTGGCTGGCTGGGCTTATTTCTGTGTGGAGAGTGCAAGTGCGGAGTGATCAAAGTAGGTGTCTATTCAACACTAGCGGTGTCACGCAGGACTACTCTGCTGCCTGCAGCTGCCTTCTTTTAGGAAACCTGTTCCATTCATGTGGATCAATTTAGACCCATGCTGACTGGTCAGAAACAGTGCTTAAACTGTTGGTAGTTTTCATTTGGGACATCTAGGTACATGGACTGATATCCATACATTCGTGGCGTTACCTTCAAGTCATCAAACGGCTGACTCCAGGGTACACAGATGCTTTCAAAAATGTCATCACGCCTGGAGGTCGACTTTTTCGCCCGTCCTCACCCATCATGCGTCGTAACAGTAATTCACCAGCCGCTGAACTCTTCATTCGGTCGCAATGGGAATAGCCTCGTTAGCCCAGGCCTCAGGAACCCTTGACGTTGCAACGGCTGCTTGAAAGAAGCATTACAACAGCCGTGCCCGGCCTCCGCATCTTGCCAGCATTCGCTAACCATTCATCCGTTGATTTTTTTTTGTCGGCACCATGTTTGTTTTACCATCACGTAGCTGGCCGAGAGGGAGGGTTCGGCGCCACTTCCCCGCGATGCATGTGATGCCGCACCGTTTCACTTGGAAACACAACGCACGGCACACCACAACAAAAACATCACCGGCACTCCAATGCTACAATTACGCTGATGAATTCCCTCTCCACTTCCAATCTCCCAAATCCACCTTCTCACCAGCAAGTCTGGCGACGCGGGCCAGACATAGGATCGTTTCCCTCCCAAGCCGGATCCAGCCGACTCACCCTGTCGTCATATAGCTGCCTCTGTCTAGCCCGTTAGACGTGTCTGGAACTGACCGAGCATTGGGCCTCGTCTTTCCGCCCCACGTGAGCGCGCCGACACGGGGGTTACATGGCTGCCTCTGTCTGGCCCGTCAGACGTGTCTGGAACTGACCGAGCATTGGCCTCGTCTTTCCACGCCACATACCCGCACCGACAGGGACTCAGGATGGCTTTTGTCTCTACGGGGCTGCCCGACTGCAGAGTAAATATTCAGTGGAAGATGCTAACATAATTAATAAGGCGCATCATGAGGACGAAAAGGGCATCTCCGGTGCTATGGTGCCCTGACTCTCACGACGAGAGCTCGCCGTAGGAAATACACACCCGGAAACCTAACCCACGCGGTTTGTTTTTGCGGTGGTTGTGCTGCGGCATGATCAAAACGGGTCTAATTTGGGCATCGACAATCGGCAAATGCTATACTGAATCGTCGCCGATGTCGAAAGAGTGCCCCTTCTTGACATGACGGACAGTCGATGCCACCACCACCAGATCCATGACACCACACCACCATCCTCGCATATCCATGTCGACCTAGCGTACCGGCGCGTGCAATGGCGTGCTGTCGATTGACGGTGTTGGCAGGGCTCTTAACAGATGAAGTTCGTGCGGCCAACGGTCGACAAACAGTCGTTTGGTGGGGATAGTAAACGTGTTTGTGTCGCCGTTTTTCGACATCAAACGGAGTTTAACCACGCCCCGATATACCACGCAAACATTTGTTTCACTTAGTGCGTTGCTATCGCCGTAAGAAACGAGCGACAAGCTCCATTTATCAAAAAGTGAGCCGTGTTCTAGCCACCGCACCGTACGGAACGCAGCTCCGCTACTTGTTGGGGGGGGGGGGGGGGGGGAGGGGCTTCCGCCAATCACATTTTAAAGAAAGCATTCTCAGTCATAACATTTTCGATAACTCTTGCTTCCTCCTCCTGACTCAGGTGAGCTTAAACACGTCTAGCTAAATGACACGAAGGCAGTACCACTGCCAGATTGGGATGGATTGTTGGCTGTCTCGTGAGCTCATGCCGTCGCGGGTGTCGCCGCCAGCCTGCCTCCGGGCAGACCGGGCTGCGGTGACCGACTACACGTCGCTGCCGTATGGCGCGAGACAGAGGCACGCCCGGCTCCCTCGCTTGTTTTTCTCGGTCAGTTTCACGCTCTGGCTTGTTGGTGTGCTACCTTCACGAAAACATAACGTAATGCAGGCTCTGGGGATACATCTTGTGGCCACCACGTCGGCAAGCTATGATATAGCCACAGAAATACCCACGAAGCAAGAGCAAAATTGCCTCAAGACCAAACATATCCTCCGTTCACCACTGAAGTTTGGAACTGACTTGGAGACTTCACACGGGGTAAGCATGTTTGTGCTGCACTACAAACTCCACAAACAGCGAACAGGCCACTAACATGATAGATATGCTAGCAAATCATCTCCACTTGAAACTTGCTTTGCACAGAAGATGACGGGTTTCCGATACCGCAATACGCATTGCTTCCGCCCCCTCGCCACACAAATGCAAACAAGTTCGCAAGGTTGTCGCGGAGGTCAGCCATGCAAAGCTTAAGAAGATAGTTCCTTAAATGTTCTGCCCTGTTGTAACCGTGTTGTCACGGCCCTACTGACCTCCTCGGTCCCTACGCCCAGTTATAAAGGGTACTATGCCCAAGGTTTAGGGAAGTCTGCTGAGTGAGTCGGGATCAGGCAAGTACAACAGAACTGTCTTTACTATCGAGTCGCAGAATGGTTGGTACGTCTGCTTCCAGAGAGAAAAACAACGCCCCTTCGGTGGAAATCTCGCATAAAAACCACTACGGTATAATGCATGAAAGGTGTCCTACGCCAAAGCAATATCCTGCCGGTGACTTCTAATCAGAAAACCTGTGCACAGTACCAAATAGTGTTGCCCTGTTGTCTATCCGGTATACATCTTGAAGCGAGTTACTCTGTGCTCACCAAATGCCTCGACCCAGCATGAACAGGCCTGAGATCCCCATCTAAGTCGGACAAGGCGGCTGGCGGCGAATTGCGACCCGTGTTGACTGACTCCAACTGCAAATACGGCCGTCTGATGGAGCCGGATGTGGCACAAGGACCTCGCAGCCGAAGTGGGACGAAGAGGGCTTCCCAGCCGGAGCCGGCGAGCTGATGGTCCGCGCGAGCCGCGAGTGGGGCGACGATGGCGAGCGAGACGTTCCTCAAGCCCATCCGAATCGTCTGACGGGCGCCTGACACGATTCGCCGAGATTGATTTGACTTGTGCTTTTGGCATGAGCTGCTGTCCGTCGGAAGGCTGCATTAATTTCGACTGAAAGCTTATGCAAAACCAATGAAACTCCATCTACTAATAGGTTAGAAGGAACACGTAACGCATAAGTCCGCCAGGATGGGCACTTTGGCGCTCAAACGCACGATCTTAAAAGATTGCCCTCGGTTGCGCCAATCTAGTCTGGTTCACAACTGGGACCTTCGTTTTCCTACGACATATTTCCATTGCAGTGGCTAAAGCACGGACGCTATCACGAGCATTGAAGATAATTGCTGACTTCTGCGCATCAGCGACCACTCACAGACTAATGTGCAACATGTGCCATCAGGGGCCATTAGGTGCCACCAGGTGCCATCAGGAGCCATCAGATGCCACCAGGTGCCATCAGGGGCCATCAGGTGCTTCAGAATGACGTTCGCCTCGAACTTGTCGATGACAACTTTTTTGCGATACAGAATTCGCACAGGAAAAAAATTAGCCCACAGTAAACCGGTCATTAGATCATTAGACGCCACGCGGCGTGTCACGTGACAGGAGACGCCACCCGGGAGCGCAATCCAGCGCGCCTTGTTACCTTGACGTAGGAGACCTGCGGCACCTCGGCCTGGATGCCGGACGACTTGGTGGTCATGGTGAGCAGGGTGGTGATGCCGAGGGTGACGCGGCCCGGCACCGAGTCCACGTCCATCCAGAAGCTGACCCAGGAGATCATCACGATCAGGATGGTGGGCAGGTAAGACTGCACTAGGTGGAACCCCAGCGACCGGCGCAGTGTAAACGCCGCTTGTAGACAGCTGTAGTCGCCTGGGAACATGGAGGCGGTTACAGCTGCTTGGGAATACAGAGGGATGCCGTGGCTCTCCCGCCGGGGGAACTATGCAGATGGGGTAAAGCAAGGAATGAAGTTCTCAACGAAATCATCGGTGCTTAGAGTCGCGACACAGATGGACACACTGTCTGCATATGTATCGTAAACATGTGTTCTATTATACGTAGAGCGAGCATTATAGAACACGAATAGCGGTGCATGGCTGTAAAGGTCAGAAAACATTTATCTTCAGGTTGAAATAAACATGTATGACGTGATGGATATTAAATACGAAGTCCTCATACATAAGCACAGGGACAAAAGCTCCGCACATGTCATGGCTCATCACGGAATTTCATTCTAGAGGGGAACTGCGCGGGGGGGGAACTGTCCCTTGGTCCTCAAAAACGTTAAGTATGGCCTGAGCTGGGTAGAGCAGGGCGGTAGAAATCCGATGGTAACAGCCATATTGCTGAAAACAGCTTCAAGAGGCTCTGAGTTCACAGGACGTCTGTGCTCCAAAACCACTGGCAATAAGTACCGTCTGCTGAATCGCATGCTCTTTCTATTTGACTTTGGTTCACCGCTCCAAGAAATCCCGTCGTTTGGTTTGAAATAAAATCAGGCCAAGCGCGGTCAGTACCGCTGAAGAACGGCGCAACCACAGAAACTGAAAGTCATAAGTAGCCCCAGGTTTTTTCTGAATTGTGTAGTACTTGGTCCAAATAACTTGATCGTGGGGGACTCTGGGATTAGCCCTACGCTATGCATTGGTTGTTCCGTGAGTCCTGTGACTACCATCTAACTGCGAAATTTCGTGCCAGTGACATGGTTTTCCTGACAAAGCTTAACGTGTCGCAATGCTCAGCACGGTCCATCTCGCCCTCTGACGTCACCTGACCTTAAACACTGCCATTACCGCCCGCGGGCCATTCAAGTCAGAGGTAAATAACGAGTGTCTGAGGCGACTTGAACTCACACCGACACGGGTGGGTGGATCGGAAGACAGGCGCTCTAACCAACTGAATTATCGGTGCGGATGGACAAAATGCACTGCCCATTTTAGGTACCTAACCGTCAACTTCCATGCAAGGCTTTCGCCTAAACCTGCAACTTAACAGATCACTTCATTTGTGCATTGACACTCGTATTCATTGGAAGATACACAAACGATCGCACGCACCCATTGCCTTGTTTTAGATATCCTTACCAAGCAAGGACCGATGTTTGGGAAGGAACATTCCTATCCTGGCGTCAGGCCAAGCGTCACATCTGCCACTGACCCGAAATCAGGTTCCCCCGCCCCCCCCCCCCCCCCCCCGGCCGCACAGGGCGTCCGCTGGAGCACAAGACTGCTCCGCAGTGTTTCGGTGTATGGCGGTACAGCATCCGCCGCCGTCTGCCCCGGGGTGGCAGTCGGTGAGAGGCGACACGTCATCGCCTCTGCCTTTTTGGCTGCGATAGACCCAGGCAGGTATGCGAGAGTTCCCGAAGTGTGCCAAATTACGGTTGAACTCCTCATGACGGGCGGTTATTGAAAACACCGGCCTAAGCCTTGGTGACGTCATGTAGGGATCGCGCCATCTGTCGTCTACGCCGTTCGGCCTGCTGGCGTCTGTTCGTGCCGAGAGTTGGCGGCGGTTTCCATCACCACCGCACCAGGCGACTATCCGCTCCCAGCTGTATGTGTCTGTGTGTCATTGGGTCTTTACGACGCACTCAGCTGCTGTGGCTATATGGCGTCGCCTGCTTCTTCTCACCCTGGCAGGAAGGGCGGGCACCGCGGGCAATCGAACCCCGTCCCTCTGGTTTCCCAGACGCGCGGTGGTTAGCGCAGGCTCGTTAACCACTACACTACCGGAACCCCACCTCCCAGCTGTAGCTGAGCTTGGGGCTCACGGTTAGGGCCCGGCACGACCGGTCGGTTTCGTATCGTTCTGGTATGGAAAGTGCATTCGTTGTCTACGGCTCATTGGCAATTATCCGAACGTTCGGAGAGTGTGAATAAAGCGGATCAATCGAAAATCATAAGTATTCATTTCATTTGAAATTCTTGCAATTTTCTTCTATTTCATATATACTGATTTGAAACGTGCGCCATTTGGCAGCCTGTTGCACTGGCGTTGCACTAGTCATTGTCATGCTCCATATCCTTGAGCACCAAATCTTAGGCAACATGACCTGCGGCTCCAATTGAACGGATGCCACCAATGCACTTGCTCAACGTCCAGTGAGAATAAAAATAAGTGTCGTTCCCCAGATTTCAAGAGCAACATATTTCTTCAAATCGTCCGTCCCAAGAGCTCAGCTCGTTGGAGCGTCTGCCTTCCGACCCACTCAGGTGTGGCGGGATGGCTTCAAGTCGCTTTAGGCGCTTGCTATTCGCCCGTGGCTGGTATGACCTGAGGCCGGTGGCAGCGGCCACGCTAAAGGTCACGTGGTGTCATAGAACACGACAGATTGTGCCGAGCATTGCAACGCGTCGAACCTTCGCCACAAAATTCTGTTATTGTCCTGGAATTTCAGGATTTAATGGTATGGGTCACAGGTCACGCAACAAAAACTGCTTCGCGTGAGCTGTGATACCAGAAATCCATCCATTCAAAACGCTCAGACTTTAACCTCACACCTGTTTTGCTGACAAGGTGTGGTATTTGTCTTATTGCCCGGAGAACAACCAGGAGAATGGAGATATAGTTGGGTTGATATTTCGGCAACATGCCTTTATCTAAACGATAGCAGAAGGAAATAATGATATGAATGAATGTGAATAGCAGAAGTGAATCAAGCAAATACTCACTTCTGCCATTGCTTCGATGAAGGCATGCTGCCGAAATATCAACCCAACTATCTCGTCCAATCTCGTGATTCTTCTCCGAGGAGTAAGGCTAATACTACTGTCATATCTATGCGAATGATGCTCCTCGCTAATGCACTGAACAACCGTTTTGTTGAGGGTAAAGGCCCAAATATCAGCAATGCCATGACTAGCCGTTAATCATGGTGTTGCTGATACGATGAGGCTTCAGAGACCGTAATTATCTTTGATCTCTCAAAATGTGAACTCTGCACCTGACCACGTGCCTTAGCTGCACGTGTCTGTTCCCCGCGGAAATAGCCACTTAGCGCGTCTAGTGAAGGGTACGCAGCGCCTCTGGCGGTGTAAAAGGTAAATTGCTTTCCAGTTACAGGCTAAATTTAGCAAGCTATGCGAAAATAAATGTGAAAAGGTGTACTCCCCAGCATGGTACATTACTTGCATCAATCGTGGTGCGCGGCTCAAAGCCAGCTAAGATTTCAGGCGGTTTGTTTGTTTGTTCAAAACTTGTCTTAGGGCAACTGCTACAGCCAACGTGTCTCTCTCGGAATTATGAGACCACCATGAATATTACACTCATGGGTCGGAATTGAATGCATTGGCGTCAATAATTGCATCTGAGCCTTACGGAGGGATATCTGGGCGAGCATGGTAAGTAATTGCTTTCCTGGTGACAGGACCGCGCCATTAGGAATACTACATGACGTCAATTAGGACCTCAGATATTAAATGACATGCAGCGTACGATGAAATTACCAACTACAACGCAGCAATCAATAACAAATTGAACACGCTATTAACAGTGACGAAAACACGATTTAGGCTACACAGACACGAGATACAATGCATATTTGGGAACACCAAAGAACATCTTTTTTCGGGTACCGTGCTTCATTCTTATACATACACTATATCATTTAAAATAAATTCAGACCGCATCCAACGACCCATGCGCTCGGAAACACTCGGAAACACATGTGGCTGTATTGTATGAACGGGCCCAGGGAAGACGGTCGGCATGCAGCGTGGTGTACTATGACTGTACTGATTGAACGGGCCCAGGGAAGACGGTCGGCATGCAGCGTGGTGTACTATGGCTGTATTGTTTGTACAGGTCCAGGGATAACGGTCGGCACGCGGCATGGGGCCGTGGAGCTGCAGAGGCAGGACGGGAGTGAAAGGCGAGGGCCAGGCAGCCGCCCAGCCGTACGCGCCGCCTCCCACTGTCCCCATCATCTCGCTGAAAGTTGTAACAGTCTTCTGTTTGGTCCCGCTTCTTGAACTGTAGCCTTCCGCTGCGTTGTGTGTCCTTTAAGTAAATCGTGAGTCATATCTACATCTAATTTAAATGCTTTGTATGTAAAGCTACAGAAAACAAAATTTGCTAGCAGCGTGATTATGAAATTATGGAAGCTGTAAAAGATTCAAGTGCAGAGCTTGACAAGAAATTTAATTGGTACCAAGTCACACCAACTGCCATAGTTGGAAGCGTAAAGCCGGCCGAAGCTTCGTGAAAACCAAATAAGCGCATAAGGTACCATCAAACGGGAAAAGTTTTGACCTAAGATTCTGCAAACATGAAGTTGACGAAATTGCCTACCCGAGACCATCAAAGCGAACCAAAGCTCAGCTTGCATTTATGGATTTCGTTGCATTTCTGAATGACCTTAGAGCTAGGGGAGGCTCTCAGAAAAAAATAGCATGCAGATCTTCGATGGCATGTGCGATGAAAACGACCACAAGATTGTGAAGGGCATCTACAGAGCAGCGTGGAAAGAGCATTACAGCAAGCCGCCAGCTTCCACAGCCAAATCATGCATAACTTCCAAAGGATGTGATTTTCACCTTAACTATTTTCTCATCAGTGATGTTCAAACCAGAATGACTCTCGTTAGCACTGCGATCATATTCGGAACACAAATCGCAAAATCGTTGGTTCGAGCTGAAAACATCAGAAAATTCAGATTGAGATACGTAGATCTACAAGCGAACATCACACAGCCTCTCAGAACGGGTCTTTGCCTTTTCCGAACCATGATAAGAGAGAGAGAGAGAGAGAGAGAGAGAGAGAGAGAGAGAGAGAGAGAGAGAGAGGGAGAGAGAGGCGGATCCCACAATACAGGAACTCATTACAAATATTTACTGAACATCACACCGTAGGTGTCTGCCTCCCCGCATCACACGTCAGTTCTTTCCTCAGAACTGTTTGCTATTTAGCAACGCTTCAGTACGTTACTTGCCGCCCTGAAAGGGATGCAGTCATTTTGACCGACTCACTTAGTGCACTTTTATCATTAGACCCGACGGCGATGTGGCGTGACCACTCATTTCTGACGCGCTCAATTCGGAGGAACTGGAATGTCTGGGCAACACTTCTTGCCGTATCACATTTATGTGGATTCCCAATCACATAGGGATAATGGGAAATGAGAAAACAGACACTGCAGCGAAAGCTGCGGCGTATGACAGAAAATAAATGTCAATTTATGTACCCGCTCGAGATCTCAAGTCGGTCATTTCCAGATATGTCCGCAATACGTGGCAGAACAAGTTCGACCAACATCGTCACGGTTTCAGGGAAATCAAGTCCCAACTGGGTGATTGGGAATCTTCCCATCGCCGAAGCCACTTCCAGGAAGTCGCCCTTTGTAGGCTTCGATTGGGTCATACATATGCAACACACTCGTTTTACTTGACGCGTAAGAATGTGCCATGGTGTGACATATGCGGGGACCGGTTGTCGGTAGAACATGTTATCGTCTCATCCCGGCACCTTGAGACGGAAAGGCGACAATTTTTTCCTCCAGCAGCCGTTCATCGGTTACTCGGTCGGAGACCCATGTAGTGAACTTGGATACATACTCGCATTTTTAGCATGCGTTGACTTTGACATTATTTTCGCTCACCACTCAGTGTAAGTGTACCGGTGATATTGTCTGTTATTAGTTGACAATACACTTATGGCGTCGTCTCAGAGGTAGATAACCGTCATTGAGTGGGCGCAAAATGGCCCGATGCCCGTAAGCAACTTGTAATGCGGCTTGTCACCGTGAATTAGAACCACAGGAAAATAATTGCGCGACGTGATACATATTTATAACCTCATCTTTCCAACGCCTCCGCCCTGAATTCCAGCCAATCAACCGATACATGTTTCTGGCCTCCTTTTTGAAAGCATTTGCCCTGAATTCTAGCCAGTTATCTGATAAATATTTTCAACCTCATGTTTTCAGTGTCCTTGCCCCGAACGCTAGTGAGTTAACAGTCACTTTGAGTCCTCCTCACTGTTGGCCGTGTCATTACCCCCGAGGGCCTAGTAGGTCTAAACAATCACTGACTGGAAATGCTGTGGCTCGGCGGCCCGGTACGGTTAGGGACGGCTTGGACGAGCTGTAAGTACCTTTGTCAGTGCCGTCAGTCGTACCGCTAGCCTGTTTCAGTACCAACAGCGCAACCACTTCAATGTTGTTCTCAGAAATTTTAGTCTTTGAGACCTTGCGATATTTTGAAAATTCAGCAGCTCCTTTTTAACTTAACTAAGAAGGTTAAATTTAAAAAATGCAACACGAATCGGGACAATACGAACTAAAAGCATACTGACAGTCCGTGCACATAACATCACTACACCAACATCTCTTACAGAGTAGAAAACGAACAATGACACTGCCAAGAGCGTGGGTTAATATGCGAAAGCTATTAATCACGCCCGAGCGCAAAACACTACTGGTCTTGCTGTTTGGGCGTTTTATGATTGGGGTTACATCTCAAAGGTGCATATACTGCCCACAAATCCGCACATGAGCTCAATACTGTCTTCCCAACAGTGGTACCAGTAATCGATCGAGAGGCGGCCACTGTCGCTTTTTGTAACCGATCTGGTGACCGGTCACATCCTAGCGTCCAAGCCGAGCAGTTGGGCCAGGAAGCATACACAGGTATGTGGCCCAGATCATTGTGACCATTCCAAGCCCCCACAACTGAGTATTTCCCCAATAATTTGCTCACAGACATCGAAAACGAGGACCATTTCAAGTTTCCCTATTTCGTGCCGGTCTCACCGCGTGCGATAACGTAAGCATCACTCCCCTTTCCCCGCTAAATCATGACAGACTGAGATTGCAGTGCTTTAAAAATGGTTGCTGGCATGGGTTCCCAAAGGTAACTGGCTCAATTCGCTTAGGCTGTGGCTCCATATGCATGATTGTAGCTGTCACATTTATTACAATCTCGCTTTCCCGATGACGCAAATGTCACTTCACCGATTATTTTTGAATAATGCACAAATAGCTGCATTGAAAAGAACCAGACACTACGTGGAATCGATATCCATTGTGGTAACGGAACTTGCAGTGTCATTTCCATTTGTCATTTTCCAATGCAGCAAACAGCACCGGAATATTTTCATGTCGTAGTAATGGTGACATTTACGAAATGATGGCCGTGCGTGGTGCCATTAGGTATCATCACTTCATTAAGCACCACACACAAAAGCGTAATGACCATCATATGGCATGAACAACGCTATTAGCGTTGTTCCTGGCGAAGTGTGGGAAAACACCCTGGGCACACTCGGATACTTGGTTGCGTACTTAGCTACTTCCGCTTCTCTCCTCCTCTTCAATCTACTCTTTAGTCTCCTCCATTCAATTTACAGATAATGGTTATACTCCAGCAGGCTAGAATCTGTTGAGCATTTGAAAATATTAATCATGTTGAAAGTTCACGGTGCCATTTTTTCTGTCGGTGCAGCGAGCATTAACCGCACCGAGCGTCTGGGGCGTGCAGAGGTCCTTTGCCGATGCTGAAGGACTGTTCCTGTTCACGCATCGACGTCTGGGGCGTGCAGAGGTCCTTTGCCGATGCTGGAGGACTGTTCCTGTTGTTCACACATCGACGTCTGGGGCGTGCAGAAGCCGCTCACCGATGCTGGAGGACTGCTTCTGTTCACACATCGACGTCTGGAGCGTGCAGAAGTCACTCACCGATGCTGGAGGACTGCTCCTGTTCACACATCGACGTCTGGGGCGTGCAGAAGCCACTCACCGATGCTGGAGGACTGCTCCTGTTCACACATCGACGTCTGCACGCCGCCGAACTCAAACTGCGGCATCTTGAGACTCTCGTACAGCACCACAGGCTTCTCGGCCTTCCAGCGAAGCTCCAGTTCCGACAGCGTCTTGGAAACTGAAGCAGAGGTCCTCGGGTCGTTAGTGGAACAGGGACAGGTCATGTCGGTAAAGGAGGTGTCAAAGGTGACTGAGAGACACGGATCAAGGCGGCAGACTGGTCACAAAAGGGCGTCCAGGATGATCAGCAGCGATAGGCTATACGTCCCGGCACCCAGCTTAGCTCAAGACTAGACGTGGCAGCGAATATTTAGTTCCGCTTCACCTAGTTTGCAAAAAAACGTTTGAAACATAATAGAGACCAACGTCAAATTTGCGGAAAATGTGCGCAGGGGATTACGGTTTATTACTTGTTTAAAAATGTATTCGGTCACCCACTATTGACGAAAACGGTGTCACGAAAAAAGATCCAGTTCCACATTAATGTTGCATACGGCGACTCAACTCAATAAGCACGGCTTCCATGTGGACAGACAAGGCAGCCGAGTGCATTTCAAAAGATACTGAAAACCCTTTTGAAGTACGTGTTTGTGATTCACCTAGGGGACTGAGTTAAAATCTGAAAAAGGATCAACATAACGTTGGATGTCCTGGAACCCCCAACGACGAACCCCCTGGACCCCCCTGGAACCCCTGGAGCCCCTGAGGACGATTTATGTACCCGCAAAAACGCATTTAAGTTGGCATCATGGCAACAAACACAGCGCCTCGAATCATCCATGCTATCAATTCATTTTATTCTTCGAACGTGGAACGGACTTATAACGTGAGATGAAGATCTGTGATGACGACGTACCTGACGGAGCACTTCTATTATAAAGTTACTGGAAACCGACGAACTCCCCGTGTAGAAAATTTGAAAATATTTGCAACCTGTACCATAGCAAAAAAACTGCATTTCCTGGCTGATGTGCACTTCCTCACATTGATTTGGCTGGCTTGGCACCACGCCATTTTGGTGCTGTCGCACGACCCCCCCCCCTCCCACAGCCGTGACTGGAAACCAGAAGTCCTCCAAGTTACACAACAACTTACAGCTGCCAATTTCCATGGTGCAAACTTGAAAGTCGAGTGGGAACTTGGACACCTCCATCATGCACGCGAATATCAGCTTCAACCTGTCGAGCAAAGGACCATTGCTGTTGAAGCGCAACAAAGTCGTTCGATCTTGCAGAACACAGTAGGTCGTTGACGAGGCAACAGCATTCACACTGCGTAAATGATAATTTTCTTATTGTCGTACTGGCAAGTTCGTCCTATCCGTACATTTACTTTCAGAAGGTCATCTTCTCGAGACGGTAGATGGCGTGCGGGTGCCTTCACGATTATCGAAAAAGGTAGCGTTCGCAGTCAGAAAGCAAAGCGTAATGTTGGATCTCACGCTTCTGCGAGCAGGCACGGATTGAAAGCTACAAAAGGCATTTCTTTTTTATCTTTCCAATCTACGCCAGGAAATGGCTTTATACAGCTGATTTGGCACAACTTTGCGCACGCCTAGCACCATCGCACCGAAAAGAAGAAAGTTTTACGATGGACGTAAAGGAAAACGCCAGTCCCCGACTACCTTATTTCGTTTGAAGCACGTTCCTTTTGGCAGTAAATATACCTTAGCCTATATTTCGCATTTTCTACGCCCAGCACATTCATGCCACTGTGAAGTGGCTTCATTAGGACAGGGTTAGGGGCTTGGGAACCAGGTGGGTATGGGGAGTCCCAACCTTCTTAAAATTCTACATTTGCATCAATGGGAGTTGACGGGAAAGGAAAAATGTAAATGGTTATGGCCACCTCCTCTCCCTAATTTCCAATCAGGATAGCCGGATAGCTGTATAACTTCACAGAATAGCAATGCCTGATGTTACAATAGTGACAATCGACTGACGCCAACTGGGCGGTATTTTATTTTGGCGCAGCTCGGACATAACACAGCATCTCTACTTGCGTGCAATTTTATTTTCCGACCGTAGCGATTTGCTGAGTTTGGCCTCAGAACTGGGTCTATAATAAGTGGGCATAGAGTAGTGCTGCTTTCATTATGACAGCATGTTTTTGCATGGGGTTACGAACGAGGACAACGCAGAAATGTACCGACCGGTATTGCCGCTCTGCGGCACTCACTGAAACTGGAAAAAACTGCACGTTAAATCGGAATATCCTACTCGTTGTGGGAAGCCAAAAGCTCTCGCCCCTCTGGTAGATATATCTCCTTTAAGTTGCAATGCCCCATGGCACAACTGTAGTTGGAAAGCGCATTTCTTCTCAATCCGCCCCACTATGCTTAAAGCAAAACTAAACGTGCACGCCTGTTTATCGCCTGCACTTTTGACATCACGCATGAGCCATCACACTTCCTTACATAACGTCAACTCCGCTCCTAATGACGGGCTTTAAGTGCCATCATCACCAGAATGTAGGCTGTGCGAGTCATAATGAATGTTCGTTTGAGTGGGCCTTACAGCTGCGGGGGATATTTTAAAATTTATAAGTGTACGCATCTTCATTTAACGCTGTTACAGTCCGGGTAAAAACCTGACTTCGAAAGGTTTACAAACGGCCACTGAAGGCATCTAAAATTTTGCCGTGCTTTTATGATGCTGTAGCCACCCATACTTAACTCCGCCGAGTGTCAAAAGTCATGCCAATGGTTTTTTACTTGCATTCTCACCGGTGCAAATCTCGGCTCTAGTAAGCGGAGTGCGAAAGATATAGCTTATGTTTCACTCGGTTAAATCTGTATCTGGCCAGAGAAGATCTAGATCTCATGTATATCTGTTAATTTACTCCACGGCTGATCTAACCAGAATCCAATTCGCCACCAGAATGTCAGACCTAGTGAGTCCAGGATGATGGTTTTTCGATGCTTAATGAAATGCTGGCTTGTGTGCAAAAACTGGCTCAAAGGCTGTTCCATCCGTACACCAGTGATCATCATGAAGACATATATTATTTGGCACTTACTGTCGATTTGCTTGACGTTATACTCGAGCATTTATGAGCATTTCATTAAGACCAATAATCAATCAAATCCATACTTAAGCCCAATCCTAACACATTGAACATATGTGTCAATATGATCCCCGTACGATCCGGTGGATTGCATCGGATTGCAAAATCCGCTGGGTCGATCCTGTCCGTTTCGCTCTCTGCAAATGCCTGGACAGGCCGCAATGCATTCGTAGTCGGGGCACGGGAAGAATTGCAAAGTTTTGGGGGAGAGGCACACGAAAAATGACCCCTCCCCTTTTCATGACTGCAGTGTACCGTGCAGTGTATTCTTACGATGCTAGATGCACCGATGCCGATGCCACGGGGCTGGCATCGGCGCGGTCAAGCATCGGGTAGGCCGGCTCCAGTGAGGCAAGCTCTGTTGGCACTGCTGGAACTGGACTCCGTGCTGGCTTCGTTGGAATGGGTTGCGGCACCGTGTCTGGTTGGACCGGCTACTGCACCGGCTCCAACAGTTTAAACCACTACGGAGGTTCAGTTCGGACCGACCACTGCGCCGGTTTGGACGAGGCTGGAGGCAGCCCTGGCTATGACCGGACCGGCTGCTGCGGCAGCTCTGTTGTACCGGCTTCTGCGCTACGTTCAACGGAACCCGCCGCTCCGCCGTTTCCGGTAATATTGCCTGCCGCGATGGCTCTTAAGCACAGCTTGCGCGGCTAGCGTCCCGGCTCTGGCGACGTGCGACACGGCGCTGACTCTGGTGGTGCCAGCACTGTTGCACTGGCTCTGGTGATTCCGATCATCTGATGCCGACCGTTGAGGAGCCGTTGATCAGGCCTGGTCGGGGATTTACCCGCAACTGGTCGGGGATTTGCCTGCGACTGGTCGGGTATTTACCTGCGGCTGGTCGGGTATTTACCTGCGGCTGGTCGTGCTCAGGTGATGCCAAAAGATGTGCCAACATTATCAGGATGCACATCATATTCCGCCGCATAACTACCACGAAAACATAGTAAATGAATCTCATCGCATCAGTGCTCGGAAAGCTATGCAGCGCTAGCGATTAATTTCTGCATCATCACTAACAGGTCGATGGAGACAACAGCAGGTGTTAGCTTCTTGGTGGGGAACATAAATCACATAGGATGATATGCTGACCGTTCGATCCGTAACCGGAGCGTTGCATCGGAGCCTCCGAGCGCGCGGTGATCTAACTGCCCCTGTACTCATGCAACACGCCGTGTTACACGGGCTCTCGAGGGCCCGTTTACGGGCGCCTCGGGGGCGCGGCTCCGGCGCTGACCGGCTGGAGCTGGGTGACGTCATGGGTGACGTCGTGACTTAGCGCCTGTGCGCTAAGGCACTGCATTCCTTCCCCGCATAAAGCAGAGGGCTTGAGGTTGGGTCCACGGACGGCTGCCTCATCTCGACGCCTCTGCCGGGGCCGCAACCAATGGGACGAGCTCTGCCGGAGCTGCATCCTCTGCCGGAGCTGTCATCCAACGGGACGAGTTCTGCCGGAGCTGCCATCCAACGGGACGACCTCTGCCGGAGCTATCATCCAACGGGACGAGCTCTGCCAGAGCTGTCATCCGACGAGACGAGCTCTGCCGGAGCTGTCATCCAACGGGACGAGTTCCACCTGAGCTGTCATCCGACGGTACGAGCTCTGCCGGAGCTGTCATCCAGCGGGACGAGTTCTGCCGGAGCTGTCATCCAACGGGACGAGCTCTGCCGGAGCTGTCAGGTCCTGGTTCCCTGGCAGGTCATCTGCTGGAGGCTTCTAGTTTGTTGGCAGCTCCTCAGCGGTTGGCACTCTTGTCCAGCGAGCTGTGTTCTGAGCTTTGCCGTCGGACGTCCGGAATGCGGCGGTTCCGACGCTCTTGTCGACGCGAAGAGGCTGTAGGAAGCCTTGGGCACCTTTTGGTAGATGTTTTGGGGTCTAAACGCGAGCGTAGTCATCCACGCGGATGTCTGGATCGACTTTTGCTATCCGCCGGTCGTAGGCCGCCTTGTCAGCCGCCTGCCACTACTCCAGTCATGCCATCAGGTCGTTTTCGACTGGGGCGGCAGCTGTGGTGGAAAATGGTACGGCAAGTCGCATTCGGCGTCCGAAGACCTGCTTGGAAGGCGAATTGCCTGTTCTGGAGTGCGAACTTACCCGATGCTAAGTCAGACACGTTCGCACGCTGCTCTCGAAGTTTATTGCAGTCCATCTCGTCCGACGCACAGCGCATTTCGCCATCCGGTGGCGGATGAGCTTTTCCGTAAGGTCACCGCTGTTGCGCGGGACGCCCAAGCCGCGCAGCGCTGCGACGTCATCCGCCTCCGCTGGGCTAGTCCCGGTGTTTGCTGAACTAGACAGCTTTCTGCGAGAAAGCGTCATCGAGCCCGTAAACGTCAGTGAACGAAGCAACCCACTGGCCGTCTCTCATAAGAACGCTGGGTGGACATCTATGTCTGTGCGTGGACCTACGTGGATCTACGTACTGCCAAATCCATTCGTTGCCAACTACTTTTGACCACTGCTTCGCAGTCGCCGGTCAACCTTTTCGAGCTTGGTCCCGTAGCAGCCGGAGTTCCAAACGACGAGTTGGCGCGAATTGACATTCCCACAGATACATCTTTTCGCGTTGCACTGCTGTTAACGGCACTCAGAGCCTTTGTCTCTGATCGGAGTACCTATTCTCTGCGCTAGTGAGGGCATGTGACCAGAAGGCGGCTGCTGGCTCAGTGCCGTCCCGCTGCAGCTGAGACAGCACAGCTTCGGCTCTATCGTCACTGGCGTCAGAAGTGACGGACGTCTGAAGACGTGGGTTACACGGGTGGGTTATACGGAACGCTCGCTCTGACGCTCTGAATCCCTTCTGATCTGAGCTCCCTTTTGACGCTTTGGAAGGCTTGGTCGACTTCTCGAGTCCACTTGAACTTCACGCCTATCTTCAGCAGATTGTGACAGAACGGACTTTGTCGGAGTACGCTGGAACGAACCGGACAACCAGCCGTACAGACCCCGGAGTGATCCCAGCGCGTGGACGTTGTCTGGCGGCAGGCATCTTGCACGGCGCCTGTCATAGGAGAGGCGGGACGCTCTCCGCGGCGTTGCTTCGACGCCAGTATTAGGCCAACGCCAGGATAAGGCCAGCTTTGTGAGGTGGATGCCATGGTGCTAGAGATGGGTTTCGAGCCCCGACCGACACCTGTCGTCCATATACGAACCCTTGCGAGTACGTTCACTGGCACCCGGAGGGCGGCCGGCCTGGCCTGGCCTGGCCTGGCCTGGTCTGGCCTGGCCTGGCCTAGCCGGTCTGGTTCGGTCCGGGCCAGTCCGGGCTCGGGGCACCTTAACCGGCACGCTGCACAGGGGCGCAGCCCTGCGTGGTGGGCAATAATTGGCCTGTGGCCACGTGGCCTGTGTCTGGGTCGGGCCGCTGGGTCGCTGGAACGGGATTAGAGTAGCGGAGCCGGGCGAGTGCGGGCACGCGTGATGTCGTCGGCGTTCAGTGGAACTGAGGACTGTGGAGGTTGCTAATACACCGCAAGACATGCATCAAAGGCTATCACGACCACGCTTACACTACGACACTACAGATGACCTCAGAGCAGTCGCTGCGGGACCTCTGCGAAAATGGGGAGCAGACATGATTTCGCTTCGTTTCTTTCCATGCATCGACATGGGTTTAATGTTGAATTTTGTACAAAGCAGCAGGGTGCGTGGCTGTCTGCTGCCCCTTCAGTCCGCCCTCTGCTGCAAATCTAAACGAAAAAGCTAATGGGAAAACTCACAAGGTTTGAGAAGTGGCGTGGTTTTGTAAGACCATTTGGATTAATACATATACCTCCGCTTTCACGCAAGATGTAGTTTCTCCTCGAATTCCATCCAATACCTTGCTGACTGCAAATTTTGCGAAGAAAGTGCGGCCCAGGGGGCTGGGGTCACCTAGCGAAACACGGGATTATACCCCTGGCTTTGGGCGACCCCTAATGTGTATCCCAATGTTAAAAAATTTGGCCCAAACAGCTTCACATGAAATCAAACAACATTCGTGTGTCTGAAAAATTACAAAGCTTCAAAGGCAGAGGACACCTGATGAGCATGCACATCCGTCCACACCTGCGTATCCACATCTCCGGGAGCGCCATCTGCTTTCACGGACCTTCGGTCCACCAAACATCACGCTGCCAATTTTTCCATATACCAAACATCCGGTCGTGATCGGTCGCTTACCAACTCCAGACCATTTGCCAGCAGTCTGTGACAGTGTGCCTTCGTCGTCCGTTTTGTATAAACCCCGACGGGCATCACAACGCCGCTCGCACTGCATCTCACCACCAGAGGCAGGCCACCGGCGGCACGGAGGGCGTCCGCAACGTCTCGAAATCTGACACCATGCCTGTGGTACAACGTAGACAGAATACACCTAACATATCGTCCATAACCTCCTACCTCTTCTACCCATCCCCCAGACCGTCAGTGGGTGATGCCGCCCCTGTCATTGTCAGGGCGTTTGGTTTCGCAGCCTTCCTCCCGCGCTCGTTAAACACGTAAGTGGGCAGTTAAAGCGTTGCTAACGGTTGGCCAGTAAAGTCATTACAGTAAGAAAAGTGTCTGCTGCAATAAACTCTTTGGTGGTGCTTGTGATATATACCTCACCTATGCTTCGGATCAGCCTTCCCTAGCGCGACGTCACAGGAGGGCGCATACAAATACGGTCCTCGCTGACAGTGCACTTTTGAATGAAGCACCGCAAGTGCTGCGAATATCATGGCTACAGCGGTTCCCGTTATGAGCAATAGAGTTTAGCCGCGGGGGTAGTGTGGTGTTCTGTTTGTCACTGACCAAATTTCTGCAGGCGAAATTGTTGCCAGCAGCGTAACGTCATACCATATGACATAAAATTGCAATGAAATCCATGCCCAGTGGCGACATGAAGAGTCAATATATCACCGAAAGACTCTTTCATCACCGCGATTTTCAATACCATGCACGTAACCAAAACGTTCATTTACACAATATAAACTAACTTCAAATAATGCCAGAATAACTGCAGCTGTTGGGAAGCAGGCACACCGGTCATAGATCATGAGATGCCCAAGTCACAAAAGCAGTCTTCTTCAATCTTCGAGACTTGCCGGGGCCTCATGTTTAAACTCGATCTACGGCTGGACTTGCTTTCCTCGACCGCAAAAAAGCAACGAGGGACCTGAAAAGCCAAGGCCGCAGAATGCATGGCAGGATGCGAACCGGCGGCGGGCGGCACTGTAGGGTGACGTCCAATATGCGGGCCTCCTCCGGGCCATATCCCGTTACAAAAATCTGGCGTGCGCTTCGAGCCCCAACCCAGCCGTCATCAAACTCCAAACCGCACCTTAGGCATGCTCTTGAGCCTGGCGCGACGTGTGCTGCCTGGCGGGTGCTTTTTGCTGTGCCCCAACAAGCACATTGCGTTCCATTTCATTTGTAGCTTCACATCAGGCTGCTATCTCTTTCTGAACATACTCACCCTGACGGGAGGGGGAGGGGCGATGCGACGCACCTCTAAAGGTTTTTGAAGATGCCAATCCGGCACATTGTGCAATCCCGCTAAAATCTTTGGTAGCTCGGATGCATCCATTGTGCGTGTGTTGACAACAAAAACGTATCCCTGGCACTTCTTGTTTCGAAGGAGCGACAGCTTTTACGAGCACTGACAGACGATCCACGGCCGGCGCAGGCGGCGGGCGGCAAGTGACGATTCCGCGGGCCGCACGCGGAAGGCTGACACTGATGTCGTTTCATTAGTGAAGCCCTGTGTTATAAATGTACGCTCAAAACAGATAAAAATACATAATTTTGTATTTACAATGACGCAAGGAACACGCCTCCTCATGTTCCATGGCTCTTCACTACATGATTTTGTACATATTACCATGCAAAGCTGAAATAGTTCGATTTTCAGGAAATTTTTTCCTAGCACTTGGTCTGGTAGGGACAATTAACAACACAATATTTATTATCACTTGCAAGATCTCGTTAAAGACAATTCACTACATTTTCACGACGCTCTACCTTTCTTAGTTTGCAAACGGTAGGCGGTCGCCAACGTCCTATAAGTCTGCGTTTTGAAAGTCGGCTAATTACAGTAAGAACTAAAAGCAATGCCCGCTATCATTTTTCATCCAATTGACAGGTATTGGTGTCAAAATCTGCATTTCAGTTTACACAAAATCAGTTCGCACGGCAGAATTGCTTTTCACGGCGGTGCGCACTTGGTTATCATCACCCATACGTTGGTAGAAATTCAACCAACAAGCCAAAATTGCCCTCTGCACTCTTAGTAGCATGCAATTCAGGGGAATGATTTCGCAAAATGAGGGGGGAGGGGCTGAAAAGTTAAAAGTGCCCTAACTGCCCACAATATGCTAACAAACAGGTTTTTCTCCGATTTTTCCTACTTTCTTCCCAAAGTCGGATGGGGCTAAAACCCAAGTTCGAGTGGGGGGGGGGGGGGGGGAGGGCTGAAGCCCTCTCCCCAACTGAGTCGGAAACTTCACCTCTGATGTAAATCTAAGCTTACCTCTGGTGCTTGCCATACATAACGCAAGAGTGCCGATACAAATTAGTTTCTGGG